>NC_138103.1:10378684-10981184 GCF_964146895.1 Miniopterus schreibersii
GGCTCAGAGCCGGTGGCATGACCGTGACCCCACAGGCAGCATGACCTTTGCAGATAGTGTGACCCCCTTGGGCTACAGCCTCTGAAGTGATGAGCATAGGCATCTCCTGAGGCAGATGCAGGGATGTAATGAGAGGAATGCTGCCCAAGCTTCAGACAGGGATCTGGGCCATCAGTCAGCAATGCCCTGTGAGTGCTAACGGGGCTCAGAGAGTAGGCTCATGTGCAATGATGAGACAGTTCCTGGTGATGATTTCTGTCGGGGTGGCATGGCCTCGCTGGCTCTGGGTATAGTGTGTCTGCACACAGAGCTATGAAAGCAGGTTATGGACAAGTGTCCCCCATCCTTTGAAGCAGGACGCCCACTCTCTGCCCCTGCCGTCACTCTGTAGAATCAGGATCAAACGCGTTTGAGGCAAAGGGACCCATTGCATGCATTTCAGCCAAGATCAGAGCCGGCCAGGAGAGGGGCTCCTTATACCAGCATTGGGAGCCCCAAGGAGGAAAAGTGGGAAAAGGACAATCTGGGAGCCCCTGAGGGAGCAGATGGGAGTTGCAGCCTGTCCTCACCTGGCCCTGCTCCTCCAGGGATGTGCTGAGCATGTGGTGAGGCTACCTTCCCAGGTGCCTGAGGCCTCATGGGCTATGTCAGAACCAGAGTGAGGGCTGAGCCATGGGCCACTGAGGTCTTGATGGATCTGCAGGCTCAGAGCTTCCTGGCTTGATGTCTTTCTTAGGATCTGAGTTTCTTCAACTTTTAAGTGACATGTCCGAGAAAGCATCCCATGTCACAGGTGATGAGGGCTATGTGAGGCACTTTCTGAGAGACCTAGGCCCTGGGTGTGCCCCTCTGTATGACTCCTACAGGCATCGATAGCCCCTTGGGAGCACACTACTCCTCTGAGTCTGTCCCTGCCACAGACTAGCTTTCATGATAGTACAGCCAGGTCCCAGTGGGTCCAGGGAGCCTGCTCTGCAGGAAGCAGCATCTTCCTGAACAGGACAGAGGAGCCAGCCATAGAGGGGACAAAGCAGGACTCGACTCACAAATTCTGTGTTTCTTTCTGCATGGGGGCTCCAGCCAGAGAGACCCCTGCCCAGAGTTGGACTTTATGAGGGCAGCTTATAGTCAGTTCTGGTCAACAGGGGCTGCTCTGCTCTCCCTCTTCATCACCTGCATCCAAGCACTTCGAGGAAGCCCATCATCTCTCTCCAGAGCAGTCTAGCCTCTGGACCCAGCTCCCTGGGACCCCTTAGGAAGCCCCCTATCACTGTCTCTGGGGATTGAGCTCTGAGCATGAGAGGCTGTGGTTTGAAGGGCTGCAATTCTCAGCCTAAACAGCTCTGAGCAGCATGGGCTCTGTGGATGACAGTTTCTGGGGCAAGGTGGGAGCTGGCCTTGTCTCCACCACCTGATGCCCAACTTGAAGCCTCCAATGGAGGAGGGTCTCTGCCCTCACTGGCACTAAGGCCCACGGAAGGTTTGCTGAAGGATGAGTCCATGTCAGGTGGCTTTGAGCTTCCCTCTTACAAGTCCAGGCTACCAGACGTTCCCGGTTTCCTAGTGTAGCTTTGAAAACCCCTCTCTCTGGTGTCAGTGCTCCATGACAACAGGGACAGTGCACAGAGCCAGAGAAAGGTCCCAGGGGACTGTAGAGGTGGTGACACCCAGCAGAAGGGCAGGGTTCTCTTACTCTATACTTTGTTCAAACATTTTTTTCAGTGAGGTCTCATGAAAAGACAATACAGGAGTGGGGGCGGGGGCCGAGAGGGGGTGGGACCAAGTAACAGAGAGCAGGGTCAGTAGGAGTTGATTTTTTTCTAGCTGGCTCCACAATGTGAGTCTGGGCTCCACATAAGGAGACCGTCATCATAACAGTTGCTATTCTGAAACACTGGTCAGTGCTGGCCATGATGCTAAAGGGCCCCTTGCTGGTACTGCTGCAGGTGTCTTAGCATGCGCAGCAGATATCTGTTTAAAATCAAAATAACTAAAAATGGTAAGTCACGACATAGTGAACAGGGAAGTATTATACGGGATCACAGTGAAGCAAAGATTTCCCTGAACGTACAGATATCTTTGATTAAAGAGTGGCTGTAGATAGGAGGGATGGGAGGCCCCTGTGTATAATGGGCTTCCCAGAAGACCATGCCCTGTCCACAGTGGACCTCACCCTGAGCCAGGCAAGGGACATCGTAGAACCACTGTGTCTGCAGAATAGGCATCTGCATGTGCAGAGTGTTCAGTTCTCATTTCATGAGCCACCATCTGACCATCCATTTCCTCTCCTCTCCTCACATTTCAGCAGGAAGGAGCGCCCGACCTCTCTGAATGTCTTCCCCCTGACCGACGGCATGGTACGTGCACAGATGGGGGGCAAGCTCGTGCCTTCGGGGGACCACTGGCACCTGAGTGACCTCGGCCAGCTGCAGTTCAGCTCCACCTACCAGGTTTTGTAACCGTGCTGTGGAGTGAGGGTCTTTTCCTTGTCGCCCCATGTCCATTCAGGAAGTCCAATCTTTGCATACAACCCTTTGCAGCTTTTCCTGGGTTAGTGGGACCCCTCTCTGAGTTGCAAAAACAATGGAGAAACTGGACCAGCTCAGGAGGGCTTGGTCTTGCATTGATACCTACTATACTAGTCCAGGCTAAACCCCTCTGCAGTTAGGGTGGCCCATCTGTTAGGGCTGAGCTTAGTGACTGTCCCCCAAACACACCCAAAGTACTAGCCTCCCAGTCAGCCTGGATGCTAGCTCCAGAGTGTGTTATGCTTCTGGTGTCTGAGGTTCCCACAGCAACCAGGAGAGTCCCCGGCCAGGAAGCAGCTTCTCTTCTCCAGGCTGTTCTCACTCACCTGCACATGCCAATGGCTTCTGGGTCTCTGAGTTTGAGAAGGTGACATCCTGGGTGTGCACAGCTAACCAGGGAGTGCACCTCAGATTGGGGGGCCCCAAGAAAGCCAAGCGCAGGAACTTTCCATGTCCCATCACTCGTTCAGGGCTTCGGTCACTTGCAGCCAGTTTTTTGATCTATGAGCTCAGCCTGTCTGGCAGAGGCAGGCTGTGGCGGGACAGGACACTGACCCCCTCGCCAGGTAAGGATGCCATGCTCAAGGGTGGAAAAGGTGACCCAGGGGCTGGTGAATTTCCTGCAGAGGCTATCAGAAGACACCTGCAGAGAAGGCAGAGGGCTTTGGCATCTGGGTGGGGTTGGGCTGTGGAGTGGGGCCCAGATGTCCTGGAAATTTTCTTCCTGCTGTAGCTCCTTGCTGACTGTCTTCTGCCTCTGAGTGTCTGGCTTGCCTGCAGGAGGTAGCTTTAAGCTGTAACTCCCCTGGCTTCTGCTTTTGTTCCACAGAGTGAACTGCCTCTGTGACATTTGGCCCAGGCTCTCATCTGCCAGTTATAGGCTGTCCTGCCAGTGGGTAGGGGCTGGGAAGAAGTACGTAGGCCTATGGGGTCCCAATTATCCCCACCATTCAGCCAGGCTTGGCTGTTTAAGCCGACTGCTCACACTCACTCTCACTCAAACGAAAACTGGGTTTGCAGCTGGGGCTTCCCTGGAAGCTCTTGGAGAAGCCTCATGAGCCTCAAAAAGCCTCAGGGGCCTTCCTCACCCTCTGGCCTCCTGCGCTATTGTTTCTCCTGCCCGTGTCTGAGCCAACTTTTTTTCTCATGACATCTTTTCTGTATCCTACTACGTTGTCTGACATAGTCTTTCTCTTAATAAATCATAATGTTTTATGTTTTAGTTCTTAGGTGTGTTTTATTTGATTTTAATTTTTTTAAACAATTATTTAAGTTCCTTTAATTTCGTTCTCTAGGTTTTAAGGTTTTTCTAATTTCTTAATTTTGTTGTTGTTTTTGTTTTGTTTTTTGTTTTTATGTACTGTATTTTCAGTGTTTTAACCAAACAGTTGTGGCTACTCATGGTGAGGAAAGACCGCTAAGAGTTTGGGTTCTTTGCATTTGGAGGTCACTGCTACACGTTGATGTTTAGGAGGTTGAGAGGTTTGCCTTTAGGTAAGTGGTGGCCAGGGGGAGTGTCCTGTGGGTAAGTGGTGGACCGTAGGGTAACGGAGAGCTCAGGGAGCTTGGGGAAGTCTTGGTTACGTCACAGAATTTCCCACAGTGATTACCAGGGTCAAGGAGACCCACAGGAAAGCTACAGACACAAGTTTGAGGGTTGCCTATAATCTGGGAAACGTGGCCGGTGAGGAAGGTGTGGTTCTATGAGAGGGGCCTCCTGCACCTGACCTCCCCTGGGCTTCCTGGAATTCCTGAGCACCCAGACTCTGTACCCATCCCTCCTCGAGTGCTAGCAGGAGACCTGATGGCAGCAGAGTGCCCTCCCCATAGGGTGCCCAGTGCCTCTGAAGTATAGAGTGACAGGGCGCCTAGGGAGCCATCACAGGCTTCAGTGCGTCAGTGCCATGAAGAGGAAAGGATTTTTCCTTCTCAGTTGGGCCCTAACCTGTAGAACTCAAACCTGAATTGAAACGTTTTGACAGAGCTTCTTCTAGGGAGTGAGGGACAAGCTCTCAAGCAGGGATTCTCACTGGGGCCATGGGGCCGCCTGTGCTCTGTGGGATGTTGAACTGCGCCCCAGACTCCACGCACTCCATGCCAAGAACACTACTCCCCCCCCCCCCCAAGTGTAACAACCACAAGTGTCTCCAGACATCACAGGCGTCCTCTGGGGACATTGCCTCCCAGGTCAGAAACCCCTGCCTAGGGGATGATATGGAATCATGAGATTCCCCATAGAGAAGTCTCAGGAGCCTGTTAGATGAAGCCGGAAATTGCTGACCCCGGGAGAGAGAGGCAGTGTCCTGCCCTAGGCCTGGCTGTGACCAACCTGGTTGGGAAAAGATAGATCTCAGAAGTCTCCCAACCAGTCTAGCTCCTGGTCACCTAGAGGCCAGCCCTTCCACTTACAGGCAGGTGTAGGTTGGTCTGGGCATTCATCCAGCTTTATGGAGAGGCGGGATGCCCCCCTCAGCAGCCCCTCCCCTGTTAGGAAGTTCCCTTGGAAGTGTGCCCTCTGGGGTAACCGTGTGACCTGGCACCCTAGGGTTACGGTTGTGTACCACCTCTCAGCCACACCCACACCCCAGGAGCTTTAGCTGCTTCTGACTGTGCCCCTTCTCAGCACCATGAAAGAGGGGACTAGCCCAAGAGGAACTGCTACTTACAGGCTGCAGAGAGGCTCTGAGGCACCTGCTCGGGGTGACTCAGTTACCGGTATTAGTTAATAGAGGATGGGTACTGTTTTTATTACGATTGTCCAGGGTTCCACCAGGAAGGACGGCAGGAAGAGAGCGTTTGTTTCACATCTGTCCTTACTCAGGCAGCATGTGTTATCTCCGTGGAATCCCTAAGGTTAACTGTTGGTTGCAGATTTCAGTAATCTGGTCTCTTTTCAGTCCCGGAATATTTGGGCGCTGTCCCATTCTGTGGAGTGGAATTTCAGTTTGTGTAGATGTTTAAAGTAAACTTTAGTCCCTTCAAGCTGTAGAGGTTAAGCGTTTGCATGTCCCTGGATGTCTCTGTTTGGGGGACCATACTGGGCAGAATCGTAGAGATGCACATCCCTTCACAGCTCCTGACTGGCCAGGGCAGGAAGCAGGACACATGAGTGGGTGTGACAGCCAGCCAGTGCCTGGCAGCGGAGTGATGCTGGATCAGCAGGCCTCCTCCCCGGCCCCGTTAGAGCCCTCTGCCCACCCTGGGCTGCAACTTGTTTCTGACCACCCGCTGGCTGCAAAGGGTTGCCTGCCATATTCGTGTAGCTCCATGTCCATCACACGCGGCATCATCGGGGAGTGTGCAGGCTGAACGCCCTGATCTGATCAAACCATTTAATAAGGTGGCAGCAGCCTCCTGAAAACCAGAGGCAGTGGCTAGATGAGCCAAGTGACTAGGCCTTGAGGAATCAGCCTGACGGGAGAGCAGGGGTCCACCTGTCCCTTCCAGTTTGGTTGCTGTTTTATTATGGTCAAGTGGCAAAGAAGCCGAGCGAGGGGGCCTCATCCAGAGCCCCAGGGGGCGATAACCCACACAACGAGCTTCCCTTCTTCCTGTGTTTGGCCCTAGTGTCCACATGATGAGATGTCTGAGTCAGGCCAGTCCTCAGTGGCTGCTACACCCAGCACCACAGGCACTAAGTCCAACACGCCCACGTCTTCCGTGCCCTCGGCTGCAGTCACACCCCTCAACGAGAGCCTGCAGCCCCTGGGGGACTACAGCACCGGCACCAAGAACAGCAAGCGGATTCGGGAGAAGCGTAACAGCCGCAACATGGAGGTCCAGGTCACTCAGGAGATGCGCAACGTCAGCATAGGTACTACGACCATCAGGCGCTCCCTGGGCTGGGCAGCGTGGGGGTGCACCCACCGGTCCCCTTGCCGCCTGCTCTCCTGCCCTCCCTACCCTCGTCCGGGGAGATTTCTCTTCCTTCTACATATTGTAGTTTTGGTAGATGTATCAGTCTGCTCAGGCCACCATGATGACCCCCACAAACTGGGCACTCTAAACCATAGACTTCCAGTTTTGGAGGCCAGAAGTTGGAGATCAGAGTGTCAGCAGGGCTGATTTCTCCTGAGGCCTCCTTGGTGTGTAGATGCCATCTCTTCCTTGTGTCTGTACATGGTTGTCCCTCAGTGTATCTACATCCTAATCCCTTTTTATAAGAATGTAGTGAGATGGGAACAGGCCCCACCCTAATGGCTCCATTTTACCTTGACCAATTCTCTAAAGCTCCCCTCCTCAAATACAGTCACATTCTGACATCCTTGGGGCTAGGGCTTCAACGTGTGAATCTGGGTGATACAACTTAGCTTCCAACAATAGACTACCATCCAGCAGACGCAGGCTAGAGAGAAGGAGCAGAAAAATCCGGACATTTGTCTTGATCAGAAGAGATCATGAGGAAGAGGCACAGTTCTGGAGGACAGCCCCCGCCTGGCCCCCAGCCTGGGAAAACACTTTCCTGACAGTCTCTCCCGGGTGGTAGTCTAGCAGGGGTCTCTAGACATGGGGCCAGGGGACGACCATGAGTAATGCAGGGAACTCCCGGGCCCCCTCCTGACCCTTGTCCCACTCTGTCCCCCAGGAATGGGCAGCAGTGACGAGTGGTCTGATGTTCAAGACATTATTGACTCCACCCCAGAGCTGGACATGGGCCGGGAGCCCCGCCTGGACCGCACTGGCAACAGGTACTCCCTGGGCCCAGGGCCTGGGTCCCGGTTGGCTCAGCATTCACCCCAGGAGCCGGTGCCTTTGGGGGGTGCTCACGCAGCCTCTCACAGTGGGAGGCTGTTGGGGCCTGCACAGGCAGCACTGGTGTCAAGTGCCTGCATGGGGTGTCGGAGAGTCCCCGTACTTGGCCCACAGATGTTGCCCCTTCACTCTACCCTTCCCTGCTGCGTGTCCTCACAGCCCGACCCAGGGGATCGTCAACAAGGCCTTTGGCATCAACACTGACTCCCTGTACCACGAGCTGTCCACCGCGGGCTCTGAGGTCATCGGAGACGTGGACGAGGGCGCCGACCTGCTAGGTAAGCGCCAGTTGCCTCGTGACCCGGGGGCCCCGGGCTGCCATTGGCTTCATTTGTGATGAAAGCAAGTGTGTCTACTGTAAGCTAGGAACCGCTTTCTCCAGTTCGACTGACATATAATTCACACACAGTAGAACCCAGCCACTTAACAATGTACTCAGAGCTGTGCCACTACCTAGTTCCAGAACAATCCACCACCCAGAAAGAAACCCCTGCAATGAGCACTCGGCGGGAACACCGCCCTCCCCCAGGCAGCCCCTGTCCTAGGAATGTGTTGGGCGGTGCCCGTTGCCAGCTCCTCGCTGGGAAAGGAAAATGCCCAGACAGGGCCAGTGCTGCTCCGCGCCCCTGCAACACGGATCTCCACCAGAGCTCCTGCGCCTGGGTCTGATGGGGGTGCAGAGCTGGCTTCTTGATACAAACTTGCTCCTGGTCCTCCCACTGCCCCGGGATGGCTGTCAGGCATGTAAATCACCTGATTTTTGCCAGGCGACTGCTGGAAGCAAGGACTGCCCATTGGCTTTGAGGCCAGGCTGGGGCCCTTGGGTGCTGCAGGCAGGAAGTCCGAGTGTCACCTTGGGAGTCTCTCAGTGGGGCTCAAACCTCCTGCCCCGGATCGTATATCTGTGTGCCCCCCACCCCAACCCCTGAATACCCCTAACTCCAACCCTCTGTCCAGAGCCTGAGTCTTGAGAAGCCGCCTTGTCCTCAAAACCATGCTGTGGGAGGGGCTCCAGGACCCCAGGGACTGCAGCTTAGCTCTTCCTCCCCTCTTAGCTCCCTGGCGAGGAGGGCTTCGGGGCAGAGTGTGGCCGTGCTTCAGGGCAGCAGTGGTTCTGTTGGTCCCCTCCCCACACTCAGTTCCACTGAAGTGGCTCATAGGGAAAGAGCGGCCCTGTCCTCGTTGCGCGGGAGGAAGAGCATCTGGAACTGGGGCAGCTGCCTCAGCTGTGCGCCTGGCAAGTCAGGGTGGAAACTGTTCTACTTCCAGAATCTTTGAGGGCTGCCTGCTGACGTTATGATCTGTATTTTGTTATCCGCCTGAGGAGACAGAGCTGTCGCGCATTGAAGAGTACTTATTGCTGATCTTTCTGTGGCTCCAGGTCGTGCCTGGGCTCCCATGCTCAGCACTTCGGTTTGGTCAGCGCTGTCCCCAGTGACTTGGCAGCCTGCCAGCTGCAGCTGTTGCCAGGCCTCAGCCTGGGCCTGCATGGAAAGGTCCAGTTGGTATTTTCAGTCTAGCAGATTGTCGCTTTCTTTGCTTTGGGGTAGCCTCTTGGTTGTTTTCATAAGTTGATTGTCTTGGGGTAGGGGGCACCTCCTGTGAGCATAATTATCTGGGGTGTCAGCACCAGCACTGCCTTGTGCCTGAAATGGAAGTTTTTTTCAGCCAATTTTTAAATTGTGGTAAAATACACATAAAATTACCATCTTGCACTTTTTTGAGTGTGCAGTATTGTAAACTACATTTATACTCAGTAGTGAAAGACTGAAGTCTTTTCATCTAAGATCAGGAGCAGTATGCCCACTTTCAGCAGTATATATTTTTGCTGCTGAAAGTGGGCATACTGTCCACTGCGGGCTCTGAGGTCATCGGGGACGTGGACGAGGGCACCAACCTGCTAGGTAAGCGCCAGCTGCCTCGTGACCTGTGGGCCCCGGGCTGCTGTTGGCTTCATTTGTGATGAAAGCAGAGTATGTCTACTGTGAGCTAGGAACCGCTTTCTACAGTTCGACTGACATATAATTCACACACAGTAGAACTCAGCCACTTACAATGTTCTCGGAGCTGTGCATAATGTTTAATTGTCTGAATGGATCACACTTCCATATCCATTCATTCACTGATGGATGTTTGGGTCATTTCCACTTTTGCCTGTTGTCACTAGTGCTCCTGCTGCATTTTTGGCCCCTCACATGATTCTGTAGGATTTTGCCAGAGCTAACCAGCCTCCTCACTGCCGGGTGACTCTGGGTTGCCTGCCTGTCCATCTGTCTGCAGCCCCAGGTTGCAGAGCTTTCCTCACTGGTGGGCCTCTTCATGTGACCATTCCTGCCCTCCCATCTAGGAGCCCTGGGGGCCGTTGGATGCTCTAGCATGTGGCCATGTCCTGTGGTCATCATTGACTCCCTATTTAGGCCACATCACTCCAACTATCACTTTCATACAAAATCTCCATAAATAGTGATGGCAGGAAAAAAATGGTGAACTAGAAACTGCATATTAGTAAATTTTACTTGGCAGCTACCTTGACTGAATCAGTCATTCAAAATGGGGTCACTAACTCTTAGGCAGATGTAGTAGGTCCCTGGAATGGTAACGAAGTCTGATGAATCTCTTGGGGTCAGGTCCCCAGCACAGGGAGTTTGACATGATCTTTTCATGAGAAAGCCTAACCAGTGCATCTGATGCGTCTTTGTTCTGAGGACTAGAAACCAAAACCGTTTTCGCTTTCTCATGTGGTAACAGAGGATGAGTAGCTATGTACTCAGCGTTTCCACTGGGATGCTTTTTTTTTTGCAGGATGGTGGTCATCTTGGGCACCACTTAGGTCTGGTTGTAATGAGCCCCTGCTCTTCGGGGTGATAGACCTTTTGGTGCTTTCCAGAACCTTGAGCACAATAAGCGTGTGAAAATCAGGGAGCCTTGAGTTGAGGAGAGTTGAGCGCTGTTGTGACCAGTAGATGGAGTAGGGCAGAGGGATGGTCTGCTCTAGTCCCCTCACCTGAGGGACCCCATCCCCAGAGCATGGCTCAGCCACAGTAAGTGTCAGTGACGGGAGTTTTGGTCCCACCTCACCATATTTCTGAAGATATCTGTTGCAGGAGTAAGTACCCGACCCTAGGTTCCTGTGTGGCTGCTAATCAGAGAAGAGACTGGGACAGTGGGTGGTTGTCAGTCCCGGTTTTGTGACAGTTTTCACAGTGGAGAAAGATCATGTAATTTCAGAAACATGTTAATGCTCTAAGCAGTAAGATAGATGGTGGCATAGTTGATGACAGCATCCCCAAGCTCTAAGTGCCTGGATTGGCTATTTCATGCCTCTCTCGCCATTTGGACTGTGAATTCCTTCAGCAAAGAAGGAAGGAACACATATATTATTATATTTCATTGAATCCACAACACCACAGATTATATGATATGCCATTATTTTATAAATCTCCAAGAAAGAGCCCGGCCGGGCGTGGCTCAGCGGTTGAGCATCCACCTAGGATCCAGGTGATCAGGGTTCGATTCTCGGTCAGGGCACATGCCCAGGTAGCGGGCTCGATCAGTGACTCTCTCATCATTGATGTTTCTATCTCTCTCTCTCCCCCTCCTTTCCTCTCTCTGAAATCAATAAAGATATGTTTAAAAAAAAAAAGAAATCTCCAAGAAAGAAAAAAATTGCTGCAAATTAAACTATAAAATGCCATTGATTATAAAACCCATTTACAATTTCAGAAATGTTAAGGTATGAAAATATGCATTATAGAATTGATGTAACTGGGGAGTAAAGGAATTAATATCCCATTTAGCAGGTGCCAGATGCTCTACCAGGGAATTTCACAACAAGCCTACACTAAGGAAATTATGTCTCCATTTCACAAATAAGGAAATAGAAGCTCAGAGCAGCTAAATTACCTGCCCTACATCACTTAGTTAGAATCTGAAGTTCTATACAGGATGGTCCCACTTTCCTTCTACTCTGCCACACTAGGGTCCAGCAGTAGGTACCAACCACTTAGTAACAAGACCTAGAAAATGTCTACAGCCCTGGCTGGTGTGGCTCTGTTGGACTGTCATCCCATACACTGAAAAGTTGCTGGTTCGATTCCCAGTCAGGGCACATACCTAGGTTACAGGTTCAATCCCCAGTTGGGGCATGTACGGCAGGCAACTAATCAATGTTTCTCTCTCCTTCTCTCTCTCCCCCCTTTCCCTTTTCCTCTCTGTAAAAGTAGTAAAACATATCCTTGGGCGAGGATTGAAAAAAAGAAAATGTCTATAAGTTATCCTGAGAAATAGAAAAACCTTTGTAAAGAGAGTTAGAAAATATAATTGAAGAACATAAAAGAGGCCTCATGTAAATAGAGAACTATGACACATTCTTGGATCTAAAGACTGAGCTCGGTAAAGCTGTCAGGTGGCATCACAAATTAACCCATTGTTCATACATGAATTGATTAGTAGCAGTAAAAAGATCCACATGGCCCGGCTGGGTGTGGCTCAGCAGTTGAGCATCTGCCTAGGATCCAGAAGATCGAGGTTCAATTCCCAGTCAGGGCACATGCCCAGGTTTCGGGCTTGATCCCCTGTCAGGGACGTGCAGGAGGCAGCCAATCAATGACTCTCACCATTGATGTTTCTATCTCTCTCTCCCCCTCTCCCTTCCTCTCTCTGAAGTCAATAAAGATATATTAAAAAATAATACTAAATAAAATAAAATGAATCCTATAAAATAAAATAAAAGATCCACATGGTTGGGTTTTTTTCTGGAATTTTATGAATGAATTCTGAAGGTCATCCATAAGAGTAAATGTGTGAGAATAGCCCAGCCCAGAAATTTTTTAGAAAGAACAAGGTTACAGGATGGCCATTCCAGGTGTCAGAGTACTTTATAAAGCTACAATGATGGAAACAGGCGGCAATAAACCAGTGACTCTGTGAGTTCCTGGTTGAAGAGCTGAGGACAGACCTGGAGCCATGTGGGAAATCATATGTAATAAACTCAGCACTTCAGGTCATTGGAAAATAGGTGGGATATAGATACTGGAGAAAAATGAAGTCTGATCCCAACCTCACACCATACACAAAAGCAATATCTAGGTGTCCTAAAGATCTAAACATAGATCTTTATTTGGTGTGGCTCAGTTGGTTGGGTGCTGTCCCATGCACCGAGAGGTCACAGGTTCAATTCCTAGTTGAGGCACATGCCTGGGTTGTGGGCTCAATCCCCAGTAGGGGGTGTGCAGAAAGCAGCTGATTGATGTTTCTCCCTCTCCTTCCCCCTCTCTCTAAAATCAATAAAAACATATTTTTAAAAAATACCTAAACATAAAAATACAAGGATAATAGAACTAGAAGAGAATATTGGAGAGCATTTTCATAATCTGGGTCTCTGCATAGACATTGCCATAGAAGAAAATACTGACAGGTGTAATCACATGAAAATTGAGAATATATGTTTATGGTCTCTATCATTAAAATTAAAAGTCAAGTACAATAGAAAATGGGCAGAGGAAAAAATAGGATATTCACAGAAGATACCAGTAAACATGAAAAGGTGCTCAATTTCAGGAATAATACAGAAATGAAAATGGAGGGAAAATAAAGAGAACTCTTTTTCCTCAAAAGATGGACAAATACAGAGCAGGCTCTGTTTCGCCTCGCTGGCGGAGCGGCGCTGGCAGTGTGGTTAGTAGCTGACACAGAGTGAGCAGGACGACAGGTTCTCAAACAGCACCGCTTTGCCCACTCCTGAGGCTGTGCATTGTAGTGTCCTGGGTGCTCATGCAGAACCATAAACGCCCTAAATAGGGATGGCGTGGGTGCTGTAGTAAATGATGGGACATTCCTATGCAGGAGTACGACAAGGCGTTCGAGGGGACCATGGTCTGACGTGGAAGTCCTGTGATACAGTGTTAGGTGAAATAAAGCAAGCTGCCCAAGAAGATGGATAGTGTGGTTGTGGGGTTTTTTTAAAAAAAACACTGATGTTTATAGAGGAGGCCTGAGAGGAAGATCAAATGTTAACAATGGCTGCCCTGGGAAGGAGAAATGGTGCACTTCTTTATTTGAATTCCTACAATGATTTGTGTAGTTTGCTATTTAAGTCGAGTGACTTTTTATACTGTATGCTCATTTGTGAAACGAGTCCAGTGGAACAGTGTCGTCTCATCATGCCTTCCGCTGCGTAACAGAGTGGTTTGGACCCATGTGAGGATAGCACGTGCCAGCACACCCTGCCCGCATCTCTGCTCTTTCCTGCACAGGGGGCCTGTGTTCTGGTCACCCCTTACTTGACCCTTCCTGTAAGAGCTAGGCTGGCCAGGGGACCCTTCAAGGCCAGGTGCCTGTCTGCGGCTCACTTACTCAGAGCCTTTGTGGTCGGACACTCTTGGCACTCCACCACACCACACTCACTAGCAGCCACACACATACATACATACCCAGCCACACTCATGCACACGTGCACAACCAGTCTCCCACGCGCACACATACCCCCACGGAACCACACACACACAGTCATGGACACACACACAACCATTTACACACGCTCTCGTCTTTGCAGGCCTTAACCGTCGGTTCTACAGAGGACTGGCCCTCTGATGGGTGGGTAATGGGACTAGAGGGGTGAGCAGGCTTTAGATTCCCATGGTTGTCCCTTCCAGGTGCTCTAGGGGACTGAGGGATATTCTGATCTGGCCTCCCTTTTCCTTCAGGGTTTCTGCCCCGATGGGATTTGTCACCACAGGCCTGGTGACATCTGCTCGTATTCTTTTATGCTCTTCATGGAAGTGGTTGATCATTGTTGCTTTTTATTTTTAATAAGAATTTATTTTGTTGGTTCCAGTCACCAATTGACCTTTGTCACTTACTTTCCCTGTCATTTTGTGCTTCGATGGACATGGCCCCAGGGGAGTTCTCAGGTGTGTATCTTTCCTGTCTGTCTGTCTGTAGCCCCTTCTTCCCCACAGTGGAGTCCAGGTGGAGTGAGGTGGTGCCCCAGGGACACTACCTGCTGCTGTCACACTCCAGTCACCACTGGCTGGGCAGCCTGTCCTTCCTGATTCTGTTCCAGGCCACTAAGGCACACGTGCTTTTGCTTACCAGCCTGCTGCCGCTTGGAAGCTTATTTTGGTTTGCTCCACTAGCCCACTGGCGGTGACCTTGACCTCTGAGGGAGAAGCTGTGCCCTGACCCTGTTTTCTCGAAAGCTGAGAATCCCCCATGGTCATTTTTTAAAGTTCTACAGAGCTCTTAGAAGCATAGAACAGTTACCTGGACAAGGCCTGCAGGCCCAATTCTGCGCTGTCTCTCCTGTCAGGTGTGTCCCAGGAGTCAGGGATTCCGTGAGGCCTCCACCAAGTGGAGCTCAGAGGTCCTCCTCCCATGTGGCAGGTGGACTGAGATCCTGCTTTCCTGCTTTGCAGCAGGAGGTTCTGAGACCCCCACCTACCCAAGTGCAGCCTCTGCAGTGTGCAAAGGCACGAGGGTCGCGGGCACAGCTCTCTTTCCCTGCAGAGACTTCTTCCATCAAGTAACTTCTAGCCCACCCCTCACCACCCAGGTCGTAGTGTAAGGTGTCAGTGCCTTGCCTTGACCTTCCACCTCCCCAGCAAGTGCTCTTGGCCTGGTGGTCTGTGCAACCTAAGGATAAACTTTCCAAAAGGAGTAGCTGGCTCCCTCCCATCCTGCTCCTGTGTCTTAACTCCAGCACAGCCTGAAGTAGCCCTAAAACACCTCCACCTGCTGTCCACACAGGCTTAATGCGCTTGTTTTCTCTCCCTCTCTCCTAATCCTTCCTCCCGCCCTGGTTGCCCATCTCCTGTGGGACTGGGACGGCTCCCATAGTGCGTGATGATTTTTTTGGTAAGGCCAAGGCCCTGTTTCAGTGTGTGTTTCTCCCACTTCAGGTTTCCTTTGTCTACCCGACACCTTCTCATGCTTCATGAGTGTCTGCTTCGTTCTGCATGGTGGGGCAAAGGTGGGGTCAGCAGGGACTTCCGGGGTGGGCATGGGGATAGGGAGTGGGGGCCTCTGCCCTGCCACCCCAACAGCCTCCCTCAGAGTAGACCCTTGGCCTGCTGAAGAGGGGCATCCCCAGCCTCACTGAGCCTCCATAAACTCAAGGCAGGCTGGCCCCAGGTGCGATGCTGAGAGGCTTGCCTGCCTGGTGCCTGCTGTATCCCATTCAAGGGGGAGGCAGGCCCCAAGTGAAGCAGGGATGTGAGAATGGAGACGGGCAGAACCCTAAGCTGAGCACATTGTGTGCCTGTGTATCTTGTCTCATGGTGCATTAGACCATGGAGGGAAGTAAAAATAAGAGGAACAGACCTGGGTTTTGGGACTGACCCAAAGGATTAGATTCAGTACTTTTGGGGGATTTGTGACGTGTACAGAGAGCTCAGTCTGTGGGGTCCACTGTGGGGCCTGGTCACAGAGGAGCCAGGTCAGCCTCTCTGGGCACTGGCCCCAGGGAGCGCTGTCCTCACATCCACTCCCTCTTTTACCTCCTGCTGACCCCACCGCCTTGGTCCAGGTCCCTTCAGTCCTGCTCCTAGCCCCGGTGGAGGGCTGCACCTGCCATGGGGCCATCCCATCTCCTCAGCTAGGTGTTCTCTGTATCTTGTGCTGTCTTCTCTGTTCCTATCACCATGGCTCCAACCTCCCATTCCCCTGGGGGGGCATCTCCGAAAGGGGTCGGCTTCATGATGTACTGGGAAACCACAGGGTAGGGTAAAAGGGGTGATGCTGGGATGGGGGGCACAGAGACGGGTGGATGCACAGAGCCAGTTTAGAGTCGGTTCAGGCTGGTGCCATCTGGGCCCTGATGGTACATAGACTTCATGTTGGCAGAAAGTTGTAGGAACCCAACCCCAAGGTCCAGAACGTAAGCCCAGGGCTGCTGCATCCATCAAGGCAGTGGAAACGTGCTCAGTGCCTTCCAGAGGCCATTCTGGGACCCCCTTGGGGCTTGCACGCAGCAGGTTCATCTCTGACTGCATTGCTGGGTGGAGAACCCACCTGAAGGCCAGCAGAGGCCTCCCCCATGGTCTACTTGGCCTCCCTTTGCAGCCCATCTTCCTGCAGGTCACACTTCTAGTCCTGATCCCCTCTCATCAGCCCTCCCAGGCATGGGCAGCTCCCTGAGGAATGTTTGTTACTCTGAGGCAGGTGTGGCGGCATCAGCATCTGGCTTTGCCTGGCACAAAACCTATGTACCTTTTGTTTCAGGAATGGGCAAGGAAGTGGGGAATCTGCTGCTGGAGAATTCACAGCTTCTAGAAACCAAGTAAGAATGCTCTTCTCCAACGCCTCCATTGCTGAGATAGCCCTCCACCAGGGTCTCCCTGTGACAGCCATGTCAGCCCAGCCCAGAAGGCAGCCCCCAAGCAGGACCTGGACCCACACTGCTGAGCTTGTCCCTCCTGGGGAGAGTAGCCACTGCCTTTTATGGGGGCATGTGGTAACCACCTTTAGCCACATTCTGGACCAGGATGTGCCTTCTCAGATACACAAGTGCAGGTGGACCCCTCTATGACCCCTATCACATAATGTACATGCTGGTTCACACGAGGCTCCCGTCTTCCTCCCTTTTCAAAGAAACGCTCTGAACGTGGTGAAGAACGACCTCATCGCCAAAGTGGACCAGCTGTCAGGGGAGCAAGAGGTGCTGAAGGGGGACTTGGAAGCTGCCAGGCAAGCCAAACTAAGGCTGGAGAGCCGCATCAAGGACCTGGAGGAGGAGCTGAGGAGGTAAGTAGGGCTGGGGATGGGCCTCTCAGGAAGGACAAGGGCTGAGAGCTTGGAGGGCAGAATGAGATCCCCGCTGGGCCTCTATTCTATCCCGTCATGTTCTTTGCCAGCTACATCCCAGAGGTCATTCCTTCCCAAAGTGGCTCACTTCGCATGCTCACCTCTCAGCCTCCCTGTTCTCTCAGTTGCATCTCATGTTTAACTGCACCCACCCAGCTACTGGGTTGTCTGCCCCTCCTCTTTCATCTCCTTCCTTGTTGGAATGCCACAAGAGATGGTGGTCTGTCTAGAGTGCCCTTTCCTTAGGCTTAGTGCCCCAACCTGAGCCTTCCTGCTGCTCTCACACCATTACGTTCATACAGGAGGGAGGGGCGAATTGACAGCTGGCTGCCCTCTGTACCCTGTGCTCCCTGGCCCTTGATCAGCCAAGGTTCAGCTATGCAGCCCAGTTGGGAAGCTCTGGGGCTCCCTCCCTAGCAGTCTGCACTTTCCTGTAGCCTTTCTCTTTTAGCCTGATCCTCACCCCATTCTCCCGGATGGTGATGGGAAAGGGAGGTATAAGAGGAGGCCCCAGGCAGGTGGCACCCGTGCTGGGTTTGTGGGAGTGGGAGCCAGATCTGCTCTGGGCTTGCCTGAAGCCAGCGCTGCCTGTGCCCGGAAGGATAGCTGGCTCTGCCTTCCCATCAGTGATTGGCTGCTGAAGGGAGGTCCTATTCCTTGGCTGGAGCAGCCAGGACAGATGTGTGGGCTTCAGGGCCTGGAACCTAAAGGGAGACACCTGAGTCCAGCGCAGAGGTGGAAGTCTCCAGGCTGGTGCCCAGTGGGCCCTCACCCTGCCTGGCTTCCTTCCCATCCCGCAGAGTGAAGTCCGAAGCCATCACCGCCCGCCGCGAACCCAAAGAAGAGGGGGAGGATGTAAGCAGCTATCTGTGTACAGAATTGGTATATTCCACTATTAACATGTGGGGCACGGGGCGGCGGTGGGCGGGCTGCCGGGATGCGCTCGTTCTTCTGGGCCTCTGGGCCCCCCACCCTAGCTATGTGGTGACCACACCCAGCAGCATCCTCCCCCACCCCAGGATGTCATGAAGTCCCAGGTCTAGTGGACGCATTTTGCACAGTCATGAGCAGGGTCTCCCTGTCTATGCAGCACACCTGCTGCCCCCTGCACTCCAACTTGGAGAGCAAGGTTGCGGAAATAGCATCAGTCACCACTGTCCCCGGACCAAACAGCTTGAGTAGCTCAGGCACTGTGAGGCCCTCTGACTGCTCATCTGTCCCCACCTCCCCGCTGAGGTGCACTGAATGTTCTGAAGAAAGTCGGCCCCTCTGCTGCCTGGAGGAGGCAGTCACAGGTCTTCACCCCAGGTGAATTTTGGACCTTACCACTCATTAACTGTTGTTTTCCCGGTCATATGACACTCACATTGGGATGCAGTTCACACAGCAGGCACTCAGGACGCAGTAGTTATTCCTGTGCAGCCTCTCACTCCAAATACTTTAGGACAGAAATAAAGCTGCAGGTGAATTGTAGAGGTTCCCCAGGCCGCTCCCACATGGTGATGGAGGTGCCCGGTAGGGGAGAGTAGACGTGGTCCTGTCACAAAATCTGCCAACAGCAGACTCCTCACAGATCCACCAAAACTTCCAGCGTTCAGCCTGGACGTGGTGACCCCAGGGCCTGCTTTCTTCTCTAGAACCTCTCTCCCTGCTGTTTCACCTTGGGCCTCCACCTGTTAGTGTTGACTGGAGGCATTTGGGATTGCCACCGTGTCCCGGGGCTTATAGGAAAAGTCACTGTTGTGCCCCTTAAGTGTATCCTGTGACCTTCTGGAAAGAAGGTGGCCCTGTTGGTGGGTAGACTTTCATGTCTCCTGTCCCCCTGCCCACACCCTCCCCACCCATTTGCCTGAGTCTGTGGGAACCCACACTTGGATTCACCAACACCCAGAGGCCAACCCAAGATGAATTTCGGTGTGACCTGGCTTTGGCGGGCACTGGACTGACCTGCCAGTTGGTCCTTCACTGGCTAAATAGCAGCACCCTTTCCCTACAGGACAAGATCCCCATGGCGCAGCGCCGCCGCTTCACACGGGTTGAAATGGCTCGTGTGCTTATGGAACGCAACCAGTACAAGGAGCGGCTGATGGAGCTTCAGGAAGCCGTGCGGTGGACCGAGATGATCAGGTGGGTCCCCAAGGCTGCCCTCAGGGTTCCAAAGATGCACTCCTGTCTCCATATATGAGACATGGTCACTGTAAGAGGTCCTGGTTATGGACTTGGAGGTTGACCTCTACCCACCCACCCCCCTCTCTTCTAGGAGGATTAGAAGGGTGAGGGGCCTCCCATGTGGGAGCCTGTAGGGGGCCAGGAGAGCCGGGCCTCCACTGCAGCCCTGACATGGCAGGGAGATGCCCACTGGGCTAGAGCTGGGCTGGGACATGTTGGGGCTGGTGTGCCAGGGCCCCTCTGGGAAGTTCTGAGTGACCTTCCCAGGACACCCTCTACACTCTTGCTCCATTCCCAGGGTGTCTGGGGTGAGGGTCTTCTGCAAGGGAGGCAAGAAGAGTGGGGCCCAGTCAGATTGGGTGGGGCCAGGCCTGGCCATGGGTGTAGTTGGGCTGGGCAATGGGTGGGCTGAGTGAAGCAGGCATGGTTGGCCTGAGAAAGGGCATGACAGGCTGGGCAGTGGCCTAGCTGGGCTCCTTCCCTGCCCCTCCCTTGTAGAGCATCCCGAGAGCACCCATCTGTCCAGGAGAAGAAGAAATCGACCATCTGGCAGTTGTGAGTTTGGGCACTGGGCTGAGGAGGGGGTGGGGAGGCCTCCCCCAGGCCCATCACTCACTTCCCTTGCCTCTGCTGGCAGCTTCAGCCGCCTCTTCAGCTCCTCGTCCAGCCCCCCTCCAGCCAAGCGATCCTACCCCTCGGTGAACATCCATTACAAGTCACCCACCACAGCGGGCTTCAGTCAGCGCCGAAGCCATGCCCTGTGCCAGATCTCAGCAGGCAGCCGGCCCCTGGAGTTCTTCCCGGATGAGTGAGTGTCCCACCCCTCCCCTGTACCTCCCTCCTGGCCAGCCCAAGGGGAAGCCATGTGGCCCAGAGGTACTGAAGCAGGACCTGCCTCACCTTGATGCTCTGGGGCTGTTCTAGGGAATGGGGTCCATGATAGGAAGGACACTGGCTGAGGCATCCAGGGTCATGATGTCTTCATGAACACACTGTGCGCCCCTCCAACCCTCTAGTGGGAACGTTGGCTGTCCCTTTGCACTCCCCCACAGTCCCTGTTCTTAGTCCCAGCTGGCTGCACCCCTCTTTTGACGATCTTACTGCAGCAAGCTGGTCCTGCACACCTATGCTCTGCTAAGATTCTTGGAGCTGACAGGAAGTTTTCCTGCCAGGTTGGGTTTTTTCCTGGGGAATAAGTTCCTGTTTGTAATTTTGTTTTTTCCTTTGTTTAGAAACCAAGAAATCCAGGGCTCCAGGGCAGAAATGGGGAATTCTGTGCCTTGTGTCAGAGCTGTGGAAGTTTCCCTGGAAGGCTCAGGGCAATGGGAGGCTGCACTGTAGGTCCCTGTCAGTTGGCCCTTAATGACAGGGACAGCAGAACGGGAACCTGGACGATGACAGGTGTTGGGTATGGTCTCTAAGCCCAGTGTTGGGAGATCCACCCTCCCATTTGATGGGCACCCAACTGGGGCAGCAGGAGCCCTGCCTCAGTGGCTGGGAAAAGACAGGACAGGTTCAGGAGGGAAAGCTCCCAGGGCATCGGGTGCTCCGTGCAGGTCAGGCCTGTGGGACTGTGAGTCACCAAAGACTGAGAAGTACCCCATCCTTCCTCTCGCCCAGCGACTGCACCTCCTCTGCCAGGCGAGAGCAGAAGCGTGAGCAGTACCGCCAGGTGCGCGAGCACGTGCGCAACGACGATGGGAGGCTGCAGGCCTGTGGCTGGAGCCTGCCGGCCAAGTACAAGCAGGTGCTGCTGCAGGGCACAATGCGCATGCGCAGGGTGGGGTGGCGGCACTGGGCGGCTTCAGAGCTTCAGACCCAATTCTAGAGGGATGGGTAGCCGGACTGCTGTCCACGCACCTGAGCCGCCCCAGGCCTCGTGCCCACGGCGCCTCTCTGCCTTTGGTTGCAGCTGAGTCCCAATGGGGGGCAGGAGGACACCCGGATGAAGAACGTGCCTGTGCCGGTGTACTGCCGCCCTCTGGTGGAGAAGGACCCGACCATGAAGGTGAGCCTGGCCTAAGGGAAGTGGGCAAGCAGGGGGAGGTTGCCACCCAGAAGCTGAGTCCAGGCAGGTCTGGGAAGCTGGGGAAGGCCCTGTCACACGTTGGTAGCAGCCCTGATGTCCCTGTTCTCTCAGCTGTGGTGTGCTGCCGGTGTCAACTTGAGTGGGTGGAAACCCAGCGAGGACCACACTGGGAATGGAGTCAAGCTTGAGCCAGGCTTTGATCCTCTGACCTGCAACCGGGAAGTGGAAGGAGAGAACAAGAGCAACCACACATCCCCCGAGAAGAAGAAGGTCAGAGTGGCAGGAGGGGCCGGGACTGTCTGCTGTCATCTGCATGCTCAGGCTGTGCTCAGCACCAGGAACTGGGTGGGAGTGACAAACAGAAGAGAGAAAGGGACAGTGTCCTAAGACTGGGCTCATCTGAGGTTCCGTTCCACTCCCTAGGGCAGGTCCAGGGCTAAGCTGCTGCCTGGTTCTAGCCCAGCACCTGAGGAAGATCAGACGGCAGTAGGACTGAAAGGGTCAGGTTCCCTTGCCTTCTTGCAAGGAACAAATTTCACTGCCTGCAGAGGAGCAGTGGAAGAGGCTAAGCAAAGAGGGTGGCAGAAAATCCTTCACACTTGGAGGCCAAGGCTTCCTTTTGTGTTCTGGCTTCATTTGGGAGCCAGTGACTTAATGGCTCGGACTCACGGTCTTATGTGGAAGTGAGACCATGTGTGCCAGCAATCTAGCTACAAAATACAGTTCTGAGTGCTCACCGTCCTGGCTATGGGATAGGACAGCTGTTTCCCCTAAAGCCATGGGAAAGGTTAGATCCTAAAGATTCCAGGAGGCCCTCATGAACTCCATGTGGCTGCTGGAATCACCCACCCTTGGGCATCAGCCTGGTCGCCTGTGCTCTGACAGGCAAAGGAGCTCCCTGAGACAGATGCCACCTCTAGCCGGGTGTGGATCCTCACCAGCACCCTGACCACCAGCAAAGTGGTGATTATCGACGCCAACCAGCCAGGCACCGTCGTGGACCAGTTCACCGTCTGCAATGCCCATGTCCTATGCATCTCCAGCATCCCTGGTGAGTGCCGCCCACACTGGAGCCAGTGCCCAGAAGGGCAGGGTTTGTGCTGCTCAGAGGACAAGCTAGTATGCTAAGTAAGGAGACTTGAAGAGCAGCACTTGCCTTCTGTGACACCCCGTGGACACACAGGAGCTGGGCAGGGGAAAGTGTCCAAGGAGGGCCTCGCTGGTCATTCTTCCTGCTGTCTTAAGGATGCAGGAGAAGATGCGACATGTTGCTCACCCAATTAGAAGTAGATGGGATGGCATGAGCAGGCAACCCCCATTTCCTCCCTCACACCCCACTGGGACATGAGCTCTGGGTGTGGTCTTGCAGCGGCCAGCGACAGTGACTACCCTCCAGGGGAGATCTTCCTAGACAGCGACATGAACCCTGAGGACTCTGGTGCAGACGGTGTGCTGGCCGGCATCACCCTGGTGGGCTGCGCCACACGCTGCAATGTGCCACGGAGTAACTGCTCTTCCCGAGGGGACACTCCAGTGCTGGACAAGGGCCAGGGTAAGTCTTGGGCCTGAGCCCTGGAGCAGCCTTCTCTCTGCCCCCTTGTTACTCTCTCTGCCTAGCAAAGCTTACCCCTCCCTTCCTCAGGGGAGGTAGCTACTGTTGCCAATGGGAAGGTCAACCCGTCACAGTCCACGGAAGAGGCTACAGAGGCCACAGAAGTCCCTGACTCTGGGCCCAGTGAGGCAGAGGCAGCTGCAGTGCGGCCCGGGCCCCTCACGGAACACGTCTTCACCGACCCGGCCCCGGCCCCACCCCCCAGCGCCCAGCCTGGCAGGTGGGCTCTCTCAGATGGGACAGAGACAGAGGGGAGGGAAGGCTAGCAGAGGTGGGCAGGGATAGGCCTCCATGGGCTGCCCTGGAGCCATCATCCTTCCTGCAGTGAAAATGGGCCAGAGGCTAACTCAAGTGGTGTGCAGCCCGAGCCGGAGCCCAGTGGAGACCCCAAGGGGGCCAGCAGCAGTGCCTTGCCCACCATGTGGCTGGGAGCCCAGAATGGCTGGTAGGTGGGGCTTTGGGAGCAGAGGTGGGGGAGGGGCCCCTGGGCGAGCCCCTGCCTACCTCGGCCTCCTCCTGCAGGCTGTACGTGCACTCGGCCGTGTCCAACTGGAAGAAGTGTCTTCACTCCATCAAGCTGAAGGATTCTGTGCTGAGCCTGGTGTACGTGATTCTTAGCCAAGGGCCAGGCATCGGGAGGGGGCCTTGGATGTCCCAGCCTGAGCCTGGCTCACCACCTTCCCTTTCCAGGCATGTGAAAGGACGAGTGCTTGTTGCTCTGGCAGACGGGACTCTGGCCATCTTCCACCGAGGTGAAGGTGAGGCCTGGCAGCAGTGGGCAGGTGGGCGGCATCTGATGGTCCTGGCAGGGTGTGAACTACCCCCACTATGAGCAGATGCGGGACCTGCCAGGACTGAGCAGGTGTGGTGGGCTCTCTTCAGATGGCCAGTGGGACCTGAGCAACTATCACCTGATGGACCTGGGCCACCCACACCACTCCATCCGCTGCATGGCCGTTGTGTACGACCGTGTCTGGTGTGGCTACAAGAACAAGGTGCACGTTATTCAGCCCAAGACGATGCAGATAGAGGCAAGTGCAAGCGCTGGCAGCAGGGACTTCAGGGAGGGAAGGAGGCTCTTGCTATCAGCATCGCTCCCAACACACCTTCTAATAGATGTTGGGGGCTCCATAGGGTCAGAGGAACTGCATTCCGGGGAAGTGACTCATTTGTCCAAGGTCACAGGCAGGCAGAGGGTAGCTGGACTGTCAGCGCCAGTCTGTCTAGAGCCCACCTGTTGCTTCACCCTGAAACAAGTCAGGTCGACACCTGTGTGGAATCCACACACCTACCCTCAGCTACCCAGATGTGGGCTCAGGGTGTGGGGTGGTTGGCTGGGGCCCCCCTAGGAGCCTAGACCCGTGGATGCAAATCAGGCACTAGAGCAAAGGTTACAGTGAGCTGGGTAGACATCAGGGTGAAGCCTTGGCTATGGCAGGTTTAGCTCCCCTTTCCCTTCCCCCATTGATGGGCTGCTGTAACCCTGCAGAAGTCGTTTGATGCCCACCCACGGCGGGAGAGCCAGGTGCGGCAACTGGCATGGATTGGTGATGGGGTCTGGGTGTCCATCCGCTTGGACTCCACACTGCGGCTGTACCACGCCCATACCCACCAGCACCTGCAGGATGTGGACATCGAGCCCTACGTCAGCAAGATGCTGGGTAAGGCTGTGCTGGCCTGGGCCTAGCGGGGCAGGGGGGCCCAGAGGCAACGCTGACCCTGCTACTTCCCCTCCCCCA
The DNA here is from genome assembly GCF_964146895.1 of Miniopterus schreibersii. Classification (NCBI taxonomy): domain Eukaryota; kingdom Metazoa; phylum Chordata; class Mammalia; order Chiroptera; family Miniopteridae; genus Miniopterus; species Miniopterus schreibersii. The sequence goes on from NC_138103.1 coordinate 10,403,315, forward strand.
GGCACGGGCAAGCTGGGCTTCTCTTTCGTGCGCATCACGGCCCTGCTTATTGCGGGCAACCGTCTCTGGGTGGGCACTGGCAACGGAGTCGTCATCTCCATCCCACTGACTGAGAGTGAGTGACCCCAGACATCTGCCGAGACGGTGATGGCAGATGCTAAAGGGCATGTGGCAGGGTCCTGGGGCAGGTGTCCTCTGCCAGGCGGGCATTGGGCTGCGCTGGCCACAGCTGTCCTCAAGCCTGCCCCTCCTGTGACTTCTTCTCTCCTCTCCCCTCTATGCTCTGCCCCTCACCTCCCCCAGCTGTGGTCCTGCACCGAGGCCAGCTGCTGGGGCTCCGAGGTAAGTCCAGAGGCCTGCCTCCAGCTCTCAAAAGCCTCCCACCCAAGATACCCTGGGGGCCCCACAGCATGCTCCTACCCTCTGCTCTCACCTGCTTGGAAATCTCCCAGTCAGTGGGCTCAGCCCCTCCAGGCCTTTCTCTATCTCCAGCCAACAAGACATCCCCCACATCTGGGGAGGGGGCCCGTCCAGGGGGCGTCATCCACGTTTACGGAGATGACAGCACTGACAAATCGGCTAGCAGCTTCATCCCCTACTGCTCCATGGCTCAGGCTCAGCTCTGCTTCCATGGGCACCGGGATGCCGTCAAGTTCTTTGTCTCAGTGCCAGGTGAGTGGCTGGACCCCACTTCCTGCAGGGTGGCACCGGTAGCCTACATTCAGGAGCATGCATGGTGGCTTTGGCCATTGTCCTAAGGTCTCTGTACCGCATGACAGGGAATGTGTTAGCCACTCTCAACGGCAGTGTACTGGACAGCCCATCCGAGAGCCCTGGGCCTGCCGCCCCTGCCTCAGATGCTGAGGGCCAGAAGATGAAGAACGTGCTGGTGCTGAGCGGTGGGGAGGGCTACATTGATTTCCGCATCGGTGAGTGGGCACTGCCTTCAGGTTCCAGGGACTCCCCAGCAGGGGCTGCCCCTCACAGCCGTCTGCTCTCTCTCCAGGCGACGGAGAAGATGATGAGACAGAGGAGAGTGTGGGGGACGTGAGCCAGGTGAAGCCCATGCTGTCCAAGGCCGAGCGGAGCCACATCATCGTGTGGCAGGTGTCCTACTCTCCTGAGTGAGGCATGGCCTCCATTGCCCCCTGCCTAACACCATCATGTACATATACCCCACCCTGCCCTCCTGCCACGACTGCCCCATGGGGCAGCCCACCAGCCCCTCTCTAACCTCTCAACCTGCAGCTTTCACCTTAGGTCCGGCCTGGGAGCCGACAGGGGCAGCAGGCAGCAAAACGGGTCTGGCTGGGAGGTGGGATGTGGGTGGGAGGGACAGAACCTCTGGGGACACCCCTTTCTGAACAGCTCCTGGCCAGCCCCTAGCCCAGAGTCCAGACCCAGGGCACTGGAGGAGGGCCAGAACGAGGCAGAATTCCAGAATGAACAGCCCCCCCAGGTAGCTCCCAACTGCACCCTGGGCTCCCCACTCTCATCACTCATTCCCAGGACGCCCAGGGGAGGAAGCAGGGACTTTACTCTGTCAAGTCTTCCCACCTGGGGCCCACTTCCCCTTGCCTGCTGTCCATGAGGATGGGGGTCTGACCCTAAGGGAGCCGGCCCAGCCACTAGCCTTCCCTGGGTTCCCCACTGCCCTGTCCCTGCCACCCCAGGAACTGGCATGAAAGCATGCATCCAGGCTCCCTGTTTGAGAAGACAGATGCTCTCATCTTGCTCATGTCCCCCGATTGTCCTGTGTGGCAGGCTCCCGCCAGTCCTCACTGACCCACCTTATAGAAGCAGGCCCTGCAGTCCTGCCCCTCCTGGAAGTCCCTAGGGTGGAATTTCTCAGGCTGCCAGGCAGGCCCAAGCCTCAGGAAAAAGGGCAGGAGGGAGGTGGCACTAGGATGCAGGTTCAGCCTCAGGGTGATGGGGGAAGGTGTGCTCCAGGGCCTGCCTCCCAAGCAGTCTCAAAGGAGCCCAGCTCCCAAGACAGGCTACTAAGTGCCTCGGGCTGGTGGTGTGGCCTTCTTCATTGAGGGCAACTGACAGGCTGACAGTAGAGACCCTAAGGGCTAAGGATGGGGCCACCTCCCCCGGCTCTAGGAGCATGCACCCACCTGCTTAGAAGGGCACCGCCCTGGACTGCTGCCTCCCCACCTGCCTAGGCCCAGGCCTTACTCCTGCTCCAAAAGGCACTGATCAGGGCACCCCCAGGCCCTGCTGCCCACCCACCTCCCACCAGAGAAGCACAGATCTTGGGCAGCCATCCCATAGCCCAGCCGGACACCACTGCAGTCACATGTAGCTGCAGGCTTCTCCCCACTGCCCTGCCACTCTCCACTGTGATGTACGTCGAGTCCCTTGTCTGTTCCCACAGGGCCATTTGACTGGGGGGTTATCCGGGTGGGTGCAGCTGGGGGAAGGGGCTGGGTGATGATTCTCCTCAGGCTTTGACCCTGCAAGCGAACCCACGTTATCTGCTCTGTATGTAATAAATGTCTTACCATGGTACCTGTGTCCCTAGACCCCCAACCAATGTGAGCACAAGGGTTTTCTTCAGTTTATTATAAAAAGAAACGCTGGACCAAGCTGAGTGCCGGGGTCGCTGCTCTGGTGCATTTCCAGGCGCGCTGTAAACAGTGGCATGCGAAGGCTTGGGCAGACCCACCTGTCCTCTTGGAGGTCCTGGAGGGGTACTGTAAACCCTGCCACAGAAGGGTGTTCTGAGCACCACCTCTGGGGCCTCCACAACCTACTGCAACACGTTTGTCCTAGAGGCCCTGGGTGCTCGGCCTTGGGTCCTCTGCCGCTGAAACAGTACCAGCCCCTGCTGCCCTGTTACTCATACAGCCAGCGCTCAGTACTGTCCTCCCAGCAGAGGAGCTCGTTGGGGCTGAACCAGAGCGCGATCTCACGGCGAGCACTCTCCACAGAGTCGCTGCCATGAATCACGTTCCTGTGCAGGAAAGATCGGAGTAAGTGCGGGCAGGGGTCCCACGATGCCCAGTTGGGGTAGTCAGGACCAGGGATAATGTCCCCGGGGCGGGGGACGGCCTTACTTGCCGACCTCGATGCAAAAATCCCCCCGGAGGGTGCCGGGTGGGGAGTCCGCCGGATCCGTTGACCCAATTAGTGCCCGAGATGCGCGCACTACATCCAGCCCCTGCCACACCTAAGGACAGGGTAGGTGGCACCGGGTCAGAGAGCTGGTCAGCGCGGGGTCAGCATGCCGTCTCCCCTCTGGTACTCACCATGGCCACAACGGGCCCGGAGCCCATGTACTTGACCAGGCGGCTGTAGAAGGGGCGCTCCCGTAGCTCAGCGTAGTGCTCGTGCAGCAGCTCCTCCGAGGCCTGGGGAGGGAGGGAGGGGGTCCGGCTGCGTGCTCCGAGGCGCCGCCCTCTCCCGCGCCCCCCCCTCCGCCCCCGCCCTCACCTGCACCAGCTTCAGGGCCACCAGCTTGAAGCCCTTCCTCTCGAAACGCCGCACGATCTCGCCCACGAGCCGCCGCTGCACGCCGTCGGGCTTCACGGCCAGGAAGGTGCGTTCGTGCACACCGGAGCAGGCTGCGGGACCCGGGAGGCGGCACGCGTCAGGCCTGGCAGCAGCTCCTCCCAACCCTTCCCGGCCCCCAGCCCCGGCTGCTGCTTACTCGCCGGGAATAAGTTGGCGAAGATGGTCAGCACCAAGCAGATCATGATGGCGGCGGCAGCTGCAGCGGAGCGCAGACGGGTGGCAGGGGAGGGGCGTGGAGGTGGGGCCTGCGCTTAAAGGGGCCGTGGCCGGGTCCCCTTCGTCCAGCCTCCTAGAGTGGCTGCCTCCGGGATGCGGCGAGAAAGGCGGGGGCTGGGGACCCTGGGCGACGCAGTGAAGCCCTGCCTGAGTTCCATGCCCACCCCAGGAACCCTACTACAACCGCGTCTGTGCCACCCCCAATCCGCTCCAGTCTTCCCATCCACCGGGCCAGCTACACCGCGGTGTCAGTCTTTTTCTCCCCACACTCCTACAGACAATTTGCCGTGGTCCTCCAGCCCAAACTCGAAGAAACCACAACCCAGGGCTGCTTCATTTGCCTTTATTCGCGTTCAAGCTTAGGTCCAGGCTGAGGCAACGCATGATGGGGAAGGGATGCCAGCCTGGAAGTGAAAGGTGCTAGCGCTGGGGCTCCACACCTCTAGCCCTGTTGCTTTCAGCTTTCCCCCAGCAGCTGCCTGCTCCTGAGTGGCCCCTTCAGGGAGATTTGGGTTTGGGCAACAGGAACAGAGGAAAGACACAGGTGCAGTCTCAGAACAAGTCACAGAGGTTCCAGGGAGCTGATTCAGGTGTAATCCAAAGACATTTTGTTTCATCAAAATGATGTCCACTGCCTTACACCCTTCAGGCAGACTGCCCGTTCTTGCATTTTAGACTGGAGTGCCCTTGGGTTTTCTCTTTGCCTCTTGTTTCACAGGGTAGTCCCAGGAATCAATGCGTATTCTCCCCAGATTCAGCATGGGCTCCTCGGTACTGGTGTCCCCATTTTTCTGTCGCTCTGCTAGAATCATGGCCCGGAGCAGCGGCGGGTAGGGCACAGAGCCCAGAGTCTCCTCGGGCACCGGCGTGAAAGCGGTGAAGGCCTCCTCCTCGTGCCTGGGCACCAGCCGCCAGTCGTGATACATGGCCTGCTTGATTTCTCGGGCCTCGCCCTCCGTCTTTCCTGGGGAAAGGAGGGCAGGGTTTATTGCACAGCCACTTGCGGAACAGTCTATTGCCAACAGCCACCCCAGCCGGTCTCCGACTCCTTACCTTTGAAGGTCAGGATGCCCCAGGCCTTACCATGGTCCAAGTTCTGCAAAGCAAATAGGGAGGGGATCAGCTCACAAAGCTTTCTTGCCCCCCAAGAGCAGGACGCTGGAAACCCCGTCCCACAAAGCCGCGAGTAGGGGGAACAGTGCTGCCCTGCGATGCGGAGCGGGGAAGTGAGGACGGGCGCACGCACCTGTGCCGTGTAGTCCGGGCGGACACGCGTGAGGCGCCAGTAGCACGGCTCGTCGTGCTGCCACAGCCAGGACTTGCGTGTGACTAGGCGGCCCAGGCCGAAGAACGGGAGGCGACAGAGCAGCTGCAGGAGGCGGCTCTCGCGGCGCGCGTCGGCCCAGGCCCGCATGGGCAGCCGGCGGCCCGAGTGAGGCCGCGTCAGCGTCTCGTAGTCCAGAGCATAGCGCTGTGAGTCGCGCGGCCGCTCCCGCTGCTCGCGTAGGGCCCGCACGCGGCGGGCCAGCTCGGCGATCAGCCGCGGCCGCACCTTCTTGCGCGCCATGGTCGGTCGGTGCTACGCGCTCCTGCTGTAAGAAGCCGCCGCCGCCGCGCTTTCGCCAGACCCGCCCGCCGCCGGAAGCGGTTGGTGTTCTCCGTAAAGGCGTCCGGGCCCGGCCGGAAGCGGAGGAGAGGCCGGCCGGCCGGCCATGGCGAAGGTTGGGCCTCGGAGGGCCGGGCGCTCTTCCCGGGGTCGGGGACAGCGGCGGCCCACGACCTGGGAGATCTCGGACTCGGATACCGAGGGCCCTGTCGGCGCAGAAGCCGACTCAGAGGCCGCCGTGAGGGCCCGGAACCCAGCGGAGGAGCGCAGAGCGGCGGCCGAGGCGCTGCGGCTGCTGCGGCCCGAACAGGCGCTGCGGCGCCTGGCGGTGCGCGTGGACCCAGGTGAGCCCGAGGGCGAGGGCAGGGGTCCTGGGAGAAGCTCTACTTCGACTGGAGCTCGGGCTTTGAAAGCTCCCCTTAATCACTGGGAGGTTATCCCCGGCCCACTGCGGGGGTGAGAGGGGCATCTTGGCATTGTCTCCGGCTTTCCAACTGGGGAGCTTGATTGAAAGACTCTGGCATCTGTACCCAATTGCGCTCTTGGAGCCAGCAGAATCAGTGTGTTTGTAATATTTCGCCCAGGCTGGGGGCCTGCTGTGAGTAGCATCCTCAGGTGGAAGGAAAGGAGTGACCTCTGTCTCTTCTTCCCACCCCAGCCATCCTGGAAGATGCTGGTGCTGACATCCTGATGGAGGCCTTGGGCTCCCTGGGCTGTGAATACCACATCGAGCCCCAGCGCCCCGCCCGGAGCCTCAGGTGGAGCAGAATGAAGCCAGAACCTTGCCCCTGCAGTGTGAGTGCCCCAGCAGACTCATTTCCAGGGTTTACATAGTGCGGAGTGTGTTACCTCCGTGATTTCATACGAAGCAGCTGCTGTAATCATACACATAAGCTAAGAATGGGGAAGCTGAGTGGGTGATGCCCAAGCCACTACAATGGTTAGTTGCAGGCCTGGGCCCAGGGTCTGAACTCAGCTGGTGCTGAGGAACGTTCCATCCTGATTGATGCTGTGGTCAGTGCTCCTGCTGGCCGGCCCTATGGACCAGGGCTCGTCTTGGCCTTGGCTTCTGTAGAACAGTCCTTGTGGGCATGAGCTTGCCTGTGGCCATGAACCTCAAGGTGCTGTGGCGCTCAGGCCAAGGCCATGGGGCACTTGAGGCTGAGGATGGGCAGCAGTGTCTCTGGATATCCCTATAGGTGCCTCCTGAGGTGTGGGCTGTGGATGAGCAGGAACTTCTGTTGCTGCTGGAGCCTGAGGAGTTTCTGCAGGGTGTCTTCCAGCTGACCCAGGTGCTTGGTGGGGGGCTGTGTTCCCAGACTTGATGTGCTGCTCTGCCAGTCCTGATCAAGGACAGAGGGGCTGAAGAGGGTGTGCAGTGGGCTGAGGCTCCTCTCTTCAGCAGCCAAGATGTGGATGAGATGGGGGAAGCCAACTGGGCTCTGGGCCTGGATGCAGACAGGAGCCACAGTGTCTTCTAGAGGGCAGAAGCAAGGATAGCAAGGGCCCTTTGGAGAGCTGAGTCAGAGCCAGAGGTTCGAACCTGGTGAGAGGGGCCCTGGGGACTTGGGTTGCAGGTTGGCTGTGCAGTCCAGCTGTGAGCCAACAGCCCAGCCCCCACCTGGCTGAAGGAGCAATAGGAACTGCTCAGCTCACGTTTGCACCAGAGTGTCATTAGGATAGACCCTCTGCCATGTCCCAATGTCTGAGGTTCAGCATTTATCAAGCATCTGCTGCCAGGCAAATGCCAGGCTAGGGTGCAGAGTAGACCAGGAAGGGATGGGGACTTAGCCACTCTCCTAGGAGTCTGGGACTTGCCTGGGGGCTTTCATAGGTCCCTTTGACCTCATGGGAGGCACACAGCTAATTTTCTAAAGAGAGCTGGCTGGGCAGAGGAAGTGTGCTCCAGGCTCCTCCCAGCGTCTCTGGGTTGTCTCTGCTCCCCTTCTTCCTGCAAACTGGCAGTGGTCTGGTGGCCTGTGAGCTCCACCTGTCGCAGCCCTGAGGAACAGGTGTGGTAAACCTTCTTGGCTTGCAGATCTGTGGCCCAGCCTATTCAGTGCCCTGGATCTCTCCTGAGAGCCCCACCTGCCCTCACCTGGCTGTCATCGGGCTGGATGCCTACCTTTGGTACCGGTCACCCTCACACCCTTAGCAGGCCTGAATTGGGTGGGGGGAGTTCAGGGAAAAGATCACCGTAGCTCTGGGGCTGCTGTGACACAGCTAAAACCCCTCCCTTGGGTGGGCTCTGAAGGAAGCAGAATTCAGGGAGGGTGGGACCAATGGGATATGGGGAGCTGGAAGGAGTCACCTCTGTTCAGGTCTCACCAGCCCAATGCCCAGGAGATGCAGCAGCCAGAGAGTCCAAGGGTAGCCTGTGCAGACGTGGTGGTCGGCTGGCCTGAGGTGGAAGAGGTGAGGGCAGGGCAGGTTGGGTGAGGTGGTTGGCCTTGGCCCTGACACTCAGGCTGGTCTCTGAGGCCCAGCACCTGGGTATGGTCCTAGGGTGGCATGTGGGGTTGGTCTCAGCTGAGTGTCCCCCAAGGGAGCCCTCCTCTGACCCACCCTCATGTGCTTGTGTTCTCAGGCTCTGGTGCTCCTGCAGCTGTGGGCAAATCTGAATGTGTTGCTGGTGGCCTCCTGGCAGGAGCTGAGTCAGCACGTGTGTGCCTTCACCAAGGCCCTCGCCCAGCGCCCCTTCAAGTGCGTGACCCCCATCTCAGCTGGTGGCTGCTGCCGGGAGGGTGACAGGAACATCTGGAGGGTGGAACCTCCCTGGCCTCTTTGAGAGCAGAGGGCTGAGCTGGTAGGGCTGGGTGGTCAGGAGAGATGAAGTCTCTAGAAACCTCCTTCCACCCTCCCCGTCCTCAGGAAGTTCCAGGAGTCCAGGGCCTTTTCCTTCTGCACAGCTGGGCGCTGGGCGGCAGGTGAGCGAGTGACAAGAGATGGCACAGGGCTTCGGGGGGCCTGGTGGCGGCAGATCAGGCAGTTCAACCGGGTCAGCCCTGCTGTGGCTGATGCTGTTGTCACTGCCTTCCCGTCCCCCCGCCTTCTGCAGCAGGTGAGCCCCTTCCCATCCCCTCACCCCCCCCGACTCCCAGATATGGAGGCCAGGTCCCTGAGGCCTGCCCTGCTCATCCCTGTGCCTGCCCTAGGCTTACTTGGCCTGCGGCACTGAGCAAGAGCGACTGGCCCTCCTTGCTGACCTCCCTGTGAAGGTGGATGAAGGTGCTCGGTCCCGAAGGGTGGGGCCTGACCTTTCCCGCCGCATCTGCCTCTTCCTGACCTCCACCAACCCTGACCTCCTGCTGGATCTGAGCTCCTGACCATGTCAGCCTGACCTGCAGGGCCTTCTCCCACCAACCAACTGGACAGCAGGCACCCCAGGAAGGGAGTGACCAGAAACTACAAGGGGTGGCGGGAGAGCAGTCACCCTGCACAACCTGTCCCTCAGCCTGGGGAGGGGCTCTTAGTCAGGTCTGAAACCAAGAGGAGGGCACGGGTAGCAGGAAAGGTTCTTGGATAACTGGGATGAAAAGGAGAGGAAACTCCAGGAGATGCTGGGCTGGCTGGAGGGGGCTGGAGAGGATGGGGGCCAGCAGGGTCCTGTACACACTGGTTGCAGGCCTAGTGGCCAACTAGGTCAGCCAGAAAGGGCTGGGTAGCATCCAAATCCCTGCTGGGGGACAAGCACCAGTCACCTGGAGGCTTGGAGGTAGCACCTTCAGAGAGAAGTGAGACAAAGTCTCAAGGGAGAAAAGAGAACCGGGCTGCCTCTTCCCAAGGGTGTTGTGACACAACTGGAACCACAGGAGAAAAGCTGTAAACATGTGTGAGACCCAGGCCTCCAGGTGGACTCCTTTTAATTCTACCACTATGGATGTGTTAGGCATAAACTCAAAGTTTATTACGTTCATTTCAGTCTCAGACAGGAGGAACAGCTGACAACATGCAAAGCAAGTGAGGACAAACCCAAGGTCCCCTGAGGCTGGCAGCTACAGGAAAGCTGATGTCCGATGAGGCCTCAGGCCACAGCCTCCAGGCCAGCATCCCAGGTCTTCAGTCTCAGTCCAGAAGAGGTGAGGTGGCCACTCCCAAGAGATTCCAAGGAGAGAAGCAGCGGCTGCCATACCCGGTACAGGAAGCAGATGGACTCAGGCAGTCCTGGTCTCAGGGCCTGTGGCCCCTGAACCCCTGTAGCAAGGCCTGTCCTAGAGAGACCAGACAGACCTTGGCCCAACTCCTCCCTCTCCTGTTACTCTGGAGCACGGCCTGTGGGAGAGGATGGAGAAAATGCTGTCCTAGCCTCAGAAGGCAGTTTTCATTGGAAAATAAGTTAGGTCCTTCGGCAGCGCTTTCTCTGGCAGCGCCGAGTCTCTGGGCTGTTGGGACTGACAGTGGCCTTGGGCGAGGGCACAGGGGACTTGTGGTGGCCACAGCTCATGCTCAGCACCCAGCCCAGCTTGTGGTGTAGCACCTGCTTGAGGCCAGGTGGCAGGGGCAGGCCCTCAAGTGTGTCCCCAGAGTTGGGTCGCAGCTGGCGCAGGCGGTGGCAACACAGGTACTGCAGGGAGGTGGCGCTGGCACAGGAGCGGATGACCTTCATGCTGCTCTTGGCTGCTGTGGAGCACACCATCGGATAGAACTTCCTGTTCTGCAGCTTGGTGGCTGCCACTCCTAGAGGAGGGGGCACAGCCTGAATCCTGGGCCAGGACGGGGCTTCGGGGCTTAGCCATTCCTTGGACATCCTCCTGAGGTAACTGAGGTGGCCCTTGTGCTGTCCCACCCTCTGGAGACCCTGGAACCTCCGGCTTTGTTCTTTGAGGACACCTTTTCAGGAAGCCTTGGGGCCACTCAGCACGGGCCCATTTGCTTCCTGCAGGACTTCAGTAGCAACCACACCCCACAGGCACGTGTCTCCCCTGGGATCCTGGCCACCCTCACCTATGCACTTCCTGTTCTTAAAGAAGGTCAGTGTCCCATGCCAGGTGTCCAGGTGCACGCCAATGATGGAGCCCTGGCCGAACCGCGAGGAGAAGCTTGTCTTGTCACCCTTGTGGTGGAGGAGCCCTGGGGGGCAGCAGGGTGGGGGTTAGTCTGACGCCTTGGGGGGCCCTTCCAGCCTGCCTGCCCTTAGGGGCCCCACGTACCGGTGTAGGAGAGGCCCCAGCTGTCCTCATCCCTGCCAAGCAGGCTGCAGAACGTGTGGTGGTACTTGTCCAGGTCCACATCCGATGTCCCAATGCCCACCATCTGGAGACAACAGGCCAGGAAGAGGGGGGGCCAAGGCACCAGCAGCACACCTCCCCTCACAGTCCTGCCAGCCACTTACCATATCTGTGCCATAGACAGGAGAGGTCATCTTAATCTCCCAGAAGTGTTGCCCCTCCCCCAGCTCCTTGGTGCCTCGGATGGCTGCTGTGCCGCAGCTGTATTCCACGTGGAAGTTGACCTTCCGGTTGTCACAGCTCAACAGGGTTGCCGAGGACTTATTCATGTCATCCCAGACCCAATCAAAATCTGGGAGAGAAAAGGCCAGGTTGGGGTAGTCTCCTGAGCCCCTGCTTAGTCCTCCTAACCTTGCCCAAGAGGTGTACCCCTGTCGGACCCCATGCCACGCACTTACACTCATCTTCCTCCCCACAGCGGCAGTCCTTGCCCCGGTGGGCTGCTGTGTGCAGGCTGCCGCAGAAGGAGGCCTCATTCTGATTATCACAGTTGCAGAAGGACTCACCCGTCACGGGCACAGCGCTGGGGATGGATGGCGGCAGGGACGAGTACTCAGGGTCAGAGTCAGAGTCACTGTGCTGAGGAAAAAGGGCAGGCTGTGCCCTCCTGCTGTGCCTTCTGCCCTCGACTTGCCACAACACCCATCACAGGCCAATGGATGAACTGCTTGGATGCCCCAAAAAGGGATCTGTGAGTTTAGCCTCAAAGCACTTCCCCAGGTCCCAAGTGCACAGCTGGCTCACCCTTCTACAATGCCCCGAGTGACCCTGGACACCTCCTGCTCAGGTACTGGGGAGGGCTTACCACACCACAGGCTTCCTGAGAGCGGCCTTAAGAGCCACTCCACTTCTGCAGCCAAGGGGGCCTGGAGGCCCAGGCACTGATGAGCCCACAGTGGGGCTGTATGCTCAGCCATCGTTCTCCAGGCAGTTTCTAGATCATGGATAGGCTGGCCCCACCGAGGGTGGCCTGAAGCAGGGGAGCCCCTTAGCAAAGTCCACTGGTGGCCTAATGCAGGCCCCCGGGTCTCCCCACAGGCAGCAGCTGGGCTGTGGCAGTGCCTGGACTGCAGCTCCTTTGTCAACCTTCCAACAGGTGGTTCTTAACCCCTATCCCAGGGCCCTAAGGAGCCCAGTGCTTTCAAGCTGCTTTAAGCTTCTGTTCTAGGAAGACATTCAGTGGGGCCTGGCCCTCTACCTGAGGGGCTCAGTCCTGGCCTTGATCCCAGGCTGAGCTGGTCGGGCTCTAGTAACTGCTGACCCACCCTCTCTTGGAAGCCAGCAGGAGATGCTCTGTGCACACAGTCATTCCTGCTCTGATGCCACACAGGCCTCTCTGGACACCTGCCTTGACTTTGGACCCCAGGCAACCCTGGTCTCACTGCGCGGGGCCCAGAGGGTGCAGACAGCCTCTGCCTGCCTGCTGTCAACCCTCGGGTTGGCCCGGGGCCCTGGGCAGGCTCCAGCTCCACCCTGGTCTCTGGGTGTTACTCTTACCTCCTTGAAACACCCTTTGCACAGCAGCCCAGGTGACCTTGCTCAGATCTGGGGCAGGTCATGCTACCCTGAGAATAAAGCCCACACCCCCATCAGACCTTACTAGGCCCATTCCCCTGCCCTGGCTCCTCCCTCTCTTCCCCCACCTGTCATGGGGGAGGTCTCTGCCCCTGGTTGGCAGCTTTCAGATATCACTTCAAAGAGGCTCTTCTAGCCCTCCCTCCTGGGTCCTCTTCCTTCTCCGCTCCTCAGACAGTCTCCTTTGTCCTGTTGATCTGTCTCCTCCCACCAAAACGGAAGCTCTGCAGGGGAAGAGCCTTGTCCTTGTTTCCTTCTATTATACCCAGGGCCCACATAGAAGCTCATGAACCAACCAGAGAAACAGCTAAGGGGGTTGAACCCCAATCAGAGACAGACCCCAGAAAGACCCAAATCACCCCACTAGATTGGAGCAGTGATCCCCCAAAAGCCAAGGCAGGCACACTGCTACCCATAGGCAACCCCCTTCCCAGGGGCGCAGACCTGAGTACGGAAGGCCTGGAGGTCAACCTGGGCAGGGGGCAGACCCAGCCCCTTGGCAAGCCATAAAGGCAGAAGAAAGGAAGGTGTGTGTTTAGCCTTCAATGATGTCAAGGTGACACACCCACCTGCCCACCCACACACTCAAATACTCCAGGCCAATTAGATGATGTGGCAGGCTGCAGCAAGCATGTGTCAAACACTGCACCCCAGGCCCCCAACACTGCCTGCATCCCAGAGTGATGAGCCAGCGAGGCAGGGACAAACACTGGAAAACAGACTGCTCTAAGCCACATGGTCAGGACAGGAGCTAGAAGGGGGACAGGAATGCAGTCCAGGGTCTTCTTGCTGGCCTGGGCAGGGATTTTGGGGAGGCCCCAGGATGCTGCCAACCCAGAACAGTCACCTCCAATTCTCCCTCAAGGCCTGGTGGTTCTGCAAGGCTCAGCTGCCCTCACTCAAGGGAGGAGAGGTGCCCACCCCCCAGGACACCTGGCTGAGCCGTGGCAGAGTGGCTGTGACAGAGCATAGACAAGTCACCCAAAGATCACCCTGGAAGGAAGCAGTAGAGGTGACTCAAGGCAGAGCCAACCCCTTGCTCTGGTCTAAGAGATTCTGCAAAATAACTGAAAATCTACCTCCCACCACTCCCTGCAACAGCCCAGCCATTCCTAGGGTTGGTACAGCCAGCCTCTGGCTGCAGAGCCCTCAGGTACATCAGGCAGCCTGCACTGAGACAAACAGCTGAGCTGCTATTCCAACCTGAACTTGGGAGCGACTGAGTAGGAGAAGGCACAGGAATTGTGGTCTTCAACACTAAAGATCTTTTAAATATGTACATACACAAATATAAAGCACATGCCTGAATAGGCAGAGGAACCATCCAGGAAGATGCAATGGCATTAATGATAGCTATCTTTGGAAACTGGCTAAGAAATGGGATGGAAATACTCTGTTGAACAAACTGACCAAAGAACCAACTGCCACCCTCTTCAGTGGAAAGAGTATAGAGAGGAAAGTGGTATCTATCCGAAGGTCCTGTCACCCAGAGCCATGTGGGTTCTTAACCAGGGTAACCCCAGGGTGAGCAGTAGGGTCCTACTGTCCCCGTCCTCTGCCCTCAGGGGATTCTTGCCCCAGGGAAGAGCCTGCCTCCAGGGTGTCCACACCTTAGTCCAGTAGTACCCACCTACCTGCCCGTCAGAATCATATCCCCAGTTAGTGGTCCCTGCCAGAGCCATGGCCCGGGCATCTGCGTCTCGGTGGGCTGCACTCAGGACAAAATGCCATGCTCTGCTGCTCCGGGGGCGCCTGGCCATGGTGGACAGGATCTGAAAGCAAACAGGTTCTGAGCAAAGGAAATACCTGGCACACTGGAAGGCTTCCCAACAACCCCTGCATTTGGCCGTGGCTGGCTGTACCAGAACCCCCTAAAGGTGGAGGATATTGTGAGCCACATGGTGCTAAGGTGGGGCTCCAGAACTCTCCTCACAAGCTCCTACCTCACTCCAGTGTCCAAGCACCTTGATAAAACCAAGATAGAGAGTGTGAAAAGCAACCCAGACATCCATGACCCGCAAATGCATAGCTCAGTCCCGCTCTCAGCTCAGCCTAGGAAACCCAGCTGGGCAGCCTGTACCTTCCTCAGGCATCTCACACCTCCCCTGGCTCCTCCTCCATTGTCCAGTTAGACAAATGGCATCTCCGACCTCCCAGTTCCTCATGCCAGACGCACGGCAGTCACCCCCTCCCCACTTCCTCCTTCCCACCAAGGCCTGAGGGCCTCCACGCCCTAGGACCAGTTCCACCCCATCCACTCCACTCCCTACAGCCAAGATGTTTTTGAAAAATCTTGACATTTTAAGCAAATCTTAACAAATCTTATCACTCCTCAGAAATTACTATTGTTATTAGGATAAAAGGCAAAACCCCACAAAGCCTATCAAGCTCTCCAGTGCTGCTCCAGTTCCCAGTGGCCTGGTCCCAGTTGCTAGCTCTTCCCTGCCTTCTGCCCGGAATGCCTTCCCGTCCTCTGGCTCAGCTTCCGTGTTCGACTTACAGTAACACCTCGATTTCTATGATTATCTACCGCCTAGCTCTCCCCCGAATGAAGTCCCCAGGAGGGCAAAAACTGTCCCCCAGTAAGGACCCCGCCAGGCACAGGCCAGCGCAGTCGGGGAATGAACGCAGGCACTGCTTTCGAGGGTTGGGAGCGCCGCCCGTAGCCCCAGGTTCCCCTCCCTCCAGCGCCGCCGCCGCGCGGCTCCTTCACCTGCCGGTGCGAGCCAGTCCAGCCGGCTCCAGGGCGCCGGCCTAGTCACCATCCGCTGCGCCTGCAGCGCACAGTGGGCGCCACGCGATGCACGCGAAGTGACCGGCCCACGAGACTGTGTCGGGCCTCGAAGCAGGGCGCCTCTTACTAATTTCAGTTTCGGGCGGGGCTGCGGCTCCTCCCGCGCTGCGCGGCCGGTCTCCCGTGCGGGGCAGCCCGCCCGTTCCGCCTGCCCGGGCCCCGGCGCCGCCCGCGGGAACAAATGCGCGGCCAGGCCTCGTCACCGGCGGCCCCGCAGGGTCCCGAACCGGGAGGGTCGGGAGCGGCGGACGCGACCGGCCCTCACCTGCGCTGCTCCGCCGCCGCGCGCCGCCGGCGGCCGTGACCCACTTTCCACTCCCGAGCGAGACGTAAACAATCCCCGCCCCCCGCAACGCATTGGCCAGGGTGCCGCGGGCTGGCGCTCCAAGTCCCGGGCTTAGGCGGGGCGCGGTTCCCGCCGCACACGCCTCTTGCCGAGAGGCTGCTGAACCTGCCAATGCTGACTCGGTGTCCTCACGGGTCACATTTTACGCGGCCGGGGATAAGGCCCAGGCGCCCCGGGGACTAGGGGCGAGATGGGGAGGCGGCCCCAAACTCGGGCATTGACACGGAAGTGGGTTCATCTCCGGTACGTCGTCGGCGCCGGAACCTGCGTAGGCCCTTTGTGCAACCTAATTGGCTCAGAGGGGCTTGAGTGGACCTATCAAGAAGAGCCGGGGGCCGGACTCGAGCTGCCCATTGGCCCGAAGGCTCTTCACTCAGCTGGAGGAAGCGGATGGAAAGCTCGCAGCCTGCGGGAGGGATGGAGGCGGCGGCGGGTGAGTCTGCGGGCGCTGGGGGAGCGGGGACCGGCCGGCGGGCAGCTGCTCGTGGGGGCGATGAGTGTTAAGCGAACTGTGTTCTGTACAGTGTAAGGGTCGCGGAGACTCACGTGTACTTATGTGTGTAACGTCCTCAAGTTCAAGTTTTCATGTAAGTGCTGCGCTGCGCGGGAACGTGCATTCAGGGGAACTCAGATCACGTGCGCTGTTTGTCGTTAAAAACAAAATACTGTTATAGAATAGTAAGAAGCTAGGAAAATTCCAGGACAAGCAGACTAGGGAAACTAAGACACATAAACAGCAGTCTACAGCCACCTGGTAAATCCTCTCTTCCCTGAACCAAGGATATTTAAAGTGGTTTGCACTTCTCCCCAACCAGAGGGTAAGTAGCTTAAATCACTTACTCGGGAAGACAGCAGAAATCCAATTGGTGCCATTTGCCAACCACACCCAAGGACAGGTGACGTTCAGAGAATGAATCTCATTTTTGTGCATCAGCATAAAGCTAACCACCAGCCTTCAAAACCCCTGAAAATGAAAGTCCCAGCTGGTTCTCCTGCCATTCCCATCCCCCTCTCCTCTGAGGGACACATGATATTTTTGCTCTGGTCAATAAATTCTTGCTTGCTTTTCTACACTTTGTCTCTTGATTGAAATATTTTCTCAAGAAGACAAGAACCCAGGTCTCCTCGTCTCCCCAGTAAACAGTACTGCCCATCTTATGTCATGGTTTTTTGATTTGGTGATGCCCCAAGAAAACAGTAAACAGTCTTTTAAATATGGGGTTCTAAAAAGAAGACACCAGAACATCACATACTTTTAATTATTTGTGGAACTGTTATTCTAGCTTTCCAAACCTAGTGTTGGAAGGGATATAAGCGCTTATAATCAGATTTGCATAGATTAACCAATATAGGCTTTCCTAAGCAGAGGTTTGCCACATTATCTTTTGAAAGACCTCGGGTCTGGTACCTTGGGCACCAAGCTCTCTCTCTCTCTCTTTTTTTTTTTTAAATATGACTATTGATTTCAGAGAGAGGGAGGGAGAGGAAGAGAGAGTTAGAAACATCTATGATGAGAGTCATTGATCAGGTGCCTCCTGCACACCCCCTGCTGGGGATCAAGCCTGCAACCCTGGCATGTGCCCTCACCGGGAATCAAACTCCTAGATCATATGTGGGTCGATGCTCAACCACTGAGCCATGCCAGCCGGGTGGGCACCAAACTCTTACTTGCTGAATTCATCCATCAGATTGTAAACAACACTGTAGGAAAAAAATGTGAAGTGGGTTTTTAGGATAAAGGCAGATTTGCTACAAGGTAAGAAGAATATCTTCTATATTGATCAATTTAAAGAGCTGCTTTTTTAACTAGGGGAAAGTGCACATAAAAATCAAAAAAACCTAACTGGGTATGCAGTATAAAAAAAAAAAAATTGACCTCCCTGTGCCCAGAGGCAGTCCTGGCATGTTACTTGTGTCTTTCTAGAAAGATTCCTTACATACAAAGAGTTACAAACTTGTCCAGTAATCAAATAATCGCGATTGGTTAGACTTGAAGCGGAACAGGACTTGTTATCCATAAAGGGGCTCCTCACGTTCTTCTGAGGGGAGATACTGCTTTTCTTGCCCCTCCCAGCACAGCCTCTCACATCTAGTAGGCACTCGGTGAATGCACTTGGTTGATCGTCTGTTTATAAACTTCTTCAGTTTACTTAGGGCTGTGAAAAGTTCTGTGGTTAACCCCTAAGTATGGCTGTTTGAGAAGTTTGGCTCCTTCCAGTTACCTGATGAGAGCATGAGTGTCCTGTTTGGTTCCAGATAAAATTTCCCACTCCCACCAGTGAGGAAAGTGAGTCATAGTGATTAGGAGCTTGGCTCCTTCTTGTGTTTCCACCCAAGCCCTCCCCTCCACCCCTACAAAAGTGAAGTGGACTCCCAAATGCCTTTTCATGTTAAAGCAATTTAAGTAATTAACTTTTTAAATTGCTGCAGGGGTGGGTGACCTCAAGCCACGGTCTGGGGCTTCATGTTGGCAGGCAGTGATCCAGGTCGGGGTTGTTCCCTTTCCTTGTCATCTTAAAAGATGTCCCAGCCCCTGGTGCTGGAAGCATATCTAGGAAAGGCACTTTAATGCATTGGTAACAGAGACCTGCCTGAAAGCCAGGATAGGTGCCCTCTGAGTCCTTCCTAAGGAGGCTTTGGAGGGGGAGGCTTTTGAACATACCCTTGAGAGGTGGGCCAGGAGGAAGGACTGTACGCATTTCTGTGTTGATTGTTGAGCCCTGTCTTCATGTGGAGAGGGTGGTGAAGGGAGCAGCTTGTTGGAGGTGGGGTGAGGTCCTAAGGGTGTCGGGGCAAGAATGTGGGGGTATTGCAGAGGGGCTGAGGGTTGTGTGTATACAGGGTGCAGGGATTGAGTTGGTGAATATTTATTTGGTGACATTTGGGTCTCATTGGAAGGAATTCAGAGTGGCTAGCAGCCGATGGGTCCACAGAGACAACTCTGTGGTCCCAGGACCTGTGTGGGAGTCACCAAGCATGCAGGGGCATCCTGTGGCCGCCCTTGTGTACCTAGGGTTCCTTAAGGCACTGCTGGCAGCCAGATGACACTGACATTCACACGCACGCATGATTGCAGCTGCTCGGGATCCCCAGAGCTGTAAGGGTCCCTCCTGAGAACTGGAGGCCAAGGCTGCCTCGATTGCCTTTTAGACCCCAGAGGATCAGTCCTGGGTCCGAGGAGCGGGGTGGGAGCTGCCCAAGCACAGAACTATCTCATGGCCGGAATGACCCAATTTGCATTAGTCTCCACCTGTTTCCACTGGAATCTGCAGCGAGCCAGCAGCTGGCTTATCGCCCACGTGGGTGCAGTCGCACATGCGCACACTAGGAGGAGGACAAGTTTGGGGCATTTCAGACAAGAGTGGGAGCAGCAGCTTTGCAGGAACCAAAGGGCCAGGCCTGTGGCCCGCAGGAGGATCTTCGGGGAAGGGGCAGGCCTAGGACTCGGGAGACAGGAGGTGAGTGGTGACAGCAAGTGAAGGGCAGTGGTGAGCGTCTATGGCAGTCTCCTCCTTGTCCTGAGCAGAACCTGGGAACCTGGCTGGCGTCCGGCACATCATCCTCATCCTGTCGGGGAAGGGGGGCGTCGGGAAGAGCACCCTCTCCACGGAGCTCGCCCTGGCCCTGCGCCACGCGGGCAAGAAGGTGAGCGCCCCCGCTCCCCCCCCAGCCGCTCCTGCTCCTCCCCCTTCTGGATGGACACAGGGAAGCCAGCTGGTTTCCTACTGCCTTGGGGGACCCCTACCTACCATGCGGGCGTACTGGCTCCTTGCAGGTGGGGATCCTCGACGTGGACCTGTGTGGCCCCAGCATCCCCCGCATGCTCCAGGCGCAGGGCAGGGCCGTGCACCAGTGTGACAGCGGCTGGGTGCCTGTCTTTGTGGACCAAGAGCAGACAGTCTCCCTCATGTCTGTGGGTTTCCTGCTGGAGAAGCCGGATGAAGCTGTGGTGTGGAGAGGCCCCAAGAAGAACGGTAATGACAGGCAGGGGACTGCACTGTCAGCCTCCCAGCCTCCCTTGGCTGATCACTCAGTCCTCCATTAAAAAGCCTAGCCAGAGCCTGGAGCTGCTGGCCCTCCCCACCCCACGGGCCTCCTGCTGCTCACTTGACCAGTCAGGCCCGGTGGTGATGCTGGTATCCAGATGGCGGGTGTGGGCCATGAGAGTGAGACAGGTATGTGGTCATCAACTATGGAGCACCCTTCCCCTGCCTAGGAAGGGTGGGTCTGCTCAGACCTGAGCCCCACCCTATGTGTGTTGGGGGGGCTGGAGGGGGAGGCACCAAGGTTGTGCTCTGGAGCCTGTGCACCGGCAGGAGGCATTAAGGCCCCTCCACCTGGCAGTGAATCTGCAGGTGTATCGGGCACAGGATGGGGGCTGCTCCACTCAGGTCATCTCTTGGGCTGTGAAAGCTGAAGTGCCCCCAAGGCTGGGCACAGGCGCCCCAGGAGGGTCACAGCTCCAGCTGGCCTCTTATTGAGGCCTGAGTATAAGTCCTGCAGGGTGAGGTGGCCCAGCACCTGGGAAGAAAGGGGTGCTTGTAGGGGACAGGAATGAGAGTCCCCTGCTGTGCCGTGCCCCCCCACACATACAGTCTGTTTGATGGGCAGCTTGGAGCCCTCGTGCTCTCCATACCTGTAGAGATGCTCCGCCCTGGAGGTGGTGGGTGTGGGGAGACCCCTCCCACCTGACCTCCCTGGGTCTTTGCAGCTCTGATAAAGCAGTTTGTGTCTGACGTGGCCTGGGGGCAGCTGGACTACCTGGTTGTGGACACGCCCCCAGGGACCTCTGATGAGCACATGGCTGCTGTTGAAGCCCTCCGTCCCTACAACCCCCTGGGGGCCATCGTGGTCACTACACCCCAGGTACTGCAGAGCATCGTCCTATTTCCCAGTGTGCCACCTCACCCAGGCAGGCACCTCTCCTTGCTCTTTAAGCTCTTCTTGGCTGAGAGTTCAGGATTCCCATTGCCTGTCCCGGCTCTTCCCTGATCACTAGGCGGTGTCTGTTGGGGATGTGAGGCGGGAGCTGACCTTCTGTAGGAAGACCGGGTTGCGGGTGATCGGTATTGTGGAGAACATGAGTGGCTTTGTCTGCCCACACTGCACGGTAAGTTGTGAGGCAATTACCCGTGGGGAGTGTGGGGTGATGGGGGGACAGAGGTGCCGCTGTGTGGTCATCGTCCCCCCCACCGCTCCCTGGGCCTGGACCCCACTCCCTGAGTGTGGAGAGAGTCCTCAGGTGGACCCTGTGCCTCTGTCCTAGGAGTGCACTAACATCTTCTCCAGGGGAGGCGGCGAGCAGCTGGCCAGGCATGCTGGAGTTCCCTTCCTAGGTGAGTGGGTCAGGGCTGCCCCTTGGCCTCTGCTTCAGGTGGTCCCACCTGCCTATGCCCACTGCCCACAGTGGGGGAAGATGTATCAGTTCATCTCTAATGCCGATCACTGCTAACCAACTGAAGAGATGGGCGGTACCACCCAGGCTTTGAGCAGTCCTGCTGTGACCCCATCAGAAGGCTGTGGCTCTGGCTCTGGGAGCACCTCTATGGGGTGGAGGGTGGGGGAGACACCAGTGGTGCATGACCATGTGTCCCCAGTGCTTGTCTTGCACTTTCTACAAGTGGGCAGAGTCCGAGGCGGCAGACCTGGACTGGGGCCGTCGAGATGGAAATTGAGCCCAAGAGCCCTTCTAGGTACCTCAGCCAGAGCGAGGCTGATGGGTGTCTGCTCTGGGCTAAAGCAGCTTGACAGTGGCTCCTGGGGAGCGTTAGGCGTATGAGCATGGCCTCCCAGGCCTCTTCTCACCACCTTACCCCTTTACCTGGCCCCCTTCCCTCTGTCTTTGCAGGCTCTGTGCCCTTGGACCCCAAGCTCACGAGGAGCCTGGAGGAGGGCCGAGACTTCATCCAAGAGTTTCCCCAAAGCCCTGCCTTTCATGCACTCTCCGCCATAGTCCAGAAGGTTTTGGAGACACCTGCTCAGCTCTCCTGACCAAGGCATCTCCTGGCACCACTGTGGGGCTGGAGCTCACAGACTTGAGCAGAGGTCCTGGGTGCGGTTCTTAGAACCTGCAGGGCTGGCCTGTGGGGCTGTCACTGTGTACACCTCTCTCTGCCCGGGCCCTTGGGAGACGTTTCGCTCTTCAGCAGCATCTGGGCGCCAGAGCCCCCAACAATGAGTGGTTCTGCTGGCTTGGTCTGTGGCAGACCCCAGGGACAGTGTGGGGTCCTAGTTCCATGGCCTGAGCTCTGGTCCCTGCATCTTCACTTTTCATGTCGTGGCACTCATGTGCCCCAGACAAGCCACTCCTGATACCCGAGTCTCCACATTGTCCACAAAGCTTGTGGGTCTGGAAGTTGGCTGGGGACTTTGTCGTCCTCAAGTGCCTGGCTGCTGGCAGGGCTGTGAGTGATTATGGTCGTGGAAGGGAGCACCCTGTAAGGTACTAACTTCAGAGGTGCCCACAATTAAATGTGTCCCGCTACCACAGTTATAAGTCTTACGTTTCTAGGTCATTCCGCCTTGGTCCAGCCTCTGCCTTAGTGTATGGCTCTGTCCTATAGCAGACAGAGTTCACCCTAAGTCCCAGGGGCCAGGCCAGTAGGCTGGTTATCAGCAGGCCCCTGAGGGCCAGGGTGAGGATGTGTTTGCAGAGGAATTTGTGGTGTCAGAGAAACGTGTGTGTGGGGGCCCTTGGCAAGCAGGCAGGGCTACCTACTGCCCGCCCTCCACACTGCAGGCACCTGGGGGCTGAGCTAAGAGCAGAGAGAAGTGCGAAGTGCAGTCAGTCCCAGGGCTCTTCCTGCACCTTCCCCAGGAAGGCAGGAGGGAAGTCCGTTCTGGAAAGCAGAAGAGAGGCGAGGGGCTGCCCTTTCCAAGGGAAGAAGGGCTGTGAGAGGAGACATGGCAACTCTGGGGTGGGGATGGCAGGGGTCTGGGGAGGCAGCCTCTGGTACTACTTCCTGGGGGTGTTGGGGTACTGAGGAAGGGAGCTGTGCCAAGAGGAAGAGTGGGGAGAAGGAAGCGCCATTAAGGGGTTTGGCTGGGAGAAGGGGGGTCTGGAGAGAGGATTGGCACCCACTCTGGTCCCGGTTGACACTAACTGCTGGACCTCTTGGAGCAGAGGCTGCCTCTGCTGTGCTCCGGCTTCCCAGGACTAGGCTGCCTCCACCAACCTGCCTAACGAGGATCGGAGTAAGTGCCCGCCCCGTAGGCGGAAGTGGGCATCCTGGGAGGGCCCAGGCTGGGAAGGCATGAAGAGTCCAAGCCCAGGGGGAGGTAGGAGGGTGTAAGGGACTGAGGCAGCCATGGGGTGTGGGCTGAGCTGGCATCAGGAGGGGATTCCACAGGTATCCAGGCTGATGCTTTCCTCCCCTTCCCCAGATTTCATCCCTGTGCTCACAGGCAGTTTATTTGATTGTTTTTAATAGATGACAGCTGGGGAGGGCTGTGCCCCCAACCCTCCAGATTTGGCCCTGAGGGACCAGGCCAGCAAAGCCCTGGGACTGTGTTCCCTGAGGAAGAGATCCCAACAAGTGAACAGTGTGGGGCCTGACCCCCCAGGAGCTGAGGAGTAGGGTGCCCAACCGTCTCCAGGGACGGCGAGGGCTTGTCCTGATTCCAGGGCAGTATCTGGCCTGGACAAGCCTTGGATCAGCAGTGAGCAAAGTGGTCCTCACCAACATCACGTAGGTCAAGTCCCAAGATGCTGGGGGGGCTGGCACAGGTGATGTTGTTGTAGGTATACATGGGTGGCTGGCAGTCTCCTTCCGGGATGGCTTGGACAAAGCGGGGCACGACAGTGGGGTGCTGCAGGGCAAAGACCCTCAGGGCCCGGAGAGGGCAGCCACAGTGCCAGGGATTGCCCTCCAGCCATAGGCGCTCTAGGCCAGGAGGCTGTGGCACAAAGGTCTGCAACGAGTTGTTCCTGAGGCTGAGGTAGCGCAGCTGCCTCAGTGGCAAAAGGATGCTCTCGGGCAGGGCCTCCAGGTGGTTGTGCGAGATGTCTAGCCAGAAGGTGCATTGCAGGGGCCCCAGGACTTCTGCTGACAGTGTAGACAGCCGGTTGCGGGACAGGAGCAAGTATTCCAGCTTCCCAAGGCCCTGGAAGAGCTGACTGGGCAGCTGCATGAGCTGGTTTGAGGTGAGGTCCAGCTCCAGGAGGTCAGGGAGCCCCCACAGGCTCTCTTCCTCGATGGCCGTGATGCCATTGTCCTTGAGAAAGAGTCGGCGAAGCCCCGAGAGGCCAGCGAAGGTGTGCTGGCGGATGCGGCCCAGGCAGCTGCCTTCCAGGTGCAGGCTGTGCAGCTTGGCCAGGCCCTGGAACACTCGCACTGGAAGGTTCCGCAGACAGTTGCCAGAGAGGTTCATGACGGCCAGGTTCAAGAGGCCGAAGAAGGCCCCCGCCTTCACTTCCTGGATCTGGTTGTCATTGAGTGTGAGCACCTCCAGCTGGCCCAGGCCCTCAAAGGCCTTGTCCGGCAGCTGCCGGAGGCGGTTGTGGCCCAGCCGCAGCTCTTCCAGGAAGTGCAAGTCCTTGAAGGCCCGGGGTCGCAGGCTGGCGATAGTGTTGTGTGAGAGGCGCAGGACGTGCAGGCCCAGCAGGCCTGGGAAGGTGTCTTCCAGGAGGCTGCCCACACGGTTGTGTGACAGGTCCAGCCAACGCAGTGCTTTCAGGCCCAGGAAAGCACCCGGGGCCACAGCGGTGATATGGTTGTGGTCCAGGTACAGCTTCTGGAGCTTGGGCAGCTTGACAAAGATGTTGGCCTTGATGCTTCGCAAAGCGTTCCTGCTCAGATCCAGCTCCCGGAGCTCGCTGAGGCCATGGAAGAGTTGGGGCTGCAGGTAGGTCAGCTTGTTGCTTGCAAGCACCAGCTCGCGCAGATTGGCCAGGCCCTGGAACACAGTGTCAGGGAGCACGGCCAGGCTGTTCCAGCCAAGGTTGAGGTCCCAGAGGTTGGCCAGGCCGTGGAAGAGGCCCTCATCCACTCTGCTGAGGAGGTTGTTGTTGAGGCCAAGTGAGGCGAGACCTGGCGTGTGGAGGAAGGTGCGGGCCGCAAGGCCGCGCAGCTGGTTCCGCTCCAGGTGCAGGTGGTACAGGTTCTGCAGGCCCAGCAGTGCCTTCGGCTCCAGGCTGGCCAGCCCACTGCCCTGGAGATTGAGGAAGCCCAGGCTGGAGAGGTTCCGAAAGGCTGCCTCGGGGATGGAGGAGAAGTTATTGCCATCCAGCCACAGGGCCCTGGCACTGTCTGGGATGCCGCCGGGCAGCTGTGTAAGGTTCCGGGAGCTGCAGAAGACGCTGAGCTCATCCGTGTAGTCGTCGTGGCCGCAGGTACAGATGGCCGGGCACTGCAGGCCCTCAGTGTCCCCTGGCACTCCAGGCTCCACTCCCTCCAGGCCACAGGGACCCAATGCTGCCCAGGAGATCAGCAGCACTGCCAGGGCCAGGCCTCCTGTAGGGAAAGGAGTTTGGGGAGAGGTGGCATTGAGGGGCTCGGGATGTAAACCCCGGAGTGAGAGAGACGTGGAAACTTCAGGCCTAAGCCTGCACATGTGGGTCACTATTTAACTTAGCACCCAGACCACAGCAAGCCACTGCGAGAGGAGTTGCTGCTGATTGGACTAGAGGAAGGTGTGAGCTGAGGTATGTGGTCACCCCACTTAAATTGGAAGCAGAAGGCAGGCAGGCCAACTGGGTTCTCCAGCTCAAAATGACCACAGGATTGAAAGTGTGGCGATACCTGTTCCAGAGAAAGCTAAGGGCTGGGCACCTGGCAGTTAGGCCATGTGTCCATTTGTGTCCCTAAGGGGGACAGTCAAGCCGGGCCAGGCTGCCAGGTGGGCCTGGAGGAAGGCATGAGTGGGAATATTCTGGAGAAATATACTTGCTGCCCTTGGGAGCTGGACAGTGAGCTGGGCAAATTTAGCCTGCACCCAGGTACTTGGCCCAGCACCATTGTGGGGAGAGGAACAGGGTGCAGTCTTGGTGGCAGATAGGGACCCTATACCATTGACTCAAAACTGTCAACTCACCCAGGTCAGGTTTTGTCTCAGGACAAAGGGCGCCAAGCTCCCCAGCAACAATGCCCAGAACCAGTGCTGGGCACTGGGCTGCCCTTGGAGAGCTTGGGGTCTCATGGTGGGACAAAGGCAGCACTGGAGGGTACCCCACACCCAGCTGGATAGGGCCAGGCCCTGAGATGGAACAAGACGGCAGTGGCTTGGCCTCCAAGTGGCTGGGAGGACAGCAGACCCCAGCCCAGCAGAGGGGCTCCTGAGCAAGGTCCCTGGGTAGGGGTGTAAGGAGACACCACCCTGCCTTCCTTGTGTTGCTGTCCTGGGCCTTCAGGCAAGAAGAGGAAAAGGTGACCGTCTGGGGCCAGGCACAGCTGCACTCTCCAACACCCCTGCAGCCCCATTCCCCCCATGGGCTCCCAGTTCAGACCTACCCAGACCTAAGCCATCTCTAGGGCCTGCACAGCCCCAGTGGGCTTGGGGACACGGGGAACCTCACCTTTCCTCAGGGCCATCCTGCATGCAAAGCAGGCAGCAGGTCTGCTGGGGCTCGCTGTTCCTGCCCTCTGGATTTCCCCACCTCCAGCGCCCTGTCACAGGCCAACCCATCTCTGCTGGCCCTGGGCTCCATTAACCCTGTCCTGCCGGGCGGCCAGGTGCCCTGGGTGTAGATGGCACAGGGGTGAAGCTGGGGGCTGTGTACACCCTGAAGCCACCTTCAGGGTCCAAGGTGGGCCATGGTTCAGCTCTGAGGGCCAATGGGGACCTGTCCTGTCCCTGCCATCCTGCCCAGCCCTGCAGAATTGGGCCAGCAGGCAGGTAGGGGATGGGGGTGTCCCTTGGAGCACCCTGTGAGGGGCTGGTGCTTGATTAGGTTTGGAGAATCCAGAAAAGGAGACCCCTGTGCTCAACTCCCCGGCCCATGGGTGGGCCTCCTTGGGCAGCCCCTGGGGTCCCTCCACCTAGCAGATGGCCGTGTGGGGGTTAAGCAGGAGCCGCCACATTTCCCAATGGGCCTGCCCATCTGCCCTGGCACACTGACCACCCCTTTCCCATTTCCTAACAGCCTGGGTGGGGTCGCCCAGCCCAGCCTTGGCTTCTCCTGTGACCTCAGGGTCAGCTGGTGTCTGGCCACTGTCCCTCCCCCAGCCTCTCTTCTAGCCATGCCTGGCAGAGCCCAGCCACCTTGTGTTTGCTTTCAGCAGGCAGGCAGTGCTTTCCCTAGAAGAGAGTGGGGGGCGGCCTGGCTTTAGGACCAGCTTCTGCCTGCTGGGAGCCCCCATGCTGTCCCATAAGGCTCTTGTGGGGACATAGCTACCCTGTCCTGTACATAGGCTGCTGGGATGTGTGCCCAGCGCCTGGCCTGAGGTCAGCCCCAGGTCAGAACGTAGAAGGTAGCGGCTGGCAAGGCTGCTGGAGCCCAGGGGAGCCCCACCACGCCCTTATCCGCCAGCTGGTCTCTGCTCTTCCTGCGCAAACCAGGTACAGTCTGGCCCTCCAGCCATCCCTTCCTTCCCTGGGGGGACCCTTCCTCCGGCTGTCAGCTGTGCCTGTCCACCAGAGTCCCTTGCTCTGCCTGGGGTGGCGGGCCTGTGTTTGGAAGGGCCTAGAGTAGGCACAACTGGGTCTGGGGAGGGCAAGGCTTAGAGGGTTAGGGGGCTCTGAAATGGGACGTTTCTGTATCCGAGCGGGTGGACAGTGGGGAGGGAGAGGTGAGGCGGGTGGGAGCTATCCCACCCTCTCATCGGGTCTGGAAGCTGCCTATTTGGAAGCTGTTCACTGGGCCCAGAGACTGGAACCCTCACCCTACCCGCCCCCCTATTACAAGCCCTCCCCTGCTTCACCAGCAGTGGGGTGTGGGATGCAGCTTTACCTCCCTCCCTTTATTGAGCTTTGATATTTTTCCAGGTCCTTTCTCAGCTTCTGAGAAATTATAGATCTGCCAGGGAGAAAGTCCACACCCAGAAATTTACAGAGTAAACACACATTTACACAGTAAAAAGTGCAGATTCAGCAGGAGTTGTGGGGCCAGTGGGGCCTCTTCTCTGGGAAGCTCCCCCCATGGAGGGCCCCCTGTGCTGGAAAATGACACTGGACTCCATGTCCATCTGGGTGCACATGGACATGGAGTTGGTTGTCCTATCATTGAACATGAGGGTTGGGACAGGCAATTCCTGTGATTACAGGTCAAGCTTGGACGTCTAGGAAACTCTTATAGGGTTTTGGCAGCTGGGGTTGGGTTTTTTGTTCGGTTTTTTAATTTTTAGAGAGGAAGGGAGAGAAAATATCGATTGGCTGCCTCCTGCACGCCCCTTATTGGGGATGGAGCCCAGCCTGGGTATGTGCCCTGCCCAAGAATCGAAGCAGCCACCGTTTGGCGCATGGGACAGTGCTCAACCAACTGAGCCACACTGGCCAGGGCAGTAGTTTGCTCTGTGGTTTGCTTTTTTGTGCACTTTATCATGGTTGTGGCGAGAGTTTTTAATGTGGTCTCTCATAAGCTGTTCCTTAAATGTTTTATACTGAACTTGATTTCTCAAATACCAACAATAAAGAAGGAAAAAATCCAAAAAGGATTTTTTTTTTAATGTAGTCCAATTTATCAAACTATGGTTTCAAGTCCTATTTAGCACATGACTTGTATGTTCTCCTAAAATACCTTCAGAACATGTGACTTCTTTCCCCTTAAAGCTGCAGGCTACCTTCTCTCCAGTCCACTCCCTGAGAGTGTGAGGCAGTGTCCAAGTGGAATTCTTTTCGGTGGGTTATGATGGCCTCACCACCACGTAAGTTAATGGCTGCCCTTCCTCCCTGCTCTTCAGTGCCACCACTGATGAGTGTCCCCGTCAGTGAGGGCCCTTTCTGGGCTCTCACGGCCTCCCTCAGGCTCCACCTGCCCAGAGGCTTTTCCGTAGGTCTTGGTAACTGGCAGAGTCCTCCCTCCCCTCAGCACTTGGCTGCTCACGGCCCTTTGCATTTCCTTATCTGCTGTGCGAGCAGCTTGCCAAGTGTCTAAAACGAAAAGACGGGGTGTTTTTTTTAAGATTTAATTGATTTTTAGAGGGAGGAAGGGAGAGAGAGAGAGAACATGGATGTTTGAGCCCACAACCAGGGCATGTGCCCTGACTGGGAATCGAACCAGCAACTTCTTGGAGCAGGATGACGTCTAACCAAATGAGCCCACCGGCCAGGGCTCTTAAATTATGAGTTGTGTTGCAATTTGGGGAGGACTGACATCTTCACAATATTGAGTCTTCTGATCTGTGTACATGGTATAATTCACCCTTTTATTTAGGTTATCTCTGGGTTCTCAGTTTTTGTAATTTTTGTGTTGTGATCTTGCATTTATTTTTTAGATTTTTTCCTAGATGGTTGTTACTGGATACTATTATCTTTTCTCGCCCTTTTATTTCATTTTCTGTGTAGGCTGAAATTGTTTTCTAGAAGTAGGTCGGGAAAACATAAAAGTGTTAACGACTGTGGTGCATATCCAGTACAGTGTTGAGCAGCAAGAGCAGGCATTCTCGCCTTGTTCCTGACTTTACAGGTCAGGAAGCTTTTACAGGTGAATGATTTTACAGTCGTTCTCCATGAATTAGGATGCTGCCTGATGTTTTTCATAGATGCTGTGACAGGCACTGACTCTCCCAACCAAAGATATCCATGTCATTACCCCTGGGATCATGAATATGGCAGGTGACATAGCAAAGGGAAATTAAGGCTGCTAATCAGCTGACCTTGAAGTAGTGAGATACTTGGATTTCCCAAGTGGACCCAATGTAATTACAAGGGTCCTTAGAAGTGGAAGAGGGGTCAGAAGAGGTCCTCTTCTGGAGGAGTGTCGCCTCTACTTTCTAAGTTTGTGAGTGAGTGGTGTTACTGATAGAACGCATTAGTGAAGCCATGTGGGCCTGGGCTTTCCTTTGCATGAAGACTTGAGACTTTAGACAATTAAATTTTTTGTTACAGGTCTATTCTGATTTTGTGTGTGAGGCAAAGTGAGGACGACTCAACCCACAGTTGCTAGCTTTTGATGGTGGAGGAAGAAGGCACCTCTGGAATCTGGAAAAAGCAAGGAAACAGATTCTCCCCCTGAAGTCTCTAGAAGGAAATAGGCCTGCTAACAATCCAATGAGACTCCTGTCAGACTTCCAACCTCCAGAACTGCCAGGTGGCAAATCTGTGTTATTTCAAGTCACTGAGTTTGTAGGGACTGGATACAGTAGTAGTTGGAAATTCACGCAGACGTCCTTTATCAGGTTGAGGGGAAGCTCCCTTCTATTCCTCAACTGTTGAAATCTTTTCTCATGAATGGGTGTTGGATTTTTGCCAAATGTTTTTCTGCATCCAGCGAGGTGATCTTGTGGGTTTTGTCTTTTATTCATTAATATGGTCTATTTGATAGCTGATTTTCGATATTTAACCAACCTTGCATTCCTGTGATACATCCTATTGGTCATGGTGTATAGTGTTGGTGTTGCTGGATTTGGGTTGCTAACATTTTATTAAGGATTTTACATCTGTGTTCACAAAAGACACTGATCTACATGAGGGACATTGATCTCGTTTTCTTTTTTTGTGATGTCTGCCTGGCTTTGGCATCAGGATAACACTAGAATGAGTTGGGAAAAGTTCCCTCTTCTATTTTCTGAAAGAGTTTGAGTGATTAGTGTTACTGATAGAATGCATTAGTGGGCCTGGGCTCTCCTTTGTATGAAGACTTAAGATGTTTTTATTAATTCAATTTTTTGTTATAGGTATATTCTGATTTTCTACTTCTTTTTAAGTCAATTTGTTTTTAGGAATTTGTCCATTTCATCTAAGTTATCTAATTTGTTGGTATAGAGTTTTCCTACTACAGATGCTCCTTGACTTAAAGATGTACTTGTATCCTGATAAACCCAAGGAAATTGAAAATGCACTCAATACAACTAACCTATCAAACATCATAGCTTAGCCTAGCCTACCTTAATCATGCTTAGAACACTTACATTAGCCTACAGTTGAACAAAATCAACACAAAGCTTATTTTATAAATAAAGTGTTGAATATCTCATGTAATTTATTAAGCATATTGCTTTCGCACATCCTAAGTCAAACCGCCTTAAGTCGGGGACCGTCTGTATTCCTTTAGATGTCCTATTAACTTCTTTTGGATCATTAGTGATGTTCCCTTTTTCAATCATCATTTGGTAAAATTTGTGTTCTCTCTTTATTTTCTTGGTCAGTATAA
Source organism: Miniopterus schreibersii (assembly GCF_964146895.1). NCBI lineage: Eukaryota > Metazoa > Chordata > Mammalia > Chiroptera > Miniopteridae > Miniopterus > Miniopterus schreibersii. Next base: position 10,433,846 of record NC_138103.1, read on the forward strand.
CTAAGGATGTGTCAATTTTGTTGATCTTTTCAAGGAACTTGGTTTTTCTGTTTTCTATTTCATTCGCATCCTCTGTAATTATTATTTCTTATGCTTCCTTTGGGTTTCGTTTGGTCTTTTTTTTTTCTTTCTAATTTCTTAAGGTAGAAGCCTAGGTTTTTTAACTTGAGGCCTTTTTTCTTCTCATACAGGTGTTTAAAGCTATATAAATTTACCTCTAGCACTGCGTCAGCTGCAACCCACCATTTTGATATGGTGTTTTCATTTTCACTCTTATTTGACCCACATGCTATTTAGGAATGTGTTATTTAACTTCCAAACATTTGGGGTTTTTCCAGACTTCATTCTGTTGTAGATACCTAATTCCACTGGAGTTAAAGAACACACTTTGTATAATTTCTGTCTCTTAATGTTTATGGTGATGTATTTTGTGGCCTAAGATATAGTCTATCATGGAGAATGTTTCATAGGCACCTAGAATGATAGTGTTCAGTCTTCTTTAATCTTGCCGATGTCCTGTCTAGTTGTCCTAAAATCTCCATTTATTATTGCTGAGTTACTATTTTTCCTTTCAGTCTCTAAGATTCCTTTTCCCCATTGGCTGCCCTACCACTGTGCCCATTTGAGGTATTTGTTGCTGCAGCAGAGGATTGTTACAACAGAAATCAGAGAGAAAAGAAAAGTTATTGGTTGTAGAGCTTAAGTCAAGGTCACGGCCTCAGAATATTTGCTGACAAGCAGGAAGAACAGAAAAACTCTGAGCCAGGGATCCAGGGAAAGACTGAAGTAGGAAGAGGGAGGACCTGGTGCTTGGTGTCCTGCCTCCTTGGCCTCCTACCCCCCACATACCCACCTGGCCTCGGGGGAATCCTGGATTGGTTTGAGGGTCTGAGCTCAGAGGTTCAAGCAAACAGAGGCATGGGAGGGATATGTGTGTCCCAGGGCCCTCTCAGGATCTATCTAGGGACCCTAGGCCAGGCTCCCTGGATCCACGTAGATAGCCTCTTCCCCAGGCCTCTCTGCTGCCCCAATCAGAACCAGTCATCCATAGAAGTGGGAGCACCAGGAGAGGCCTCTCCTTTTACAGTTTTACTCACAGATTAATGTAATGATCACCATGTTAGGCAGAGGTGGGGCTGCACAACAGTGTGAATGTACTGAGTGTCTCTGAATTATGCACTTTTAAATGGCTAAGTGTATGTTGTATGAATCTCACCTCAATTTAAATAAAACTAATTCTAAAAGGTTTTTATTAGTAAAACACAGTCGTTACTAAAACCTAAGCCATTTTATAGCTAGAGAGAAATGTACCACTGGGACTAGTGCATGACACACAGCAGATCAGCTGGGTCGCTGTCGAAGAAACATTAAGGACCTGGCCAGGCCAGTGTGCTGGCCCATTGGACATAAGACCACCACTCAGGAGGCAGGTCCCAGAGGCATCAGTAAAGGGTGAAACTAAATGCACAGGGACGTGGCTTCTTGAGAGATGGAGCCAGCATCCAGGGAAACAGGTGACAGAGCAGTTGGGAAACACTAAATCCTCAGAAGGAAAAGGGAAGATGCTGTTTAGGAAGCAGTAACAGGGCTTTGTTTATATTTGATGAAATACCTTCAGTCCACCTCAGACACCTGTACATGTGTCAAGGAAGAAATAAAAATGAGAAGTCATGAAAGTTCTGTGCAGCATATGTGTCTGCCTGACACTGGGTACTTGGGGATTTTTAGCTTTCCTGTTCTTACTAGAAAAAGAGAGATTCCCCGAGTAGTTGAGAAAGCAGGAGCCCAAAGCAAGAGGGCAAATAGCAGAGAGCTGTGTCAAACCCAGGTAAGGACGTTGCAAACACAATTTGTAAACATCGGAAAGAAAAAAACTTACCAAAAGCAGCTGGAGAAGAATTAAAGTAGCCCTATAACCATTAAAAATACCCACAAAAGAAAACACCAGGCTCAGACTAGAATTGCCTTCTACAAATTCCTGAAGACGTGAAGAAACACTGCATGTCACTTTATCACTTGCCAAGACCAGACAGATTGTATGAGAAAGGAGCCAGCTGCCCAAACCAGCAGCTGACATTCCGATGAAATGGGATTTAGCCCAAGACTCTGAAGAAAACTTAGCACTGAAAAGCTGTTCACATAACTCACCAGACTAAAGGAGAAGGGCAACGGGTGCAGAAACATCCACAGGCAGATCCAGTTCCCACCTGGGGTGCCTCCTGGCAGAGGAAAGACGTAGGACTGTGCTCGGTGGAATGACAGGTTCTCAGCCTGACCACCAGCCTTGCGGGGACAAGCGGCGTCCTGCCCCTATGCGGCGACTGCTGCTTCCTCCTGGCAACACCACTCCTCTGGTTTTTCTCCACCTTCCGGTTCCCCTTCCATTCCAGACCCATGAACATCTGCCGCCTCGACCTCACTCGTGCATGATGGCGCCATCTCCCGGCTTTAGGACTCACCAACGTGCTGGCGACTCCCTCACATGCGTTTCCAGGCTGGACCTTGCCTTGAACTTCCTCTGCCTACCAGGTGTTTCACAGGCATTTTAAACTCAACTTGTCCAAATCCAACCCCCACGTCTCGGGTGAGTTAACTTAGCGCCCACGGCTCAGATCCCAGCTGGGAGCAAAGGCCTCTGCCCCTCCGCTCACATGGGAACCGCACTGCTCCCACCGGCCCTGGCCTTCCCCAGGCTGCTGCCCCAGCTGCCCCTCCAGCGACCCTGCCAAGACACTCAGAGATCCTAGTTAGGGGCAGCTACGACCTGCCTCTGCACGTCTCAGAGGGGGCGCCGAGGTCCTTCTGACCTGCACACTGACCCCTCCTCCCCGAGCTGCCCTCGCAGCCTTGCTTGCTTTCCCGGATATCTGGGCGGCTCGCTCCCTAGATCCCCTCAATTTTTACTCCATGCCACCTCCTCAGCGGGGCCTCCCCTTAGCCACTATTTAAGGAGCCGCCCTGGGTGCTCTATGTACTTTTTCCCACTGGCTTTCCTCTTCGATGCTCCCTCGTCTGACCTGCCAGCACGTCAGTCCCCTTCCGTCTTCATCCCTCCTCCAGAATAGAAGCTCCACAAGGGAAGGGTCTTCTGTCTGTCCATTCTGAGTCCCCGGAGCGTCCTGTGTCTGCCACCTCAGCAGCATTCACATTTTAGTAAACCGTGAAGTCAGAATAAAGGCCACTGTCTACTCCTCTCACTTCAACACAGGGAGATGTGGAAAACCAGTGTCCCAGATGGAACTAGAAAAGGTATACAAAGGAGGCGACAGCAGGATGAGCAAGTTTAGCGGGTTCCCAGGAACCAAGTCAACTGCCCTTTACTTTCTGACCACTGGAGTTGTTTAAGTGAAGGTGCCACTTACAACACATCAGAAAGCAAAGTACCTAGGGACCAGTCGGCCCAGAGAACTGGCTCTGGGGAGAGTTATAAAACCTGATGGAAAGACATCTGCCAAATAATAAAAGAATTTCTCTGGTCTTTGTCCCTATTGAGGAGAAGGAGCCTCTAATTCCTTAAAATTCCCCTGGCCACCTGAGCTTACACTAATGAGGTGACTCAATGGGGACTGTCACCAAAAAGATCTACCCTGTGATCAGAGGGTTGGATGGGGGGTAAGGGAGGCTGAAATTCAATCACATGGCCAGTGATTCCATGGCTGACACAGTGACACCCCAAGTCAGCTCGACACAGGCCCGTGGGCTTTCCTGCGGGTGAGCACCCGGATGCGCCAGGGGGAGACACCTGCGCTCCACGGAAAGGGACAGTCAGTGTTCTGGACCTCCCAGACCGCACCCTATGCGTCTCTTCACTTGGCTGGTCCTGGCTTATATCCTTTACCATAAAACTCTTTTCATCATGTTCTTTATAATAATGTCAGAAGATGGCATCTCCCTGAATTCTAAGTCATCCTCGTGAGCTACTGAATCCAAAGTGATCAAGGGAACCCCTGAATTTGTAGCCAGTTGGTCAGAAGTGCAGGTGGTGTCTATGGTGAGGCAGTTGTGTTGGGGACCGTGCCCGTTGAGGCTGGGCTAACACCAGGTCAGCATCAGAGGTCGCTTTAGTGGCATAGTGTGGACGGCACCAGAGATCCAAGTGGATGGAAAAGCGGAACATTCAAAACCTGAAACTCTCCAAATCACCAAAAGTCATTTCTTCCCAATCTAGCGAGTCAGTGTCGCGCCAGTCCAAATCCCAGATACCAATATCCTAATATTTCTACGTAAGGGCAAAGGGCCAATGCTCTCCTGAAGGACCAGGTTGGGCTGTGTCCCTTCCTGGAAATGAAGAGCTGTTCTTAAGCTGCAGGGACAGGGAATGTGGGGCCACAAAACACACTGACCCCGGATGCTCACCAGGGCTGGTGGTGCCGACGAAGGAGAGGGACATAGGTGTCCAGTAACCATAGCACTTTCACGTGAATTAGAAACCTCCTCTGCGTGAGAAGCAAAACCAAAGCAACTGAATGAAATTACAGGAAGGTGTCAGGGGAGGGAGCTGTTAAACAGGATGCAAAAGCACTTACCATGAAGTGAAAAGAGTCACATTTGACTATAATAAATTATTAATTTCTTCAACAAGGCACCAGAGTGTGAAGCTGGCAACAAACTAGGGGGTAACTGCTCACATATACAACCAAAGGACTCGTGAAGTGTGTGGCATGAAGCGAAAGGACCCCTAGTCAGTAAGAAAGGAAACCTAGGAGGAAACCACGCTGCAGTGGATCAGTTCACTTCACCAGAGGGGCCAAATGTTCGGAGTCCAAATGCACATCTTTCTGGCCAGCGTTCCGCTGCCAGCTCAGCAGAGCCTGGAGGAGAGTGCGTCAAAGCTGTGAACCCAGACCCAGGACATGGGCCACACATGCAACCTTGACCGTGAGAACCCCTGCCCAACAGACCAACCACAGAGCCAGAGCCCACCAGCAAGCCTTGGAGGGCGGCTACAGGACCCCAACACGCCAAGGTGAAAGCGCCCATTTTTTAGGGCTCAGCTCTCCCAGAGGACAAGAAGGAAGGATGGCCCTGGGCAGCTGGGTGCCGGGGCACATTTTCCCTACATTTTATAAATGCTTCATTTCAACTCTTTGACATTTAAATGTTTGATCAGGAACATAGGAGCTGAGAGACGCAGGGCCATGAAGGAAGCTGGCAGGAGGGGGCCTGTCGGCAGCAGGTTAAAATGAGAATCACTCCTCCTGAGCGCAGCCTTCCTGCAGCCAGGGAAGCCACGCGTGCTGTTGGGAACTAGTGGTTACCTCAATGTCCCTGGGGAGGGGCTGCCAACAACACAAGGCATCAGGCCCACAAGTCCACATGGACCCTCGCAATCTTGTGTTTACAGGTTTCACAAAGCAATGGAACACCGTGCTGAGACACCTGCACCAGCATTTCCATAGTTGATACAAAGCTGTAAAATGAAGCACCTAGAAAGGTCCATGCAAATCCCATTCCATGACACCCCTAGAGGTAAGGGGCAGCTGCTGGTCACAGAGAGCTTTGGCTCCATCTAGAATGTCACAATCTTTGGACAAGAATGTCTGTGATTCTCAAGCAGTTTTTAAAAATATATGTTTTTATTGATTTCAGAGAGAGGAAGAGAGAGTAACATCAATGAGAGAGAAACATGGATTGCCTGCCTCCTGCATGCCCTCCACTGGGGATCAAGCCCACAACCCAGGCTTGTGCCCTGATGCGGAAGTGAATCTATTACTTCCTGGTGCACGGGACAACACTCAACCACTGAGCAACACCAGCTGGGTTCAAGCAATTTTTAAATGTCCTTATTCCCAGACTCACAGCAGCATGGCCCATGCAGGCAACTGCAGAGTGACATGCACCCCAAGCTCAGCCAAGAACAGGGACAAATGACCTTTGGGATCTGAGGACTCTATAGAGAGTGGCGATAGACAATCATGCTTTGTCATGACCTGTCTGGGAAGAGCAGTAAAGGCGACATCAACAGAAGCGGTGGCACACAGTCTACGTATCATCACAATAGCAAAGACTGACCACAGGCTGCAGTGACAGGCTCGGTAAGCGGCACTATTGTTTTATCACAGATCGACAGATCGAAGCCAAACTGAAAATATCAAGCACAGAAGAAAACTTCCAAATGCAGAAAAGAGTTAGTTGGGAACAAATGCCCCTTCTTCCTGCCACCAACTGTCTTCTGGGTCTGGGCCACACACCCCGAGTCCCATCAGGACACCCCATGGCTGCCTCTCCCTGTTCCTCCTTGCTCGGACAGCTCAGGTAGGTGCTCAAGGCCTGACTATATCAAAACAGAAATGACTTTGTGAAGGTAATGATACAGGATCCTTGAGAGAATGACTTCCTCTAGAAGTAGCTGCAGGAGGGCAGAGGAGGAATAAATGGGGGTGACAGCGGGTCCCTTCTCAGGGTGCCAGGAAAAGGAGAGTGCACCCCCTTCTAGGTGAGCACGGGGCTGCTGCCCTTGGCAGGGGAAAGGGACAGCTCTTGTTGGGGGGTCATGCAGGGGCCCCACAAAAAAGCCAGAGAACAGAGTCTGCAAGCAGAACTTCCAGGAATAAATACTTTCTAAATTTTTCTCTTATAAATATGCATTAAAACATTTGATAACACAAGCAAAGGGCCTTGAAATTAACTTAAAATTAAACCAAGACTGAATTTCCTACACTCCCAGCAGAAAGTTCACCTAAAACATCTGAAGACCGGAATGCGCTTGAAGGCAGCAGCCATGGGCACCCCAGGCCCCGCGGCCACCTCAGTCCCGGGGCACCTTGAAATTGTCCTTCTCTTTGCGGATGGCCCTCATGGTGGTGACAGGGTCCGTCTCGCCCGCGTGCTGCTGCACTGTCTTCTCCCTGCAGGAGCCAATCGCCAGGGTGCAGGCTGCCTTGCCCTGCCCACCTCCCCTCCCAGGAAACCAGGGAACAGCCCATGGCCAACTTGGTGTTTCTAACTGTGGATGGTGTGCTGATCAGGCCCAGTCCTGCTGGCAACCCAGAGAGCAGGGACATCAACCCCATGCTGCTGTCTGGCACTGCCCAGCCCCTTGCAAATGCACCCCACCCATGGATTCTGCCTCCGGGCACCAAGGAAAGTATCCCTCCCAGCCTTTAAGAAAATGTGTCTGATTTGTGCCCATACTTAATCAGGATTTCAGGGCAGTCCCTCCACTGTTTGGGACCTGCAGGAGTTTCAGTGAGTGGACATAGTGCTGGAATGAAGAGAGGCCAAGGACAGCACGGCTGCTGCCTGCACCCTCCTGCTCGCACCCTCACCTCACTCTCATGAACGGGTTATAGGTGAACTCCTCTGCAATGGTAGACGGCACTGTGGGCTCCCCAATACTGTACTTCTCCTGCAAAAGAAACACATCACTTTACTACAGAAACTTCCAAATATCTTCATTTCAAAATACCTTCTAATGATCTTAAATCATCTGGCTGAGAAGGCAAAGTGAGCAGTTAGATCAGCTCAGGTCAGGCCCCTTCTTGCTCATGGAGAGATGTGAGTGTTGCAGCTGCCACCAGCAACCTGTCCTCCTTCCCTTGCTGTCTTGGAGGGGGAGGGGGACACGGAGCTTTCTTTTTATTAATCTGAAGTTTATGTTTCACATTATAGAATAACCAGCAAAAATGCAGAAGTAACCACAGAAAAGAAGAAAACACCCACTGCCCCTTCCCCAAGACAGGGCATGGGTTGTGCACAGCTCATTGCTGGGAAGGACAGCGAGGAGACACGCCCAGGGCCCTTCCCCTGGCATGACAGCCCCTCTACAGAGTGGTAAGTTCTCATTGAGGGGGTCTTTGGGCAGGACTTTTCCTACATGGGCTCCCAAGGGAAAAGCACTCAGAAGAGCCCTCAGTGGGCATCTTGTCACCTCCAGTCGGGATGGTCTTGCCCCTGATCAACACTGATCAAGGCAGAGAGAAGATGCACACTGGGTCGTTTGGCCAACTGTAGCTTCTATAAAACTCTACAGGAAGGTCAGAATTAACAGCTGGGGTCTCCATCCTCCCAGCAACCCTGCCCTTCTGCCCAGCTAACCTGGAGGGTCAAGCCAGAGCCTGGACAACAGCTGCTGACACCCAAACCCAGGCTCCCTGACTATCAGGGGCCCTCAGACCTGAGGGCCTGGATCTTCCCACCCCTCACCCTGTGATTGCTGGCATCGAGATGAAGGTTTACTGCTAATCTCTGTGTTTTCCCCTCTGGTAAAAACAAGCTTAGAATGCTTTGTACTACTCCCTGTGCTTCTCCAGTATTCGCTTCTCCTAGGAAATCTTTTTTTTTTTTTTTTAAATATATCTTTATTGATTTCAGAGAGAGGAAAGGAGAGCGAGAGAGAGAGAGAGAGAGAGACATAGAAACATCAATGATGAAAGAGTCATTGATCGAGCCCGCAACCCGGGCATGTGCCCTGACTGGGAATCGAACCCCGATCGCCTGGATCCCAGGTCGACGCTCAACCGCTGAGCCACGCCTGGCCGGGCTCTCCTAGGAAATCTTATTGTCTCCTGTGAGGGAAGAAAACAAGTAAACTCTCTTCTGAGGATAATTTTAAAGCAGGTTCTTACATGCATAGCTGGCGGGGGTAAACTGTCGTAACCTCTTAGATTTCCCGTTAAGGTGGGTGTTAACATGCAGTGATTTACAGAAGCAGGAAGGGTACAGGCTGGAAACACTGCAGCGCAGTTCACAAGAGCAAGAAAGTTGGGAACCCTCAATGCCCTCTAATGGGATTGGTAAAATGATATATAATTCACACATTAGTTTATTTGAAAGTAAGATGGCTGGACAGTGATAAAATAAGTACAATAAAATGTTAGTAGTAGAAAGTAGGTGTTAGGTATATGAACGTTCATTATGAAATTCCTTCAATGTTTCCATATGTGTGAAAATTCTTGTAACAAAATGTTTAAAAGGCAAAAGAAGTTTAACACGATTCGATATAGCCCATATGTCAAAGAAGAACTCACAAGGGCTATTTTTAAAATATTCCAAATGGAGATAAGGAAAATACAACACCTCAGAATTTGGGGGGCGCCATAAGTGCACACATTAGAAATGCAGGAGGGTCTAAAATCAGTGAGCTCGGGCTCCACGTTAAGAATCTATAAAAAAAAGGAAGTAAATCCCCAGTAAGCAGATGGAAGGAGTTTAAAAAGATAAGAGCAGAAATCGGGGCAATGGAAAAACAAACAAGGAAAAGTAAGGCAAAAGTTGTTCTTTAAAAAATCAACAAAATTGGTAAGAATGACAAAGAGAAAGAATACAAATTACTAAATCAGAAACAAAAGGGGGGATCAGCGCCAACACATACGCTGGGGAGGCCGTCATACTGATCTAAAACTGGAAGCCAAAACTGTAAAACTTCCAAAAGAAAACACAAGAGAAAACTTTTGACGTTGGGAAAAGCAAAGATTTCTTAGGAGACAAAAATGTATGAACCATAAAAGAGAATTAATATGTTGGACTTCATCAAAATTTAAAATGCTCTTCAAAAGACATTGTTGAGAAATAAAAGGCAAGCCACAGAATGAGAGAAACTACTCACTATACATACATCTGACAAAGGACTTATATCCAGAACATACTTTTAAAAATCCTCTTATTATTCAATAAGAAGAAGACAAGCCCATGTTTTAAATGCGCAAAAAGATGTGAACAAACACTTCACAAAATGGCCAGTAAGCATATAAAACGATGCTCAGCATTACTGGACACTAGGTAAGTGCAACTTAAAAGCACAATGAACCACCAGTACGTACTCACTAAAATTATTAAAATTAAAAAGACTGACAATACCAAGTGCTGGAAGGGATGTGGAACAACTGGAACTCTCATACTTTGCTGGTAGAAATGTAAAATAATACAAACACTTAGGAAAATAGTTTGGCAGATGCTTTAAAGTCAAACATACACCTATAAACAACCCAGCCATTCCATTCCTAGGTATTTACTCAGGAGAAATTAAAATAGATGTCACACAAAGACTTGCACACAAATGTTCATAGCAGCTTTATTTACAACAGCCCATTACTGGAAACAACTATTGAGAGATGAATGGATAAACAAAATGTGGCATATCCAAACAATGGAATACTATTTAGCAATAAAAAGGAATGAACTAATGATACATGCAGCAACATGAATGAATCTTAAAATCATTCTGCTGAGTGAAAAAAAGATAAAAGAGTACATACTGTATAGTTCCATTTATATAAAATACTAGAAAATGCAAACTACCTTCTAGTGGTATACAATAGATCAGCAGTCCTCTGGAGCCAGGGCAGTGAAAAAGAGGCATGAGGAAGATAGTGGGTGATGGAAATGTTCTGTGCCTTAACTGTAGCGACAGACATTTCACCGGTATGTACATCTGTAAAAATTCACTCAGTTCTTCACTTCAAACTGATGCAGTTTTGCCCGGCCGGTGTGGCTCAGCAGTTGAGCATCAACCTAGGATCCAGGAGATCATGGTTCGATTCCTGGTCAGGGCACATGCCAGGGTTGCAGGCTTGATCCCCAGTCGGGGGCGTGCAGGAAGCAGCCAATCAATGACTCTCTCATCATTGATGTTTCTCTCTCTCTCCCTCTCCCTTCCTCTCTCTGAAATCAATAAAGATATATTTATTAAAAATAAATAAATAAACTGATGCAGTTTATTACACGTTAACTAAACCTCAATAAAGTTGATATTAAAAAGGAACAAAAAGTATGAAAACTGTCAATAAATTTGAAAACCTTGATGAAATGGACAAATTCCTTGAAAGATACAAGTTGCTAACAAAACTAACTAAAGAAGATATTAAAATCTAATAGCCCTACACAAAGAAATTAATTCATAACAAAAGATCTTTCCACAAAAAGAATTCAATGTCCACATGGCTTCAGTGGTAAATTCTAACAAACATTAAAGAAATAATAACAATCATAGAAAATTCAGAAACTAGGAGGCAAAAGCACTTTCTTATTTTATGAGGCCAGCATTACCCTGATATTATGACTAGAAAAAGACAATGTAAGAAAATAAAACTACAGACCAATATCCCTTATGAACACAGACAGAAAAACAGACTGTAGCAACATATGAAAAGAATAACAGACTATGACTAAGGTTTACCCAGAAAGCAAGATTGGTTTTACATTTGAAACCAACTGATGCACTCCATCATATTAACAGAGTAAAAGAGGGAGAGAAAAACATGATTATATAATAAATGAAGAAAAATCATTTGACAAATTTCAACATTAACTCATGGTAGAAACTCTCAGAAAACCAGGAATATAAGTGAACTTCATCAGCCTTATAAAGAGGATTTATGAAAAACCCACAGCTAATTTTGTACTTAATGGTGAAAGAATGAATGCTTTGTCCTTAACACTAGGAACAAGCCAAATATGTCCACTCTCACCACTTCTGTTTAACACTGTACTGGAGGTGTCAGCCAGTGCAATAAGGCAAGAAAAATAATAAAAGGTATAGAGATTAGAAAGGAAGAAATAAAAGTATTAGTTGATGACATGATTGTCTACAGAAAAAAATGCTAGAATAAGTGAGTTTAGCATGGGTCTATGAGGTCTAAATACAAAAATCAATTGTATTTCTAAAGACTATCAACAAATAATCATTTATAATAAAACCCAAAAACATGAAGTACTTAACAATATGTGCAAGATCTTTAACACTGAAAATTATAAAATATTGCTGAGAAAAACCTAAAGGACCTCAATAAATGGAAAGCTATATCAGATTCAATATTGTTATGATCTCAATTCTCTCTAAATCTTTTGTTACAACATAGTCCCACCCAGTCAAAAGCCAAGCTGACTTTTTTGTAGAAATTAAAAGACCCTAAAATTTACACAAAAATGCAGCAGGCTTAGAAGAGTCAAAACCCATTTTTAAAAAAGAATAAAGTTAGAGGATTTCTACTATCTGATTCCCAGACTTACCTAAGCTATAATAATCAAGACAGTATTACTGATACAAGGATCAGTCATACAGATTAATGGAACAAAATAAGAGTCCAGAAGTAGATTCCTACAGAGTCCATTTTATTCAGCAAAGATGCCAAGGAAAACCACTGAGGAAAGGACAGTCTTTTCAACAAACGGTGCTGAATAACTGAATGTCAATATGCAAAAAAGTGAACTTCTACCCTTACCTTACACCACAAACAAACATTAACTTGAAATGGATCATTGACTTAAATAGAAATCTATATGAACATAAAAGCTAAGACTATACAACCTCTAGGAGAAAATAGGAGAAAATCTTTGTGATGTAGGGGTATGCAAAGATATTTTAGACAGAACACAAAAAGCATAAAAAGATTAATAAACTGAGCTTCACCAGGACAATAAGCCAACCCCTGGGGCTGAGCCAAGGAGCAAGTTTGGGGCCATTGTTGAAATAAATGCCCTTCAGACAAACAGCCTCCAGAGCAAACAGCTGCCACACAGTCCCACCTGCTGCTCATGACATGGGAAGTGGGAGGGGATCTGGCACTTCACCCTGCTAGGGCACTTGTTGGAACACAGAGTCCCAGGTCCAGCCCAGACCCACTGAGTCAGAAAGGATTTGACAAGCCACCTAGTTCCTGCACAAAGTTGGGTGGTCTAAGCCCCAGCTTGTTCACAGCCTTGAGGAGCACTTGCTGCCCACTCTGGAAATGATGCCTTGAGTGCCAGCAACCTGGGCCCTACATGGTCCCAGGAAGTCACTTCACAGTGACTGACCCATAGGATGTGCACCATAGCATATGCCACTCACCTTTGCCCAGGCCAGTTTCTCCTGAATGGCTGGGTTGCTGGGCTCCACATGCCGAGCGAACTTAAGGTTGTTGATGGTATATTCATGGCCACAGTACACTCTCTGAGGAAAAAGCCAAACCCATGAGCTCTGAAGAGACTCATTAATCCCCCGTGAAACTCCTTAGAGATGGGCCTTAAGGGCCCTGTGCTGGACCACTGACACCCAGGGAGATGTCCCTTAGGACAAGATGCTTCTTGCATGTATGTGAAACAATAAAAAGCACATTAAGAGAAAACCTACGGTTCTAGAGAAAATGCCCCCACCCTCCCACTCTTCCTCATACACGGGTAGTCACAGGGGGCAGAGGGGGGGCACAGGACAGGAGGTAAGAGGACAGAGTGGGAGAGCAGGCCGTGTCCTCACACCCCCAGCCAGGGAACTTGACAGAGGCTCTGCCTACTGTGTCCGGAGGGAGCCGGCCCAGGACCTCGATCAGGGCTTTGTACATCTCGTCTGCTGTCCCTTCAAAGAACTTCCCACAGCCAGCCACAAACAAGGTGTCACCTGAAAGAGGACAGCCACGGAACAGTGAGGCAGCCAGGACACACCCCCGCGTGAGGCTGATAGTCCACTACCGGACGATGCTGATCACCCGAGGTCTGTGGGCCAAGGCTCCGCTTTGTCCCCTGGGCTGACTGGGGCCCAGCCTCAGACGTGTCCTCCACCTAGACACCCGACAAGGTCCAAAGACAACCCACAGCTCTCGGTTCCCACCCACGCCCAAACTTTTCACTCAAGTCTCACTCACCGGTACCACCAGCTCCCAAACAGCTGCTCAAACCCAAACCTTAGGGTCATGCTGACTCCTCCCTTCACTGCCCAGTCCTGTCAGCAGTAGTGCCAAGACCCCCTCCCCAGCATTTGTCCCCACCCACCAGTAGCCCCCCTCCCAGGCCTGGCCTCCCTGCATCTTCCCTTATCCCAGGTAGCCAGAGCCATCCTATAATACCCTCCTTGATCTCGTCAGCCTCACCTGAGCCCTCCGGGAGCCCCTCACAAGGGCCCATAGCCCATGAGGGCCCTCAAGATTCGGACCTGCCACCTGCAGATCACCACTTCCTGATTCCACCCTTTAGACAGTGTCCCCTCTGCCTGACGCCCACCAGGTCTCTGTGTTCTGCTGCTTCCCTTTCCGGGTCTCTTCTCTGAGAATGGGCTCAGTGCCAAGTGGAAGCCCATAGGCATTTGCTCTCCAGGCCCCTGCAGTGAGAAGGGTCTGGGACTCCATGACATCAAGTAACATTCCTCTCCCATCAGCACCTGCCAAGCCTCTTCCCTGGCCTGTCAGTGCCCAGTCCTGCCCACCACATTCCAGGCCCAAAGCCACTCCCTCCTATGGGCTGTCACCTCCTCTACTTACATCTTAGGGGAAGGGAGCGTGGCCCTGGGTCACTCGGACCTGGGCTCGAGGCCTGGGACCACCAATAATCCCACCTTTGGCTGCTACAGATTCCTTGGCTATGCACACAGGCCAGCTGGGGCCCTGCTGGGTCGTCCTATTTCCCACACCATTAGTCCTCACTGTAGATACCCCAGACACCTTAGCTTCCCCACTGAGGACACTGTGTGATTTTTCACATTTTATTATTAAAGTCACCAATAAGATAATGTACTCTTTGCCAGCTGCTGTCACACAGACAACAGTAACAACTCGTGCAGGATACAGTTCAGGTCTGTGTTTGCAACAGTCAGCTCTCCACACTTTCCAAAGCAGGACTCAGCTTCTAACAGCACAGTCCCCAGGGCCACTCCCCCAGTTCCGGACAACAGTGGGAGCCAGGCACTGCCTTACCACCTTACAGATGGACACACCAAGGGCCAGTAGAAACAGGAGTGTGATGTCCTGAGGGTTTGCTGGACCAGGCACCGGGCACACTCCTGTCACCTCAAGCCTACACCACTCAGTGGGGACACTTTGCTCTCACCACACACACATAGGCGAGACCACTTCAGTGCAGTGGACATGTGGCATGTGGGCCAACTGACCTACTCCAACCACAGTCAGACTCAGCCCGGCATGAGGCTAGGGGCTGCCACAATGTGCAGGGACCTGTAACCTGCCTCACAGCCCCACATCTCCATCACTACAGTGAGAACACTGAAAACGGCTGTACATATTTTTCAAAAACTTAGTTCTGAGGATAATTTTGGATTTGTAGACAAGCTAGAGGCTCCTTATGCACCCCCCCCCTCAGTTGGCGTTTCCCTGATATATTTGTCAAAACTACAAGCCTGTGTCCCTCCATTGCTATTAACTAAAAACTCCACCCCAGATTCAATGCACATTTCCGATTAACGCTGTTTTCCATGCATGGCAGGATCCACTCCAGGAGCCACTGCATTCAGCCATTGTATTTTAAAACAAACTTTCACTACAATTACAATATCATGATTGTAACTTCAATTTCTGGGAGACTCAGAGCTTAAAACCGTTTACATTCACTAAAAAGTTAGGGTGGCAGTAGGGGTCTCTGGGGTCAACAAGCCCACTCTTTGCTGGGCATTCTCAACCATTACTGCTCGTCCGTGGCCACTGGCTCATGCCACCCTGAATGACTGTTGTCACTGTTGTTCTACTTCACAGGTTTCCCAACCAGCACCAACATTCTTTCATTTTCTCTCAAAAGGGGAAAAATACCTCCGATTGCTGGAAAGACCTGCTTGCCCTGACTGAGTGCTGCTCACACAGCCCAGCGCTCCGTGCTTCACAAACCTCACTCAGGGTCACGGCCTCTGCAGACTGCAGCCACTACCTGAACTCATCCAGCACCGTCCGAGCTTGTCAGCGCTGCCAGGCAGGCCGCTTTAAGCATTGCTTTGTGTAGAAGACTCTGACCAGGGGCTGGCTACAGACTGCCAAACCCAGCTGGGCTCACAGCCCATGGAGGGATGGGCAGTGTCAAGGGTATCAGTTAGGCCCACATAAGGCGGGTCTGAGGCTCACTGCCCCGCCCACCTGGCAGCTGCTGGAGAAAGTGGTGGCTCAGGCTGCATCTCCACCAGGCAGAGTCTCTCAAAGAAAGGCTTGTCCCCAGGGCACTGGACAGTGGTCAGAGGGAAGCACAAGGCCAGCCCCAGCTGTGCCCTGAGGGCTATGGCCCTCCTCTCACCCCCACGTAGTTTCAGACAGGAAGAGCTCTGCTACTTCACCCCCATGCCAAGAGGGTCTTTACCAATCCCCAGCACACACACCTGAAACCTCACCTGTAAACACAGCAGGGGGCTCAGAACTGCCGGGCTTGCTCACAAAGTAGCAGATGTGTCCAGAAGTGTGACACGGCGTCGACAGGCACTTGACGTTGAGGGACCCCACCTGAAACAAAGCACGTGCTGGCGTGTGCTCCCAGGGCTCACAAACACACTGCCCGCTGGTCCCGTAAGTCTCGCCTCAGACCCCACGCCCACCACACAGCAAGACATGGATCTTGCTGGTGACCATGAGACTCAGTACTCATGTGTGCCCCCAGGGGCAGGGACCACCCTAGAACCAGGTATCTGCTGACATGCAAAACTGAAGGAGCATATTTTGTTTTCTCCCTCAAAATCAGGCCACTGAACTAGAAGTCTTGCTAGAAAAGATGGTTTTGCTTCTTAGGTGCTTCGCCTTTTTTGTTTCTTCTCTGTCTCTCCCCTCCTCCTACCTCTTCACATCAAAAATACAAAAAAAATTGAAATAAAGATGAACATCCATATGACCTTTACCTGAATCAACAAATACTGACAGTTCCCACATCTAAGCATGTGCTCTCTCCACACACATGCATTTCAAGTCACACACATGCTGACAAATTACCCTTAAACACTCTAGCTGCATCTACTAAGAAAAGAACAGCCTCCTGCATAACCCTGCTATCATCACATCCAAGAAATTTAGCATCAGCAGGAGAATGTGAGCCCATGTAGAGTCTATATTTAAATTTCCCCAATTGGCTCTAAGTTGTACCCTATAGCTTCTTCTCTTATCTAGTCATCATTTGCACACTGATTTGCTCGTGATGCTCTCAACAGGGGACTGTCCAAGCGGAGGCAACCCCAAGAGGCCCTCCAACCATCCACAGGTCAGGCCGTCTCCAGGGCCCAAGCCCTTATGTGCCCCTCTAGGTCCCTGGGGTAACAGAGGGGAGAGTCAGGAGGAGGCAGTGTTCCCACTGTGCGTCCACCCCACACTATGCTCTAGGGCCTGGCGTACCTTTGCATTGGGGTCCACTCCTCACCTGCAGTGTGGATAGGTGTGTGACCTTGTGAGTCAGGGCCCCAATCCGGTCATCACCCCCATACACCTTCAATCCAGGCTCCAGCATGACAAGCTTCTCATTCCCACCAGCGTGGTCCCTGGAAGTCAAAAAGACCTAGGGCTACTGCTGATATGAAGGAGGTTTGCTTGCTTATAAACCCCAACCAAACAGAATTTTTATTTGCCTAGTTATGTTTCTCAGAAGTAGAAACACATCTTCCAACACAGGAAACTGGCTTCTTGTCTGTCATTTGGCTGCACTGAATAAGAACGTCCTCAGGCACCCTGTTCCCATGCCAGGCACTTCCGTGCCCCTGCCTCAGTCACATTTGAGAAAGGGGGTCAGTTACTCCAGCACTAGCCCAGCCAGGCCCTGAATGCAGGACAGGGCAGGGAATGTGCCCACACCTAAAGATCAGCCATTCCAGGACAAGGCCAGGGCTTTCTGGTCACAAAGGAACACCTGCCCCTCACTACACATTCACCTATGGACTCTCCTAATGGGCCCAGAAACAGCAGGGCCGGAGATAAGAGGAGGCTGACCCTCTGCCCTCCTCCCCTGGAGGGCTGTTACACACTGGCCAGGGTGAGCCCCTCAGCCCACTCACCACCACCACCTATGGGAGGGAGGCACAGGCCACACCCTGGAGCTCGATTTAGGGCCTGGTTTAGGGTTTATATTCTAGCATAAACATGAGGTGCTGAGAAAACCCTCCAGAAAAGCGACATCTGATGTGGGGGTTACTTAGGTGGGAGAGAGAAGCAAACTGTGCAAAGCTGGGAAAGGGGGGAGCTTCCTGCAGCCATATGGAGGCTCAAGAGGCATAAAGCACAGCACAGGTGGATTTCTCCAAAAAAAGAGTGGCTGCACTAAGTAGCTCAGGCCAAGGACGGGGCTGTAGGTCCTGTCCTCTCAGTAATTAGCACCTGATGTCCCAGAGACTCAGCAACTTAGTTACATCAGCACCGACATTTCCACCATTTAACAAACTTTGGCCAAACCATATCCATACGACACTCCTGGTGAGTTACTGGGAGAAAGAAGCCGGTGGAGCAGAGCTCCTGCAGGCTACCTTACAGTGATGTTACAAAGCCGGGGTGGGGGAGGTGGTCAGAGCCAAAGAAACATTATTTTTTTAGCTTTGAAGAGCCTCAAAAGTTTTAAAAACCCAAAAGGACCTTGAACATATAGCTCTGGTCCTAAACCCAAATGGGTGCTCTTTTACCCTTTAGCCTTTAAATACCAAAAACCACCACTAAGCAACCTCTCCTCATATGGCTGCTGACTTTTAATTTTATTTTTCTATATGTGTTTTATTGATTTGAGAGAGAGAGAAAGGGAGAGGGATAGAGAGATAGAAACATCTATTGGCTGCCTCCTGCACACACCCTAGTGGGGATCGAGCCCCAAACCTGGGCATGTTCCTTGACTGGGAACTGATGACCTTTTGGCTCACAGGTCGAAGCTCAACAACTGAGCCACACTGGCTGGACTGGCTGTTGATTTTTTAAAACACTAATGTCTAGTCTAGTTTCTTCCCCAACAGTGAGGCCAACATCCCATCACACAAGCCCAAGTGCATTCTAAGACAGTGTTGGAGGTCCTCTTACAGCAGAAGGATCCACAGCACAAGCATCTCCCCATGGAGCCTCCAAGTTATCAGACCCCATCACAGGCCAAGGGGCTAGGGCCTGGAAGCCCAAGGGAACGGGGTAGCAGCATGAAGGCTGAGGCCCGAAGCCTTCTCAAAATCCCACTGGAGGCAGACTCTAAGTTGCACAGTGGTCATAGCTATGGGAGCAGAAGTAACCCAGGCTGCCAACTTCAGGAAGGCCCAGAGAGCCTGTGAGAACCCCACCCAACCCCACCTAAGGGTGTGCCTGGCATGAAGCCATTAAGCCTAATCAGCTCTGCTGGCCTGGAAGGAGCTCAGCCTCTGGAGTGGAACACTTACCAATGGTGGTGGGTGGTGAGCAGTGTAGTCAGCTTCACCCCATGCTTTTTTGCCATTTCTACAACCTGTAACCAAACATGAGGCAGGACAGAGGCCACTGTCACACTCCCAGTGCTGGCTCACCAGCCTGCAAGGCGGGGTGCCCAGTGGAACTCAGGGTGTGCCAGGAATGTCCAGGCCCTGTCCTGACCCTGCCAATTCGACCTAACTTCATAGAGCAGGTAAAGGTGGCCTTTTTTTCTCTTGATCCACTTAGCAACTCAATGCCCCCCAAGACCTCTCTCTCCAAGTCCCTCTGGCCAAGGGCACAAATCCTCAAGTAAGAGTAGACAGTGACAAGGACAGCCCCTGCTTCTCTGCCCAGGGACTTTATAAACACAAGCCCATATCTTTCCACACCAAAGCCTCTGGTCACCCCTACCCCTTTCATTGGCCCTTTGCCAAAATAACAGTGACTGGGCACTAAATTGTTTGTAAAAAACTAAGTGGATTAATTTCCAGTTAACTTTGGCCAAGCTGTAAGAACACTGCAGTTATCAAACCCAGCAGGGGATGAAGAATTGGTGCCAGCGACACACCTCCCACCTTCTGGGGCTGCACTGGGTCCACAATGGCGGCCTCCTTGGTGTCATCATCGATGATCAGATACATGTAGTTGTCAGTCAGGGCCGGCAGTAACTCAACCTTCATGGCGCCCTGTTCCACGATCAAGCTCTTCCTCGAATCTGTGTGATGGAGGAGGATTCCCAACAGGGCTGGACCTGAAGGAGAGTGCAGTTTTAGTCAGGCACAGACTTCAAAACAAGTCCTCAACGATGCAGCAGCAGGAGGATGTGACATCCCAGAACAACATGCAGCAAACGTCCAAGCATGAGGCTCACCGTGCAGGGTTTTCTAAGTTCCTTTCATAGAGAAGAGAATATCCTCATTTAACCACATCAGTAAGAAAACCTAGAAAACAGTTCATGTTCATATTTATGGAAATCAGCTCTTCCAGATTTATGATTCTTGTTTTCTTTTGCAAGACTTCTAAAAGGAAAGAAGGGCTAGCTCGTGGCTGTGATTCAAACCATCGGCATACGTGACTACTGTCAGTTCTGGGTTGCTTCTCTTCAGAGAAGACCATGAAGAGAAGAACCGGAGTAAAAGTGCCAAGTTGGGCTGTTTCTGACTTTTTTTTAAATCCTTATCCAAGGATATTTTTTCCATTGCTTTTCAGAGAGAGTGGAAGGGGTGGTGGGGAAAGAGAAACATTGATGTGAGAGAGACACATGCATGAGCCCCAACCAGGGCTAGGGATAAAGCCTGCAACCCAGGACCCTTTAGTCAGCAGGCCGACGCTCTATCCTCTGAGTCAAGCCAGCTAGGGGTAAGCTGGGCTGTTTCTTACTCATAGTACACTGATGCCTCTCCAGCTAAAACAATATTCACCTTCAAACAGCAGGAACTAGAAACTTGGATAATGCACAAAAACCACCAGGGCCTGAGAAATGGAGAGTTGGCCACAACTGTTCTAGATTTGAGTATGCAGGATACCAGTCACCATCGAACTGAGCCAAAGGACTCTGCCAAGGTGGCCAGTAGTGACTGAAGGGCAAAAGCATCTTCCAGGCAGCAGACAGGTGCCAGAATATTTTCAACAATGAAACTCCTATTATTCAATCTAAAAATTCATGGAGGCTCCAATAATACTTTAAGTCTTAGCATAAAAGGGATTAAAACTGCACAACAGAAGGTGACAGAAGGCAGCCATGAAATTCTGGGGTAGGTACTGGGATGGGGGCCTCTCCTCAAAGGGATCCAGAAAGCAGGGAGCACCAACTGACTGACAGATAGACAGGCCATGTCTCCAGGGACCATCAAAAGCAAATTCAACCTTATCTGCCATGGCGAGGGAAACTGCCTGAACTGCAGCTTTAATGATCGCACACAGATATCCAGTGCCCCCTTTCCTTTGACAACCAGCTGGGCATGTTCCAGGCCCTTCTCCTCATGCACAGCAGAACAAATATTTTTGTATGATCAACTTTGTGATGTTCCACCTCCCCTGAGCCCCAGTGCTATACTATACAGAGCACTGTGTGCATTGGGGTGGGGGGTGGGAGAGCAGAAGGATAAAAACAAAACTCCACGAGTCTGGAAGCACCCTCCTCAAAAGGGGGCTCCATTTTTGTATTTCCCATAGAACATTATCCACACTGCCCAAGTGAAGAAAACATTATTTATAGTTGGTGCTTGGGAACCTGAGGAAGATGCCATTTTCTCTAAAGAAAGAATTCATCTGCTGCAATCACCACTAGAAACCTAATATTCCTTTTCCCAATATTATATAATCTAGCCCACCACAGCCTGAGAAATGCTCCCAGCTCATTGGTTTGCAGCTGTGATCTTCTGTGTAACCGGAGGGCATGGACGTGCAGCCTATGATCTGGGCCAAGTCCTGAGACATGTTTTGTTTGACTTATTTTGCATGGGGCCAGTCCTTCTGCATGGTATCAATGGCTGGGGCCATTTGAGGAAGCTGTACTCCTGGCAGTTCCCTACAGTTCCACTTACACTATCTGTCTGACTCCTGACACAAAAACTCAACCCTGACACTTTGATGAGTTTTCCTCTTTTCTTAGTAATGACGACACATTATCTACTCCAGAACCTTGACTGCTTTCTGTGGGATTTGAAAATGGCCAAGGTTGGCTTCACTGCTTGGTCCACCTGCCTACCTAGTGCCCTCCTGTCCTTTAGTTAACTGCTAACCAGGTCCCAGAGACTGGGGTTAACTTACTGCCCCTATTGCTAATCAGCCAGATAAGCTATCAGGAAATAAAGAAAAGGAGATTTCAAAATAAAGGCCAAAATATTCCAACAAAGCAAAAGGTTAGAATTTAATCTGACAGCTGGAAGAGGGGGCCCTTGGAGGCCAATGTGCCTAACCCCTCTCATTTTATTTATTTATTTGTTTGTTTGTTTGTTTAAATAGGTCTCTATTGATTTCAGAGAGAGGAAGGGAGAGAGAGAGATAGAAACATCAATGATGAGTCATTGATTGGCTGCCCCCTGCACACACACGCACACACCCCCATTGGGGATGGAGTCCACAATCCCGGAGTGTGCCCGGACGGGGGAATCGAACAGCTATCTCCTGGATCCTAGGCCGATGCTCAACAGCTAAGCCACGCCAGCAGGGCAACCCCTCTCATTTTAGAGGCACTGATGGAGGGCCAGGGTCCTACAGCTCACAAGACCCAGTCTTGCTGGAACCTCAGCATTGCTCGAGGGTTCTCCCCTTTGTCATCACTTCCGATTCTGTGCCTCAGGTTCTTCTTGACAACCAAGGGTCAGATGAAAAGGTGTGATTTACTTTGTGGAGAATATACACAGCATCTCCTGGGGCTCTAGGCAGTCACATCAGCCCAGGGCATTAGAAATATGGGGTTTGTGGGGTGGGGGAATGGAAATATGTGGGAACCCCCCGCACCACCCAGCGTCATGGAAGATGAGAGCTGCCGGGCTGACCGCAGGGAGGCCGGTCCAAGCGCCGGGGAACACGGCTCCTTACCTAGCACAAATCCTTCAGCAACCTCAGCTGATCTGTTACCCCACTCTGTCTTCAGCCCTCTCAAAGTCTGACCCAACTGCTGTGCAGCCTTTCTCGACCCCAACCGGCCAGCCCGCCGCCGTCAGAGAGGGTTAAAGACCTATGTCGATAAAAAACAGCGTCAGCCGCGGCGGCCCAGTGACTCTCTGCCGCCGCCCGGCGCGGGCCCGCCGGCTGCGTCCGCGCCCAACGCCCGGCTGCGGGCCGCGGGCGCCTCTGGGACGCCTCGGAGAGCGCAGCTGGCCTAACTGCTACTACCGGGCTATGACACCCGCCAGGACTCTCGGACCCGACCCGTTCCCGCCCCCGGCCCCTGGCCCCCGCCGCTGTCAGCCTCGCCCCGGCCGACCTACCCAGGCCGCGGCGAGCGCAGGCGGCTCCCAGTGCGGTGAGACTCCGGCGGCCGAGCAGCCGCCTCAGCACCATGACCAGCGCGAGAGGTGACCTGCTGGGCAGGTGTGCGCGAGCCGCACACAAACCGCGTCGGCTGTCGTGACCAATCAGCGCCCGCATCGCCCCACCCCTCTTCCGGACCAATCAGCGCTCGCGTCCAAACACGTCAGCCACCAGAGCGAAAAGCTTGAGAGCGGCTGCAGCCGGGGAGCTTTAGAGCTTCCCTTCTTTCCGGGGACCGGGTGGCGCCCCGAGGAGCCCGGAAGCACTCACGGGGCCGCGGCTCCCAGGAGGCCGAGCGCCGCTCCGCCGGCGCACCCGGCGGAGGACGGAGCAGAGCGGCAGGTCGCGCACCGGCCGGCGCTCCGAGATAGTTCGTCCTCTCGCGGTAGCTGTAGGCGTCAGGGGCCGGGCCCGCGACTGAATCCTAGTAACTCTAGGGGCTTTGGCAGGAGCCATGGCGGCCTCAAGGCCGCTGTCCCGCTTCTGGGAGTGGGGGAAGAACATCGTGTGCGTGGGCAGGAACTACGCGGACCACGCCAAGGAGATGCAGAGCGCGGTACCGAGCGAGCCGGTGCTCTTCTTGAAGCCGTCCACCGCTTATGCCCCCGAGGGCTCGCCCATCCTCATGCCCACCTACAGCCGCAACCTGCACCACGAGCTCGAGCTGGGCGTGGTGATGGGCAAGCGCGGCCGTGCAGTCCCGGAGGCGGAGGCCATGGACTACGTGGCCGGCTATGCTCTCTGCCTGGACATGACCGCCAGGGACGTGCAGGACGAGTGCAAAAAGAAGGGGCTGCCCTGGACTCTGGCCAAGAGCTTCACAACCTCCTGCCCGGTCAGCGCGTTCGTGCCCAAAGAGAAGGTCCCTGACCCTCACAACCTGAAGCTCTGGCTCAAGGTCAATGGGGAACTCAGGCAGGAAGGTGAGACATCTTCCATGATCTTTACCATCCCCTACATCATCAGCTACGTTTCTAAGATAATGGCCTTGGAAGAAGGAGATATTATTTTGACCGGGACGCCAAAGGGTGTTGGCCCTGTTAAAGTAAACGATGAAATCCAAGCTGGTATACACGGAGTCGTCAGTATGAGATTTAAGGTGGAAAGGCCAGATGATTGAGTCTACAAAGCCTCCGAACTTACTAAGTTTCAGAAGAGAAGGGAGCTGGACTGAAGCAAGCAAAGGTTATTAAAAGTGACAGTCCTTTAATAAGAAACCAACTTTTAAAGATGATTTGATTGGATTGCTATGCCTCAACTCATGAAGATGGGAACTCCATGAAAAAACATGATCTGGAAGAGCTGGGTCGGAAACGGAAAGGAGAAAAGAATGCCTGTCTGTCTTCTAGGAAACAAACAGAATAAAGTATTTGTGATGCCTCCAACAAGGCATGAAATGTTCAGAAGACTTACTTTCCTTTCCTAAAACTGGACTGGATAAGACTTTTCAGTGAGTCATTCTGGGATCTGTAGTTCAATAAGTAAAATCTGCAAAGGAAGTTGAAAAGTATGTTTCAAATCAGTGTTTCCCACATTTCTTTAATCATGACGGTCATCTGGAGGTATTTATAAAAAAGGATTTCCAAATGACTGGCCCATACCAGGCCCACTGTATTAATTAGCAGAATTAACCTCCAGCACTCCAAATGATTCTTATGAAATGGGGAAAAACACTACTCCACATAACCAGTTAATTTAAAATTTTATTTAATAAGTTAACAATGAATGACGACTTCACTCGTTTGTACCCTGGCTCATAGATTCTGAGTTTAAGAGATAATTTTGAAACTCTCATTTCCAAATAAATATGCTGATTTTTGTGTGGCCTAAAAGTGTATTTCCTTCTCCTAATAGTGGCTAGGAGGGATACCTCCTTATTAAGGAGCTTCAGACCTTGGTCACACTGACCTTTGGCCTGGTGAGCACTGTGCTTTATTAACAGAGTTCATCAGCATCTCTACTTCCTGACTAGAAATAAGGCTTCAGGGAAGTCGAGTTGCCTAGGAGTGCTACTTGTGCTTTAACCTGCTCCCTCCCTCTCCTGTCCTATGAAATCAATAAAAGTGTATTTTTAAAAAATAAATAAATAAACGGTTTGCCTTCTAAAATTTTGATACCTTTTTGCCAAATTGTGGAGAAAAAATACATACTAATTCTTCCAAATCTAGATGTAACTTGTACCATTATTTTGCTCATACCACACAATTCTATAACCTAGTTTTTTCACCATATGTCATGACTATCCGTGTTAGTCTGCACATTTCTGCAGTACTATTTTCAGTGACTGCGTAAGATTCTGAAGTCAGTCCTTCATTTTTGGCCATCGAGATTGTTTCTAATTATTTGCTAGTAGAATCAGCACCCTTGTTATTTCTTTTGGCTAGGTTCCCATAAGAAGAGTTGAATCAAGGGTGTGCTCAGATTGAAAGTGTATTGGTCCAGTCAGCAAATACAAGTTTCAGCTGAGCCAAGTCTTCCAAACTGACAGACTTGAAAGCCAGCTAAAGATATGACGCAGGAGCACTGTTCACATATAGCTCCCTTGGGTGGCACAAGCCAGCACCCAGAGTGTGTACAGTGTTCCTGAGGTCAGTGTTCATCACAGTGGTTCACAAGCTTTGTCACAAACAGCTGACAACAGCATTTGCAGGTGTAGCACACAAAGTCCTTGGCTGCAGGGATCAAAAACTGAAAGACTCACCATCTCCCACAAATCCTGGTGTTGGTAAACAGAGTAATCCTAGCACCTAGAAGGTACATTTTCCCCCAACTTTTTATTTTGAATTTTAAACCTCCTAAAAAGTTGAAAGACTAATACAAGAAACTCCATATACCCTTCACTAGAGTGTATATGTGTGTGTGTGTGTGTGTGTGTGTGTGTACTTTTGCTTGCAATGAAATACTTGTTTCTTTCAAACAACTGTGCTGTCAAGAGAACTGTTTTGTGGTTTGACTTTTTGCATTAACAAGTAGAAGTATTCTGAGTATTCTGGTCAGAGTAGCAGTCTAGTACATATGCTTTGTGTACCTTTTGTGTATCCCAGACCCTTTTGTAAAAATTATATATATATATATATATGCACACACACACATACATACATAGGAAAATTGGAAGTGGGTTGCAGAAACACTCTACCCTTTCAGCATGCATTTTCTAAGAATGAGGACATTCTTCTATATAGCCACAATACCATTACCACACTTAAAATTATTCCATAACATATTAGTCCATACAGAATATATGGCTTCCTATCTGTTCTTCTGCACTTTAAAAAAGTGCTCAGTGGGCTTTTATAAAAAATGAGTATTCTGCATTCACTTAATATACCAAGAACATCTTTCCAGATTAGTGAATATAGATTTTCATAACCACTTTTATTGGCTGACTCTTCAGTCATGTACCCTCATAGAGACGAAGCAGATTAGAGGTTGGCAGGGACTGGGGGAGTGGAAACGGGGAGTTATTATATAATAGGTACAGAGTTTCAATTTGGAATGATGAAAAAGTTCTGGAAATGGGTAGTGGTGATGGTTGCACAACATTGTGAATGTGCCGCCACTGTACACTTAAAAATAGTTAAAATGGTTAAATTATATGTGATGTATATTTTATCACAATAAAAAACAAAAAATCATATATACAAGAAAAGCATTTATTACCTGTCAGTTAAAAAATGAGATGGGAGATTATGGGCTTTCCTTTTTATTTGTTAGCTAGTATTTTCTAATTTTTCTACAATGAATAATATTTTATAATAAAAATATTTAAAAGCAAAAACAACCCCAGGGTTCCTCAAGATGAGTAATAAATGGACAAATATATATCATGTTTCTGCCACGTGCAGCGTATTGAATAAAAAAACTCACCAAAGCTGAATTAGGGAAGGAAAATAATATTGAAATGAACCACTAATAGAAGATTAGGAAACATTACATCATCACCAAACTATTTTTATAAAATAATGTAGAACTTGTATATAAAAATACACTAGGACCAGGAAAAACAGCTCCCAGAGAACAGCAGGGAAATGGAGATCCCAGACAGGGAGCTGTAGATTTTGTGTTGATGGGGTGGGTGCTTCTTTCACTTTTTTGAGTACCTGCATTCTGGCTAATCTACGAGCAAATTTTAGATATAAACCAACTTGTATCCTTCATTTCAAAATGTGTAAGTTAAACTTCAAATCAACATCTGTGATTCAGTGTGGCCTGACACCTAACCCTGTAGATTCCTATGTCATCAGAGGAAATAAGCAGTTGGGTGCCCCTCCAGCAGCAGGAATGGGATCTTTCACTAGTTAAATGTCACACTGCGAAGTCACCAAGGTAGCAGTGAGGAGGTCAGTCAGGGGCTCTAGGGTTCTGTTGCTGGGGATCACTGGTTACTGCATATGCACCCAGCTACTTTAAGAATGCCCATGTTAAGACATGTATTAGGCAGTTAAAGTCAGTGGTGAAAGAGCCAGAGCAGCTGAGGCCCATGGACTGTAGGAGCCCAGACAGTTGGTTCTAGCGCCCTTGGCCTAAGCATCGGTACATTGGGACCTGCTACGAGAGTCCAGTGCACCAGGAGGTCTGGCACAGCAGCTCCTGACACACCATCTGGACCAGTTGTCCTTCCTCATCTCCTGTGCCCTTGAACACTCACTCTTGCTTAACTAACAAAGGATGTGACTGTGGCTGCCAGTGGGTGTCTTCGCTTCTCTCTCCTCCCCGACCACACACACACACACACACACACACACACACACACACACACGCACACACACACGTTTGCATGGGCAGGACATCGTCCTCGACCCTCCACCACTTTCCCTCCTTCCTTCCCTGTCCACCCTCCCCATTCACCTTGCTTAACACACCCATTTCCCACCCCAAGGGAGAAAGAAAGGAAGCTCATTGGGCACTCTTGCTGTTTGCACAACTAGGTCAAATCCTTCATTATCCTGCTTATTACCACAGTTTGGACATACTCCCTCCTCCATGGCTGCCTATGGTAAAAGCCAGAGAAAACGTTACTGACAAGGTAAGTTTATCTCCCAACACCAGCCTTATAAAAAAGTTTCATATACTTTTTCCTTTTGTGTTCACTCCTATGGTGGGTGAAGTGTAGCCTTCTGCAGTGCCAGACCCAAAAATGTTGGCCAAACCTTCCTGACTGTGAATCAGCGCTGACCGTGTTGGTGGGCCTGTGCACTGAAGCAAGTAACTCAGAATGGTGTGGAGCTGAGGAGAGTGCTTTGGGGCTCCTGCAAGGATGACTGGAGTAGAAGGGAGACTGTTGTCCTTCTCTCCAAGCAGGCCTCCCACCCTCCAAGTTCCCAAGGCCTGGCATAGCTCATAGAACTTGGGAAGTCGGTCTCCTCCCAGTTGATTTAGACTCATAAATGACAACCCTGAGTCAGCAAGCCTTCACAAGCACTGGGTAGCTCCAATGGATCATTAGAGAAGGCAAGGGATTTGCAAAGCTCTATGGTGTTTAAAGCCGTTGTACAACACTGCCCACAGATTTCTGCTGTTCCCACCTGGCCCTGAGAGGGCCTCTCGTCTGGACTCTTTCAGCTCCAGGAAAGCAGCCAGCTATTGCCAAGCTCTAGGTAAATTGTTTTTAGAGGTTCTGATCTTTCTCGGGGAAATAAGACAAAGAGGGAAGGGGCTGAAGAAATCAATCTGTGAGAAAGATTAAATTTTTTTATTATTCATGCAAACATTTTCCAACTTGGGAAGAGAGAGGGCAAAGGCGGTAGAAATGGTCTAAGAATTGAGCTCAGGTGAGATAGATATTTGAGATGTAGCCCCAAACCAACTCCAGGAGGAAACATAACAACTTATAGAAACATTTTTACCACATTTGGATAAAATACAATTTCATCCATAATTTTCAAATTCATTTCTCACTTTAAGGGAAGTTAAAACTCATATTCTTTTCCAGAGTTTACAATGATATCTGGTTTAAATATTTCCTTGTCCAGACAAGTTCCTACTTGCCTCAACAGGATCTGCAAGCTTACATGAGAGCACACTCATCCTCAATCCACCCCTTGCTCTGTCTGATAAAAAAAACTGTAGGAAGAAAAGAGAGAGAGAGTTAGTTTTAAAAATCACCATGTGTATAAAATAGAAAACCAATGACCAGAGCAGAGAATGCAGTAGCGAACTGCAGTGAGTTTTGCTTACAGATGTTAACATGTCAAAGTTCTAAGACAAAAAGAGTTCAAATCTCAGGCAGAGTTCAGTAGAGAACTTACAGATCTGGCTTTTGTAAAAATCCATGTTATTTTTTCATAATATTTCTCCCTGGTAGGCAAGTTGGGATTTCAAATCCAATATGTAGGAAAAAAGGGCTTAAAGTGTGTTTTAACTCCCAGTTGTAATAGACTTTAGCCTGGAGTAGTAACATAATCTGTTAGACTACAGGAATATGATGATGACGTTTATTAATAATGTCTTAATTTTTACAATTAACCAAGCACTTTCACCAACATTTTATTTAATATAGAGTGAAAGGACACTCTAGCCATTTTAATTTCAAAGAGTAATAGGAAAAAATGTAATAATGTCAGGAAACACTGTGGAAGACTTTGAAATGTGCAGTAAAGATAAGTGGGCATCTTTCAGGGGAATGCTCCTCCGTGGTCTGGTGTTGGCCAGCGCACCTTCATGTGAGTCCACAATGGTCTGCGCCTTTCATTGCATTGGCTGTAGGTAGTAAAAAACTGATAGTGATACAGAGGCTGTTGCTCAAGGAAATCCAAGTGAATTCTGTCTGGGTGAAGATGCAACTGATTCTGTAATGGGGAAGAGGCCAGTTTTGCATCTGTAAACCAACTCATTTCAGCATTCCTGATTGTCTGCCCATGTGTCTATTCTTCCAATTCTACTTTGAACTCATTTTTTAAAAAATACCTTCTTGGTTCCTTTATTAATTAATGAATTAAATTAAATCTTTGACATGTGTTTATTTTATTTTTGTATGAGAGTCATGGTTTTACCCTTTTGGGAAAGATTCTTTAACACTAGTATCAGGCTTACAAGACTATTTTAAGTCTAATATCACCATGTGATTTGAAACATTAAAATGAACACCTCACTTTGAAATCCCTCCAAGAGAAACACTTTAAGTAGTCATTGTTTTTAATTGAAAAATGATAAAAATATAAAGTGTCCAATCTACATAGAATACTTTGTTTTTATTATATTAGCAGAGCAAGTTAAGTTCTTACTTTTAAAATTAAATGTTCTATTTTAACTGATTTATAACAATTGAAACTGTATTTGATTCTCATGATCTTTACTACATTTTGTGATATAATCATTTATATCTGCTTAAAATTTTTGTTAAACCTGACTTAAAAATCTTTTTAACATATTACTTGGAAAGGTACAATGTCCCTTTACTTGAGAGCAATTTGTTATATTTGAGTCAAGTTAGGAAAACTATAAATAAGTTGCCATATATTTAAATTGATCAAGCTCATTAGCAAGTGGTCTGGAGGAAAAATAAAGTTGGTCAGGATCTGAATATATTCTGATTTGGGAATAGACAGTAGTTATGTCTAAGGTGGAAGAGGTACAGTGTATTACTGTAACTTCCCCCTTCAGCTAGTAATGAAGAATCCTTGAACCAAGGTCCTAGAAATATTGGTGAAACCATGGTGACTCCATGTCTGAAACCTATTCAGATATAGTTGAGGCCAGAAGGGAAGGGAGACACTGGAAAATGGAAAAACCCACTTATGAGCCTGAGATGGAGTGATGCAGTATTCTCAAAGACTCTGTCAGTGTATCCATGAGATCACAACTATTTTCCTAATAATACTAAGATGCTACTTGCCTCTTTTATTCTCATTCTTTTACCAGAACACACTACAGTTTTCTTGAGACTACGTCACATGAGATGATATCACTACAGCTAATGAAATGCATACTCATAAGTATGTTTTAAATTTTTCTCAATGTTAAGTTCTAATACAGTAAATGCAAACAATATAACTCATTTAAACAAGAGCTTCAAAACTGTTAAGAATGTAAAGGAGAAAACATTTGAGAACAAAGGGAGGAGAGGAATAAGGTACGCAGTAGCCCTCTCTCACCTGTGACTTGGGGCTAGTGGCAACATTTTTTGGTCCCATTTTCCTCATTTGCAAAACAAGGGGAGTTTGTCTCACTCCCCTTTTTACACCTTTAACACTAAGATTCTATGATCCTCCAACGCCATAGTGTTGCTAGTGCTGTGGGAGTCTGATCAGAGTTGTAGGATCACAGAATTTTAGAGGCTTAGAGAAGTTAATTAACCTCCCCAGGATCACACAGGCTGAAGAACGGTGGAATTGGGATTCTTACCTGAGTCTGTCTCACCCCAGCATCTAAGTATTTAACTATATGCCATTGTATCCTGCTCACTGTGGTGAGGAGATTGCCATGTGGGTTGCAGGGGTGGGGGAGACCCAGCTTGACTCTAAAGCCAGGTGCCTAGTCTTGGAGTTAACATTACTGGATATTTTTTGTTGTTCACCTATTTGTTTGGTGCCATTTGTAATTACTTTATGCTATGTGGAAAAAAAAAAAAACAGTTACTTCCATTGTTTCTACAGTAGCCAAATCTTTCTGCACATCTGGGAATTGGGCATAATTTTTTTTTTTTAATCCTCACCTGAGGATATTTTTTCCATTGCTTTCCAGAGAGAGTGGAAGAGGGAGAGAGAGAGAGAAACATCGATGTGAGAGAGACACATTGATTGGTTTCCTCCCGCACTCGCTCCAACCAGAGCCGGGGAACCGAGGTATGTGCCCTTGGTGGGAATTGAACCCAGGACCCTTCAGTCCTCGGGCCAATGCTCTTACCATTGAGCCAAACCAGCTAGGTCTGGGTATTATTAAAATAATAAATTTCCTAATTTATTAGGTCACACTCTAGGATTTTTTTTTGCTTGAATTTATAGAATAACATAGTACTGTAAAATATACTAACTTTTAAATAAATTTTGCTTCTTTCCAAAAGAAACTGCCACTTTAATGCTGTTTTCTGTTCATCCGTCATTGCCAGAAACTCATTTACCTGGTTTAAAAAAAAAAAAAAAATCAAACAAATATTTCCAAAGTATTTGCTCCTAGAAGTGGAATTTTATTCACAGTAATTACAGCTCAATTTTCTTGATGGAGGAGATAAGACCAGAGACCTGCTCTAATCTGAATCTGTGAAGCTAATCGTTGGCTTGGTACTGAAAACTCCCCCTTGACAAACTGGAAATCACTTGGAACTGAGGTTTAATGGTTAACTTTAGGAGCTGGTTTTAACAATAAAAAAAACAAGTGCTTATCATCAAGTGCACAATCTAAAACCTCTAAGAGGCTGCTGCTGTCCTATAGCGGCAGATGGAGAACACTCGTGGCTGACTTTATACAGCTGCATATGTGAAATACTGCTGATCCCTCCTTCTGGAAGAGCAGCCACCTTCAAAGTGTTGTTTTACCCATTGTTACTTGACTATATAAATGTCTTGTTTATTCTCCACTATGGTCCAGGGCCTGTGCCGTTATTCCTAATATTAGCTATAATTTCAATATACAACATGTAATTATTTGTTCATTAAAGAAAGCAATGTATGTTTAAATCAAGGTTGATTTTTTTCACAGACTTTTTTATTAATAAATTCATTTCTATCAAATGTCCACCAAAACAACCTATATTTTGGAGGAAGAGAATCTAATTTGGAAATATTTCTAAACATGGTTTCCTTTTTGTATTTACCGTGCAGCCCAAAGTCTCCTCAGCAACACTTCCTGTGAGATTACAGGAATGGAGGGTACCTGTGTGATCTGTAACATCAATTAGCATATCGAAGCTGAGAAAAACAGATTTAAACTTCGAAGAATCTTTGTTGCAAGTTGTACAAATGCTGGATGCTTCATTTACAATGTAACCACAGCCTGAACTGAAAAGAAACAAAGGACAATGATAAAATGTGAAGGCCCTAAGTGACAAATCTGCTTTCTAGCAGAAGAATTATCACTTAGAAGTCTAAATCAGAGTGAGTAATTTCAGAATGCTCAGCACTGCGCAGGATACAAGACAGACATACAAAATTACAAGAAAGAATACAACACGTGTTCTCAGTCTCATTTTCAGTATTTGCGATTCATCTGAAACTGGGATAGTAAGCTCACTGCCCGGCTCCCTACCTTCCAGTGCTGGATGCTGCCCAGGCTCACTTCCCTCCTGGGGCCTTCCTTTCCTGCCCCCCAGCCTCCACCCCTTCCCTTCTCTGCATAGCTGCAGAATTTGTCCTTCAGCACTCACTGTATCTTGTCACACCCTATTTCTTGTTATTGCAGGTATGTCCATCTTATCTCCCTGGTTCGGTGCTCTAAGGGCAGGAATCGCGTCTTGCGCCTAGAAAGCCTAGGTTCCACAGACGCTCACTTGATGGTATTGCATTATGTCTTCTTCACACCTACAGAAAAGCCCTAGGGTTGGGCAGGTTCACACCCTAAATGCTGTTAGTACTGCTAGTGACACATTCGCCTCTCTTTAATTGGCAATTACATGCTATTTCATATTTTTGAAGCAGGTCCTACTTTAGCCAATTTGGAAAGGACTGATTCACATTTCTGAAGAAGAGAGAGTGATCTGAAGATAGTAGTTTCTTATCTAGCCACAGATCACTTTTAAAGTAAATTTTAGATGCTTTTCTTCACATATCAATACTAAAGATGTAGGAAAATGAGACAAAAATTATTTAAATTTGTGAAAAATATTTTTCAAAAAGTGAATACCTGCCTTACACAGTAGCCTCTACATTCGTTTTTTAAACTTTAATACCAAATCATAAAATGTTTTAAAAACCCATTGATCAACTGCCCTGGCCTGGTAGCTCAGTTGGTTAGAGCATCCTCCCCATACACCAAGGTTGTGCGTTTGATCAGGAATGCATAATAAATAAGTGGAACAACTGGATCTCTCTTTCTCTATCTCTCTCTCCTTCCGTCTCTCTCTATCAAAATAAAAAAAATCCAGCCCTGGCCAGGTGGCTTAGTTGGTTGGAGCATTGTCCTGTACACCAAAGTCGTAGGTTCGATTCCCTGTCAGGACACATACCTAGGTTGCTGGTTCAATCCCCTGTCGGGTCATGTACAGGAGGCAACCAATCAAGGTTTCTCTCTCACATTGATGTTTCTCTCTCTCTCTCAAAATCCATAAAAACATATCCTCAGGTGAGGATTTAAAAACAAAAATCCATAGGTCAATATCTTGACTGTGGTGGTAGGTACACAAACCCATGCATGTGATAAAACTATATAGAACTTAATACACACACATATACACACATGCACACAAATGAGCACATGTCAATCTGGAAAAATTTGAATAAAATAAGTGGATTGAATTAAGGAAACAGAGCAAAGTGCACATGGGCTCTCTCTGTATTATTTCTTTTTCTTTTTTTTTCGTTTAATCCTCACTCAAGGATATTTTTTCCATTGCTTTTTAGAGGGGATGGAAGGGAGGGAGGGAGGGGGGAGAGAGAGAGAGAGAGAAACATTGATGTGAGAGAGACATGTGGATCAGTTGCTTCCCACATGTGGCCCCACAGGATTGAACCAGCAACCCAGGTATAAGCCCATGACTGGGAATCAAATGCAGGACCCTTCAGTGCATGGGCCAATGCTCTAACCACTGAACTACTGGCCAGGGCTCTCCATATTATTTCCTAAACCTCCATGTTAAACCTAGAACTATCTCAAAAATTTTTAATTACCAAAACCCATAAGGAGATTTTCACAATAACAGTTTGGACACTTTTTGCCAACCATCTTTTGGATGAGACTATTTACTGGGGTTTACTTTTCTATGCAAGTAGATATTCTGTCCTCTGAGTATTTGGAAATCATTCATCATACAGTTGAAAATAATGTTTTTAATGCTGTCACTTGCTCTATAATGTGGCAACCAAAATTATTTTCTAATACATTATAAAACAACAGCTTGCCATTTCAGTTAAAAGTTTCTGGCAGTATCATATCTTTATAGTTTAGGACTGCAGAAACATAGTACATTAATTTTGTTTTAAAAGGCAATTATAATCTTTGCATATAAATAGTTTGCCATGGAAACTTCAGGTTATTTATTTATACATTTTCTCTCAAATGTATAACCACTGTGATGTCCAAGAATAACTTAGACTTTTATAGAAGTTAAAATTTATTAACAATACTTGTTTTTTCTTACAAGAATGAATTTACTAAAAGCAACTTGGCTGCTTACCATCTATTTCGAACTACTTTTGTAGTTTCATCATCAATGTTCAGTGTAGAAATGTAAGCATAAAGAATGCCATAAAAAGGATCAGCTTTCCCTTCATTCTTCAAAGCTTTTACCTTTACTTGTTCAACTGTATAGACATCAACTACTGTATTTACTAAAAATAAAAAGAAGTTATTATAGCTCTCTCTGTATATATTCTAAGAACTCCAAAGAATTATATCCAAATAGAAAAGCTACAAAGTTCAAATGAGAACATGTAGAAGCTTCAGTTAAGTAACAGAAAAAATATTATATTTGTTATATTAAAACTGATTATATAAGTGGACATAAAAGCAAAAAATAACAAAAAATAGGAAATTAGTCTTCATTAAAATGAAGAATGTATGATCATCAGAAGATGCCATTACAGGGGTGAAAAGGAGAGCTACACAGTGGAAGATGCTAGCAATCTATAAAGAGACAAAGGATTTATATCCAGAATATCTAAAGAATTCTTAAAAACCAATGATAAAAAGAAAATCAACTCAATTTTTTAGCTCTCATCAGATTGACAAAAGGTTATAGAAAGTTCCAAGAGTTTTAAACTACTTTTAAAACTGGAAATATAGCAGTTACAGAATAAGAATATGGTACCTTTCACTATGTAAAACAAAACTTTACAGGCCCCAATCTTGAAGTTTTAAAAATTCAAATAATATTTAAAGGTCACTTACAATTTATAGATTCTTTCAAATAACTGTCAATTGCATCATCCAGAGGACTTGTTTCTTTATTTTCTCTTATAAAATTCAATAAGATGTTAGCTTCTGGTGTCTCTTAAATTGAAAATGCATAATAATTAGAAATCAACCTGGTTACTTTTTAAATAATTGCGAATGACGCAAAATTATTTTTTTAACTTTTGCCCATTTTAATAATAAAAGGAAGTGAAATAAAAGAATGTAAAGGAGAGTACATAACTAAGAGAAGTACACAAATAGACTGTTAAAACAATCCCATTCGGGAGGTGCTTTTTTTTTTTAATACTCATCTGAGGATATTTTTTCCATTGATTGTTGCCTCTTGCACGCTGGAGGTGCTTTTTTAAAAAAATAATATTTTACTACCAATTTGTGTTATGTGAATTGGGACAAATAAAATTTTAAAATGTGAAATTAAGCAAAAAGATAAACTCACCCACTCTCTCCTTCTACATGTCTATTTAGTATAAAGGCATTATACAGAACTTTAATGTCCTAAAAATGTATGGTTTTTTATTCATAGATATTTATAGCTTATTTATTCTTCTGGTTTTTTTAAAATATGTTTTTATTGATTTTAGAGACAGAGGAAGGAAGAGGGAGAGAGATAGAAACATCAATGATGAGTCATTGATCGGCTGCTTCCTGCACCCCCCCCCCCACTGGGGATTGAGCCCGAAACCCTGGCATGTGCCCTGACTGGGAATCGAACCTCAATCTCCTGGATCCTAAGGCGGTACTCAACCACTGAGCCACACTGGCTGGACTATTGTTCATATTCTTCATCTTTTTTTTCTTCTTCTTAAAGAAGACCCTTTAACATTTCATGTAATACTGGGTTGGTGGTGATGAACTCCGTTAGCTTTTTCTTGTCTAGGAAGCTCTTTATTTGTCCTTTGATTCTAAATGATAGTTTTGCTGAATAAAGTAACCTTGGTTGTAAATCCTTGCTTTTCATCACTTCAAATATTTCTTGCCAATTCCTTTTAGCCTGCAAAATTTTTGTTGAGAAATCAGCTGACAGTTATGGGAGCTCCCTTGAGGTAACTAACTGCTTTTCTCTTGATGCTTTTAAGATTCTCTCTTTGTCTTTAAACTTTTGCATTTTGATGTGTCTTGGTATGTGCCTCTTTGGGTTCATCTTATATGAGATGCTCTGCACTTCCTGAACTTGTATGTCTAAATCCTTGATCAGTTTAGGGAAGTTTACTGTCGTTATTTTTTTCAAATAGTTTTTCAATTTCTTGCTCTCTCTTGTCCTTCCAGTACCCCCACAATGCAAATGTTGGTATGCTTGAAGTTGTCCAAAAGGCTCCTTACATTATCTTCATTTTTTTGGATTCTTTTTTCTTTTTACTGTTCTGATTGGGTGTTTTTTGCTCCCTTATATTCCAAATCGCTGATTTGATTCTCGGCTTCATCCACTCCACTGTTATTCCCTGTAAATTATTCATTTCAGTTAGTGTCTCCTTCATTTCTCACTAGTTCTTCTTTACACTGTTGAGGTTCTCACTGAGTTCATGGAGCATCTTTATAACCAGTGTTTTGAGTTCTGCATCTAGTAGATTGCTTGTCTCCATTTTGTTTTATTCTTTTTCTGGAGTTTTGTTCTTTCATTTGAGGTGATTCTTTGTCTCCTCATTTTCCTTGTGTTTGTTTCTATGTATTAGGTAGACTGCTATGTCCCCTGGGCTTGGAAGACATAATGTAGAGGATGCCCTATAGGGCCCAATGGTACAGCTTCCCCGAACTGGGTGCCCCCCACCCTGTGTGGGGCTGTATACACCCTCTTCTTGTAGTTTACCTTAATTGCTGTTGGCATGTCAATGGGAGGGATTTACCCCCAGGCCAATCAGCTGCAAGGACTGGCTGCCACCACTGACCACTGACCTCTGACCACCATGGAGGATCATCTGTGCTGGGGCTCACCCCACATAGCAGGACTTACTTCAGTGGGGCTCTGGTGCCTGCTGAGTCAGCCCCTTGAGTGTGTTCCTTGCAGAAGTGGTAGGCTGGTGATGCTTTAATGTGGTCTGAAGCTGTCCACTGGGTGTGCTGGCTCTAGGGCCTCCAGGGAGGTGCAGGCCAAGGTTGGCTACTGCCTGTGTTTTGCCTGGGACACCTGGCACAAGTTACAAAGTGATCTGCTGATGGCTACTACTTGTGCTGGGCTTGGTGGTGCCCAGGCCAGGCCAAGCTGTGAACCAAGGCTGACTACTGCTAGTGCCAAGCCTGGGGCGACTTAACAAGAGGTATGGGGGCTTGCTGAGGCCAGATGCTGCTTGTTTGAGAGATTTTAGGAAAATTCGAAGCATGAGCCAAGACAGGCCATTCTTATGGAAAAGTCACTGGAAAGAGCCTGAGTTGAGTGGGACAGGGCCTCAGGAAATCACCAGGGTGGAGCAAACAGTGTGAGCCAAGTTGATGGAGCCCCAGATATGGTACCCGTCTGCCAGCTCTGTGGAAGGAGGGCTCATCAAAGGAACAGTGGCCTCTGCCAGCACTTCTGTCTGGCAGAAAGCTGCCCCTCCCCAGCTCTTGCCCTGATGCTGGACAATTCAGTTCCTCCCCATATGTCTCTGGTGCCTTTAAAGCTACTGCCCCACACTGGAGCTCAAAGGGAATGAGTTCAAGTTACCCTGTGCATGGACCCTTTAAAAGGAACAGCCTGGGACTCCAGCAGCCTCCAGTTCCCTCAACCTCAATCCCCACTGGTTTTTACAGCCAGAAGTTATGGGGACTTCTCTTTCCAGCACTGGAACCCTGGGTTGGGGGGGCCTGGTGTGGGGCTGAGACCCCCCGCTCCTCATCTCTCCCAGTTTTTATCTGCCACATGTGGGTGTGGGACCAGCC
This sequence comes from Miniopterus schreibersii, assembly GCF_964146895.1. NCBI lineage: Eukaryota > Metazoa > Chordata > Mammalia > Chiroptera > Miniopteridae > Miniopterus > Miniopterus schreibersii. Next base: position 10,472,695 of record NC_138103.1, read on the forward strand.
CAATCCATGTCTCCCTTCTACCAGTTTTGATGTGGCTTCTTCTTTAATTCCCTAGTTGTAGGATTTCCATTCAGCTTGATTTTAGGCATTTCTGAATGACAGTTGTTCTGTAGTTTAGTTGTTATTTTTATATGACCCCAAATTATTTTTAATGGTAAAAAGTAAATACATAAAAGAATGCAATCAAATAAAATATTAGGCAGCCATTAACAATGTGAAGTAGCATTCTATTAACATGGATAGATGTATACCAGCTATTGTTAATGTAATGAGCAGCTGTGGTGGGGGCGGGGGAGAGAGAGCGATCTATGTGTTGTTCCACTTATTTATGCATTGTTGGTTGATTCTTGTATGTGCCCTGACTGGGGATCGAACCTACAACCTTGGTGTATCAGGACAATGCTCTAACCAACTGAACTACCTGGCCAGGGCATCATTTTCTTCTTAAATATCTCATAATTCACGTATGTGTTACCTTTATTGTTTATCATCTGTCTCTCCCTGGTAGAATGTGAGCTCCATGAAAGTGGAGATACTTGTGCTTTGTCCCATTACACAGCATGTGCTCAGTAGATGAGAGTTCAACAAAGAACAAATCATTGAGTGTCATATCACCTCCCATGATGCTGCTTTTAAAGAGACAACAGTTCTGTGGTGGATGTGAAGATCCAATATACTTATTTTAAAAAACAGAGTCTTGTTATTTTACATCTTATATCATAGTAATTAATTCTACTTTTCAAAATTCTGATAATTATCTGGTCAAAAATATAAAGTTGCTTTATGGTACTCAGTAACTATTGATGCTTTGCTATTGACCAGTAGAGTGAGCTTATGTTTAAAATGGAATGCTACTGCCCGGCCGGGCGTGGCTCAGCGGTTGAGCGTCGACCTAGGATCCAGGCGATCGGGGTTTCGATTCCCAGTCAGGGCACATGCCCGGGTTGCGGGCTCCATCCTCAGTCGGGGAAGGCAGCCGATCCATGACTCTCTCATCATTGATATTTCTATCTCTCTCTCTCCCTCTCCTTTCCTCTCTCTGAAATTAATAAAGATATATTTTTTAAAAATAATAAAATAAAACAAAATGGCATGCTACTATATTTATATCTTCTTGAGACTGTGAAGGGTAACTCCATTTATGGGAGTTCTGCACTCTTCTTCAGTGTTGGGCTGACCGCTCTCTGCACCACAGAGCACTCTGAGGTTGCTTAACGCACCAACTCCCTATTTCCCCAGGTCCTGCTCCCCTGATTTCATGCTGGAATAAGTTACAATTCCTTTCAACAACCACTCCAGTGGGTCTGTTGGACATTTAATTACAGTTATGAACTAATGATACTACACATATGTTCTCAGTGCTCTAGCACTAAGTTATTTAAATGTAGTGAAACTGAATTTATTTTAAGTAGTCAATAATTTAGGTTACACAATCAATAGCATTGTTCTCTCAAAAATCATCACAAGGAATTATGCTTTAAAAATGAGTCTGGTTTTTCATTTTTCTTTAGTAAAGAAATCAAAGAATATATCTTATTGTGTTTTAAAAAGTCATATAAAACAATCTTTCATTTCTAATTCAAATGAGATCTAAGCTTTGTTTTCATTCTTAAATACACAAATATGGGAATATGTGATACAGTCATTTCCAAAGGGATAAAAAAAATTCAGATAACCTTTTACCTGGATTAGTTGTAATAATGGTTTTTGAGATTACAGTTGCTGTCATGCAGTTTCGAAATTTGTCAAAATTTATTCTTACATCTGAGGCAAATATTACTGTTTGGGGAAAAAGCCATTTTTAAATTATTACATGGAGGATAAAAAATGACAAATATTGAACACAGTCATTGAAGTATGGTACCTGTTTCTCGTGGCATCCATCTCTGTGCAAGTAGAATGGATTCGTTATCCCAACTGCACGTTTTTAAAAAAAGAAGTGATAAAAATAAAATACATTAGAAAAACTGGAAGCAAACGTTATTTACCAAAAAAAGAATGCCTTAAGCACTGGGGTTAACCATCCCCTATATGGTCAAAGGCACAAGTTAAAGATGCAGTTTCTCCTGCATATTGCAGGGCTACACTTGTCTGTTTCACAGAGCATTTAACATCTACATGATCAATCATTCCTCCAATACTATTAACCTCTAACAACTTCTGTTCCATCAATTCCTTCTTTTCCCATCACTCAGGTCACTCCTGGCTTCTTGGAACTGAGTGACTACAAGTCTAAAGACTTTAAAGTCACTCTTTCAGACTATTAAGCGAGGGCCCCCACAATGGATAAACTGCTCAGGGAACTTGAAGGCTTATTTCAAATTAAGTACCTAATTTGGTACCAAGGCATCTGGAGTCTAAACAACACCATGTAATACCCTGTAGTACTTCAGAATGTAGTCCTACCCGGCATCTGACACACCAGAAGCCCCACAGAACCCAGCCTATGACAACACTTGCTTTTCTATCATCTTTCCATGGCCTGGATACCCAAAGAAATATGGAAAGTCTAACATGTTCATTATTAATGAGACCTAATAAATCACCATTTTTAATAAAAGAGAGTGCAAGAATACACCAGTCACAGTGAGTCCATCTACACAATCCCATGTCATCTAAAGATCTCATTTTAAAGTAATCTTACCACACCAACTGTAACAACTCAAAAGACAAGAGTGAGGTTTATTTTTTAAATATAATTTCTTTCTTATCATTACTCATCTCCTGATATTAAATCCATCATATTTTTGATAAAATAAAAATGTTCTGCCTTGATAATAGCAGGGATTTCACATTTTGGAACAGATATTGGTAGGTTACCATATCATTGCAAAAGAAGACTCCATCTCATCATAGAGTTTAACTTCACACCTCTGGCCTTTTCTTCGGTCTGAAGTTGTAAAGTATTTTGGCTCTCCAACCTTAGAAATTGAAGGAAATTGTTATTCTTCATCTATAATTGTAGAGGTACTTAATATTGTTGATGGAAATATTCAGATGTTTACCCTTTAAACAGCAAATAAGAAATATCAGAATAGTAAGAATCACTAATATACATTTTATGATTTAAAAGCATCTCTCTCTAAACTAGGTGTATTTAACTGATGTTAAACAGTTTGATTGAAGAGAAGTACAGATATATGTATTTTAAGTTAAGACTATGGGGTCTTTTCAACATATCAGAACAAATGCTCCATGACAAGCCCACGGATGTCATCTATGTGGACTCACTGAGGATAGAAAGTATATTTTCAACATCTGTGTGCCCCATGGCTTAGTATAGGGCCTGGCAAAGAATTCATGTGACTAGATGACTTGGTCTCTCTGAGCCTCTGTGTCCTCATCTTTCCAGTGCAGGTATGAATATCAATATCTCCTTTGTGTCTTTATAAGACAAGGTGGTAAGGACCAAATGAGGGATGTTTGGGAAAGTGCTTTGACACGGTCTGATTCAATCCACACTGTGGGGTAAGAGGATCGTGAAAATGAAGGTGAACTCAGGGGCCCTTCTGTCACCCCAGGGGTTCTCACATTGAACAGCAGGCACCTCTGACAGTCACATAGCAATGGCCCAAGCACAGACAATCAGCTGGCTTCCCCCTATGCCACTGTCACCACTGCATCTATTAGCAGCTCTGAGCTCCATGGGAAGGAGCTGAAGAAAGACTCATAGCTACCAGCAGAATAGTAGTATCTAGAACGAAAGTTGGAGGAAAGTACAGCCAGAGTGTGAAAGACGCCTGCCATACCACAGCACACAAGAAAATTGTACAAAAAAGAGTTTTAAAGTAAAGAGACGTAAGCAGAGGTAAGAAGGAAGAGAGCAAGTTAACTAAAAATGTAAAGAAAGGAAATGTAGGAGGGATGGAAGCAAAATAGGAGAAGGAAGGCAGTGAAAAAAGGAAGTAATGTAGCCTGGCTAGTGTGGCTCAGCTTTTGAATGTCGACCTATGATCCAGGAGATCGAGGTTTGATTCCCGGTCAGGGCACATGCACCGGTGGCAAGCTCGATCCCCAGTGGGGGGCGTGCGGGAGGCAGCCGATCAATGACTCTCATCACTGATGTTTCTATCTTTCTCTCTTCCTCTCCCTTCCTCTCTCTGAAATAAAAAAAAAAATTAATTTTAATTAAAAAAAAGTAGTAATGTAATCCTATGGAAGAAGGTACCAGACTCATAGGGTGGAGGTGCATGGAAAAAGTTGTAGGTTTTTGCTCATGTTCATACTGAGTGTTAGAAAATTCTTACTATGTTGTAATATAATGACATTATATAGTATTGCAGGGAAACTGAGAGATCATATCCTGCCTTTAAGTAAGATTGAACCTAAATTGCTGAGAAAGTGATTTCTCCTACTTCTCACAATTGCCCCATAGGGTGTTTATTTCTCCATCCTGGATTATATTGAGTGCTCACCTTGTGGCTGGCACTGTGCTAGGCTGGAACTAGAGTGATGAACAAAGCAGACATGCCTCTGCCATCAAGGGCCTGTCATCAGGTATAGTTAACACTCTTATTGGCTAGTCATTTAATAAGGAAAAGCAATTAGCAATTACTAACAACATTAACTACAAGTACCTAAGTCAATTTCCTTTCTTTTTTTTTTTTTTTTTTTTTGTATTTTGACTACCATCATTCCAAACATTGAGAAACTGATATTGTCCCTTTAATTTTCTTTGTATACTTTACTTTATGAAACTTAAATTTTAAGGTCCACCTCTTAGTCCAGCCAAGTGACTCTAGTCTGTCCAACAGAGTTCAAAACTTGGGCAATAATTAAGTAAAAGGGAGATTCTGATGCAACAAATGGTGAAACACTCCCAGAGCCCCACAGAGTGGTGTCCTTCCCTGCTTTTCACCACATGGTACTGTGCAGTAGGTCACCAGGCCCCTAGTACAGTTCAGTTGGGTATTCTCCCTCCCTCCCTCCTCCATCTCAGGACAGCTTTGGGAACAAGCACAGAATTGGTTCCTTGATTTATACAACTTATACCCCTTTAAGCAACTTCATGAAAATCTTCAAATCAATGAATTTACTCTCTTCATTTGCATCTTTAACCAAAGTATAAAAGTTTCTCATATGGTTGGTGGGTCGTTTACCAGTGTGTGTTGCATTTACACTCAAATATGATTTCATGTTGGTGCTATTCATTCACAGATAAAATGCTACTTAAACTTTAATGAGAGGTGATACTGTTGCCTTAATTCAACTGACTACAGATCAAGGCAGAGGAATATTTACTCCAGCTGGTTACTAGTTTCCAAACACAAAATAAGTGATAGAATTCCCCCGCCAATTTGAACTTGGCTTTGTTGAGGTTTAAACTTACCGACCTCACAGCTGCAAGCACATTAATAATTCTTCCATCAAGACTGTGTCCATTTGCAACAATGTCACCCAATGAATAATAATCCCGAGACTCTTTAACAGGTAAGCGTATCAAAGAAAGTAACTTGGTGTCCACTTCATAACTGGAACAAACTTTTACTGTTGAGTGATCTTCACTGAGCAGCAGTTTACAGTCACTAAATTGCAAAAACACACACAAAAAGTTACTGTCAAATGATTTTTTTAAGTAGAAAAATACTTCCAGGTTCAGTTAAATTATTTTTTCTTGTAATTTAGACTATATTAAGAAAAATTCTACACTTTTAGAAACATTGAAAAAAAATGTAGTAAAATATTTTTTGTCTGAAATATATTTTCATTAAGAAAATGTTTTGAGGACCAATTTGTGCCTGAATGCTAAGCATACCAGTTATCTGGCCTTGCCCAAGACTCTGAGCTTCAGTTTCCTTCTCTGTGAAATAAAGGTATAAAAGCACTCTATACCATGTTCATTATCTGTATACAGATATCTGTATCTCTAAACACTGACCAACCCGCCTACAGACTTTAAATCAAGGACTGCGCTTCACTTACTCCTGTTGTGCTCTGTATCGAGTAGATGCACAATATTAACAACTGAACTTGAGGTGCTCTTCCCCTTCCAGCCAATCGACTCCCAAGTCCCCTTCATGGAGTCAATTTCCAGCCCTCTAATCCAGCCCCTCCTCCCCAACTAGTGCTTTAGGTATTTACCTCATCACTTCTCACCCAAACTATGGCCCTGTCTCCTCCTAAGGTAGGCAAAGTAATCTTAACCCACAAATATTAGTATATTATTTCCCAGTTCAAAGGCCTTCCAGGTAGCCATCACCAAAGAATGAAGTTGTTACAATGGGCAAAGTTGTCTGTGAAATGTTTCTGCTTCTCTCTCAAGCTTTTTCTCCTGCTGCTCCCCTGCCCTTGCCCTATATCAACCGTATCAAACAACTAGCTATGAAACTGACTTTTTTTAACCATCACCTGAGGATATTTTTCCATTGCTTTTCAGAGAGAGCGGAAGGGGGAGAGAGAGAGAAAGAGAGAGAGAGGGAGAGAGAGAGAAACATTGATGTGAGAGAGACACATCGATTGGTTGCCTCCTGCACATGCCCTGGCCAGGGCCCAGGATCAAGCTTGCAACCAAGGTATGGGCCCTTGACTGGAATCGAACCCAAGGCCCTTCACTCCTCGGGCCAATGCTCTAACCACTGAGCCAAACTGGCTAAGGCGAAACTGACATTTTTAGACAAAAAATAGTCACACATCACCATTTCCATATGGTTCAACCTACTATTAACTGTTCTGGAAAATGTCAGGTTTCATGTTTGTTCTCTCTTCCAAGAATGCTCTTCCCCCCACTCATTCATTTATTCATTCATTTCATAAATATTTACTGAGAGCTTATTCTGTGCCAGACCATAGTCTAGGCACAAGGGATATGGTGGTGAAGAAGACAGACAAGACCTTTGATCTCACGGAGTCCACATGGGTGAGAAGGAGACATGACAATTAATCAAATAATCTCAGATAGTGATTGGGGTTTTGATGATAACAAACAGCACAGGGAAAAGTCCTAGTAATGAACTGGAAGGGCTGGTACAGACAGGATAGATGGGAAAGGCCTAAGGAGGAGACATTCAAGTGGACACTTCAAAGAAGAGAAGGAACAAATGAGTCAGGCTGAGAATGGGCTTCACCTGAACCTGCCTCTTTGCTCAGCTTCACCACCTCCCCACACCCCCCAACCCTATCCTTACTGGCTGCTCCTGAGAGCTCACCTTCAACAAATAATTTGCACAAAAACCCTCCTTCAGGCTCTGCTTCCAGAGAACCTGAACTAAGATAGTAAGGCATGTGAGTAGAGTTGTACTATGATATGAAAATATACGTATGTGACTTTCAAGATTTATTTTTCTTCTCATTGTTCCACTTTATGTGACTACAGTCAAATTTTTGTACATGTAAGAATGAGAATGAAAGTACTAAAAACAAAGCTATTTTTTCATGTAACCCTATATTGAAGTAAATTGTTTCATAATCAAAATAAACGCTGTGTGCCCTGACCAGTGTGGCTCAGTTGGTTGAAGCGTCGCCCTGTGCACTGAAGGGTCACAGGTTTGGTTCCCAGTCAGAGCACATACCCAGGTTTCGGGTTTGAACCCCCCTCCCCCTGTTGGGGCCGTACAGAGGCAACTGATAGATGTTTCTCTCTCACATCAATGTTTTTCTTTCTCTCTCTCCCTCTCCCTTTCTCTCTCTCTAAAATCAATATTAAAAAAATATCCTCAGGTGAGGGTTAAAAATAATAATAAAATAAACATTGTGAAGAAGAATTAAAGACCTAATTTTCAAATTGAAGTATACACCTTTAGTAAACTCTCTGCTAACTTGACATGCAAAAATTCATTAGTAATGATCATTACAGCACAAAGCTTGCTGAACTCTGTGCTGGATATTTACCTAGGAGTTGCAGGGCTGAATTTTTCTTCTCTTTCTAATTCCTTTCGTTGGATCAGGGGATTTTCAATTATCACTAAAACAGATGGGAAAGTATGACGCTATTACAAAAAAGTAATAGGATAAGTAAAAAACAACCGTACATAATAATAAACATTATAATGTTATTTCTAATTTCTGAGTTAGTGTTATATATCCTTCCCAATCGTTTTCTTGTGTCACTGTGAAAAACAGAATCCTAGAATATGACCATCAATTTGACCCCAGATGACATTTCTTCTTTTTTTTTTAATCCTCACCTGAGGATATTTTTTTCCATTGCTTTTCAGAGAGAGTAGAAGGGATAAAGAGAGAAAGAAATATCGATGTTTTGAGAGACACATCAATTGGTTGCCTCCCGCAAGCTCCCTGACCAGGGTTGAGTCTGCAACTGAGGTACATGCCCTTGGTCAGAATAGATCCCGGGACCCTTCAGTCTGCCGGCTGGCTGACTCTCTAACCACTGAACCAAACCAGCTAAGGTCAGATGACATTTCTTACGCCTTGTGTTTAAATCCCAACATATGACCCACATTAATATTACTTTATTGATTAGTTACACTGAACATTTTATTTGATTACAAGATGCCCTTCTATAAACACTTAATTGATCTTCACCCAATTCACAGTTGCTTTTGGAAAATAATAGTGGTGGGATAGAAAGAGCAATGCAAAATCTGAGTCCTGATTTGAGTTCCACAACTTAATAAGTTTATGAATTAACATTTTAGGGTTTCCATTTTCTTATGGTCTATGTTAGACCTTTTTGTGCTCTATTTTGCTAATTACTCACACAATCATTCCCTTTTTACAAATGAAAAAATTGAAGCTCACAAAGGTTAAATAACTTTCTTGAGGTTTTATATCTAGAAAGTAGTAGAGCTAGAATTAGAATTGCTCTGATTCAAAAATCTGTAATCTCGCCTGGCCGGGTGTGGCTCAGCTGCTGAGTGTTGACCTAGAATCCACATGATTGGGGTTGGGTTCCCAGTCAGGGCACATGCCCGGGTTGGGCTGGATCCCCAGTCAGCGGCGTGTAGGAGGCAGCCGATCAATGACTCTCTCATCATTGATGTTTATATCTCTCTCTCTCTCCCTCTCCTTTCCTCTCTCTGAAATCAATAAAGATAAATTAAAAAGAGAAAATTTTTTTTAAAGATATATTTTTTTAAAAATCTGTAATCTTTTCACTCTGTATAATCTTTTCACTCAGTGATTAGATTTATAATCACTGTTGACTTTACGCTTTTAAAATCCCTTATCTCGTTCATCCTCACAACCACCATCAACATATAACATATTTTAATACCAAAACATATCTTTAGCTCTATCTATATAACTAATTTTTTGGCATCCATACAAGGAATGTTTCTAACTGTACTGGGCCCTGTGAAGTCTGCAACATTTCCTGCCTTCAAGTCCCTACGTTCGATGACTTTATTGTTCAGTTAGAGAGATATTACATATAACCCTGAAAGTTAATAATACAAGGCAATATGTGATTAGGTGCTAAAAAACTGATATGGGTAATAGACTGCTGCATACTACAGTACTGGAGAGGAGTAGTTTAGTTATCTGCATCACCCTTCCCCTTCTTTTTTCTACCATAAAAGAAAGCTTGTATATGTGCTTTCTTGTTGCTTATATGAAGCTAGATCTGTCATCTATTGAGTGACTAAGTTCTACATTTTATAACAGGCACACTATCTCATTTAACATTCACTAGAATCTATAGGGTATTAATTCATAGTTGAGGTCCAGCAAGATTAAGTGTGAATAAATGTTGGAACTAGGATCTATCTACTTTCAAAGTCCTTGTTCTTTTTGTTACACTGTACTGTCAGAGGGATATTGGGGTGGGGAGAGGATGCAAAAGATTTGGTATTTTAGACTAAAAGTAAAGTTTCTTAAAATCCATTAAAAATTCACCCTGGCCGATGTTCTTGGTGGTTAGAGTGTGGGCCCTCACATCAAAGAGTTGCAGGTTGGATTCCAGACCAAGGGCAGGAACCTGGGTTGCAGGTTCGATCTCTGCCCCCCCACCCCCCCAGGGCACCTGTGGGAGGCAACCAATCAGTGCCTCTCTTCCTCTATCCCCCCCCTCTCCTCCTCCCTCCCTCCCTCCACTCTCTCTAAAAATCAATGGAAAAAATATCCTTGGGTGAGGATTAATAAAACAAAAAATCTATTAAAAATTCAAATATCATCTTTTATCAAAATCTATTTAGCAGCCCTATTATGTTAAATGATTATAGCAACAATAGGGATTGATATAAACTGAAATATGAAATAAACCAAAGATATAAAGCTACCTAGTAAAAATATGTGACTATCAGTTTTGTATGTTTCAGGTAATAATGCTGATTGCCTTGTATTATGCTTGTAAATCGTGACTTTTTTCTGATAAGGTTCTTGAGAATTATGAATTGTGTCCAACAGTAGTCTCCCTTACCCATGGTTTCAGTTACCTACAGTCAACTGCAGTCTGAAAATGTCAAATGAAAAATTCCAGAAATAAACAATTTGTAAGTTTTAAAATGTGCGCAGTTCTGCATGATGAAATTTCGAGCCATCCCACTCCATCCCTCCTGAGATGTAAATAGTTCCTTCTTCCAGCGTATCCAGGCTATATACGCTCCCCACCTATTAGTCACTTAGTGGTGGTCTTGTTTATCAGATCAGTTATCAGATATTTTGAGAGACAGAGACCACATTCACATAAATTTTATTACAGTATATTGTTGTAATTGTTCTATTTTATTATTAGTTATTGTTAATCTTTTACTGTGCCTAATTTATAAATTAAATTTTATCATAGGTCTATGTGTATAGGAAAAAAACACTACACACACACACACACACACACACACACATATAGTATATATATGGTTTGTTTATTATCTGCAGTTTCAGGCATCCACCTACTTGGGGCCTTGGAACTTACCCCCTGTGTATAAGGGGGACTCCTGTATTGCATTTTGACTACCTCAGTGTAGTTATCACAAACATAACAAAGGAATAATACTATAATAAAAACAATTTAAGAATCAATGCCAACTTACCACACTCGCCAACCCTAAAGCTGTCAGAAAGTGATCTGATGTAATCTTCCTTGCCCCAGGATGTTGCATTTACAAAATGGGTTGGTGAATCACGAATGGTGAAACTGAAAGTGTACCTTTCTGACCCAATATCTAAGGAAAAACCAATGCTTTTATTTTTCAAATGAAATGTTTTGTTATACTTTTGAACAAATATTATGATGATGATAATAACAATACTCAAAGGCATGGTATAAAATATTATTTCAGATATAAATTCTGTAATAAGTTATACTTGCTTTTATGAATTTCAAAGCTGCCAAAGTAATCACCTCACTATTAACCCCTCCGTTCCCTTTCCCCAGTTATATGTATATTTGGAGGGAAATGACACATAGGCTTGAACCATCCAGACATTAGCTTAGATTCTCTATTTCTCTGTTACTGTTACTATTTTAACCTAAGTCAAATTCAGATCAAAATTATTTGAAAACAAATAAATGTGTGCTACTAAATAACACCACTAGAGGTCAGCAAGTACAATTTTCCAAAATAAAATTTCTTTATAGTTTTTGCTAATTAAAAAGGTAACACAACCCAACATACATATACAAATTATAGATATCTACAGAACTGTAATTAGTGTTTACCTTTGGGGCAGGGACTGAGCTGGGAAGAGTTGGGGGTTAAATGAAGATTTTTACCTTTCAACTCTATGACTTTCTGTACTGCTTGAATTTTTAATGAAAGTATATATTTTATATGTTATTTGTATAATGTTTTTTTAAAGCCAATAAGCACATTTTCTCCAAAACAGGAATACTGTACATATAATCATAAAAAGTAGTCAAACACTACCGAAGTGGTCCCCTACCCTCACAGTTTGATAGGTGAAAATGGTATTTCATTGTTGTAATTTTAGCTAATATTTAAATATTGACTTTTTAAAATTCATGTATTTTTTCCATTACCATTTACCCCCCCCCCATATAATTCATGTATTTTAAAGTATCCCTTGTAAAGCTTAGAAAACAGACATTTAAACTTTCTCAAATTATTCAAATGGTACTTCTAATCTAATTCATTATGATGAAGTAAAGTGAAGACACAAACAAGTATGGGTGGGAGATGACATCTTTGTTATTTACCTCAAAATAATAACAGAATATTACATGAAATACAATAAAAATAAAGACACCTATCACTATACCATGAGTCAAATAACACAATCACAATTACTCAGATGATTCAAGCAAAATTAATATCTTCTTCCAAAATTATTGGCTGGCTGACTAGAGCTCTGATTCCCTTAAGCTGTATAGCAGCACTTACACTGCAACCTTTAATAAGCACCATTGATACTTTTAAAGCTAATCATAATGAGTTGCTAGATTTGGCATTCTATATTGTATCTGTGCACATTAACTACAAAAGTTTGAAGGTGAGTCAATTTTAAAAATCCAATTTTAGTCTTGGATTATGTTTCCATAGTCCTAACACTCTTGCACAGTTCAAGCAACTCAATAAAAACCACTGAAGCCAAAGTTAACTATATTTTCCACAAATGAAAGATAAAATGTTTTCACTAAATTGTCTGGTTGTTTGAGTAAATATGTAGCTACTATTGCCATACTTCCTCCTTCAGCACTACTCTATCATGACATATCCCTGCTCCAAAACCATCTTTCTTATCACTTTCTGTCTTATTTGAGATACACCTGTGTACCTGTATCTCTTAGGCTGAAAGTGATAGTCAACATGGAGTTCTTACTACAGGTCACACACCCTTACATTTAATTCTCACACCGGCTCTATTTATCCCAATTTCACAGCTGTACATAGGACAAATTTCAGATCACTCAGTGACTAAGTGAGCTCAGAAAATCTAGCTGTAAGTCCATACTCTCAGACACTATGATATCTGAAGATAATATGAGACTACAATTGCCCTCTGTTACCTTTATGCAGGGCTTAACACAGTAGAGGTACTTAATGAATACACATTCATACACATTAATGAGTTGACCAATTTAACTAGCTATTTTGGCATTGAATATACAAACTTTTAAAATTATGTTTGAGGAACATCAAATAAAATCATTAAAAACTATTTTAATGTCCTCGCACACATAGCTTTAAATTGAGTACCATACAATAGAGAGCATGGCCACTGCTCTTAAGGAGTTAAACAGGCATGAGAAACTTAATTACTAAGTACACTTTGTTGTAGTCATAAGCCACAGTTGATGAAAAATTAAGCAAATTGTTAAACAGGACTCAGCTTTTTCTGTCTGGAAAGCCTTTGACATCTGTTTTCCCAATAACTATGCCGATTATTTTCTGAAAAACAAAAAGGTTATAGAAGACAAATATTAAACACAGATGTAGATGGTAAATTTAATTTCATGGACTTGTATTTTACTGGCTCTAACAAACATTTTTGACTAGGAACCATTTAAATGTATTTATTCCAGACAAACATCTAAAAGAACTTCATAAATGTTCAATTCCACAGGGAATAGTACGAAGTAATAAGATAGTTAACTGCTATTACAAATGTAATCATTTAATACTTAGTATGTTTCTACTTTATTTTCAATCACTAGGTGGAGCACAGTAACCACCCTATGCTATCAATCCTTACTGAATTCATTCAAAGCACATGTATAATGCAATTTAATTTGCCACAGTCTTCAAAGGTTTCTTTTATATAGGGTTTTCTAACAATCCACATAAAATTGTTTAGCTTCTTAACCCAAACATGCTGAACAGTAATATAAATTAGATTGCAACAGAACTTGTATATTACTGCTAATAAATCTGAGCTCTAAAGTCTTAGATCTTAAACCTTAAAGATATTAACATCTTCTTAAAATTTTTAATGTTCTCTTTAGTGACTACCAAAGAAAAATTAAACATTAAAAAGTGCTTTGAGAAATAAAAATAATTACCTTTTTCTGAAAGGATAAACCTAAATTTATATTATTAATCTAGCAACAGATTTTAACCTTATAATAACCTACCACATTTAAAATACATTCAAGCTTTTAAGACTGTCATATCCTATTTGAGCTATCCTTATGCTTTCAGATCTCACTGAGTTTTGTTGGAAAAACACAACTAATGGGAATATTGAGTAAAACTTTCTGATTGAAAAGGCAATTAGCAAATAGTTTAACATTCAAGAAAAACTATAACAGCAATAATTATTTTTAACAATAAGCTTTTAATCATAAACTATTAAAGTTACATGTAAATTTATCCTATTTTAAGAAATCAGATTTGTAAATGCCAAATGTAAATGGCAGACTGCTTAGGAGCAAGGAAGGTAAGAGACTATGCTAATTGCATTACAATAAGTTCACCTTATAAAATGATTCTACCTAGATTTCTTTTCAATAAATAAGAGTCTTGTTATATTTGAAATGATTGAATTCTGCCCAGCCGGCGTGGCTCAGCAGTTGAGCATCGACCTATAATCCAGGGATGGCAGTTCGATTCCTGGTCAGGGCACATGCCTGGGTTGCGGGCTCCATCCCCAGTAGGGGGTGTGCAGGAGGCAGCCAAACAATGACTGTCATCATTGATGTTTCTATGTACCTCTCGAAATCAATAAAGACATGTTTTTTAAAAAAGATTGAATTCTCCCACAACCCCTCCCCAAAATGAATGTTCACATAATCATTTCAGAAATACACCTGTTGTGTATCTTTATGTCATAAAAGCAGCATAATGGCAAGTATTTAAGTCTTTAACTTGGATAATTTGATTAAAGAATAGATACTGCTGAACAAAAATATTTTAATTTTACAATGATAAATTTGAGTGATTATTATTTAATTAAAATAATACAAATAAATTTTGGATCATCTTGAACTAGTCATAGATACAATCTCCTATTCTTTAGGAGAGAGACTAGTTTTCATTTAACTGGCATAAATACAAAGACATTTAGGGGTACTTAATATAAAGCAATTATACAAGTGCAATGAGTACCTATATACTTGTCAATTATCATGCATGTGTCAAAAGAATCAATGTTAACATAGTGTAATATTACCAAAGAAAATTTCATTATAGAACAACCAAACCACTATATCATTGAAGCCTACCAGATTAGCCATATTTGGATGCAGATCTGAAAGTGTAGTGAAGTTCTTCGATGCAAAGAAGTTTGCCATTCTTTTATCTGCATTTTAGAAAACACAATTTAGGTGCACAAATTAAATGAATGAAATAAACCATAAACAATTCCAAGATTCGAAAAAGAATTTATTTAGAGAAGCACGGACAGTTTACTCACTCTTTGGGAAAAGGTTTTATTACAACAATGAAATGTAAGTTAATACAGATTCAACCTGTAAAAAACATGTTTCAAAATGTCCTTTTATAGTTTTGAATGATATAGGTTAGGCTTCAATTTTTAAACTCACTTTCCAAAAAATATATAATTCACAATTTTTGAGCACAATGC
The DNA here is from genome assembly GCF_964146895.1 of Miniopterus schreibersii. Classification (NCBI taxonomy): domain Eukaryota; kingdom Metazoa; phylum Chordata; class Mammalia; order Chiroptera; family Miniopteridae; genus Miniopterus; species Miniopterus schreibersii. Next base: position 10,488,073 of record NC_138103.1, read on the forward strand.
AAATGCAGAGTTTCAGATGAGAGATGACTGAATAGGACATTTGTGGATTTAAATATTAGCATAAAGCCCACTTTGAAAAATACAGCAAAACTCTATTGTAAATACCTCAATCATGCATTTGATTACACTGTGTGGGCATAGGTAGCGACTTTAACCTCACCTCCAGATGGTAAGCACCATGAGGGCAGAGGTGGCATCTAACATATTTTATGTGTGTATTTCAATGCTATGTTGCACATAAAAAGCACTCAATAAATATCAAAAAAATGAAATGGTGGCTTGTCTCTTGGTGTTATCACTATAAAAGGTTTTAGTATAGTAACAATTGTCAACTACACCAAACTAGCAGATTTACTCAGCTTCACTTCCTGATACATGGCCTCTTTAACTGTGAATGCTCTCTCACCCACAGGCTTCACTTTCAGGACATGCCCATAACACGAGTGTCAGGGAGCCTGTGAAATTAGTCAAATATGATTTTGAATTCCAGTGCCACTAGTTTGTAGTCAAGTGTTTTGACATTACTGAGCTTTAATTTCCTCTCCATAAAATGTGGATTATATCTGCCCTACAGGGTTGGTCAAAGAATTATAAATAATGGACATAAAATGCCTAGAAGTTCACAGACTCTCAACAGATAAGAATACTGCTTTTCATTCTTATCCAATGTAACAATTTCTGTATTCAGGCCTTTGATTGCCAGAAAAAACAACTGGGAAATTAAGCAGTGTTAAGTTTCCCACTCATTCTTCGGTGTGGTCTAATCTGGCTCACTATGCAATTTCAGTCTCTGAAATACTTGCCAAACCTTGACAGATTCATTCATTCATTCATCCATCTACTCAACAAGCATTTACTGAGAGTCTGTGAAGTGCCAGACACTTCAAGTTGGAGATGATGAACTATTCAGTACCTGGATTATTGTAAAAACACTATCCACCTACATGCTAAATGAGTTCTCCAATTTTTACCCCTTAGCACATTAGTGGTTTGGTCATTGACTTATGTGACATCATATGAACTCTTTGAAGGTCCTCCAATTTCTACTATTATTCAAAATATATGGTGATACACTTTAGTGTCTGTCTACCAAAAAAAAAAAAAAAAATGAGCCCTAGTCTATTTGGCTCAGTGGTTAGAGAATGGGCCTGAGGATTGAAGGGTCCCAGGTTTGATTCTGGCCAACGGCGTGTGCCTCCACTGGGGGCTCAATCCCCAGCCCCCACCGGTGCTCCTGCAGGAAGCAACCAATCGATTCCTCTCTCTCACATCGATATCTCTCTCTCTCTCCCCCCCCCTTTCCACTCTCTTGGAAAAGCAATGGAAAAAATATCCTCAGGTGAGGATTTAAAAAAAAAATTTTTTTTAATGACAACTTGCTTCTCTACCTGGACATTTTGAGAAACACAAAGTTAACATGAAATAAAGAGCTTACTTTGGTGATCCAGACATTACACCATTCATTAGCAACTACTGTCCCTTCTACTTTCTAAAGATATTTTAAGTGTCTCTTCTCCATCTCCAGTGCCATCTCCTCAGCCCAAGATTCAGTCATTCCTCACCTACAGTACTGCAATCATTTGGTTTATACCTATTTTACTCATTCAACACATGTGGTTTGAGTGTCTGGTATGTATCAGGCCCTGAATCAGGACAGAGTAGGTCTGGGGCTAGTCTCCCATCCAGGAGCCTCAGAGAGGAGCAATGAAAACAGAGAGCTAGATGTGGGACCAGGTGTGTATGGTCTCAAGGCCACTGATCCAGATCCTTGGCAAGGGTTGAGGGAAAGAGGAGGTGGCATCAGAACTAGTCCAGTTATTGTAATTTGGTGGCAGTATCACAGGTAATAGCTTTAGAGTGTCTGTTATGAGGCTGGCCCTACACTACAGACACTAGATAAACCATGATGATCTCTGACAGTCCCCACCCCCCAGGTCTCCCAAATTCCCCTTCCTGATATCTAAGCCCTCCTTCCACTTTCAAAACCTTGCGTGTGGCCCAGAGCCCAGCCTGACCTGGCCTGTTCCTCCCATGACCTTCCTGGTCTCTTATTTTAGGTTTCATGAAGGTATGACAAGGCCAGAGCCTTTGTGCTCCTCCTTGCTGGAGCTTTCCTCCACAGGAGAAAGTTGCATTACTTAGTCCTAACTCCCACTGGGGTTCTGGACCCACAGGGTAGCCAGTAGCTAACAGTGTTCCTAAGAAGTCTCTGGCACACAGGTCAGCAGAGGTTGTCAGTCAGACCCTTAGGGCAAAGCCCACCAATTTTCCTGTTTTGAGGCCATGGTCTCAAATTCTGAGCAGGCCAGAGTTAGTCAGTTTGAGGCTTGGGCCTACGGTGAAGGAGTTGTGAGCAGAGGGGTGGAGGGGGCCCTTGCCATAAACTTTGCTGACTTTTTTCCCAGGGCCAGGAAGGGGTGTATGTGTTTATGCCTCTTGTTTGTGATTTCCATTCCAATCAATGCAACAGTTATTCATGAAGACCTATGTGCCAGGTGCTGTGCTGATGCCCCAGAGCTACCTGACTCTGCCATCAGAAAATTCCATTGCCATCTACTCTGTCATCATTGACACTTCCTTTCCTTGACTGCCCAGATACAAAACAACCCTCACCAAGTCCTGCTAATTCTCCCTCCTAATTATCTCTTGAATCTGATCACCTCCCCCCCCATCTCCCTGTCCTTACCACTCTCTGCTTCTACTTTTGCCTCCTCCATCTCTTCTCCACATGACAGAGAATTCTTTAAAAACTTAGATCATCTCTCCCTTGCTTAAAACTCTTCCCAACTGCACACTGAATTAAATCCAAACTCCTTACTATAACCTTGTAATACCCAGCTGATCTGCCCTCTGCCCATCTCTTCCTCATTTCTTATCACTCTCCCCCTGGATAACCACTCTCCAGTCACCCTGGCTGCTCTCCTTTCCTCAGATAGGACTGGGGCCTTGGCATATGCAGCTCCCTCTCCCTTGAGCACCCTCCCCAACCCCACCCTCAGGCCTTCCCAAGGCAGGCCCCTCGGCATTCTTTGGGTCTCAAAGAGAAGCCTTCCCTACTACCTAACTTAAGTATCTCCCAGCCTCTATTTCCCCTCTTAGCATTCCTAATTCATACTCATTGCATGTACTGTCTGTCTTCCCCTCATTAAAAGGTTTGGCTCCATGATGACAGAGTTGAGCCTTATCTGGTGCCTAGTTTAGTGCCTTGTGCATAGTAGCTGCTGGTTGTTGTTGACTAAATTAATGAGTTCTAAATCAATCTGATTTGTAATTTGATAATAATACTGCTATAATTAGCTTTTTAGATAGAATTTTAGTTAACAGCTAATTTTACATTTATATCAAGTATTTAAATTATGAGAACAAGTATGATTTATATCTTGCTAGACAAGTGGAGCTTCAAGAGAGCTCGGTGATGATGTTCCTGTAACTTCCTACTTTATTCTACAGAACGATGGGGAGTTAGGCTACTGAACAGAAGTCCTCTTTATATGGTCATTTCTGTACATTGAAATCTCCCCAACCTCTCATCAGAAACCACAGATTTGTGACAAATTTTGGTAAAATTGGAAATTTTCTCTCCTAGAGGGGAACAATTTCAACTGTCTCTATAAATCCAATTCAGAAAGGCCATTTTCACTTCTGCTGCTTCAATGGGAACTGGGTAGGTTTTGCGTTATAAAATTCTATCTGGCCCGGCCGGGCGTGGCTCAGCGGTTGAGCGTTGACCTGGGATCCAGGCGATCAGGGTTCGATTCCCAGGTCAGGGCACATACCCGGTTGTGGGCTTGATCAGTGACTCTCTCATCACTGATGTTTCTGTCTGTCTCTCTCCCTCTCCTTTCCTCTCTCTGAAATCAATAAAGATATATTTAAAAAAAAAATTCTGACTTCCAAACACTCCGGGGTGTCCATTAGAAAACTGGCTGGCTGGCATCACACTGGAGAATCTGCAACACGGAGACAGAAGAATGCTTGCTAGTAGCCTTTCAAGGTACTTTCAAATTTTACAACTAGGCTGCTTTAAAAGAAAGAAAGAGAAAACTGCATGACTTGCATTCAAATACCGTTTCCTAAAGTTTATCACTTCATGCCCTCCTCACGTTTGCACCTTTATAGATAAGCCCAGTGCCCAGCAATTCTAAGACAAGGATCTAAAACCGCAGTGCCTTTCAAACCCTGCGGTGACATGCAACACTCCGTTTGTTCCGTTTGAAAATGTATTCTGATGATTCCAACTCTGTGACATCCTGGAAAAGGCAAAACTGTGGAGCTGGCACAAGATCCAGGGTTATCAGGGGTCGAGGGAGGGAGGGACGGGCGACAGCAGCAGGAATTTCTAGGGCAGTGAGACTGTTCTGTGGGGTCCTCTCACGGTGGACACGTGTCCTGTCGCATTTGTCAGACCCAAGAATGTCCAACCCCGAGAGTGAACCCTAACGTAAGCGACAACGGTGTCTGGAGTCCGTGTGGAATGCGCGTCTATTGTGCACTGACGCCGCAGGCGCGTCTGTCAGCGCGTACTCATTCTAAGCGCGCCCACGCGTTCCACACGGTTCCACAGGACACGCGTATTCGATGTGACACTGACCCCTCGGGTTCCGACTGTGGGATACCTCCGTCTGTCGGCTTCACAGACGCCGGGTCCCACACCCCCCAACCCGCTGGCTTCCGACAGTGCAGGGCCACGGGTGAGCCGAGGGTCGGCCCAGGATCCTCCCGGGCCTCGCCTTCGCGACCACCCTGCCCAGCCCTCAGGAGCGGACGAGAGCCCGCAGCCCGCAGGGGCCACGAGGCCAGGCGTTCACCTCAGCAGTCCGCGCGCGCTGCTTCGGAGCGCTCCCAGCGCCTGGTGGCTCCTCCCTGCGGGACAGCCGGAGGCCGCTCACAACCCCGCCCCGCCGCCTCGCTGCAAGGCCCGCGCGGGCAGATTCTCCACAGCGCGCTCCGCCCGCAGTCTCCTCGCGCGACCGCCGCCGCTTTGGAACCTCAGGGCGACCGTTAGCGCTGGCTCCGGCTCCGCCCACTCCCAAACTCCGCGCCGGCCCCGCCCCGCGCACCCGCCTCCGGCTCCGCCCACTCCCAAACTCCGCGCCGGCCCCGCCCAGCGCACCCGCCTCCGGCTCCGCCCACTCCCAAACTCCGCGCCGGCCCCGCCCCTGGGACGCAGCCCTCAGTTGGGGAGCTCTGGCTCCGCCCCCTGCCCCGCCCCGTTCCCTCTGGGGTTCCCGACCGCAGGGCGGTCCCTCACCAGTCCCAGCGGTGAGAGGGGAGAGGGGGAGACTAGGGTGGGAGTGGTTCCCATTTCTTTCCTTCCAGAGCGTGTCCTCCAGGCCAGAGAGCAGTACGGGGCGCTGAGAACCAGTGACCCAGTAAGATGCCTGGGGTCCTTCTTGAAGAAACATGTCAGAAGTGCAGAGGACCTTGCACAGCAGCTGAGTACAGGTTAGAGCAGGTGAAACTCGGAATCTGGACAAGATGGTGAGCTGTGTCACCTCAGTAACCTAGCTGTGATCTTGCAAAATGTCCCAGTGGGGAAAAGTGGGTCAAGTGTAGCAGGGATCTCTCTGAATTATTACTTTTTAATGTATATATATGTGTGTGTGTTTTTGATTTTGGAGAGGAGGGGGAAAAGAGAGAGGGAGAGAGAGAAACATTGATGGTCTGCCTTCTGAACAGGCCCCAACCAGGGACTGAACCCGAAACCTAGGCCTATGCTGAGCCACATCGGCCAGGGCTCTCTGAATTATTTCTTATGCTGCACGTGACTCTGTAATTATCTCAGTTAAAAGTAGAAAGTGCACGGGTGCACGATTGCTGATAGGGCTTTTAGAAGGGGGCAGGTGCTGGATGTAAACCCTGGTGACTTGCTGGAGGAACATGACGGAAGGCCAGGCTACTAGATCCATAAGACATTTTCCTGATCATACTATTTATATCACTTCAGATGTAAATATAGACTGCGTATCTAATTAGATGTGCTAACTATTGGACTTACGTGAATGTAACAAAACATTTGTTCATTTTAAAAAATTACAGTCGAGCCCGGCCAGGCTTGGCTCAGCAGTTGAGCGTAGACCTAGGATCCAGGCAATCAGGGTTCGATTCCCAGTCAGGGCACATGCCCAGGTTGCAGGCTCGATCTCCAGTCAGGGGTGTGCAGGAGGCAGCTGATCAATGACTCATCGTTGATGTTTCTCTCTCTCTCTCTCCCTCTCCCTTTCTCTCTCTGAAATCAATAAAGATATATTAAAAAAAAAAAATTATAGTCCAGTCAGCCTGCCTGACTCAGTGGTTGAGCATTGACGTAGGATCCAGGAGATTGCCATTGGACTCCTGTCAGGGCACATGCCCAGGTTGAGGGCTTGATCCCCAGCAGGGGGCATGCAGGAGGCAGCTGATCAATGATTCCCTCATCATTGATGTTTCTCTCTCTCTCCTTCTCCCTTCCTCTCTGAAATCAATAAAGATATATATATTTTTTAAATGTTCCCTATATCTGTGAGTTTGTTTTTGTTTTGTTTTTAGATTCCACATGTAAGTGAAGTCATATGGTATTTGTCTTTCTCTGACTTATTTCACTTATCATAATACCCTCTAGGTCCATCCATGTTGTCACAAGTGGCAACAGCTCTTCATGTTTTTAATTACTACATTTGGAAATCTTTTTAGTCTAATGACTTATAATTTCTGTTAACAGAGAATTACTCAGGGGTAAATAAGTTAGGATCCAACAACTAAATCCATTAACTTTGTCACCAACTACAGTCCACTATAGTATTATTTAAATTATTTAGCTTCTCATACAACTCAATCACGATAAAAAATAATTCAATAAAAATAATGGGCAAAGGACATGAAGAGACATTTCTCCAATGAAGACATACAGATGGCCAAAAGACATGAAAAGATGCTCAGCATCATTAATCATCAGGGAAATGAAAATCAAAACTACAATGAGATACCATCTCACACCTGTCAGAATGGCTATTATAAAAAAAGTCAACAAAGTGTTGGCAAAGTTGTGGAGAAAAAGAAACTTATGTACTGTTGGTGGGACTGCAAGTTGGTGTAGCCACTGTGAAAAACAGTGTAGCGGTTTCTCAAGAAACAACAGAGCTGCCTTATGACCCAACACTTCTGGGTATTTATCCGAAGACAAAAACACTACATAATTTGAAAAGATATGTGCACCCCTATATTCATTGCAACATTATTTACAATAGCCAAGATACAGAAACAACCTAGGTGTCCACTGATAGATGAATGGATAAAGAAGATGTGGTTTATATACACAATGGAATATTATTCAGCCATAAAAAGAATGACATCTTGCCATTTGTAAAAACATGGATGGACCTAGAGGGTATTATGCTAAATGAAATACAGTAAGTCAGACAGAGAAAGATAAATACCATATGATTTCACTTCTATGTGGAATCTAAAAAAGAAAGAAAACAAATGAATAAAATGAAATAAAAAGACTCATAGAAACAGAGATCAAACTGATGATTGCCAGACCAGATAGGGAGGGGGGAGAGGGATGGGTGAAAAAGGTGAAAAGGAATATAATATTGTGATTAAGTCAATAATATTGTAATTAAGTTCACGTGGTGACAGATGATTACTAGTCATTACTTTGATCACATCATAAGGTATATAGATGGTGAATCATTGTACTGTATACCTGAAACTAACATAATATTGTATACCAACTATACTCAATTTTTTTTAATTTAATAAATAATTGAGCTTTTCCATTTAAAAGAAAAAGACAATTTTCTCTTTAAATGAAAAAACAGCCAGAGGCAAGTTTTATATTATTATCAAAACATGGTTTTTATTTTTCCTCATTTGTTGTTTTTTTTATTTACCAAATAATAATGGAAAGTAAAATAAAGTACCTGCATTTCCACCATTTCAAATTTAATAGAGAAAGCTTTAAAATTATTTCTATATTCTTTTCCAGTCTTTGTCTTTAAAAGAATATATCCTGATCTTTCCAAAAGAATGAACTGGCATTTTAAATCAATTTTAAAGAAAAAAAGAAGGTATAAAAATATTTTGTATGCATTTTTCATTTGAGCCTCAGTGGGGGAATATAATCTTAAATTTTTGTTTGTATTTTTCGTATGTTAGTAAATTAATTTTTGCTGAAAGCTATCTAAGATTAAGCAAGCATTGTCTGCCTCACCAGGACACAACAGGTTTTTCATAACCCTAAAAGACTGGGATTGTTGATATTAACAATGAGATTGGGGCCCCCTTAATGTGAAAAGAATTCTTTTCTTTCATTATTTATAACAATTCTGTGAACTTGGTTTGTTCCAAACAGTAGAATTGACTTGTCAATACATTTTGGATGATGTGAACCAAAGCAAGGACAAGGAATGCCTAGCCTTGCCACTTGATGTAGATGTCAAGGGTGAGTGAACAAAGGTCAGAGCTGAAATAGCTTGTGTGTCTGGCTAGAGAAATGGTATGAGGCTATACCCGCCACCTCCCTGGGGCATGCCAGCTGTCAGACCATCTAGGAGCATGTCACAGGGGGTGACAGGGAAAATATGTAGTAATGAACTTCACACATACTAATCAGTAGGAAAAATTGACAATTATTTTAATGAATTATAAGACCACTTTTTATTTAACGACAAAATAACTTTTCTAAAGTTGCTCCTGTGATTACAATATCCCTCCCAGGAGCTGAAATGCCGATAGATCAATTACTAATCTCGCTCCCCACTCCTTCATCTATTGAGGGACCAGCCAACATTTAAATAGATTGTAGGTGTGCTAACATTTACAGATATTTGCGTGAGATTTTGCAAAAGTATGTCTGGAAAAGGGAGGCGAGGTAACCTGTGAGTGGGGTTGAAAGAACTGGACATGGAGATCAGGTTTATATGCTAATCAAAGCAATTTAAGAGCTATTGGAACAAATGAGAGGAAATAAGAGAGTAAAACAGACATTTGGGGGAGCTGGATTCAGGAAAGTTTGAAGAAGTATTGGAAAGGAGAGAGCTCATGGGGGGGGGGGGGGACAGTGGGATATCTGGAGCAGCCTAAAGACTGAGAGTCCAGGAATATTCTGGAAAATTCTGGAGGAGAGTCCATGCACACTGCTGAGTCAGGACTTGGGGAGTTGTGGGAAGGACAGATCCCTTCTCAAGTCTGGGTGGCTTGAGCCAAAAAGAACTTGATTTGTTCCACAAGCAAAGCAACTGAGAGGAGAAATATAAACATTGGCATCTGACTGGAAATAGCAAGAATCAAGGTTAAACCAAGTGAAACTGGAAAAACTATTAACAGCCTGATGTATACAAGTGGACCTACGGTAAAGTGAGTAGTGAGCAGGGCTTGGGATAATTTAGTATTTGTCGTTTGTGCACGGGGCTGCTACATATGGCAGTGTGCCCTTTCCGTGCTGTACATGCCCGATGCACACAGCACCGGAGAGAATGTGTTGAAGGAGAGCAGAAGGCCATGAGCACACAAAGCACAGGGTTTGGTCTTTGGGAGAGAATCTGGCTGCCCCCCAGCTGGCCCTACTGAAAAGTGACTCATGTGACATTAGGAAGGGCCCATTTTTTGGAGGGCTGTCATGGCCCGTTTCATCACAATTTATATTAGATCTCCAGTACATAACTTTTTTAAACCTTTCTAAATCATTGCAACACATCTTTACCAGCTACATTGCAAGTAACCGTATCACTGACCTCTCGAGTTCGGGCTCCACGTTGCCATCGTCTGTGGGCATTTCTACGCACTTGAGAGACCAGGTATATCGAAGGGCAGTCTGCCTAAAACTAAACTCAGAAGCTTACCCCAAGCCAGCGCCCCTTCTTCCAGCTCTGACATAAGCATACTTCCCGTAACCCAAGCTCAGCCTTGAATCCTCCCCAAGTCCTGCTCCACTTTTATCTAATTGGGGATCAAGTTCTGTTTTTCTGGAATATCTCTTGTCTCCCCACTTCTACTGCTGCCAACTTCATTTAGGCCTGGCAGCTTTATACGGGACTGCAGGGCATGCTGCAGGGCTCTTACCCCTCCCTACTCCAGCCCATCCTACGCCCTGCTGCCAGATTAAGCTCCTCATAGCTTCCATCACAGCATGCCCCTGGTCTGGAACCTTCGATACTGTCTGTTATAGGGACCCAATTTTTTTCCTGTAAGGGGTCATATATAAAGGGCTTTGTGCCCCATATGGTATCTGCTGAAATTACTCAGAACTGTTACTTTATAGTGCAGAAAACACCCAAAGACAATACCTGAACAAATGGGCATGGCTGTATTCCAATAAAACTTTATTTATAAAACAGTCAGTGGGCCACATTTGGCCTATGAGCCAACGTTTACAAACCCCTGGGTTAAAGTAACAATTTTTTAGTTTGGCATTCTCACTTTCTAGAACCTGTACTCAATTTAAAATGCTAACCCTAGCCCTGGCCAGTGTTTCTCAGTGGTTAGACCATCGCCCCATGCAATGAAGGGTCACAGGCTTGATTACTGGTCAGGGCACATGCCCAGGTTGCAGGTTTAATCCCTGGTTGGGGTGCCTGCTTAAGGCATCCAATCAATGTTTCTCTCTCACATCAATGTTTCTCTCTATCTCCCTCTCCCTTCCTCTCTCTGAAATCCATAAAGATATATTTTTAAAAAAGAATATGAAAAATAAATAAATAAAATAAAACTCTAGCCCTCCTTCCCACCATTTCTCTAAAGCATGCCTATTTCCCCAAGACTTTTATATTCCTAACAAATTTATGTTTAGGAATGAATTTCCCGCACTCCCAATATACACATATTTTCAAAGCTATGTAACAATGGCTGATACTGTGACAACAATGCCTTTTTTCTATGTTTTTCTCCACTTCATTTTCTGCGAGACTGATGCTCATCACTTCATTATTACTTCCAGAAAACATTTTTAAGAGGTACCTTGATTCCTGGAGCCACTATACCATTTTGAATAACTACTGCTCGTATTGATTATCTTAGAGTCCAACATTACTCCACAGTAAAAATAAGGGTCCTTGAGAAAAGCAGAGACTTCCCCCTGCAGCACTGCGCTTTCCTCCCGCCGGGTTCAAACCCCAGGCTTCGCTCTTTGTTAAGTTTGACAGGCTCAGGAACTTGCTCAGGGCATGGGAGCCTATCTGTATAATTCACATATCTGGCATATACTAAAGGAAGCGGGAGAAAACCTCGATTACTCTGAGAAATGGACAATACTATTTCTCAACATGCTTAGTTTCAGTACACAGAGTTCTCTAATCGGAGCAGTTCTATCACACCGTTGTCTAAAATGAGAAAATAAATGGGATTTAGGAGAAGCTAGCATGAATTGTAGAAACTAAAAGTCAGGCTGTCTGCTCACTAATTAGCTGTGTCGGTCAAACGAGGCTCTCTGACTGTCATTGTCCGGATCTGTCAGATAGAAGGTTTGGGCAGATCCAGTGGGACAAAAGTAAATAACAGAGGTGCAAACCCTGCGGGAAAATGCGGTAGATTTGCATGTGTGTCAGTCTCTTCTCGACCGAAGCTCTCTGAAAGCTTGATCACTCAGAATCCTCCCACGGCTAATGCAGTGCCTCGCACACAGCCGGCGTTTGCTGAGTGAATCGTTTGATAACCATGAGTAACATGGGCCTCTAATATGTGGCAAAGCTGCAAAAACAGGGGAGAGGGCATTCTGCTCATTTAGGGTGCAGAGAGGCTGCTGTACGCCTTGGTGGAGGGATCAGTAGATTTGTATTCTAGGGCTTGTTTCGAGTTCTAGACCTTAATGTGCTGTAGGACCTTAGAAGAGTTACTTGGCTTCTCTAGGCCTTCAAATGGCATGTAAAATGTAAGTAAATGGGACTTCCCCCGTTTTTAAACTCATAAGGGTAATAGCACAGCCATCCCTATGAAATAATGGTTGGGAAAAAAGGAAGGCCACAGTCCAGCAAGAGCCTTTACTAAATGGGTGGCATGGTACTGTTAACTGGCATTCCTGCTTTATAGTATCTTTGCCTAGGCAAGCTCTAAAAACAGGTTGAAATGGCTCTACTATTCTCCTCAACTCAATTTCCCCTAAACTGACCATAGGTTCTGTTCCACAAAAGAAGCAGACAATTGTCACAAGTTTCCGGGGAGTATCAACTTACCCTTCCGCTTTCCTTCTTAGAGCTCAGATGGAAACAGCCACACAGGGCCCTTTAGCCCTAATAGTGCTCTACGGGTGTCACCAAGTTCCATGCAGGAGACACCCACAGGTCATCAAGCAGGAAATCCTTTCCCTTGTGTTGGTGCTCTTACACTTTTCATATCTTTTTTTTTTTTTTTTTTTTTGGTCTTGATTGTTAAAAAACAGAGTCAACTACAAAGTTTTTTGGGTTTTTTACACTTTTTTTTTTTACCCTCACCCAGAAATATGTTTATTGATTTTAGAGAGAGAGGGAGGGAGAGAGAGAGAGATGTGAGAAACATCAATTCAGTTGCCTCCCGCATGCGTCCGGACCAGGGATCAAACCCGCAACCTTTTGGTGTTCAGGACGACGCTCCAACCAACTGAGCCACCTGGCCAGAGCTTAACTACAAAGTTTTATTTGGTAATTTTTTTTTTCTTTTAAGACTATTGACACATTTATGAAAACCCCGATGACTCTGATGAGTCAGTAGAGTAGTAAGAGGTGACAAATATTATTTTTATTTATTTAGCATGTATGCTCATCTACCTCCAAAACAACGTGAGGTACTGCACTGGGTTGAATAGTGTCTCCCCCAAATTCATGTCTGCTTGGTACCTCAGATGTAATCTTGTTTTGGAAATAGGATCTTTGCAGATGTAATTAGTTAAGAGGAGGTCACACTGGATTAGGGTAAACCCTAAATCTAATGGCTGGTATCCTTACAAGAGGAGGAGCGGTGACACAGAGACATGCAGGGAGAAGGCCATGAGACCATGGAGCAGAGATTAAAGTGCTGTGTCTACGTGCCAAAGAGCGCCAAGGATTGCTGGTGGCCACCAGAAGCTAGGAGAGAGGCACGGAAAAGATTCTCCCTCAGGGTTTCCAGAAGGAACCAACCCTGCCAACACTTGGCTTTCAGACTTCTAGCCTCCAGAACTGGGAAAGAATACACGTCTGTTCTTTTAAGCCACCCAGTCTGTAGTAATTTGTTACGGCAGTCCGAGGAAACTGATACAGGTGGTTCACAGGTTAATCATAATGGCCAATAAAATTATTAATAAAGTAACAAAAGAGCCACCACATGCAAACAGCAGAGAGAACAAATGTGCCCAGGCATCCCAGATGAGCAGATTTAGGTTGTTGTTTTCTAGCAGCTGAATCACAAAAGAAATCACATTGGATTATATAGTTCTGATTCTCCAACAAAGAGAACATACAAGTTAATCTAAAGAGACAGCCCTATTCATTTTCCCATGGGATAAAAAAAGGAATTTATCACAAAGTTCCTTGTACAGGGCCATTAAGGAAGATGATAAACAACATCTTTTAAAAAGTTTTAGCGCCCAGCCGAGCGTGGCTCAGTGGTTGAGCATCGACCTAGGATCCAGGCGATCAGGGTTCGATTCCCAGTCAGGGCACATGCCCGGGTTGCGGGCTCAATCAATGACTCTCTCACCATTGATGTTTCTATCTCTCTCTCTCCCTCTCCCTTCCTCTCTCTGAAATCAATAAAGATATTTTTTTTTTAAAAAAAAAAAGTTTTAGCAAATACTGTTAGACCTTTGCAAAACCTGTAACCCATCTAGTCATGAGAAAGACTTGAGACAAATCCTAATAGAGGGGCGTTTTACAAAATGCCTGACCAGTCCTCCGGAAAATGGTCAAGATCATCAAAAACAGTATCACCCTGGCCAGGTGGCTCAGTTGGTTGGAGTCATCCCGGGAGTACCACAAAAGGTTGAGGGTTTCATTCCCAGTCAGGGCACACACCTAGGTTTGGGGTTTGATCTCTGGTCCGGGGCCTGTACGAGGCACCAATCGATGTTTCTCTCTCACATCAATGTTTCTCTCTCTCTCCCTTCCTCTCTGAAATCAATAGAGCATATCCTTGGGTGAGAATTTGAAAAAAAACAAACAAAACGGTCTGAAAGTCACAGCCGAGAGGATCCTAAGGAGATGAGATGACTAAATGTAATGGTGAGTCCTGGATGGGAACCTGGGACAGAAAAAGGACATGAGGGGAAAAGTAAGGAAATCGGAACAAACTATGGACTTTGGTTGACAATAATGTATCCATATAAGTTCATAACCTGTAAGAAATATACCATCTCATGTAAGCTGTTATTAATGGGCAAACTGGATATAGAGTATAAGGAACTCTGAATGAGCTCAATTTTTCTGTAAACCTAAAACTGTTCTACAAAATAAAATCTCTTCTAAAAATTCTGTTAGATGGACAATTCTGAAGTTGACTTTCCGTAAAAGCCTGACAAAGAGTCTTATGTCCTATGAAACAAGAGCCCTGGAGTTCACATCCGAACCACACAGGGAACATGCACCTTGAGGCCAAAGACCTTTCCCTCCCTTTCAAGTCCCAAAGAAGTTGTCACTTTTGTTTCCAGAGGAGCTTGGAGCCACCAGCCCGGAATTCCAGTTTTCTGCAAAAATGGTTCGCAGCAGCACGGAGAGCCCTGGCTCCCCCATCACCTCAAGTCTGCCGGTGAGAACCGCTCGGGGTGCCGCAGCCCCCCTCAGTCGAAGCCCAAGGGTCAGCCCCTGTCCTGCAGAGCCGCCGCCCCAGCTGGCACGGTGGCCGCTGACCCCGGGTTAGCGGGGCTTTCTGACCTCACGACTCCTCGGGTACCGGGGTTCGGAGGCTCCCAGACACCCTGAAAGTGCCCACAAGCTGGAGCTACAGGAGGACCGGGGAGGACTGCCTGGAGCACGCGGGCATAGACGGAGCCTGAAGAAGTTCTCTTGTCGCGGGATCGCGATTGTTTCTGGAAGCTCGGTGACCGGAACGTCACTGCGCTTGTCCCACAGCGGAGGGCGTGGCGCGACCCCAACGTCACAGAGCAACACTTCTGAGCCGGGCCCCAGGAGCTGGCACATGGCATATTGTCTCTAAGGCCTGCCCGGGTGGTCTTTGGAGAAAGCGTCGCCTCTCGCGACCGCAGGTTTCTGCCACGCTTACCGGACAAAGCTGGTGGCATCATTGTAACAAATGATATAACTGCAGAGAATTTGTAACTGAGTCGGTCTCTTGGAGAGAAATTAGTCCAGAAAGGTTGCCCCAGGGCACCTTTGTGGGGGACAGATGTGTGGTTCCCGATGATCCTCTGGGAAGAAGTGGACCCGAGTAGAGCTTCTCGGGAAGGACGTCTTCCTTGGGGACTTGCAGGCCCTGCTCCCCGCCCTGCCCCAAGCGCGCGTTTCACCCCAGCTTCAGGGACCCAGGCGCCCAGGCAGCCAGCACCGGCCACCAGCCACCAGCCACCAGCCACCAGCCACCAGCCTCCAGCTCGGGCCCAGGGCCCCCTGCCCAGCCGCTGGCTCGGGATCGGACTCGGACTAGGAGCAGAGACTGAAAATCGAGCAGATCCAGGCGGCCCACGGGGACGCGGACGCGGACGGGAACCACCCGAGCGCCACGCGCGCTCCCCGCTCCCCAGGACCAACGCGGGCCGCCCGGTGTGCGCCGTTGGCATGTACGGAAGAAAAACAGACCGATGTTTTGTGTAATAACAACCTGGGTTTTCAAAGCCAGCTTTTTTATATGTATATAAATATGCTGCTATTACAGATTTAACATTTTTCTGTCAAAGGAAAGTCTACGTTTTCTGCCTGTTCAGAACTGTTTAATAGCAGTTACTCTTGAGTGTATTGACATTTTTATGTTTTTAAAACTATTTTCCTTAAAGCTGAAAATATTAACAAATGGATATGATTAGCCTTTCAAAAAAGAAAAATATATATATGTATATTGAGCCCTGACCACTGCGGCTCAGTTGATTGGTGCGTCGTCCTGTGCACTGAAGGGTCCCAGGTTTGATTCCTGGTAGGACACATACCCAGGCTGCGGGTTCAATCCCCTGTGGGGTGTGTATTGGAGGCAACCGATGGGGTTCAATCCCTGGTCAGGGAGCTTACAGGAGGCAACCGATGTTTCTCTCTCACATCAATGTTTCTCTCTCTCCCTCCCTCTCTCAAGTCAATAGGAAAAAAATCATATCCTCTAATTAGGATTTTTAAAAAATCTATTGACTATAACAAAAAGAAAAGTGCACAGATTGTAAGTGTACAACTCAATAAATTTTCACAAAGAGGACCATTCACCACAACCCAGAGCAAAAAGGAGAAGGTAACCAGCACCCCAGAACCCCTCCTCATAGCCCTTCCTCTCCCCCTACCTCCTCCCACCAGGTAACAAAGATCTGGACTTCTAAAGCCATGAATTAGTTGTGCTAAGTTTTGAACTCCAAGTAACTAAATCACAAACTACCTCACACTGTATTTTAGTAGACACCACTATTCTCATCTTTGGCTTTTTAGCATTTCTCAAATTTTATAAATTGTCAAAAAATGTATCATTTTTTCACACTCCACTGTGTCAGACATCCTAAGTAAAGTTTCCAAATCCATTAAAGTCATGAGTAGTCTGCAATGTGTCATAACTAAGATGACCTCCATCAAGATTGGAATACCAGTCATGGATACCATGGATACCAAATTGTATTTGCAAATAATTTTTCTTACTTACTTTGAGTAGGCTATTGGAACATGAGGGTGTAGAAAGTATGCATTTTTTATTATAAATTTTAAAATCTCTATGAATAAATCCTCATCAATACACTAAGTGTTGTAAATACTTTATAAAAATGTACTCCTTAGAGAAGCCTTAAAATTTAAGATGGCACTGCTTAAATGGGGTCAGAGGCATGGAGGTGCAACTAAGTCGTGAATGTTCCAACTTAGTGCCACAGTCAGAATGAAAGTCCTGAAGGAATTGTGACCACCTTCAGAGTGGTTTAGGATACGGGGCATAATGGGGGAAATGGGGCTTTATGAGGTGTTAAAACAGGCATAACCATAAAATTAACAATGGGAATTACGGGAAGGGCTGAGGAGTGGTATGGGAAATGAAGAAGAGACATTTAGTCCAAAGACAATGGAATAATTTATATTGAAAAGCGAGGTTCAACAATGAGATGTCACTTCATACCCACAAGGGTGACCATAATTAAAAAGACAATAACAAATGTTGGTGGGGATGCGGGGGAAATCAGAACCCTCATACACTGCTGGTAGGGATGTAAAGTGGTGCATTCTCTGTAAGAGTCTGGCAGTTCATCAAACAGTTAAACATGGAGTTACTGTATGACCCCACAAGTCCACTCCTAGGTATCTCTCCAAGAGGACTGAAAATATATGTCCACACGAAATGTTGTATACAAATGTTCATAATTCATAGTAACCAAAAAGTGGAAACAACCCAAATGCGCCTACACTGAGAGATGAATATACTTAGAAATGGTTAAAATAGTCCATCCATACAGTGGAATATTATTTGGCCATAAAAAAGGAATGAAATACTGATACATGTGACAGCATGGGGGAACCTTGAAACCATTACGCTAAGCGAAAGAAGCCAGTCATGAAGAGACACCTGTCATACAATTGCGTTTATATGAATTGGCCAGAACAGGCAAACCATACAAGACGGAAAGTAAATTAGGCCCTGTCGGGCGTGGCTCAGAGGTTGAGCATGGACCTAGGATCCAGGAGATCAGGGTTCGATTCCCGGTCAGGGCACATGCCCAGGTTGCAGGCTTGATCCCCAGTTGGGGATGTGCAGGAGGTGGCCTATCGATGACTCTGTCATCGTTAATGTTTTTATCTCTCTCTCTCCCTCTCCCTTCCTCTCTCTGAAATCAATAAAGATATATTAAAAAAAAAGAAAAGAAAAAGTAAATTAGTGGTTGCCTAAGGTTGGGGGAGGGGGAATTGGGGAGTGACTGTTTCACAGGTATGGGTTTTCTTTTCAGGATGGTGAAAATGTTCTGAAACTAGAGAGAGATGATGGTTGCACAGTTCTGTGAATATACTAAAAACTATTGAATTATATACTTTAAGAGGGTGAATTGTATATGTGAATTGTATCTCATAAAGCTGACATATTTTTTTAATGAGCATCAACTTCATCATTCCTGTTGAAACTATGAGCTGCACAACTGTGAAATTCTTGGCATTGGAAAACCCCACCCTTTAAGTCTGCAGAGAACTTCTAGAAATTTCTATACCATCCTAAAAGTTCTGTTTTATGGAGAAGGTTGAGAAAAAAGGTACCCATGTATAACACATTTTTGATATGTTTAAATTCAAGTTTTCCCAGCATGAATTCCCTTTAAAAATGCACAGCAGCAAAGGCTCCTTTGCCAAATACCATTTGATTCTTACCATAGTTATAATGGGGAGGCAATGAATGACAGGCTGCATATAAAGCACCAAGTTCTGTTCCATTGGTTGAGCTAAAGCAGTCAGCTTTTGTTGTTGTTGTTAATCTTCACCCGAGGCTATTTTTTCCATTGATTTTTAGAGAGAGTGGAAGGGAGGGAGGGCGAGAGAGAGAGAGAGAGAGAGAGAGAGAGAGAGAGAGAGAGAGAGAGAGAAAGAGAGGGAGAGGGAGAGGGAGAGGGAGAGGGAGAGGGAGAGGGAGAGGGAGAGGGAGAGGGAGAGGGAGAGGGAGAGGGAGAGGGAGAGGGAGAGGGAGAGAGAGACTTCAATTGATTGTGTGCCCCAGCTGGGACTGGGGATTGAACCTGCAATCCAGATATGCACCCTTGACCAGGAGTCAAACCCAAGACCCTTCGGTGAGCAGACCAATGCTCTAACCACTGAACCACACCAGCCAAGTCCAGTCAGCTTATTTTTTAAAAGATCCTTGGAATTTGCACAACTTGTTATGCTTTGCCCTAATTTAAATATTATTTTGATATTTACATCTTGATTTGTATGAGAAAGTATTGTCTGTAACAAGGCCTCAATTACTGTTTTGAAAAAAAATCACTGATATTTTTTTCTTCGTGTTTTAGTGTTTATGCATGCTGACATTAGCTTCGAAAGGCCGTACAGTAAAGTTCCAGGAGTCTGCACTTTTCTTTTCAGTATTCTTAAAAATAAAAGTTGCCATGCTTTATTATTTAATGATAGCTTATGATTTCAGACAGTATTTGTATAGATTTCCCCATTCAGCTTTAGACTAGGTGGCGGTGAGCAGCTGTTCACTCTCACCTTTGGCATTACAGCTAAGAATAAAATAAGTCGGTGTAGTCACTTCTATATCATAAAAATGTTTTCCTCTTGATCAGTCATTTTATGACCCCAAGGTCACAGCTATTGAAAAATTTTATTGTGGCTTGACAAATTCTCCGTGTCAACTCCATATTACAAGATCTTTCATTTCTTTAATTAAACATCTTGAAATGGATACCACCTGTGCTCTCGTATTTATTATGTCAATAAAGTCCATTATAATTACAGCGCACTGTTGAAAAATGGCATGCCAGGAAATAACAGGCTGTTTTGTGGTCACCATTTAACACAATACCAGCCACTGATCAAGTTATTTTTAGGGCTTTAAGCCATGGATTAATAGAAAAGAAGACTTTTCATGTTCTATCGTTTCATTTCTATTTTGCCAGTCTCTCAAAGGAGACATATTTATTGTGTCAGTCTCTTTAGATTTGTAAGTGGGGGGAAACTTGAGAACATTTTGAAAAAATAATGTCCTTTGGATTATAACTATAGAGAAAAGACATCAAAGTTTACAACAGTGATTCCATACAGATTCACTTTGAAATAATTATTTTATGGTGGGCACTATTGATACAGGGTACATCTTGCATTTATAAGCTTTAATACAGTTTTAATTTAGTAACCCATTGGGCAAGACAGTAATATGTTGTAAGGAGTAAGAAATTAGAAATGGTAGATTCAAATTCTAGTCCTAGGACTCATTTTAGGCCATTAACACCTGAAAATCCTTTACCTACTTGTGTAAATGCTTCTAGAGTTCTGGCATGAATATATGTTTGCTATTGTAGCATTTAAGAAGGAGTCAATTTATTAAGACAGAAAAGTTCCCCAACTGGGTCAAAGTTCATCTTTGTATCAGTGTTCTTTGTTGTAATTTTAATATATTGGAGTATAATAGATTGAATTCTGTTTAGGATGCTGAAAACACTCTAGAAATAGATAATGGTGTTGTTTATAAACATTGTAAATGTGTAACGTCACTGAAATGTACACTTAAAAATAGCTAAAATGTTAAATTTTGTTATGTAAATTTTATCACACACACACACACACAAAAGAGATTGAATCATACCAGGTATGTGAATTATACCAACTTGAGGTTAAACATTTTCAAGAAAATTGTATTTTCCGCTTTCCTATTCTCTCAGTGATAGCAGAAATAGTTGTTTAATAAAATTTATAGAAAGAATTTATGCTGTTTGTTGCATTTCTCTTTTCCAGTGTACCTCTGAGTATACTTCTCAAAGACCTAAAAGTGTACTACAGCTAAACAGATTCTTTAAGACACTGTGATATCGAGGCATCAAGAGGACTCCTCGCTTCCTAGGCCCTAGGAGTCATCTCAATCATTTCCCCAAATATGACTTGCTGCAGAAAACCAAACAAAACATCAAAATCCTGCAAAAATAATAGTCCTGCTAATATTTTCATTAAGATATTATTGGGAACGTTTCCCTGTGTTTGAGAAAATTTTATGAATTAATTAGGGCCTACGCCACTGCAAGTAACAGAAAATACAACTCAACTGGTTTTAGGAAAAAGATGGTGATGTGGTGACAAATTTTATAGGCTCCAGTAACCAGAAAGTGGGGAGTGGCTGAGGCTAAGCTCAGTTCTGGGGCTCAAATGGTGTCCTTAAGTCTTAGCTTCTTCTCATCCTATTGGAGCTCCTTTTCCCTACAGATGAAATAAAAATTCTGGACCTGACTGTCACTGGCTGGGAGTGGGTCCTTGTCCTCGACCCAAATCAATCCCTAAGACCAGGGAATGGGAAGCATTGATGGTCTTGGGCCTACTTCCTGCAGCTGGAATGGGGTCATCCCTCCCTAAACCATTAATTCAAAGGAAATTTGGGGTCCTTCTAACAGAAAGGCCAGTGGATACTAAGAGGCCATTGAAGTCCCCTACCCTTCAGACACAAAAGATTGATCTTAGAACTGAATAACTCAGAAAACAGCTGACCAGGAGATAGAAAAATTATGGGCTTCAGAGTTAACTATATCATTTAGGATTAGGTTCAGCTGCAAGCAGAACCAGCTACATAATTTTCAGGGCCCAATTCAAAATGAAAACACGGCCCAACCGGTGTGGCTCAGTGGTTGAGCATCCAACTATGATCCAGGAGATCACGGTTCCATCCCCAGGCAAGGCGCATGCCCCAGTTGCAGGCTCGATCCTCAGTAGGGGGCGTGCAGGAGACAGCCGATCAATGACTGTCTCTCATCATTGATATTTTTATCTCTCCCTCTCCCTCTCCCTTCCTCTCTCTGAAATCAATAAAGACATATTTAAAAAAAAAAAAGAAAACACAGAGCCTCTTGTTCAAATATTAAGAATTTCAAGTTGGCCACAGCAGTAAGTAAAGCAAATGCAGGGACCTTCTAAGTGGAGAACCATTAGACCATAAGTTCACACACGTGAAGTTGACCTTGACTGCAAATAATAGTAAAAAAAAGTAATAATAACAGAGGCTTTAAAATGCAGAAGTTTGTTTCTTTCTCATGTACAAATCCAAAAGGCAGATGCTCTAGGGCAACTTGGCAAAGCTACTGGGGACCCAGACTTTGTCCAGCCCCTTGCTCTGCCACCCCTCCAGAGTGGCCCCATCCTCATGGAAGCTGTCCTGAGTTGCAAGTAGCGGGAACTCAGTGGGAGACTTCGCAGGGAACTAGGCAACATTTGACTCTGTCTCATTACCCAGGGTCTAGGGAAGCAGGAGGCAGAGTAACCAGCTAAAACTCAAGCTTCTGTCATGGAAGAAGGGGGGCAGGGGTGTTGATCAATCATTTCTGTCGTGCAGATGACCTGACTTTCAATATCACCCAGATGAGTGATTTGAAGGGTATTGTCTAACCTCTCTGAGCCTCAGTTAATCTATACAATTAAAATGACCTTTTCTCTTACTTCTATTACTCAGCATATGCTCAAGGAACTGAGGAAAGACCAGGGGGCCAGCACGCAGGCAGCAAGGGGTGGGCGCCGCATGCTGCTGGGGAGGAAGGCAGGGGCCCTTTCTATCCTCGAAATGCCTTCCTGGCTCCCTCACCAGGCGGAGGGCACCCTGAAAGCAGGATGGCGTCTTTTGTATTTTTACCTCGTTTATATCCAGTGTCTAGCACAGGACCTGGTACAGAGGAAGTGTCCAATAAATGCTTTATTTTTCATATGTAACTGGGTGGGCGGGGTTGTTCTGACCAAGATGCAGGATTAGCACAACTGCAGCTCCCTCAGGCCTGGAGGGGCAGGACAGACAACAAGGAATAACCTGTGAGCAGCCCTGGGTGACAGGGGACAGGAGCAGTCCCGTGGTTGTGGGCAGATCAGAGCGAGGGGAGCTGCGGGTTCTGCTTTGGCCTCCCCCCACCACTGCCTGCCTGCTCCCTGCGCCCAAGGGACTAAGACTCTGGTCCAAGTGTCCTCGGGTAATACCAGGAGAGCACGAAAGTCCTGTGCTAGCGACACACGATGGAGCAGGTGAGCCCAGGTGTCTGTCTGCACAGTGGCTTCCCGCTCCTCCTCTCAGGTCCCTGGCTGGGGAAGGACAGTCTGAGACATGTCCCCTCCTAAGGCTGCTTCTCCCTGGGGAAGTACACTCATGTCCTGTGGCAGCTATAACAAAGTGCCACAAACTGAGTGTCTCCCAATTCTGGAAGCCAGAAATCCAGCATCGAGGTGTCAGCAGGGCCGTGCTCCCTCTGAAGGCTCCAGGGAGAGTCCTTGCTTGCTCCTTCCGACTTCTGTTGGCTGGAAATCTTGGCGTTTCTTGGCCTGTAGACACCAGTCACACGGCCCTCTTCCCTCTGTGCTGTCTAGAGTGCCCCAGTTTCCCCTTTTCATAAGGACAACAGTCATATTGCATGAGGGCCACCCTAACGACCTCATCTTAACTGGGTTAAATCTGCAAAGGCCCTATTTCCAAATAAGGCAACGTTCTCAGGTGCTAGGGGTCAGGACGCAGGCAGAGCTTTTGGAGATACGGTTCAACTCATTAGAGGGAGAAAGAGTCAAGACCTGGCCCGGGAGACTGTCTGTCTGATGGGCTGAAGAGTAAGCGTGGCTTTCTCCATTTGCAGAAAATGTCCAGAGTAAGGAAATCCAGGGACAGAAATTAGATTAGTGGTTGCCGGAGGCTGGCAGAGGCAGGGAGTGGCTGCTCATGAGCACAGCCTTGCTTTTTTGCACGATAAAAATGTTCTGGAATTAGATAGTGGTGATGGTTGCACAATTTTGTGAATATACTAGGAACCACTCGATTGTACTTTTTTTTCTCCAACAGATTTTTTTAAGAAATGGGTTTTTGGGTTTTATTTGTTCTCACCTCAGGATATGTTTTTATTGATTTATTGATTTTTTTAAAGAGAAGAGAAAGGAGAGAGAGCGAAACATCGACGTATGAGAGACACATCGATCCCCCACACTGGGAATCAAACCCACAACCTGGGTGTGTGCACTGACTGGGAACAGAATGCACCACATTTCAGTGCACAGGACAATGCTCCAACCAACTGAGCCACACCGGCCAGGCTGGAAAGACATGGATTTTGAGGCGAAAAACCATGGGACAGAGAGGTATGGAATAGAAACTAAATACAAATGTAAGCTCTTTTGCTAATTGTTTTGTCACCACCACAAATGAGCAGAGAGACTGCGCTGTATGATACAACACATTAAAGGTTCAAGATCAAGGTGTTCCTTTAGGCAAGGCTGAAGAGTTCGGTCTCTGGTTTTTGAAATTTAGGCCGCATACTTGTTTTTGGATGTATCACTGGGAGTGTGGCACAGCCCATGCTTTTAACCAGATTTGAACAGAAGAATAGCCCATAGAAGTAAATGAAGTGCTTGGTTTCGTGTGTAACCTACCTACCAAAGTTCTTCCCCAGGATACAGTGCCAGTGCCAGGTGGGGTTGTAGTGCTCCCTCTTAATATGGGCCACAATGTCCTCCCGTATGTTATATTTCTCCAGCGCCTGAGTAGCACATTCCACCGAGTCTTGTTGCGTTTTTGATCACTGCCTTTGGTGGCACATGGTTACAGGAGCAGGGGCTCGCCAACTGCAAGGGTGTCGTGGGGGAGGGGCTGGCGAGGCTCAGACCCCCCAGGAGATGCTGCGATGAAGCCATGGCGCCTCTCTGAATTGTACATTAAAAAATGTATATAAATTTTGTTTCATAATAATAAATTTAAAAGATCAAAACCAGGCCCATAAACTTGTAATGGAACACAATCACACCCATTGGTGGCCCTTGTAACAAATGTTTCAACAGTGAAACTGCAAGCTAAAAAAAGTTAAGGGTAATGGAATAAATAGTATTTTCAAAATATTAAAGGAAACTAACTTAAAACTTAGAATCTTAGATCCAATCAAACTGCTTTCAAATACAAGGGCATGATAAAAATATTCATAAGACATACAAGACCTCAGAAGTTTTAAGACACACCCATGCAAACTTGTTTGCGATGAAGTATTTAAATGAGTAAAGAGGGGGGTAAAACACAGGAAAAGCTGCAAGAGATATATGAGGTAAAGTAATAAAATTACGTGAAAAACATTATTATTGTGCTTAAGAATTCTCTAAGACTAGATAAAAAGAGCAAATATATTGAAGACAGAATTAAAAGTTACCAACATAATGGGGTAGGAGAAGGCCAAGGAATGAGCGTGTGCTAAATTTTTATACTGTGATATGAGAAATATAGATATCAATTTTTTAAGTAAGAAAGGATTAAAAAGAAACAGAAAAAATGAGATACTGAAATGAGAGTAGGAACAGGTCTAAGTATGTCAATAATGACAACTACTGTAAATGGACTAAAGTTACCAGTAAAAAAACAAAGATTAACAAATGGGATTTTTTAAGTTTATTTAAATGAATGGATAAATATGATCTTTTAGATATTTGCATCTTCTGAAAATATGAAATTGTGTAATCCAACTCTCATAGGCATTGAAAATATCCAGACCCAGAAGACAGATTTTGGGGAGCTGAGAGAATAAAATGTACCATTTAGATCAGGGATTGGCGAGCTACCTGTCCCATGGACTAAATCTGGCCACCACCTGTTTTTATATGACTGGTGAGCCATACAATGGTTTTTAAATGGTTGAAAAACATCAAAAAAAGAATAATATTACATGCTATGTGGAAATTATATGAAATTCAAATTTAAGTGTCCATAAACTTTTAATGGAACACAATCACACCCACTGGTGTTCCTACAGTCTAGGACTACTTTCACACTACAATGGGAGAGTTAAACACAGATGGTCCCAATTTACAATGGTTCGATTTATAAATTTTCTACTTTACGGTGCTGCAATAGTGATACACACTCAGTAGAAACCGTACTTTGAATTTTTCTCTTTTCCTGAGCTAGTGGTATGCAGTCCAATACTCTCTCGTGATGCTGGGCAGCAGCAGTGAGCCACAGCTCCCAGTCAGTCACACAATCGCCAGGGTAAAAATCCAATACTCTACAGTGTACTGTGTTGCCAACATTTTTGGATATTGTATTTTGTGTTTTCACACCCCATCATGTCTATAAAATGCCCATCTGTGTGTCCTGCTTCTGGTGAGAAGAGGAAGGCAATTACTTTTGAGATAAAACTCAAGATAATTGTCCAACTATAGGCTAATGTAAGTGTTCTGAGCACAGTTAGGGTAGGTTAGTCTAAGCTATGATGCTCGGTAAATTAGGTGTATTAAATGCATTTTTTTACTTACAATATTTTCAACTTACAGTGGATCTATTGGGACATAACCCCATTATAAGTCGAGGAGCATCTGTACTTTCAACATAGACCATATGGCCCACTAAGCCTAAAATATTTACTATCTGGCCTTCTTTTTATATATGCATATATGTTGACTTCAGACAAAGAGGAAGGGAAAGGGAGACACAGAAACATCAATGATGAGAGTCATTGATCGGCTGCCTCCTGCACGCCCCCTGCTGGGGATGGAGCCACAATCCAGGCATGTGCCCTGACCGGGAATCGAACCTCAATCTCCTGGATCCTAGGTTGATGCTCAACCACTGAGCCATGCCGGCTGGGCTATCTAGCCTTTTATAGAAAATGTTTGTCAACCCCTCTTCTAGATACTCTCTAGGCGTAAAAAACATTCCTGCGATGGGGGGTTGAGCAAGGTGGCTAGTGTAAGGTGGAAATCTTATGTTTGTGAGTATTAAAAACACTAGTGGGTCTCAGTAAGTAAAAATTAGCCATCAAAATACAACTCGCCTGCCCTGGCTGGGTGGCTCAGTTGGTTGGAGCGTTGTCCTGTACACAAAAATGTTGCAGGTCTGGGAGTGTATGAGAGGTGGGAAAATGATGTTTCTCTCTCTCTCTTTCTCTCTCTCTCTCTCTCTCTCACACACACACACACACACAAATGTCAATAGAAAAACATATCCTCAGGTGAGGATTTAAAAAAAATTTTTAGGTACAATATGCCCTATTGGAGAATCTTTTCCCGGGAGCACTTTTATGATTTGATCATAGAAATCAATGATTTCTATATGGGGTTGCTTTATGGTGGACATGGCTGAAATGCATCTACTATGTAAGGTGGAAAATAACTTCATTTGAGATTGGGTGGCAGCCAGCATGTTTCAGAAACTCATTGCTGGTTTGTGGGATGAGCTAATATTTGGAAAAGGAATGGATTTAGCTGTTACATTCTGAAGGGCTTGGCTTTTCTCTCTGAAATGAAGGCTTTACAGAACCAGCGAAAGTGGAGTTCAGGTGGGCTTAACCTCAAATCGAAAGGCTCAGCTCCTGCTGCTCTGGCATTTTGCCAGGGAAACTGTGACCATGGGCATTTGAGAAGCACCACAAAAGTGCTCTTTCAAAATCTTGAGAGCATTATATCAAAAACCCTATAGTAAAAATGTCAATGAGGAATTACTGACATATCATTATTACATATCTAAAGTTAATGGTAGCTGGATGTTCATGGTGTTTCATTTTGCTCAGATGTGTGACCTCAAATGTTAGCCACTGGAATAATGGGACCATAATATACTAAGTAACCCACAAAGAGCAAGGCGCACAAAAATGTTTATCATTCCAAGACTTCTGACTCAGTGCTGAAAGGTCTAGCTTGGGCCCTTTTCTGGTTTTAATTGCCTTTTTGCACTTACTGTTTTTTTCTTTTTTTTAAATATACCTTTATTGACTTCAGAGAGAGGAGAGGAGAGGGAGAGAGAGAGAGATAGAAACATCAATGATGAGAGAGTCATTGATCGGCTGCATCCTGCAAACCGGGCATGTGCCCTGACCGGGAATCGAACCCTGATCGCCTGGATCCTAGGTCAATGCTCAACCACTGAGCCACGCCCGGCCGGGCTGCACTTATTCTTAAATGTTAGGTGTAATTCTATTGTTTCATTAAAAAAAAGTCAGCCTGGCCAGTGTGGCTCAGCAGTTGAGCATCAACCTAGGATCCATAAGATCGAGGTTCGATTCCCTGTCAGGGCACATGCCCGGGTTGCGGGCTCGATCCTCAGTCAGGGGCATGCAAGAGGCAGCCGATCAATGACTCTCATCACTGATGTTTCTCTCTCTCTCTCTCTCTCTCCCTTCCTCTCTCTGAAATCAATAAAGATAGGTTTTTTTAAAAAAGAGGTCACTCCTCTCTTTAAAAAAAAAAAAAAGGTCAGTTAAACAAGGGAACTGCACACTCAGTGATGGAGAAACCATCAACTTTACTCCTTAATAATGTTCTGATATTTCTTTTTTTAAAAAATCATGCTCACCCAAGGATATTTTTTCCATTGCTTTTCAGAGAGAGTGGTAGCAACAGAGAGAGAGAGAAACATCGATGTGAGAGAAACACATCGACTGGTTGCCTCCCACATGAGCCGGGACCCGGGGCCGGGATCGAGCCTGCAACCAAGGAACGTTGCCCTTGGCCGGAATCGAACCCAGAACCCTTAGGTCCGTGGGCTGACACTCTAACCACTGAGCCACACCGACCAGGGCCATTTCTCCTTTTTGACCTACTCTTGGATCTAATTTCTTAGAGCACCCCAAGCAGCATATAGGGTATGATTCCATTTGTGTGAAAGGAAGGTGTACTAGTTATCTCCTGCTATGTACCAAACTATCACAAAACTTAGCGGCTTAAAACAACACCCGTTATGGTCACAGTTTCTGTGGTCGGGAGCCTGGCACCCGTGCGCTGGGCCCTCTGTTCAGGGCCTGGCATGAGGCTGTGGTCAAGGCGTCTTCCAGGGCTGAGGTGACATCTGGAGGCAGGGCTAGGAAAGGACCCGCTTCTAGGCTCAGGCGGCTGCTGGCAGAATTCAGTTCCCCAAGAGCTGCTGGGCCCAGGGCCTCAGTTCCTTGCCATGGACTTCCCAACGCGGCAGCTCGCTTCATCGAAGCTTGAAAGCTGAGAAGGAATGGAGTGTGCTAGCAAGACGGACATCACAATATTTCATAATTTAATCATGGACGTGACATCCTTCCCACTTTGCCATATGCTCTTGGACAGAAGCGCATCTCCAGTCCCACCCACACTCAAGGGGTGGGGATGACACAGGACATGAACACCAGGACTCAGGGGTCACTGGGAGACATCTCAGAGGCTGCCCACCATGGAAAGGTATTTATTTACTTGATTGTATGTAGAAAAACGTCTGGTAGGACACAGAATAATTCAGTAGAAATTGTCAGTAGTGATTACTTCTGGAAATGGGACTAAGAGATCAAAAACAGTGGGAAAGGGACTTCACTTTTCACTTTATACTTATTTAGATTGTTTTCCTTTCTTTTTTTTTTAACCACAACACTTTAAATGATGTTTTATCTTTATTTTTAAAAGAAAAATAAAAGGCACTCAAAGCTATTTTCCAGTGGCTACAATTTTAAAAGTAGTCTGAACTCAAAGAATGAAAACCAGTGAAGCCACTTCACTTCTGTACACAAGTTAGTAAAAAGTGTTGCAATATAAGGAAATATTTTAGCAGCAATGTTTTTATAAAATGATAAAATTGGATTATCTTTCCAAGCTACTGAAAAAGGGAATCATATCTTCTCTGACATTCACTTCCTTCACAAACATTTAATTGCATTCAGTCTTAATACAGGAGCTCAGAGCCTGATCAGAAATAAAATACCTTTGGAAATTACCTCTGACCTCTGGGTTGTTTCTGAATCAATGGCTGCTTTGGCTCCATATGAGGGCTAATTTTACCGTCCTAGTTCTCCCTGAGTCTCAACCTTTCCCCAACAGCTGTTGCAGCCGGTTAGCATTGCCAGATAAAATACAGGATGCCCAGTATGGTCCGTGTAATATTTGGGACATACTTATACTAAAAAATAGTTTTATTTGCTAAATCTGACATCCACCCTCAAAGGTGGCCCGCACAATCTTCCAGCCGACTTAGCATAGTGAATGAATACGAGGGGATTTGTGATGTCTGGAAACAGTTGGTTGTCACAGCCGGGAGTGTGAGTGCTAAAAACACCTACTGAGAGGGGACAGGGATCCTTCTAAACGTCCCATAGTGCACAGGACAGCCACTGTAATAAAGCATTGGAGCTCAAGAGCCAACAGTGCCTTACCCAGAGCCTCAGTCATCCTGCCCACAAACTCCTACTGCTGCGCCTACTCATTGCTGCCTCGGTGAGGAGCCTGAGGGTGCTTAGAAAGGTCCTGTAAACAATCACCAGGCCGGAGGGCAGGAAGGTGTCAACAGATTCTCTCCACAAAGGAGCTTAGGTCTTCAAGCCTCGCTGCTCAGCTACCCAGCCCTCCCAGCAGCCACACTCTTTGTTTCCTGCAAGCTCACACATGTTTCTCTTCAACCACTTCACGTAAGGATCCGAGCAAATCTCAAGCAGCTACAAGAATTTGTAAATAGAAAGTGATTTAAGGGACCTGGCAGAGAATATAATTACTTTTTCCCTTTTTTAATGAATAAAGAGATTTTTACTAATATTCCCATCCAGAACATTTTACTGTGGTTAATGGTCCCCAAGATAATCAATTCAAAACTTGCTGATAATACAAATGGGGGTGGGGGGGTTCCCAGAAGCATCTAATAATTCACAAAGTAATTTGTTCAAGATTAACACCATTTTCCTGTGAGAGCTCCCATGGCTTTCATCCATACTAGATGCATGGCCAGCAAGAATTTTATTCACTTATTTATTTTGCCTCTTTAAAAAATCTATTTTATTTCTTTAAGAAAGTTTGCCAAGTAAAATCTTAACCTTAAAGGTTGATCAGAATCACGTTGCAGGTACAAAATATAAGGTTGTATTTAGACCATGTGCTGTTACTGCTGGTGAAATAATATAATATTTATTTGTACTTCAAATGAGAATACATAAAGTGAAATGAGAAGGCCTGTCATTTAATTTAATTTGGTCAGAGTAGTAGCAATAAAAATAGGAAATTGTATTAATAGGAAAAATAGGAAAAGGTATTAATTATTCTTTCCTTCAGCCAATGGCTGTATTTGCTGGGAAGAGAACTTTGAATGAGTAATAATAGTGTTTAAAATAGTAAGAATGCAAGGAAACAGATGTTAGATATACTCTGCAATATTTAATCTAAATTTTTACTTTGACACTTTAGTACATTATTGTTAACTTCTCTGCTGAATTTCTGGTGTAGGATTTGTTGGTGTGTGACATATTGAGGTTTTAGAAAGCCTTTTAAAGAATCCAAGTGCAGAAGTCCAGGGGAGGGGATGAGGGGGGGAAATGGGGGACACCTGTAAAAGTGTCCACAATTTTTTTTTAATATTGTTATTGATTTCAGAGAGAGGAAGAGAGAGGGAGAGAGAGATGGAAACAGCAATGTTGAGAGAGAGTCATTGATCAGCTGCCTCCTGCACGCCTTGGGCTGGGGATCGAACCCACAACCCAGGCATGTGCCCTGACGGGGAATAGAGCCTCGATCTCCTGGATCATGGGTCAATGCTTAACCGCTAAGCCATGCTGGCTGGGCTCTTAATAATTTTTAAAAAAGAATCCAAGTGCATATTTAATAAAGAAAATTACTAGTAATTTACTAATCCAGGACTCTGACAATTGAAGGTCACCTTCCTCCATCCGAACCCCAATAATCTCTCAAACCAAAGTGATTTTTATTTTAAGAATTTGGACTTGGTTTTACTTGCGTAAGGGGCATGGGCGACAGCGGAAGCCTTGAGCCTGTATTGATCAGGTTTGCGTGCAGATGGGTCATTCTGGTTGAGGTGGACGATAGGACGGCTGTGTGCCCTGAGGCAAGTTGCTTAACCTGCCTGTGTCTTAGTTTGCACAACTATAAAAAGGAGATAAAAGTAGGACCTGCTTCAAGGAATCCTCATGAAGATGAAATGAGCTAGTTCCTAGAAGTATGTTGCCGGGTGTAAGAGTAACCAGCTGTCATTAGTTATTAATGAATGGCTGTCTCTGTCACTCAGGCCCAGTATGCTTTCAGTC
The DNA here is from genome assembly GCF_964146895.1 of Miniopterus schreibersii. Classification (NCBI taxonomy): domain Eukaryota; kingdom Metazoa; phylum Chordata; class Mammalia; order Chiroptera; family Miniopteridae; genus Miniopterus; species Miniopterus schreibersii. The sequence goes on from NC_138103.1 coordinate 10,519,784, forward strand.
GGGCACATTTTTGGTAAGTTCCCCACAACCATTCTGTTTTTCACTTTCAGTACAGTATTCAATAAATGACATGAGATATTCAACATTTTATTATAAAATAGGCTGTCTTAGATGATTTTGCCCAACTGTAGGCTAATGTAAGTGTTCTGAGCACATTTAAGGCAGGTTAGGCTAAGTTATGATGTTCTCGAGGTTAGATGTATTAAATGCATTTTCAACTTACTGTGTTTTCGACGTACAATGGGTTTATTGGGACATAGCCCCGTCGTAAATCAAGGAGCATCTGAATTGCCAGGACCCAGTCGGAACTTCTGCCCAAGGTCAAGGGAAAGGCCCCAGGACCCTGACACGCCCTTTTCAGTGGCCCTGCCAAGAGCTCCTAGCTCTGAAGGTATCCCTGCCTACTCACTCATTCCCTTTCTAGCCCCCCTAAATGGTGGCCAAGCTTTATTTACAGGACACTGGATTATGCTGCCATTTCCAAGATTAGTCTATTGCATTCATTTTTTTTTTAATCCTCACTTGAAGATATGTTTTTATTGATTTTTAGAGAGAGGAAGGAAGAGGGAGAGAGAGAAAGAGAAACATAAATGTGAAAAACACCCACAGGCCGCCTCCTACACACTCACCAACTGGGTGTCAAACCCTGCAACCTAGGTGTGTGCCTGACGGAGAATCGAACCCACCACCTTCTGGTGGACGGAATGGTGCTCCAACCAACTGAGCCACCCAGCCAGGGTTAGAGTCTATTGTATTCTTAAAATTAAATTACGTTCTAAGTATCTTTTCTTAGACATCCAGAACCTTCCTACATGAATGCATTATAAGGGAAACACATAACTATTATTGTTTCCGGCAATCTCCTTTTATAAAGGTGGCATTGGTGGTTACAGTCTTAGTTTAAAAAAAAAAAAAAAAAAGTGTCTCCCCTGGTCAGCCCTGAAACCACTGTAGAACACAGATTCTACCTGAGATGGCTCCACTGACAGAGTTATCTGTCGAAAGCAGAGCTGCCTGGATGGGTTTCAAATCCAAAATTCCCAAGGGCAATCTGTAAGTATACAAACTAGATGTATATTATTTGTATCAATTGCACAGGCTGCAATTTGTAAAAGTGCACCCTCTCTTATGGATCCAGCACCCCTGCCCCCTTTTCATGGGATAAAGAGACCAGAATGATAGCAAGGAACGACGCTAACTCCAGAAAATGATACTAATTCCACACACACACACACACACACACACACACACACACACGCCCTCAAGTAACTCCCACCTCAGCATGAACCTTTAACCTGCTTAGTCACAGCAGGGGGGACGGATACCATGGGACGTTTTGATGGCCTAGCCTTTAAGACTATATTTTTCTCATTGACACTGCTATTTTGGAATCTTTTGTGTGGTTTGACTTCATCACTGGTATTCACAACATCTGCTGTGGACACTTTTTAACAACCCTGATTTTGCAGGTTTTTGGTCGAGAGAAATTCTGTTCCATCTTCCTGAATTATAAGCTCAGTTTTTTACGAGCCGAATTCCTGAAGAAAAGCTCAGTCCGGGCCCGAGGGTCCCTGTTCCCCGCGCCACCTTCCTCTTTGGGTCCAGCGCAGCCCCTCTCTGCTCTCCTGGCTGCGGAGGAGGGATGGGATGTGCGGAATTCCCACCTGTGTCCCCGCATCTGGCGAGTGCCTGGGGAAGCATCTGCATTTATTCATGGTCTTGATGCTGATGCTTTTGAGAGCAGCAGGGAATGACCAAGACTGGGAGTGATTATAAACAAGCATCCAAATGACAGAAAATCTCCATCACTCTTCCAAAACATTAGTGTCTCCTCCAGATGACAGAATAATTCCAGCGTATCTTGGGAGCATCTGGCCATGTCTTTTTTTTGAGGCTGTGCATGTAACTGTGCCATTTTGAATATTAGACTCTTTTATCAGATTTTTAGGATAATCACCCTTCTGCTCCCTCGGACATTGGGTTTCAGAGAAAGGGCTCGTGAAACTCGATGCGCTTCATTCAGTTCTAAGGACACAGTCCATGAGGCAAGTGACTGTGGGAGGGGTTTTTCCCTTGACTTAAAAAAAAATTCTTTTGTTGGAGTTTTTCCACTGGTAGGAAAACCGACACCCTTGTGGACAGGTTGTCTGTGCTCATTCATAGATGTATTCCTGTTGCACCTGCTTTTTGGAGCCTTGTCACCGGCCAGCCAGCGTCGTCCTGATCTTGAGGGACTCTTGATGGGGTTGGGGGGAGCGTCCACCCAGTGGGGGTGGCGCACTAAGCTGTACGCCTTATTTCTGGTTAGGAAACAGCAATAGAGCAAAATGGGGCTTGTTCTGGCTCTATTTCTAATATGCTAGCATTTCTTTCCTCGAATCATCCATTAAAAAAAAGAAGAAGAATTAGTCTTCCAAAATTACCCCGCATTCAGATTCTAGACTTACTCTCAGTTGGAATTCGCACAGTCAAAAACACTTTTTTTCCCCAAGTAGGGACAGTCAGTTCTCATTATTCTCAGATTCCATATTTGCAAATTTGCCTACTTGCTAAATTTATTTGTAACCCCGAAAAGCAACATTCAACATTTACTTTTTTTTAAACCCTCACCCAGTGATATGTTTTTAAAATCGATTTTGAGAGAGAGACACACACACACACACACACATCAATGTGAGAGAGAAACATTGATCGGTTGCCTCCCGTATGCCCCGACCGAGGTCACAGAGTAAACGGGAAACCTAGGTATGTGCCCTGACCAGAATTGAACCCGCAACCTTCGATGTACAGGACAGTGCTCCAGCCACCGAGCCCCCCAGCCAGGGCGCTATTCAACATTTTCACCATCACGCATAGACTTGCGTGGAACAGTGAAAACTTTGAGTCTTCCTGGGCAGCTGAGTAGAACAAGACGCTTTCTGCCTTCCTGTTTCAGCTCTCATACTGCAAGTACGCGTGCTTCCTGACGTCCACTGCTACCGCCTTTATCTCATTTATGTATTTTTGTTGATGATTTCACAGTTTAAGACGGCACTCACGCGGGGAAGTGCTGCCCAGGGTCCCTGACACCGGGGCTGCGGCAGGCCTCTGGAGGAAGCGCTGGTGGTGTGTAAGCTTCCCTCGGGCTTGAGTTACAGTGCTGCTGGCCAGGAGCTCAATTAATCAACAATAGGTACTAAGTAAGGTGTCTTTTAACAGAAGCACTCATGAAACAAGGTTGTGTATTGATCGGTTGGCAAAATGTTGTGACCAGAGGCTGGCAAGAACCTACCGCAGGAGGGCTGGGTCTCTCACTCAGTGTTTGTGGTGACCTTATGGAACAGAACCGCTGTGAGTAACAAGAAGCGGCTGTACCTGTAACGTGCACGGACAGGATAGTTCAGCACGCTTCTTATCTTGGAGGAAATGGGCACAGAGGCCATATGAGGGCCAAGTATAGAAATAAGCAATTCGGAATGATCAATTAGGAATTGATTTTCTTTTCACATTGTTTGGCCCAGCTCCTCCCAGGATTTAAACACTCCTGCAACACATTATGCTGAGCTACAAAGAGGAGAAGACAATGTTCCTGTCGAAGGATGAATATTGCTCCTCATGGAAAGCCACGCCCTGGCATTCAGCCTGGGGGTCAGCCCGGAGTCAGCCTGGGGTCAGTCTGGCATCGGCCTGGTCCCTTAGGCCCCACAGGTCCACTTGTGATGATGTGCCATGTGCATGTTTCGTTTCTTTTTTTTCATATATCTTTATTGATTTCAGAGAGGAAAAGGGAAGGAGAGAGAGAGAGAGAAACATCAATGATGAGAGAGTCATTGATCGGCTGCCTCCTGCACGCCCCTGACCGGGAATCGAACCCCGATCACCTGGATCCTAGGTTGACGCTCAACCGTTGAGCCACGCCTGGCCAGGCTGTGCATGTTTCTTACTTGGAGCCAATAAAGTAGCATTCTTAAGACTTGCACACAAAGACTTGAAAATCAGGAAGACAAACCTGCAGACACAGTTGCTGTACCAGCTTGTAGAAAAACTTCTGGTGGTAGGCACTCAATAAATATTTTAGATAAGAATGAAAAAAATGAAAACAAAAAATTTCTGGTAAGCCAGAATATTGTTTTGTTAAATTCCAGTTTTCTTCTTTCTTTCTTTCTTTTTCTTTCTTTCTCTTTCTTTCTTTCTTTCTTTCTTTCTTTCTTTCTTTCTTTCTTTCTTTCTTTCTTTCTTTCTCTCTGTCTCTCTCCCTCTTATTTAGTTAGTCTTCACTTGAGAATATTTTTCCACTGATTTTTTTAGAGAGAGTGGAAGGGAGAGAGAAAGAAGGAGGGAGAAACATTAATGTGAGAGAGACACATGGATTGGTTGCCTCCCGAATGCGCCCTGACCTGGGCTGGGGAATGAACCTGCAACCCAGGTATGTGCCCTTGACTGGGAATTGAACCCATGACCCTTTGGTGCACAGGCCAATACTCTATCACTGAGCCACACCAGCCAGGGCAGTTAAATTCTAGTTTTTATTTCTGACCTTCTAAAGCTGCGCTTCTCACACTTTAATGTGCAGACAAATCACCCAGGGGTCTTGTTAACATGAAGATTCTGATTCAGGGGCCCCAGTGGGTCTGAGGTCCTGCATTTCTAACCAGCTCCCAGGTGAGGCCAAGGCTGAAACACTGGTAAACTCCCTTTGCACATAAGCCCAATTAGACTGTTTTCTCTCACTTTGTGCCCAAAAGGTCCTAGCTGTGACATCCAGGAACTTCAGCTTGTTCCTTTCTGCCCTTGGTTCTTGCCCTCTACCTCCCTTGAGCCCTCCCTTTTGCTTGGAATGCTTGCTGCCTCCTCCATATTCCTCCTCCAAGAAGCCTTCCCTGCCTGCCAGCACCCTGCCCTCCCACGACTCCCAGGAGCTAATTTTAAGGAGCAGGCCCAGGGCAGCAGTTCTCAACCTTGACTATAAATTAGAATCACTTGGGAGCTTTTCCAGACCACACCCCAAACCAAACCAGAATTTCTATGGGTGCGACCTAGTTTCGTAAGAACTAGGTCACAGGTGTATATTATGTCCAATATTTGTAAAGTTTTAATAACATCTGTTTGTCTCTCCAAACCTGTTGGTAAAGTTCTCCACAGCGAAGATTATTCAGCCTTAAAAAGAAATGAAGCTCTGACACATGCTACAGTGAGGATGAACCTTGAAGACAAGTCTTTAAGTCTTGGTTTCCTGCCATCCTTGAACTTAATACAGAGAAAGACAATATTAGCATTGGCTAGACCCAAGACACATAACATATCCCACTGCTGAAGTCAGAGGGGGTAAGAGAATGGTCACCAGGGGGGACTGGATATTTTGGGGATGAGAGGCATCAAAGACAGCAAGCATCCCTCAAGTATGAGGTGACAGCTCATGGAGGCCGCATCGCCCCTCCCCAGCTCCAAGGCTGAGTGCCACACCAGACCACCCAGACCTGTGCCGATTGAATAGCCACCGGCCTGGTGGGAGTCTTGGTCTCTTCCAAGACCACTTCCTCAGTATCTAAATGCAGAGCTCCAGCTACGAAGGGTCCACTGCACGTGCAAGTTTAATAGTATTGATCAGTCATTGAATAGGCCAATGTTGTTTAAAAATCAGCATGGAATCGTTAGCAAAACAAACGAGCTTGAGTAGAATTAGACTTGGCTGAAGGGTCTTTAAAACCTGGCTGCCACGCCATAGCAGTAGTATGCAGGCATTAATTCAGTACAGCTGACATTTCCTCAGTGTCCCACCGCATTTACCTCCTACACCAATCACCTAAAGAGAAATAAATTATTTTCTCCCTTGCACCTCTCGAGTCCCACCCTCCAAATCCTTAGACCCAGCAGTTCGCCACCAAATTCCTTAGCACTGGAGAAAATGTAACACTAGCCTGGAAATAATGTTCCTTCTCATAGGTACCTTGGATAATTCAGAATTAATTTCACCCAAGAATACCTACCTCTTCTCTTGTACACTTGGGTCCCAGAGGAAATTATCATGAAGGTGACATACCCAGACGATTGCCAATATGCAAAGAGGTCACGTGTACATCTTGCCAGAATGTCAGTAGCTGAAAGATGGAGTTGTTTAGCCTGACACCAGCAGGGGGAAGGATGTCATGTGATTGGCACTACTTTGGCATTTGACTTACGTGTATTTTGTCACAATTTTTTAGAAGGTACAGAAGGGGTACTCAAAATTATTATTGATTACTGACCAATTTTAAGAGATTGGTTGAATTAACTATGGCTTATCTCCACAATGCAATAGGCTACAGCTGCAAAAAAAATAACAAAGAAGCTCTCTAGGAACAGATATGGAGTCATTTCCAAGATATATGATTAAGTGATAAAAGCAAAATATAAAACAGTCCATAGAGTTTGCTACTATTTGCCTAAGGAAGAAGAGAGGAGAAAGTGTGTGTGTGTGTGTGTGTACTTATATTTTATTATTATTATTATTATTATTATTATTATTGATTTTAGAAAAAGAGAGGAAGGGGGAGAGAGAGAAGCACCGACCTGCCGTCCCACCCATCCATGCACTCACTGATTGATTCCCACGGGCACCCCAGCTGGGGGTTGGACCTGCAACCCCAGCGCATCAGGATGGCGCTCCAACCCACTGAACCACCCGGCCAGGCCTAAGCGAACTTATCTTTACCAAGAGAAACACAAAGAGATAAACCAGACAATAACGAAGCTGGTCACCTACAAGCGATGGGGAGAAACGGGGCGAGAGGGACGTGGGAAGGGGTGACGCTTCTTAAAGTGCGCCTGTTTGTACAGTTTCGAATTTTTGGAGCATCTTCTACATATTTAAAAAATAAAAGCAAGTTAACGAGGGTGGGAAGATAAAAACCCTAAAACTGAAAGAAATGAACCCAACTGTAGTACAAATGGATATCATTACTCCCACTGAAGAGCCAGAGGAGAAGTGCCCCGGACATTTAGGATCAGAATTTCACTAGATGCTCTCAGTCTTGGGGCGGGGTCAGCAGAGCAGGGGAAACACAAACAAACCCTGACCTCTTGGCTCGATCTGTTGTTTGTAGTGAGGCAATTCTGAAGCTATTTTAGATCTAGTCTAGGATTGAGCGACTGAGCAAAGGTGTTGGTGGTACTGGGGGGAAAAATACAAGTATGGGCTGGAGGATGGGTTGGAAGTAAAACCAACAGTGTGGACACATGATCTCCAAACAGGCACATGCATGAATGTAAGCATGTGTATGTGTACCTGTGTCTATCTGCATGGATATGATGTGTGTGTGTTTGTGTATACAGATATGTGTCTTTATTTTCTGGCTGTGTCCACTGGAAGAGTCTCAAAACAAGACACCCCAGTAAAAATGAGCACAGCCAGCACCCAGACCTTGCCCTCTATCTAACACCATTCCTCACTAACAGGAACCAGGGCTCCTCGGGAAAAGGGCTGATTCCAGGGCTGGGGCAAGAAAGGCCAAGATGAGCCTGAAATACATTGTTATATATACTGCAAGAAAGGAAGTGTTTTCTTTAAATGATGGGGACATGTCTAAAGGACCCAGGAGCCAGCTTGATGGGGCTCCCTCTGATTGCACTGGGGCAATTTGAGCACCAAGATAATTAAGAAATTGTAATGAATTTATTTTTAAGAACCAAGAATCCACTCCAAAAATAAATACATCAATAAATAAATGGAGGCGAAAGCAGGGCCCTTGCTTGCAGTAGAATGCCAACTGCCAACTGGGTTGTGTGGAGGGATGCTGAACTGGAAAACTGTCATTTTACAACCATCGTAGTCAAGATTGGAATAGGCATTAATGAATGTGAAATCTAGGGGGGGCAATTTCCATGCGGAACAGGATATTTGCTCGGCGTCTTCTCACAGATTGCTTATGGGTTGCAAGGGGAAAACAGTAACTATAGAGCTTCTCCCTCAGACAACATCTTGACGTGCGTGATCAAAACTCACATCCCCAGCGAGGCAGCTAGAGCTGTGGTCCAACAGCGCAATCCCCATGAAGGCTGCAACACCATTTATGTGGAATTCCAACTGTAGATTCCTTAGGAATCTAATCATAAGGAAATATCAGAAACCCCCAAATGAAAAACATTCTACTTGTTTTCATGGGGGTGGGACTGAACCCTATGAAATGTCAACATCATTAAAAGACAAGAAAAGCGGAGGACCTGTTCCCAATTAAAGGACATTAAAGAGACGCAACAACTAAATGTAATAAAGACACTGGGTTGGAAAAAATATGCTAGAAAGGACATAATTGGGTCAAATGACATTCCTAAAATGTGTACGGACTCATTTGAAGGTAGCATTGATGAATGGGCATGTTGACACGAATCATGTCTCAGTGTTAGCATGAAATTCGTCTTAACCTCGGAGACCCCCTGAGGGGGAAGTGTTGTCCTAAAAGAAGAGTCCGTTTGTCCCAGCATATGAAAGAGCAGAATAAAGGACAAAACTTGCCAAGGAAATTGTATCTGCCTTGGTTTATAACGGTTTGGAAGGAAGCTATAAAACATGATAAAATTTTAGCAAAGTTCGTTCAGCCCTACTGGGCTTCCGTTTCAGTGTACTGATTGATGCCTCCTCCTGCAACCTGAAGATTATTCTTTAGCTTTGCTGGTAGCAGAGATTCAGGGTCTTGCAAGAATAAAAATGTCTTGTTCTATGTGAACTTAAGTGAGTGTTTAAGGGAAAACCAAAACCTAAAGGTGCTTTGCCTGAAAAAGAGTTAACATTTATTATTACATCACATCTATGTTTATTACTAAAATTTTAATTTCCACTTTGATTAAATAGGTAACCAAGGATTTAATTGGGCAACACCCCTGATCCTATCTTTTTTTTTTTTTTTTTAATATATCTCTATTGATTTCAGAGAGAGGAAAAAAGAGGGAGAGAGAGAGAGAGAAACATCCATGATGAGAGAGTCATTGATTGGCTGCCTCCTGCACGCCCCCTACTGGGGATAGAGCCCGCAACCTGGGCATGTGCCCTGACAGGGAATCGAACCCCGATCTCCTGGATCCTAGGTCGACTCTCAACCTCTGATCCACACCCAGCTGGGCTCCTGATCCTATCTTAATCAAATGTCCAAATCTCCACTGACAACTCTTTGATTTTTTGCTTTCCCAAAATTGGCTGCCAGATGTAGAAAAAAAACGAAACAAAATCAAACTCTCAGAATATCTCGAAATATCTTTTTCACCTAAAACCATCTCTGATTTCCCAGGGAGCCCCTTTAAAAGTCACAAAGGTTTGTCCTTTCACCTTATAAAAATAGGTGCTAGAGATAGATTTGTTTCTTGTGTTGCTATGGGAGAGACCCTCAGCCCACCTGGGTTAAGTTTGCAGAGGAAAATGTTCTTAACATAAGTATTTCAGAAATGCGGTGCTGTGGGAAAGTCTCCCCTGGATCCTTGTTAATGCGTGTGCTTTCTTTTTTTAAAAAGTGCATTGATTGATTTCAGAGGAGGGAGGAGAGAGAGAGAGATCAATTTGTTGCTCCACTTATTTATGCATCATTGATCAATTCTTATATGTGCCCTGACCCAGTATCGAACCCACAACCTTGGTGTATCGGGACCATGTTCTAACCAACTGAGCTACCTGGCCAGGGCTGCCTTTTGCTTTCTATAAGAGCTGCTAACATCATTGAAAATACTGATTAGAACTCTTACAAAATAATTCTGCCACATTGCCTGCATTTATTAGCGTCCTGGGCATACTCTGCCTGTGTTTGTCAACCAGGGACTCAAGCTCTCAGTCACAGTTTCCATTACTATTTAGAATGTTTATTTGTTCCCAACCTAACTTCTTTTATTTGAGAGTAGTATCTGCAGAGCCAGAGATTCCAGTGGGCCGTGCCCATCGGAGCGCCCATAAACTTCGATAAGACTGTAGATGTCTACTCCAGACGCTGAATCCACTCCAGACTTACTTGATGTTGGTTAAAAATATTATGTCTCAAGATAATGTTATGTTCTACCTTGAGGTTTTTTTCCTTTCTAAAAATTACATCCACTTACTTTGATAAATCAGATCTAATGTTCAGTGACTTCTTTGGAAATAGGCTTAATCATTAGCCTTAGAGACATTTTGTCTAATAATTTGTTTGGGACGGTTTTATTATCTGTTTTGCATGGCCCAGAAACAGCCAGCTTTTCTCAGCAATTGCATTATTCTTATTATGAACTCTCATCAAACCTTTCAGATTTGAAAATTATCAATAATAAATTAACCAGAGCCACTGAGTCTCAGTGTCTACAGACAGTTTTCGTTTTACTCTGATGCTTCTGTGGCTGCCTTGCTATGAGCTCCAGGCCAGAGCTCGTGTCTTCGAGAAGCCTCAGCCTCCTAGATAAGGGCTATAGAGGTTCTTCTAAATTATCGGCATGTCACAGAATAAACTCTTGAGAACAGGCTTCTGAGCCGAGACCACCCTGACAGCTTTCAGATGATGGTAGTGGTCCAGGACTCTCCTAGTTGAGAAGCAGAAGGCTTCATGAGGCCCTCAGTCCAGCAGAGCAAGGATTAATCACATAGGATGAACGTCACTTAGAGGGAAATGTTAGTGTAGTAATTTGTTTGGAATATGGTGGGTATATTTCTAATGTCTGTTTTCTGGATATATAAGGAAGCCCTTCCTCTTTGTAAGGGATCTGCAATCCACAGCAATTTAGTAAAACTCTGTTTTCATAAGCTGGAATGAAACATTTTTAAATGACATATGATTTTCACTGATCCCCCAGAATTCTGAAACTCTTATTTTTCATGGCAAAATATTTAATTGCACAAGTTTAAAAAGAATCTGTCTTACTTCTTGCCAGGATATAATTGAAACATTAATTGTGTATCCACTGCCATGCTGGAGGCTCATATTGGAGACAGTTGTTCACTGAATCAGGTAGGAGCAGCCACTTTAAAGAAGAAAAGTTGGCTTTACTTATAAATCCACACCCATGAAGCCCTTTCAGAAAAATAACCCTTGTACCAGGCCTATAGGTACAAGAGCACTAAAGAGCACCAGTGAATTTGGGGAAATTTAGGGGACCTAGGAAAGAGAGAAAGTCACCCAAATGTACAGGTGCTGCAGATGAAAACTGGCGGAGAGAGCTTCTTGCGCTTGGCGTTTCACACCTCAGGAAATAAAGGCTTTTGAAAGTCCAATCTGAGATTCCTCATGGAGACTTTCCACCAAGCAAATTCAAGAAGGCCTGCATGGCCCAGCCGACGTGGCTCAGTGGTTGAGCGTGAACCCATGAATCAAGAGGTCCCCGGTTCGATTCCCGGTCAGGGCACATGCCTGGGTTTTGGGCTCAACCCCCAGTGGGGGGCGTGCAGGAGGCAGCCGATCAATGACTCTCTCATCATTGATGTTCCTGTCTCTCTCTCTCTCCCTCTCCCTTCTTGGTTCTGAAATCAATAAAGTCATATTTTAAAAATAAATGAATAAAATAATAAAATGTATTTATTTTTAAAGAAAGAAGAATTACAAAGATCAGGGTCTCTCCTATCTCTTATTAACCTGAGAAAAGCCAAACAGCCCTTCCAGGACTAATCACCCTGTGGTGCAAGAACCCTTTGAACCAGCAGAAAAATACAAAGGCCCTGAAGTCGAGCATCTTGTGCCATCTGACTGGTCCAGAGTGTCAAATTGCCAAGGCAGAGACGTCATCATCATCATCACGGCCACGTGCCAGGATGCCGTGCTCACCCTTGCAACCTGCTGACTGACTCCGAAGGTCTTTTCTCTGACCCGGTTGCTCCTGGAGAGCAGGCCAAGCCCGGGGACACACAGGGACTCCACCACCAGTGAATTAAAGTACTTTGCTTCAGTGTGACAGCTGAGGAGGACCAGCAGTGCCCCGGTGCTGGGACAGACGTCTGAGCAGACATTTTGCCTTGCTCTTAGGCACAGAGTCTCAGCAAGCCCCAGGTAGCCCCAATGTCATCACAGGGGCCCTTATAAGTGAAAGAGTTTGGGTCTGAGAAGGAGATGTGACAAAGGAAGCAACCCCTACTCGCGCAACCTTGAACTTGGCCCATGAGCTCCAGCCAGCACTGCGGTTTGGGGTGCGCCCCTGCCGGGACAAACAGGGCTCAGACACAGTGTGTAGACTCTGGCTTGGAGCCCCCCTGGCCACCTGTCTACCCCTCACCCGACTTGTCTGGATGGATCACAAAGCCCACTCTTCTTTGGGCTCAGCCAGCCCATGGGGGCAAGGGGCACAGCTGCACCCCACCCCCACCCCAGCAACGACAGCTAATTCAAAACACATTCCGGCCCTCACCTGGAAGCCCTCTAGAAGAGGGCTGCAATTTGCTCTAATGACATGCAAGTGTTCTCATCTCCCAAATAACTGGAAGGCTGTCCTTTGAAGTTTGCAGGGGAGACCCGTCCTGCTCCTTGCAGCTCCCCCCCCGCCCCCCAGGGCTTACCTTTGGGGGGCCCCGACCACATAGCACATCACCCCTCCTGTTCCCTCCCAGGGCCAGCACGGAGCCAAAAGCCTAATCAGCACAGAACACGTTTGAACAATGCTGCATCCCCACGCGTCAACATCAGGTGCTGAGCACATGTGATATTCTGTTGGAGAACATTCTGGAGGTTCCAGAGATCTGCACGGTTTCGGGGCCTGAGGCTGTTTCTCTGCCGAGAGCTCTCCCCAAGCATCTCCCATGACAATTCCACAAGGCTTTACCGAGCACGGACTCAGTCAGGCCGTGTGCTGGGCTCTGGGGATGAAAGACAGACGCGCAATCCCTGCCCTCATGTCACTGCTGTGGAGACTTGTCCTCTGACAACTCAAAGGGATGGAACCCAGGAGCTGGGAAGGAGGAGTTTCAGGAATCGGATTCTCAGTCCAGCAGTGGAATAGGCCACCTTGGAAAGCTCTGGAGTGAGGGTCCCCTCCCTGAAGGTGTGCTGGCGGCCAGCAGGCCTTCGCCCACCCAGCAGGGAGGCAGCAAACACGGTCCCATCAGATGACCAGCAGCTGAGAGGTGGGAGCCTATTTCCTGTGGGTGCAAACCAGCTTCTGAGCCCATGGGTTCCATCTCCCAGCTGCATGGAGCACAGGCGATTGGTAAATGTCATCACTTAATCTCCTGGTTCTGCCCTTTGGGTTTTACTGCTTTATACACTTTTCTTTTAAGCCTTACGTTACATAAGAGAAGAGTCAGAACAAAGCAGATATTAGCAGCAAGAAATGCCCTCCTAGTTCTCTGCATACATAACCCGAGTGTATCGCAAAACAGACACCAAAGAACACGCTCGGAAAGGCCTGAAAACTGACATTTTACACCGGTCCCTGAAGGTGTGAAAACCAGGGCCTGAGGGGCACGGATGCCAAAGATGATTGGCGCCAATCAATAGGAAGCTGTGTTTGTGCTGCGCTATTGATACCTGATGTGTTTGTTATAATTGGTTTCCCAGCCGGCCCTGCCGCCTTTATTAATTGCACACATCCCTCTTGACAAAAGTGACACACTGGCGGCAGCGATGTGGGTTTGATCTCATCCTGAAGTCACATTCGTGACCAGAACCTAAGACAGGGGCAGAGCCCACAGGTCATTTCTCTCACAGGACTACGGACAGAGTGGTTTACAGGGACCACTCATAATTATGTCACCTTGATGTGCCCAGTTAGTGACAGTTTTCCTGGGTCCACTAACTCATGATGTTCTTTAGAAAGACTTTGTCTGAAGATCCCAGCATTTGAGTTTGATTCTGCAGAGCAGGGGAAAAAGCTGCTCGGAGAACTCCTGGAATTCAAACTAAATGCTCAGAGCACCACTGAATGCTAAAATCAGTGGGCAAAAATTTAAGGAGAAACAGAATATGTGCATAATTCTAAAGCATCTCCCTCCAAATAGTTATTAATTATAAACAGAAAAATAGACCTTAGACACTCTGGGTCACAGAGGTCAGGCCACAAGGAGGCTGGCGTGCCACTGTCGACTCTCCCAGTCGCAGACTTTGAACTAGGGCAGCCCAGAAGATGAACTCCTCAGAAGAAAACACACTCTGAAAGTAAATAACCCCAGACTTTTATTACACAGATGGCGTGGCCCAGCAGCCTCGCCCAAGTTTCTGGTTCCAGAATTCTGCCTATAACCCATTCTTTGTCCCTGGGGCAAGATTCAGACATGAAAATCTCTATTTCCCATGTTCGGTGGCGCCCAGTGAGTATCGGGCCTCCTCGTACCATAATCCCTTTTGCCCACTACATCTACCCGAGGACCTAAATGTCCTGTGTGCTAGAATCCAGCACGATTCCAGCACTAGAGGCTTCAGGCAGGGGGTGGGGACGATGCAGGGTGAGAGCCAAGGGGGTTCCCACTGAACTTGGGCAGGTGCAGCGCGGGGCATTTCAGAGCTCCTGCGCAGGAGGGGGCTCGAGAACCCCCTGGGTAAAATGCATGGAAAGTGGGAGAGTGGGACAGCTCCCCCCAGGGGGCTTCCTGGGTGGCCCAGTCTCACAAAGTCCATGAAGCCATTCGGCGTGAGGTGGGCTGGTGGCAGGATGCAGAGCCGGAGAGGTCCCCTGAACAAATGCCCTTAGCAAATGAAGAGTCGTCACCAGGCTGATCAACAAAGGGATCGAGGAAAAAGTCCAGGAATAGGAAATTAAATCAGGCCGGGAGTGTATTCTTAAATCGAAAGAGTGTAGCCCGGCTGGGCGTGGCTCGGCGGTTGAGCATCGACCTAGGATCCAGGAGATCAGGGTTCGATTCCTGGTCAGGGCACATGCCTGGGTTGAGGGCTAGGCAACCGATCAGTGACTCTCTCCCTCTCCTTTCCTCTCTCTGAAATCAATAAAGATATGTTAAAAAAAAAAAAAAAAAAGAGTGTATTTGAACAAAAATGCTACCTCGAACGTTGTGCTCCGCGACGATCCAGACACCTTTGAAGTTCTGAAGAAAGGCTTTATGGTGAGGCATGCAGGCCGCTAGGTTGTCAGGGCTCTTCCTGTCCCCAAGTTGGAGATCTTATTGCCTGGCCCAGCAGCGGTAAGATCAACAACAACAACAAGCAAGCTGAATATGAGAATGTCCTCTCTCAGCATGTCAACGAGAAAGCAGGACTTTGAAATCAGTGAACAGAACATATGACCCCCCAGGAGGGACTGGGGTTCATGACACCGTCTCAGGAATCACTGGGTTGGAATAAAAGGAGTTCCTCAATTGCGGCTACAAAGAAGAGCTAAACGTCACATCATCATCATGGGCTAGAACATGGGATGTCTTGATTTGAACTAATAAAGCTGTTATACCAACAGACAAACAAAATAACAATAAAATGAAGGGAAAAAGGGTAACTTTAGGTCGTGGACACCACCTTAACCAGGCGATAAAGATTAACATTGCCAGGAATGAGACATCCCAACAACGTGAACCCATGATGTGAGGCACTGAAGGGAAGCTCATCTCTGTGGAACTCTTCCCCAAAATCTCTCATCTCAATCTAATCATCAAGGTGTGCTCCTGAAATCTTTATACTGTTACTAACCAATGTTAGTCACCCCAATAAATTTAATTTAAACAAGGATGCATCAGACAAGTCCAATTTGAGGAACATTCTACAAAACCTGTAAACATGCTGTTCTTCAAAAGGTTGAAGGTCGCCTTGGCCAGGTCGCTCAGTTGGTTGGAGTGTCGCCATCCTGTGCTCTGAAAGGTCGCAGGTTTGATTCCTGCTCAGGGCACATACCTAGGTTTCGGGTTTGATCCCTGGTAGGGGCGAGTACAGGAGGCAACCAATCGATGTTTCTCTCTCACATTGATGTCTCTCTTTCTCTTCTAAAGTCAATAAAAACATATCCTCAGTGAGGATTGGGGGGGGGAAGGTTCAAGGTCATAAAGGAAAAAGAGAGACTGAAAAACTGTCACAGACCGGAGACTATGGAAACATGATAACTAAATGCAAAAGGACATTAGAGGGAAAGCTAATGACATCCGAGTGAAGTCTGTAGTTAGTTATTAGCACGGTGCCACTGAAGATTTGCTTGGTTTTGGTCATTACACTGTGGCCACTCAGAAGAAAAAGCTGGGACTCTCTGAACTATCTCTGCAACTCTTCTGTAAGTCTAAAATTATTTCAAAATAAAAAGGTTTTCACATGTAAAAACAAAAGTTCAGCTCTCTCCCCACCTCGGCTGCCACACTCCAGGGGGCCTACCTCTGGAGAAAACAGGCTACCCCCAGCTGTCATTCGTCTTCCTGCATTTTGTTCTTATAACTGTGAAATCAATAGCTACATCTTCATAGTAAATAATTGTGTCAGTGGTATTTTAATGGTCTCCTGCGTTCAAGTTGTCAGGAGCATTTTTGTCAGCAGAGCAAAACCATTGATTTTTCTGCCCGTCCATCCAAGGCACAAACGGACGAGCGGCCTGCAGCCTAGAAGGAAAGCTGCGGGGACAAAGCCCAGAGCCCAGGCCTCTCCTCCCAGCACTGGCACCTACAGGCACTGGATAAAATGCTTTCTTTCCATTGAATCATGTTTTATTGCAGATTAACTGCCAGGGGAGAAAAGGTTAAGCACCTTCAGACCTAAGGAGAACTTGGGGAATCCCAGAAGGGTGTGCTTTGCCATTTTTCTTGGGTCTGAGCCCTGGAAGCAGAAAGAACACAGAGTCAGCCAGCAGGTGACCGAGTTGCCCGCAGACATTTCAGGCTGCCCTGCATCCTGGGCACGTATCTGCAAGCTCTTGGCTGGCAAATGCAAGTGTTCTCATGACTGACTCTGAATTGTAGCTTCCGATTGTGATGTTACCATGATTGCACAGCGATGGTACTTTTAATCACCTTTTAAAAATTAATTTTGTTGATTTTAAGAAGGACAGGGAGAGAAAGAGAGAAACATCGATGTGAGAGTGGAACATCAATCAGCTGCCTCCTGCATGCCCCACACTGGGGATCAGGCCCGCCACCTGGGCATGTGCCCTGACTGGGGATCCAACCGGCAACATTTTGGTGCACAGGACAATGCCCAAACAACTGAGCCACGTCGGCTGGGGCTTTAATCACTTTTCAAAAAATTTTTAAAATATATCTTTATTGATTTCAGAGAGAGGAAGGGAGAGGGAGAGAGAGAGAGAAACATCAATGGTGAGAGAGTCATTGATCGGCTGCCTCCTGCACGCCCCTGACTGGGGATCGAGCCCGGAACCGGGGCATGTGTCCTGACCGGGAATCGAACCGGATCTCACTGAGCCAAGCCCGGCCGGGCTTTAATCGCTTTTAAAGTAGAACCTGTGTGTGCATATTGTGTAGGTGAAAAATAAACGGTGCATATCCCCAGGGAGAGGAAAAGAATTGAACAAGCAGAGTCTGTGAGACATATACTCTCCTCTGAAATGCAGCTCGACACAAGCAGCAACCACAGGAAGCTAGAAGGGACCAGCAAGCAGGCTGGGCTGACCACAAATATTTGCACAGGTGAACACAATTTAGGAAAGGAAGTCAACTGAAGCATTCAGGGGAGAGGGGAGGAGATAAGTGGTCCCCCTGAGCGCCACCCCCAGGCAGCTGAAGGGAAGCAACTGTAGCCGTTGTTCAAGCATTGAGCCAGCCGTGATGCCAGTCCTGCCCCCAAAAGCCCCCCTTACCAAATGGTGCTCAGCTCTGTCGGTCCCTGAGCAGTGGGTTTCAGCTCCCTGCCAGTCCACAGATTATGCAAGCAAGCATACCACACCCTCCCGTGGGAGCCAGGGGGACCTTGCCCTCTTGTTTCCACAAAGCCTGCAGCCCATAGCCCCTGCTGGTTCACTTGTTCCCAAGCACAACCCTTCTGTGACCCTGCTCGACCTGCCAGCATCCTCCTTCCAGGCCTGTAAGTATATGTGGCTAATAAACTGCTGTTGATCTTATCTCTCCAGTGTCAGGTGTTCGCCACCCCAATAAGCCTAGAGCAGGCTTCCCTCTCTCACCAACCGGCGATTAAGATAGGCCTCCATGTTCCTAAATCTATCTGACTCTGGAGTTCTCAACTGGAGTGAGATGTACCCCCACCCCACCCCCAGAGGCTTTGCAATGTCTGGAGACATTTTTGGTTGTCACAATTTGGGAATGCTACTGACATCTAGTGAGTAGGGGCCAGGGATGCTGTTCAACATCCTACAATACACAGGACAGCCCCCCACAACAAAGAATTGTCTGGCCCCCAATGTCAACGGTACTGAGGCTGAGAAAACCTGCCCTGACACCCTGTTACTGGTTGATCAGCAACACTTGGGGCAATTGGTTACTCACTGAAAGACTTTCTTCTCTTGGATTCCAGCATGGCACACACCCCAGTTATCCTGTGTCAGTTGCTGCTGCTTTTTCATCCCATGACTGGCTCCCCCCTATCCCAGACTCTAAATGTTGGGGGCCCCAGGGTTCAGTCCCCTCTCTTCTCTGTCCCCTGCTTACCATTACTCCCTGGGTTAGTGAAAATAGTGCCATGGCTTAAACTACCATCCACACACTGGAACTCCCAAATTAACATCTTCAGCTGGAAGTTCAACTAGAGGCTTCCACTTGGATGTCTAAGCAGGATCTCAAACTTAACATATCAAAAATGGAACTGATCCCTCCCCCCGAAGCCCCCTAATTCACTCCTTCCAGTCTCTCCTCCCAGGTGCTCAGGCCTAACCCATAGAGTCCTCCCTGACATTTCTTTTATACCCTAAATGCAGTCTGTTGAGCAGTCTCATATGATTTACCTTCCCCCACTTTCTCCCCACCTCTACCACCTCCTCTCTGCCAGTCTTCCCATGATTATTGTAGCAGCCACCTGTCCTATCTCCCTATTCCACACTTGCCACCCTCTGGTCTCTTCTCCACACAACAGTCAGGTGCATTAAACCTCCAGCATCTTCTCATCGCACTGAAAGTGAAAATCTAAGTCCTCACAAAGGTCTTCACACCTCCCCTCCCCCACATAACCTCCTCTCCTTCTCCACCTCAAGGACCTCATCTCCACAGCGTGCTCCTGCCTTAGGACATTTGCACTTGATTCACTCCCTATCTGGAATGCTCTTTCCCCAGATACCAACATGGCTTGATTCCTTCAAGTTTTTGTTCAATGAAACCTTCCTTGACCACTCTTTGTAAAAATGCAGCTCTTCCCAATTCATTCTGTGAGGTCAATATTACCCTGATACCAAAACCAGACAAAGACATCACAAGAAAACTACAATTTAGTATCTCTTATGAATATAGAACAAAAGTCCTCAACAAATTACTAACAAATGGAATTCAGCAATATATAAAAAGGATTATACAACATGACCAAGTGCAATTTATCCCAGGAATGCAAGGCTAGTTTAATCTTCAAAAATCAATTCATGTAATATACCATATCAATAGAATAAATGACAAAAAACACATTATCATCTCAATAGATACAGGAAAAGCATGTGGTAAAATCCAACAATCCTTCTGATAAAGCACTGGCAAACAATAATATAAACAGAGTCACTTTAAAATAAAGCTGAAGCTGTCATGCCAAAGGAACTAACTGCCTTTCCCGTCTTCTACCTCAAACCTTGGAATGTTAAAAACAAGGTAAAATAACCTTTGGACTGGGTATAAACAACCTTTTGTTTCCCAAAAAACTTTGCAAAGATAACAAGGAAGCAATTACTATAACTACTGAACGGATGCCTACAGGACTGAAAATTAAAAACATTATTTAGAATTAACATCACTATGTTGTATTATCTGTATCGATAAAAATGCCTCCCTTCTATTAATATAATTGTTCCCCTTCCTTTTCTCATAAATACTTTGTCTCTTAATCAGAACATTTGAGCTTCTGCTTGAATTAATGATTCCCGAATAGCTATTCTAATAGGTCTCAAATAAATGCTTATTTACCTCTCGCTTTGAAAGGTCTTTTTATTTTTAGGCTCACACACTCAACACCTGGGAATGTGTTGAAGGGAACTTTCCCAACATAATAAAAGGCTTCTGTTAAAAACCGATAACCAACATCATACTCAATGGCAAAAAAACAATACTTTCCCCCTAAGATCAGGAACAAGACAAAGATGTCCACTTTCATTCAGCATTGCACTGAAATTTCTAGCCTGTATAAATAGGCAAGAAAAACTTTTTTAAAGTATACAGCCTGGCCAGAGTGGCTCAGTTGGTTGAGCATAATCCAGTGCACTGAAAGGTTGCTGGTTTGATTCCTTGTAAGGGCACATGCCCAGGTTGGGGGTTCAGTGTTCCTTCTCTCTCTCCCTCTTCCTTCCTCTCTCTCTAAAATCAATAAAAAAAAAAATTTTTTTTTAAAGAACTTAACTGTGCTTATATCTGTGTGGTTGAGTTTTCCTTTTGCTTATATGTATTTTTTAATGAACACTTGTCACAGAGTTAAATTTTTTTAATAAGTAATAAAATCAAATAATTTGCAACCAGCTTATAAGGGCAATGGGGGCACCTCAACCCTTGATGAAATAATTATTAAAATGTAAACCTCAAATCACCTCTGCATCTCTTGGAATAAAACTAGAAATTATTACCAAAAAAAAAAAAAAAGAGAAAGTGAAAAGACAACCCACAGACTGGGAGAAAATATTTGTAAATCATATATCTGGTAAGAGACTCATATCTAGACTTTATAAAAATTATTACAATTCTTTAAAAACAAATAACCCATTTTAAAAATGAACAAAATATCTAAATAGACATTTCTCCAAAGAAGACATACAAATAACCAATAAGCACATGAAAAGATCAAGGAAATGCAAATCAAAACCACAAAGAGCTACCACCTCACACCCACTAGCGTGGCTATAATCAAAAGGTCAGGTAAGCCCGGCAGCGATGTGGCTCAGCTGGCTGAGTGTCAGGCACACACCTAGGTTTCGGGTTTGATCCATACAGGAGGCAGCTGATTGATGTGCTCTCACATCAATGGTTTTTTTCCTCTCTCTCCCTCTCCCTTTCTCTCTCTAAAAATCAATAAAATCTTTTTTTAAAAAAAGGAATGAGCCAGGCAAGTGTGGCTCAGTTGGTTGAGTGTCATCCCATGCACTAAGAGGTTGCCAGTTCGATTCCTGGTCAGGGCACATGCCTGGGTTTCAGGCTCAAACCCCAGTACCGGAGGCAGCCAATTGATGTTTCTCTCTCCTCGATATTTCTATCTCTCCCTCTCCCTTCCTCTCTCTCTAAAATCAATACACATATATTTTAAAAGGAATGAAACACTGCTACATGTTACAACATGAATGAATCATAAAAACATCATGCTAAGTGAAAGAAGCCTGACACATCCACCCTGGGGCTGATAGGGAGGGCCCTGTCAGGCTGGAGTGTGTGTACTCGTGAGAATGAGTCACCTGCCCCTGAGGCTCCTGTTTGGGTTCTCAGTCACCTGCAAAGGTCCTTAGTCCAGGGAGTGCTGCCTCCAGGTCAGCTCTGTACCTCTCTTTCTTCTTCCAGCCTTCCTGACTCTGATTTGCATTTGTAGTCTGTCCTGCTCAAGGGACCCCCTGAAAAACAACCTAAAAAATACAAATTGTGTCATTTCGGTGGTTCTGTATATCAGTGAAATGCTCTCACAAATGCATTTGAACTGGCATTGCACAATATAAAGATGGGTGGTAACATTCGTGCTAATATTTTAATTTTTCTTTACTTAGAATGACATTGACTAGTAAATAAAACCACCATAACAGATCAAGAGAGAGAAAGAGAAACAAGAGAGACAGAGGGATATTGTGAGGAGAAGGGGAAATTTTTCTATTTTAGTACCTTTACCAGCACTTTTTTCCTGCTTTTTGAAAAAGAGGTTCTGAATTTTCACTTAGCACTGGGCCCTGCAAATTATGTAGCTGGCCCTGGATTTAATCCACATGGACAAAAGCTCTTTGAAGTCTTCAAGAATTCTTAAGAGTGTAAAAGGGATCCTGAGACCAAAAATTTGAGAACTGTGGTTCTAAGAGCCCAAGAGTTGTCTTCGCTCAGGACCTTTGCATATGCTATTCCCTCTGCCAGGAAAAGTGTCTGCTTTTTACAGGGGCGCACATTCCTTGACTTGTGGCCCCGACTTTGTGTCACTCACAGATCCTCCCAGATCCTCTGACCCTGACTCTCCTGCCTCCCTCTCATAAGGACCCTTATGATTACATTGGGACAACTCAGGATAATCTCCTCCTCTAAGGACTCAATCTCCCCATGCTCCTACCTTAATCCCGCCTGCAAAGCCCTTTTATCCTGTAAGGTTCATCTTCACAGGTTCTAGGGATTAGAACACAGACATCTTTGGGGGGCCATTATTTAATCTACCGCGGTCCTCCATCTGAAGCCCTCCCCCTTCCTGGCACTTATCAGATTGTGTGTGCACGGGGTGACTGTTTATTGTCTGTCTCCCTCCCAACAGATGCAACACTCTGCCAGGCACAGACCATTTCTGCTCTGTTCACAGACACTTCCAAAGCCTGGGTATGTGGTGCTCTCTGGGCGCATACTTCTGAAATGACTGAGATAAAAATTATTTGTGAAAACAGCCAACAAGCCCCCCTCAGTCCAACTGACAGAGGAAGAAGCTCGGTGGGGGGGGCCGGGGGCCCCAGGGTCACATGTCCTATCTGATGGACCAGTGCACCCATCAGGACAAGCACCTTCCCTTCGCTTCCCAGGGCCCAAACTCTCAGTCCTTCTTGCCCTACGGACCAGATGACAAAGGGAAGCAACGCTGTCTGTGCAGGAGCCAGAGTCCAACCCATTTGGAAAACACCTGAAAGCCACACTCTGCACAGCGCTGCAGAAATGCAGAGGCTCCTGGCCCGGTATCAGGGGGAGGGCCAGCCTTGCCCCGGTCGATCAGGTGGCTTTCTCCAAGAGCTCTGTCACCTGGCAGGGTTGCAGCAAAAGTCCCGAGTCTAAGGAGAAGCCAGTGTCCGGAGGCCCGGAGAGCAAAACTGCACCACAAAGGAGGCCTCGGCAGCACCGAGGTGGACACAACATCTTGGCGCAGTTTGTGCACGTTGGGGAAGATGGGCGCTCATCTCTCGGCCACCGGAGCACCCTTGACTCGCAGAAAATGGGGTGAAGCAGAAGGAGGTGCGCTGGAGACAGACCCAGAGGAAGTGGGGCTGGCGCAGAGGGCCTCCTGGTTGCACGTGAAACTGGCACCTGGTCCCTGGCAAGACGTGCTGCCTTTTATGAAATGACTTCTCCTCTCCTTCTCTCTCAGAAGTAGGATGCGGCTTTGATTTTCTTTTTTTATATAGTATGAAGAGAAGGGGTGCCAGGGCCACCTGCACTGTCCTGGCATCCCTTAGCCGTGGCAGGGGACAGACACACAAATTGCCCCATAATGTGAGTGCAGGAGGGGACACAGGTGAATTCCAACTGAGGGTCACTCAGTCATGACTAGAGCCACCCCTACCCACACTGGCTGGCCCCCCAGTACCTAAAGACCCTCTGTAAAGACCAGGCACCGGCCCTGTCTTACTTCCGAAAAGACTAGCTCCCACCTCCTCCTGGAAACCTTTGTCATCACGATCCCTGCCTTCGCCCTCTGCCCCCCTGATCCTGTCGCACCCCCTTGAGCCCCATACACCCAATTAGCATCCTGACAGGGTGCTGGTTTGGGCTCTGGGGCAGACAGATCTGGGCTGAAGTTCTGGCTGGGGCTTTTCTCAGTGACATGGCCTTCACTTGAGTCGCTTGGCCAGCTAGCACCTTGATTTTATCCTGGCGAGGCCCATGCTGGACTTCTGGCCTTCAGAACTATAAGATAACACATTTGTGTTGCTTTAAGACTCTAAGTTTGTGGTGATTTGTTAAGGCAGCAACAGGAAATGAAGACAAGGCTCCTTCTTGCAAGGCCAGCAAACTGCTTCAGGTTGTCAGCTGCCCTCAGATGGAACCCCGTACTCTCCCGCATTCAGGACGCCCATGGGCACTGGGACCCTGCCATGTCCCCCACACACAGGCAGCCCCTACCCGATGCTGACCTGCTTCCTGGAGCCACACAGGGGAGGGCGAGCGTCTACTCTTTTTCTCCGACCTTCTTTTAGTTTCCTGGAGCTGCTATAGCAAAGAACACAAACTGAGTGACATTAAAAAAAAAAAAAAAAAAAAGACTTATTCTCTCCCAGTTCTGGAGGCCATGAAATCAAGATGTCACAGGCTAGGCTCGCTCTGAAACCTGTAGGTTTTCTTCCTGCCTCTTCCAGTTTCTGGTGTTGCCAGCAGTCCTTGGAGTCTGTTGGCATCACTCCACCCTGTGCGTCTGTGTCCTCGCCTCTTCTTGGAAGGACACCAGTCATTGGATTGAAGATCCACCCTGATCCAGAAGGCTCTCACCTCAAAATCCTTAACTAATTGCATCTGCAAAGACGCTATTTCCAAACAAGGTTCGTCACAGGTTCTGGGTGAATGTAAATTTGGGGAGCACTATCCAGCCCACCACGGACCCCTGCGCAAGGTAAGCTGCTGCTGGGGCCTGCTGTGGAAGGTCCGAGCTCCAGCCTGGGTTTGCATCTCTGCTCACAGACAGGGCTGGAGGGGTCCCTCACGGAGGGAAGGAGCTCACTGAGTTCTGCGTGAATCTCGCCAAGCATGTCACAGAACTAGAAAAAAGTCCCCAGAAAAGTTCCTGGCGACAGCATGTACCCTGACACAACCCCTCCTTAACGATGCCTGGACAAGAACACAGACCATTGTCACCACAGCTTGCCAGCTCTGACGTGATGTTACCACAGGAAGGAGCTGAGGGTATTGTCATCAGACTTGGCATTCCTGCCCTTCCCCACCCTGTCCTGCAGACCAGAGGCTCTAGTTTGGGGACAGGGGGCTTCGGAAGGACAGTGCACATCTCCGCCCTAGTCCAAGGACCTGTGTCTTAAAGCATTTGTGTTTACAACAGGACAGGGACTGAACATTTGTTTCTGGCAAGAATCAATTCTGAGCTTATGATACTTAATGAAAACCAGACTGCACCCACAGAGTCTCATCCAGAGTGGCGCCAGCCTTCCCTGTACGTCTAAGGAGTGGTGGGGTAGGTGACCTGGCAGAGCTGCCCACTGACATGGGCCCTTGAGCAGAAACCACTGGTGTCAACCAAATCGCCATCTTCTAGCTTCTGGATTCCTCTCCACATCTCACTGTCTAGAAAGTGAGGATGGCATGAACCTTGTCTGAGCCCTGCTCCTCACTTCCAGGAGTTCTTCCTGGCTGTCCCACCCTGTCGTATTTGTTTTCTGGGCTGTGTAACAAATGGCCACCAATTTAGCAGCTTAAAACAACAGCCATTTATCTCCTCGCATTTTCTGTGAGTCAGGGGTTGGGCACAGCTGAGCTCAGGGTCCCCCATCATCTGAGGTCCAGGGACTGCTCCCAAGCTCACAGAGTTGTTGGCAGAATTCATTTCCTTGTTAGACTGAGGTCCCTGATATCTTTCTAGCTGTTGGTCAGGGCCACCCTCAGCTCTCACAGGCAGTCTCTGATTTCTTTCCCCCGGGGCCTCCATAGGCCATTCTTCCCGGCCAGCAAGGGCAGTCTCTCTGACTTCTTCCATCTCTGCCTTGTAGACTCCCTGTTATGGACTGAATGTTTGTGTCCCCTGCAAATCCATATGTTGAAATCCTCACCCCTCAGATAATGGTGTTAGGAGACTGGGCCTTTGGGAGGTGACTAGGTCATGAGGGTGGATCCTCATGAATGAGATCAGTGCCCCTACACCCATGTGAGGACACAAGAGAAAACAGTCATCTGCAAGCCAGGAAGCACGCCCCACCAGACACCAGATCTGTCAGCACCTTGATCTTGGACTTTCAGCCTCCAGAACTGTGACAAACAAATGTTTGTTGTTAAAGTTGCCCGGGCGTGCCAGTCTATTTTTGTCATAGCAGTTCATGCTAAGACACTCCCTTTGTATTTGTTTTATTGAGGTGAAATTCACATAACAGAATTAACCATTTTAAAGTGAACAATTCAGTGGCATTTAGTATGTTCACAATATTGCGCCACAACCACCTCTATCAAATTCCACATTTCATCACGCCTGTTCCCATTAAACTAGACCCCCTATGAAGAGCCCACCTGATTAGATCGGGCCCACCCAGGATGGTCTCCCATATGACAACCTCAAAGTCAACTGGTTAACAACCAAATCACAGAAGTGAGCCTGGCCAGTGTTGAGTGTTGACCCATGAACCAGGAGGTCACAGTTCAATTCCCGGTCGGGGCACATTCCTGGGTTTCGGGCTTGATCCCCAGTAGGAGGCGTGCAGGAGGCAGCCAATCAATGATTCTCTCTCATCATTGATGTTTCTATCTCTCTCCCTCTCCCTTCCTCTCTCTGAAATCAATAAAAACATATATATTTTTTAAAATCACAGGAGTGACGTCCATCAAATTCACACTCAGGGAGAGGGGATTTTACAGCACATGCACACTCAGGGACTGGAAATCTTGAGGGCCACCCCAGAATTCTGCCTACCACGCCTGTCCACCCAGGAGCCAACACCGAGGAGCCGCTTCCCCCTTTTGCTCTAAGCTGGCGTCCACTTGGACAACATACCACAGCACGGGTGTTGAGGGCCTGAGCCATGGGCAGACAAACCTGGGTGTGTGTGCTCTGCCAGATCCCGGTAACACCAGACCCTTATCACCCTCAATTTACTCACCTGTTAAATGGTGCTAAAAACATAGCTACCTGATAAATAAAATAGCATTGATGGAGCATTTGCCAGAGAAACATCAATTGGCTGCCTCCTGCAAGCCCCCTACAGGGGATTGAGCCCACAGCCGGGGGGGGGGGGGGGGGGGGGGGGGGGGGGGGGGGCTGTGCCTGACCTGGAATCCAACCGGCAACTTTTTGGTGCACAAGAGGATGTCCAACCAACTGAGCCACACCAGCTAGGGCCTAAGTACAGTACTTTAAATACATTCTTCTGTGCCCAGGGAAATGCTAGCTGTCACTATTATAATTGGCATCTTCCTCCTTTCCTTCTTTCCCATTCTTTCTAATTCCCTGGGCTTTGGGGCTCTTTCTGAGCATATCATGAGGTGGTGAACTTCCTAGGGACAAAGGAATCTTGGGTTTGTTTCTTCCCCATCTTCTGGGCCTTGCCTGAAATTCTGCGGCCCCAAAATGTTCTTTCTGGCTGTGTGCATCTCCCCACTTTGCACCCTGACAAGACTAGGCTCCCCTATACACCCCACTTGCATGAGGAGGCTCCCCACACTCCCCAACCAGAGTCCAGACAGTGGGTCAGACAGTTTCCAGATGATTCTCCCCCTAAAAATGATGTGGTTGGCAGAGGAGTCCCCCTGCTATACAGCCCCTCTATCTCCTGTCCTTTTGTGTGGGAGATAGGCTTTCCCCGAGGCAGTCAAAGCATTTGTCTAGGTTGGCTTTCCATCAGATATCCCGCCCTCCCCTGTGAAACAGGAAGGGAGTGATAGGATCTGACCTGCGGGCAGCTGTCAGGCTGGGCCAGCTCTTCCCCCGCGCCTGGCCATCGGCTGGCCGCGGGAGAGCTGAGATTAGAGGCACAGGGAGAGCGAGATCTCCGATTGCTCTCTGACGCCCAATGCAGTTCTTGTTTTCCCCTTAATCAGAATCCCCTTGTACGAAATCCTCCTGGCAACAGTTTTGCATTAACTGTTTTGGTTGACTGACTTTTTGTACAGCTCTTCCAGGGAAAAGCGAATGCAATGTGGCTCAGATTAAGCAGAATGAAAGGAATTCCTTGGCCTCAAAGCCGGGGATTTGGCTCTGAGCCAGAGAAGGGTCCCTGGCCTCTTGTCTGACGTCCCTGAAGCCTGGGCAGTGGCTGTGCTGGGGGTCTTGTTGGAGGAGATTCATCATTTCTGAAAGGTGGGGCTGAATGTCCCAGGGCAGCAGGGCTCAGGTGCATGGATGTCACCTGAAGCTGCAGTGCATGCTCACTTGGAGGGTCTTTTTGGCTCCAGTGGCCTACTGTCCATTGGGTCATTGTGGTGGCCATCACAGACAGGATCCTCAGCCAACCAGGCCCTCAGGGCATTCCTGACCAGGCTCTGACCTCACCCTATCTGGAGATGCAACCCTGGCAGCCTTGTCCAGAGTGTGGGCCCTGCCTCTGGACCCCAGCAGACTGACCAGCTTCCAGGAGCCATCACAGATGGGCTCCTCATGCCCACCCTCTACTCCACCTGGGGTTTTGGGCAAACCTCTTCTTTCCAGGCCAGCTTGCCTAGCACATACTGTGCCCTCTGCTTGTCCCACAGACCCCCAGACTCACCACCCCTGCCCTGGGAGCAGGTCAGAGAGTCTTCAAGGGGGTTCAGGGTGGAGTGGATTGGGGCAGGGCAAGCCTCTGCCAGCCAGTCTCCCCAAGCCCATGGGCCATGGAAGGGCTGCTGCACCTGGCCATTGGGCCCTGTGCCATGGACAGATGCCCAGCCCAGGGCCCTGGCATCCTGGGACCCAGAATGTCCCAGAGCACAGCTCATGTCTGAGACAAATCCCCCGGAGTTGGGGCTGTGGTTCACAGCTTGATAAGGGGCCAGGGCTCCAAAGGGAACATCTCCTGCCACAGAAGGACCTGAGGCTGATGTTCCAACTGCTTTTTTAAATTCTGTATTTGTCTCTTTGATATCTATTAATCACAGAGCCAAACTACCAGCCACAGGTACTTGTTTACATCTCCTAGCGCCCATTCTCCACACCACCCCCTTACCTACCCCGACACACCCCACAGATATTGCCCTGCCCTAAACCACCCCGGGCCAGGTGCCAGCCAGCCAGGGGCAGCCCCGCACCCCAGGGTCCCGGGAATGACTGGGGCAGCCAGTCCTGCGCTCTCTCCGCTGCCCTGTCCTGCCTTCGTTTCCTTCCCTCTAAATTAAAACTCTCCACTTCAGGCCGAGAGAGAGGAGCAGGGACTGGATTTGCCCACTTGTCTGCAACAAGTGAAAACTGAGGCAAAACCTACAAAACCAAAACAGTGGTTTTCAAACACTGGACAGCAGGCAGCATAAAACAGTGTCACTTCACTGAGGCGGGAGATAAGGTGAGTCTGGCAATCGCCCTGGCTTGCTGCCCAGGGATGGACTAGGTTCAGGGAGGGAAACTGAGGCCAATTCCCATGACGAGCCGGAGCATCCAGGGAGACAAGGCGGCTGGAATCTGCCCTGACAAAGTCCTGGAGAACTGAGCCACCCTTAGACTGAGCCCAGAGATCTGCAGAGGGCCCCCCTCGACTCTTCGGCTGAAACTAAGGGGTGCAGGTGTGGGAGGAAACTGAGGCTGGGGCAGGATATCTCCCCTCCCCCTGGAAAGGAGCAGAAGGACCAACCTCTGGTGTCTCCTGGGGCTAGGAACAGCAAGCTCCCAGCAGAGGAGTGGACTCCAGGCACAGTTTCCCTGCGCCCCCCTCACTGGTGTGCTCCCAAACAGTCCCTCCCTGTAACCTTGTCCTATTACCCTGAGGTCTGTGAATCCCTTAATGCACCCTTCATGCCCATGGAGAACTAATAAAGATCTCCCAGAACCTTCTCTCTGGCCCTTCCCTATACTGCTGAGTCTTTAGTTCACTTGAAGGCTGGCTCGACTTCCACTTGTCACGCAAGCCTCTCTCATCCGTGGCCTGGCCTCTCTGGGAGTGAGAGCATCTAGAGCTTGGGGGGACAGGTCCCAGAAGGGACCATGGGGAGGATGGCTCAACCCTGGGCAGAGGGGCCACCTCAATGGACGATGAGAAGTGACATGCCCACGATACGGAGGACAGGCAAACTGCTGGCACCTTCTGTCCTGGTCTCCTCTCCTCATCTAGACTCATGCTAAGAAAGTATTTTGGGGTCAATGGGGTGGGTGGGTCCAGGTCCCGATGCCTTCCCTTCTCCAGCTCGTTACAAGCAACCTAGGGCAGGGGACTGCTGGGGTTTCCAGGCCTGTGGGGTACCCAGTGGAGAGCACTGTGCTCACCCAAATGCACCTGCCTGTCCCAGTGACAGGGAAGAAGGGTCCCATAGTCCCCAGCCTGTACCAACCCTAGCCAAAAGGCCTGGGGCAGGTTAAGGACCCCCAAGGTAGAGGCAGCCACCTCCCAAGCTCCTCCAAGCTCCTTCCTGAACACCCAGAGCTCTAAGGACCCCCACTCCCTCCCACTCACACCACCCTAGTTGGGCTGGGGTGGGGGGGTGGAGAAAAGGGGTCCTTGGCCCCTTCTCCTCCACTGGGCAGAACAGGAAGAGGGTGATTGAATCAGTACTTCTCACCCCTTCTGGAACATTCCAACATGGAAAACCCACTAAGCAGCTGGGGAAGCAATTTGGGGACTTTAATTAAAGGCTGCTGAATCCCCCACAGAGCCCCACCCCCACACACAGCTGGAGAGGCCTACCACATCTGCCCTCAGTGTGTTCCGAGGTCCAGGCACTGGAGCTGGCGGCTAGGCCCAGTTTCCACTGAGGGGGGCTGAGCAGAACAAACCAGTTTACCCTTTCTACTCATGGCCTCAGAGTCTGCCTTCTGAGCTCAGCCTGGGCGCCAAAGCCAAACAAACTAGTGGCCCCACAGCTCTGTACCCAAGTGCTGCAGGAAGGGAAAGTGAGTTGCACCGGCAGGCTCAGGAAAGGAACTCCAAGTGTAGGGAGGAAACAAGCCCAGAGTGAGAACTCAGCTGCCCTGTTCTGAGGCTGCCTCCATCTCAGTGTGCACCTTCTGCAGGAAAGGCATTCCAGACAGAGGGAACAGCATGTGCAAAGACTATGAGGTCAGAAAGATCCCAGCAGGTGGGAGGAGCTGACAGGGGCAGAAGCCTAGGGGTGAGAAAAGGACAGAGGTGCATGGGTGGGGGCCACACCTCAGAAGGCTTGATTGCTGCAATCAGGAATCTGGTCTTCATTCTAGAAGCAAGGGGGGTGGGGGAGAAGATTGGAGTGTTTTAAAATAATGATATCTGGTTTACTCTGAAGACACCCCTCTGGTGGCCATGCACGCAGACTACTCATTGCAGGTGAAAAAAGAGGTGCCAGGGAACAATGAGGGACCTGTGAAGCCATCCAGGCATGAGATGTCAGAAGTTTGGACAAGGGGTCTCCAGGGAGAAGAAATATGCATGGATAAGGCTGGGAACTAGGACTGGGGCCAGGGGATGTCCTGCTTTTCCTCCTGCTTCTGCCAACCAGGGCAGGCTGCCATGCCATCCCTAAGTAGAGTCCCTTATAGGAAATGGAAGCAGAGCTGCCAGGCACAAGTGCTCACCACCCAGCAGATTCCTAAACTGGGCACCCTCGTTATTGTAAATTGAGCCAGCCCTCCCCTTGACCCACATCAGAGGTCCAAGTTGGGGAGGAGGCTATGAGTACATGTCACCCACATCTGCCCACATCTCTACCACAGTTCCACCGAGGTGACCTGGGACCAGCCCCCAGCCCTGCTCCTGGCTTTCCCTGGATGGTGGGCCTAGAAAACAATACTGGCCCCTCAAGGCAGCTCCAGACTGGAGTGTCCTCTGGGAGCAGAACTAGGAGGGCAAGGGGTGGGCCTCCTGCCTGCTAGAGACAGATGTCCCCATCTCCCACACAGCCTTCTGCTGAGGCTCTTCTCATACACCAACATCCACTGACCTCAAGTCCACACCATGGGTAGGTCATGTGACAAAGTGACCATGGTGATTGGTGGGGGCACTAGCTGAAATGGAGAGTGGTGACTGACAAGGTGCTACTCCCCTGAAAATCCTCATTCTGACCCTGAGGCGCAGGACAGGTTGTGGCCCAAGTAGCCCAGGGTAGAAAAGCCCCTTTGGGGTCAAGGATATGATATGGACCCAAGGCCTGGGGTGCAGAGTCCACTGCCTGGTCCTACGAGGGCCCGGGGCAGCCTGGGTATGCCAGGCCTGGACCTAAGGAGCCCTGGAAGTTATTGTCAGTGCAACTGGTGAGTACCTGGCAGAGAGCACTGTGGCCAGGAGCAATTAAGAGTCATTACTGAGGGGCCTGGCATTCCCAGGGGTAGAGAGAAAGACAGGGCACCCCAGCCTGCCTCAGTCTGGCCTGACTAGAATAGGAGCTGAGCAGACAGCTGGGCTGCAGATGAGCCTTCATTCCTGCCCATCCCCACACCTCCAGGAAGCTGGGTAAATACAACAAAATTGAGACAATAAGAGCCTGGGGCATGCTCTGTGCTCTGAGCAGGGTCTGGTGAGTGGGACCTGTGGGCTTGGCCTGTGGTAGGCAGTGCGGGGAGCTGATAGGAGGCTGTTAGGAACACCATTCCCTGCACACAAGAGTCACTTCACACTCAGTGTGCAGCAATTCCAACAGGTTTCCGGGAGGGAATGTCCACTGGGCAATAAGACACCAAATTAGCTAAAGTCATGGGTACAGACCAAAGTGTTGGACAGACCCAGCCTTAATCCTGCCCCACCACTCAAGTGGGTAACCTGAGACCTCAGTTTCCTCATCAGGAACATAGGACTACCCAGCTTGGTGTCTTGAGGCTGGGAAGAGAGCTCTGGGACAGCCTGCAGAGTCACCGAGGCTATGTGGTATGTCCCTGGGCAGGCCCTAAACCTCTGAGCCTCAGTTGCTCATCTGTGACATGTGGCCAAGCATACCTCAAGGGGTATATAAATATCACGGTTAGACCTCTTCTGGCACTCCAACAGTGCCCACTAGAGTTAGCTGGTATGATTCTCATTCCCCTGGGCAGTGGCACCTCCAGTCCCCACCCTCCAACCGTCAAGGTCACGTGGAAGAACACAGATCCAAACTTTATTTCTTAAATAGTTCTCTCTACCCAGCATGTGTGCGCAGCCTGCTTTGGCTGGGTGACAGGCATAAATTAAGGTTACTGAGTATCCCCAGACAGGGCGTGGGCTGGCCTGGCCTCTCAGTCCCAGCCAAAGTCCTGGCCGGTCATCTGGTAGAACTTTCGGTTGAAGGGCTGGTAGAAGTCCCGCAGGCTCTGGACCACTGCCTCTGGCACTCGGGGGTGGGGCCGGCCCTTGGACTTGCCCAGGCAGCGGGGGCGGCTGCTCCCCTGGGCCTTCTTGAGGCAGGGGAAGCCCTTGGTGGCATTGAAGTAGAAGTGCTTGTCCGTGACAACCCTTCTGAGGCCCAGGAAGTCCTGCACTCGGCCAACTTCTCCAGCTGGGTCACTGACCAGGCGCTCACCGCTGACAAACAGGAAGTGGGACAGGGGGAAGTGTCGCAGCCAGTTGTCCAGGTGCTGGGCGTAGAGGCCGATGCGCACGGCGCTCCAGGCTGTGTCCACGGGGCCCCGGCCGTGGCGGAAGGCCAGGGCTCGGAAGCTGGGCAGGCCCGGGGTCTTGGAGAGCATCTGTGCGTAGTCGGAGATGGCCCGAGTCACAGGGTTCCGAACCACCACGATCAGCTTCGTGTCCGGGGACATGCTGTGGATGCGGTGAGGGGCCTCGAGAGTCACGAAGTAGCTGGGAGTCTTCTCTATGGTGATCTGCCCGTCCAGGGTGCGTGGCATCAGGCTCCTGCGGGTTGCATGGCAGGAGAGGTGGGCATGAGAAGGTGCTGGTTCCCCTCAAGCCCTCCCATCATAGACCAGCCCCAGGGATGCCCCAGACCCCCAAGGTAGGTGAGCCTTCCCCTCCCCCAGACCCACCCATCCTGAAGTGCCACGGTGGGCAGCCTGGGATGTGGGCTGAGAGCACCCAGCCCCAGCACAGGCCCACAGTGACAGCCTCTCCTGTCAGGCGGCCCACCCTAGTTAGACTGCGCCCCAACCCTGTCACTGCTGTACCTCCCACTCCAGACCAAGCACCACTAATGCCAGTGGCTTGGATTTGCCATCTACAGGGCTCCACCCACCCTCCCCACCCCAAAGGATCCTACACTGTAATTACCCAGGTCACACTTTCATTAAATGGATGAAGGTGTCCCCTAAATTAGGCCATTAATAATTGACAAGTGTCCCGACACCTTTGTCAGCTGCTCTTCTTCTCACTCCCTGCCCTGCATAGCTCCTCCGCCCCCTTTGATTACAGCCCCACTAATTTTCACTGACCCGGGCCCAATTCAAATGCCAAAAGCCTCCGGCACAGCCCAGCACATTAGAGAACTATGAGTGAGGTAGCCTGAGGACCAATCCCAAGGCCTCAGCAGCTAGAGCTTCCCAGGCCTGGCTCGGACCCCAGGATGCAAGGCTGTGACTGCAGCATTTCGGCCAATTCCTTTCATTCTGACTAGGGCAGAGGGCACTGTCACCATATCAAGGTTCTGGGAGAGTTCGCTGATGACCGCCCCCTGACTGCCCCAAACGTGGGGAAGCCCTTTCCAAGCACCCCACTGAGCAGGCCAGGTACCCCGAGCAGTTTCCCAGGTAGTGCAGGGAGAGGCGTGGCAGGGCGCTGCAGGGCCAGCTGAGCAAACAGCTCCAAGGGAGGACTGAAGAGAGGGCTGGAAACTAGGTTAATGGAGGCAGAAGCTGTGGGACCTGTGCCTTCAGAGGGGATGGCCTCTGCCCAAGGCCCTGCCCTGCCTCCAGTCCTCTGAGGGGACTGCTCCTCCCCTCACTGGCAGCCTCCAGGTCTGGCGCCAGCCAGGAGGTGATACACAGGACAAAGTTCAGGTTTCATCCAGCCTGCATCCAGCCTAAGGGACCCCCAGACTCAAGCTCCTGTGAGGCAGGACCCCAGTTTCTTCCTGCTCAGCCCCAATGAAACTCAAGCTGGGTGAACACACAGGTGTGCAGACCCACATGCTGGGGTGCTTGGCTTAGAGGGTGCTGGGGATGTGAGTCCCAGGCATACCAGCTGCTCCCCTGACACCTCCCATGGGCTCAGGGGAGATGGGTGTGTTGCATGGTCTTCAGGCTCTGGAAACTTCCCTCACCCCCTCAAAACAAGGCCCTGGTCAGAACTGGTCTACAGAAGTCACCAGGAAGGGGAGGGATGACAATTCTGTTTCCCCATCACGATGACAAAGTGAGCTGGAATCTCCCTCCAACCCACTCACTGTCCCATTTGATAGGCAGGCACACTGCCGCTCAGAGAGGGAGTGAAAAGCTGGGGGTGGGGTGGGCACTGACCCACAGCACTCCCACCTGTGGGGCTACAGCTGCTGGAAGGGGCAGTGTCAGCTTGGCTTCTGCTCCCAGAGCCCCTGCACCCACACCCTGCCTTGTGCCCTGGGATTACAAGCGGGAACAACACCTGGCCTTTCTGGATAAGTTCAGTGAGACCTCAGGGGTTGACAAGGACTTGAGGCCAGGGCTGCAGCCTAAGGTGGCCATTTCAGGCCCCCCCCCCCCAGTTTCCCCAGGAGGGAATCAAAAGAAAGGGAGTCTCCTCCACTGGACCTCACTGCTGAGACCCAAGAAGAGAAGCCTGGGCTGGGGCAGATGGACTGCCAGGTGGACCAGAAGTCATTGTCCCTCCCTTCATTGCCCCCCTCAGGAAGGAACCAGCCCTGGTTACTCCAGGATCCTCCCCTTCCATCTTTTACACCCCTGCTTTTCTTCCCCCAGGCACTGAGTGATCCCAGAAGCACTCCTTCCCCTCCCAAACTGGGCACTTAGGGTGCTGAACATTCCCCCACCCAGCACTCCTGCCTGAGGGGAGGGAGCCGCAAGGAAGGATACCACAGAAGTGGGAGGAGCGGAGTGGGAGGTGCTTCCCGGAACCCTGTGGAAGGGGGATGGGAATGGGAGGGGCTGCAGATTTTCCGGGCCCACTCTTGCTACATACCAGCTTTGAGATCTGAGATCTCTGGGATCAAGTACTATCCTCACCTGCCCTCAGAAGCCTGTCCTGGCCTGGGCATGGAGGAGGGTGAGGAGGGTGAGGATGGAGGTTTCGGGGGTTGGGAGAGACAGGGGAGGGGATGAGAGGAACAGGACTCTGACCTCCACACAGCAAACATCTGACAAGTTGTTCCCGGACCCTCCCTGTTCATCTGGTCTGCATTTCCCTGCGGCTTCCATCCAGCCCCAGGCCACTCTCCCTCCTTAGTCTCATCCCCCCTCATGTCCCCCGTCTTGCCTGGGCCCCATCCAGCCGGGCCTGGGACTGAGCAGAAGCTACTTAGGGTTTCTGTGTGGATCCATAGGGTGCTGGGGGTGGGACATTGGTCCCCTGCCACAGGAGCCTTTCTGGGCTTAACACAGGAAGAAAAGTCCCATAGAAGCCCAGGTCCCTTCCCCACATATTCCCACTCCCTGCATTAGCCCCAGGAACCAAGGGGTTTCCCCACTTACACCCCTCCTGTCTCCTCTCAATTTTCCCAAATGCTAAGGTCAAAGTATAGCCCCACCTGCCCCCAGACAGGATAGCCCTTGTCTGTGAACCCCAGCACCTGCCAAACAGAAATGCTCAGTGAGTGAATGAATAGATGAGCAAATGCTGACTGAGTTTGGGGGTATTTGGAGGTCACAGTCCCAAGATGAAGGACCCTCAAGAGTCTCAGAGATGGGCTAACTGAGGCTCAGGGAGAGGGAAAGGTTTGGTCAAGGTCAACTTTGGGCAGCCCCAGAGCCCACCTGCCAAGGCCATGGGAAGGGCCAGGGTCACTGCCTGGAATGAGGTCAGTCACAGCCCAGTGGGCATGAGTGTCCCAGAAACTCAGCTGGGGGTACTCCTCCTCTACTCACCACCCTAACCCTCCACCCAAAACACTCCTAGAGGCTCAGCCCAGGGTCCTGAGAGCAAACACCACCACCAGACCGTGCCCAGGGGCTGGGCACCCTCTTTGCAGCTGGGGAAGGGGTGGGCATTTTCAGAGGCTCACTGCGCACTCAGAGTAGGTTGAAAGAAAAAAAGGGCCAGAGGCACAGGACACCTGTAAGCACACCAAGCCCATGTTTGTACATGTCAGCACATGGGCACCTGTGCTAGGTACTCTGCACCCACACCCTGTCTCGTGCCCTGAGAATTCAGGTGG
The DNA here is from genome assembly GCF_964146895.1 of Miniopterus schreibersii. Taxonomy (NCBI): domain Eukaryota; kingdom Metazoa; phylum Chordata; class Mammalia; order Chiroptera; family Miniopteridae; genus Miniopterus; species Miniopterus schreibersii. Next base: position 10,556,649 of record NC_138103.1, read on the forward strand.
TAACAGCACCCAGCCCTCTTGGGACAAGTTCGGTGAGACAGTCCCCTTTGAAGGAACTCCAGCAGCTCAGGCAGCCCAGGTCCTGCTCACTGTGCACCAGCCAATGAGGGGTCAGCGCTAGACAGCCCAGAAGAGCACCTCCGGATTAATGGGGCAAGGCCACCAGGACCTGACCCTCTGCATCCTCTGCACCCCCCTCTTCCCCCCCCCCCCCAGTGGAGGTGGCTTTAAAAATGAGGAAGGAGAAAGTCCCTTCTTTACCAGAGCTAAACTCCCTCCTGAACCCCCTGGCTCCCATCTTGGGCACCCCAGTGTTCCAAGAGACCCGAGCTGAGGATCTGACCTCCAGTCTGGGTCTAGTGTCTGCCGCCTCTCAGGCCCTCATCTTCCCCAGACCTGTCCCTCAGAGCTGGAGCATGCTCGCAGGGGAGCCGGGAAGGGGCCTCAGGATCCCTGGCTCTTTTAAGAACCCTTTTAGGGCTACACCCATTCTAGCCTCCCCTGCAGCCCCCCATTAGCCCAGCTCAACGTCTCCCCCCAGCTTCTTGTAGTCAAAGTTCTTGGGATCATTGTGGACCCTGAAATTTGCACTACAGTTAACAGTGTGTTCTCCACTCTCCCACCCCCTCCACTCCCCCCCCCCCCAGCAGTGAGGGATTGAAAATGCTTTGGGATGCCAGTGGCACTGTCAGAGTGAGTAGCACGGTCTCTCTGAGTTCTGAGGATGCCAGGATTCAGCCAGTTGGATTCAAGGATGGACTCACCTCCCTCCCACCATCATTCCACTTCCTGAGGATCCCCTGACAGCAGCAACCCTTCTGAGCTCAGGAGCTAGAACCCCTGTTTTCACTGGGGCTCTCCCAAACCCATGAGTGGTTTTTAAGGCAAAAGGCAAAGAAAGCAAATGGGAGTGGAGGTGAGGAATCTGGGAACAGAAAAACTGGTGCACTTGGAGATGAAGAGTCTGGGTCCTGCCATCCCCAACTCCCCACTAATTCACCAGGACCTTGGGCAGGGTCCTCTCTGCCCCACAGAGGCTGGTCCCAAGCTGGGGCTGAGGTGAGAGCTTCAGGGAGTGGGGTGACTTACTCTCCATTTATAAGCCCTCATTTCCCCCCATAGGAAGGGACAGGGCAGGTGGCAGGCTTGTGTGCAAACTGACGGAGGCTGCAGGCAGGTCTTCATACTCTGCCTTCAGTGCCAGTCTCAGCAGGGAGGGGCTGGCATTCCACGGCCCCCAGGACAGGCTGTTTCATCGGGGATAGGTGCTCCTCCACATTCCACACTGTACCCCAAGTCCATCCTGGTCGAGTAGAGCCCCATGACATGAAGCTGGGGTCCTAATTTCCGTCCTGGGGCACTGACTCAAAGGCACCATCCTTCCTCCGAAAGCCTAGACTTTCTCCAGACCCTCAGGACCATGGAGGACTCCTCTTCCCAGGATCAGGAGTCTTGGGAGGCAGACACTTTCTAGGAGACGGCAGGGATCCTGGAAGCCCCTTCCTAGGGTAACTGGCCAGCGGGGGAGGGTGACTGAGCCTGACAAATTCTAACGCGCTCAAACCACACTAGCTTGAAACTACTTCTCACCTGGGATGGCAGCCCCTTCCCCAGTCTGGCTGAGACCCCCCTCAGCGGCCCCGAACCAGGGCTTTCCCTGGAGTTTTCAAAGTTTCTTGGAGCTCGGGCCAGTGACGAAGCCTCGCCGCCACCCACACACCCACCCAGGCTGGTCGCAGACCCGCGACGCCCGAGACCTCTCCCCGCCGCGCCCCCAGGGATCCCCCAGGGGCGCACCCCGCCGTTTCCCCGGAGGCACGAGCCGGGCGCGCAGGGAAGCGGCGGGAGCGGAAGGGCGCGGGCGCTCACCGGTACCAGGAGAGTCCGCGCTCGTACCACCTGTCGAAGAAGTGGGGCTCGGAGCCGAGCGCGCGGACGTCGGGGTGCAGGCGCAGGAACTCCAGGAGGGCGCGCGTGCCGCCCTTCTTCACCCCAACGATGAGCGCCTGCGGGAAGCGCCGGCGGCCCGGGCCATTGGCGACCGGCAGAGCCGGCGCCTCCGGGCTGCGGGCGACGCGGGGCGGCACCGCGGGTGCGGGGGCCGGCACGGGGACTCGGGCGGCCGGCGGGCATCGGCCCGGGAGGGCGCAGAGGCAGTAGGCGCCCAACACCAGCGCGGCGAGCAGCAGAGGCGCACGGGGCGCCCGCAGCGCGGCCGCCGGCCCTGCCCCCGCGCCCTGGCCGCACCCGGCCCCGCCGCCCAGGCCGCCGCTACCTGCCATCCAGCCGCACCGCGCCCAGGCCCGGGAGCCGGGTCTGCAAGAGGGCGCGCATCCCGTTCCGCGCCTCGGTCAGCCCGCAGCGCCTGGCTTCTGCTCGGCGCCCAGCCTCCCACAGCCCAGAGCGGGCGCGGGGAGGGGCGGGGGCGGGGTGCCCCGCCCAGAGCGGAGGCCCCGCCTTCCTAGGCCACTGCCCCACAGGGTCCAGGCCCGCACCCACAGATGCTGCGGAGTGACTGGGAGCCTCAGAGAATACCTGGACGCTCCCCCCGGGAGACCGTGGGCTCCAGATCTCTCCGCTCCGGGTCTTCACCCTTGCGCCCCGGGATGGGGCAGAGGCAGGGCAGGGCAGTGACAGAGCAGCACCGTGGGCCCCAGCACTAGGTCTTAGAGCGACGATCCCGCCCCTCGCCCACCAGGTTGGCGCAGCAGGTGCGCGGGCCGAGCAAGTGAGCCACGGAGGCTCGTAGGCCTGAGCCCTAGTGCGCAGAGGGATTCCCGGGGAAACCTGCAGCAGGAATGGGGCGCACCTCCCTGACAGTCGGTTTGCCATTCATCAGATTCACGGTCCTGGTGGCTGGAGAGCGCTAGCCAAGTATGATTGCCATTTTAGAGTAAGGGAGACGGGTTCAGCGAGGACAGATGTCTTGCCCAAGGGCGCAGTGAAATGCAAACTTCAGTCTCCTGATCCTTCTACAGTGCCACACCGTCTGTCTATGTAGCCTAGCCCACCTGGTGTTCCCTGGGGTGTCAGCGACCCATCTCTGATGCTGGCAAAGTGGCTCCTATTGGAGGTCTGAAAGACTCAGGAGACCTGTTCTGGGGGAACTAGGAGGAAGAACCCAGGTGCTGTCCTAGGAGCTCCCTCTGAGGGGCAGTGAGGTTCAGGGGTTATTCATAGTTATGGGACCTGCTGTGTGCTGGACACTCTGCAGGAGTTTTATGCTCCCCTAAGTTCACTGAACCCCTAGGACGGCACAGAAAAGGAAGGCAGAGAGGAGAATCGGGCTCTGAGAACTGAGCAACAGTCCCAGGTAGAGATGGACATGGACCCCTGTCCTTTCTCCACCCCTGCCCCAGCCCAGCCTTCCTGGCAAGGTGGTCGGCCAGCCTCTCCAGCCAATACCCAGAGGTCTCTGCCCTGGGTTTTGCTCATTAGTGGCATCTGGGCCTGATGGCACCTGGGCAAGTCCCAGCCGCCTGGGGCACCTCTGAGGGGCAGGGGGGGGGGCCTCTGTGACCCATAAATACTTCCAGAGCTCCCTATCCAGAGGGGACTATGCAGAGCCAATGGGTGAAGACCATTGACTGGGGCCCCAGCTCAGGTCCCAGATGCCAGGCATGCACCTGCTTGTCAGGGCAAGGCTCAGCCAGGAGCCCCGTAGGTGGGTTGTTGGAGCAGTGGTGTCTGGGGTGCATGCTAGCACACGCAGGGTCAAAGGACATTCTTCTTCTGGTCTAGCTCAAAAGGGGATTTGTTCTAGGCAGACTGGTTCTTCTTAGAGCTATCCTGGTAGGGTCCCGCTCCACCTGCAGCGCCCATCTACAATCCCAGAAGCCACCACTCAGGGCTCCAAATACCAGCATTAAACCCTGGTGGCCCCTCCACCTTCCTGCCTCAACACAGGCACAGTTGTTTCCACCTTCTAGCCTTTGCTCATACTGTTCCCCTTGCTGAGAATGTCTTTTCCTTAGCACACCTCCCCCCCACACACACACACACCTGCTAGAAACTGTTTCAGAAGGAATTTACCAAGAACAATAGGACACTGAATGCACTGGGGGCAAGGGGGTGATGTCCAGGGACAAGCAGTCTTGGCTTGGAGAGTTTGGCAGCTAATCGCCTCCCTCCACCCACCATATATCTCTCAGGTGAAGGAGGGGTGGGTACAAATGTGGTGACACCCAGAATCACAGCCTTGGGACGTTCGTTCACAGTGTTGCCCCAGCACCTAACAGAGCCTGGGTCCCAACAGGCACTCAATAATGACCGCTGGTGGAAGGATGTGAATGGAGAGGAAAGGAAGCCTTCTGGAGGAAGTGACAATCAAGCTAGGAGCAGGACAGCATCCCAGTTGTAGGGAAAGGCTCATCAGTAGAGGAGGGGGTAGGACTGGGGTAGAGTCCGAGGCCCATCCTTGTGTGAGAGGGAGCAGCCCTCAGAGTCCAGCCTGAGGCTGGTCCTAGCCCCCCTTCCTCTAGCACTTGGCCTCAGGCTCCTGCCTCCCTGAGCCTCCAGTTCCTCTTTGTAAGATGAACACCTCAGTCCTGACTCTGAAGTAACAAGCTTCCCACACCACGCAATTCAGCCACGTGATGAGTAGAATTCGGAGGTTTTCAGTATATTCACGATGTTGTGCGCCCATCACCACAATCAGTTTTAGGGCAAATTCATAACTTCTCTAAAGAGAAGTTTCATATCCATTATCAGTCACTTCCCTTTCTCCCCTCCCCAGCCCCCAGCAACCACTAATCTACTTTCTGTTTCTATGAATTTGCCTGTTCTCCCCACTTCGCATCAGAGGAATCATAAACGTGGCCTTCTGTGCCTGGCTTCTTTCACAGAGTGTGGTATTTTTGAGGTTCGTCTACACTGCAGCACGTGTCAAGGCTCCGATCCTTTTTATGGCCAACATGCCCCTGTATGGACGAGCCACATTCTGTCCATGGCTCATCAGCTGATGGACGCTTGGGTTGTTTCCACCTTTTGGTTATTGTGAATAGAGCTGCTGTGAACATTCATTTACAGGTCCTCACGTGACTTGTAACATGTGAACATCTGTATCATTTTTCTTGGGTATATACCTAGGAGTGGAATTGCTGGGTCAGACAGTAATTCTGTGTTTAGCCTTCTATGAAGAGTCTTTTTGAAGGTTAAACTTGGGAATTTCAGAAACTGCCTCTTCACACTCCTCATGTGCAAGGTTGCTGCCTTCCACCTCCCCAGGCTGTGTGAGTGGCTCCTCCACTCTGCCTCTGCCCTCTTGTGCCATCGGGGTCCAGCCCTAGCTCCCTGTTGGCTCCCTCCCAAGTGACCTAGGGACAGTTCTGAGTCACATATGTTCTGAGTCACATGATGAAAAGTGACTTTGGGGACCCAAAAGAGACCAGGCCATGAGGGCATCCTAAGAAGGTCACTCACATCTTGCCCTGTTTGATCAGAGCAGGAAACGTGTTCACAAGTCCCTTCTGCCCAATGGGATCTCCCCAGGGTCGCTTGGTTTTGAGGGTCCAGGATGGCCGGAGATCAATTCCCCTCTCCCTTCATCTGGACCCCCTGCCCGCACAGGATAGTCAGGAAGAGGACCATCTGTCCCTCGTCCTTAGGACAGCCATCAGACATGCATATAATCAGGTTCGATGTGGTGGCCTATTGGCCAGGAGCAGGGAAAATTTGGGAGAGGGTGCACTGAGCTGCTCAGGCCACTGTGCCAAGTAAACATCATCCCTGGGGGAGATGACAAAGAGGACCAGAGCAGAGGGGGACAGAGAGGGCAAGTCTAGGGAGGCAATCCTGGGGAGCAAGGTCATGGCGGGAGGAAGGCCCAGCCTGGCCCCACAAATCCATGACCCAGCTGCCCAGCTATGTATCCCCTTTACAGACTATAATTATTTCTTTGTGGGTGATTTTGATCCCCATCTGCTTCCTCCACCTACCCATGAGCTCTGCAAGGTCAGGGAAAGGGTCAGTCTTGATCCCTTCTCCACACCTAACCACAATGAGTGTTTGTGGGTGTTTGCTGAGTGACTGAGCTACTGTGTGTGTGTGTGTGTGTGAGAGAGAGAGAGAAAGAGAGAGAGAGAGAGAGAGAGGGAGAGAGAGAGAGAGAGAGAGAGAGGGAGAGAGAGTCTCTGTGTAAGCTCCTCTCCCATGTCCCTCTCTACCTGCTTACCAGCCTGTTCCCAAGATGGGCACCCCCAGGCAGTCAGGCTGGATGTGAAGAAGCTGTGCCCTTCTGGAAAGTAATTAATAACCCCCTCCATGGCGGACAGCTGGGAGGGATTTCACACTTGAGGGGCTTCCAGGAACTGCCTCTCCTAGAACCACACCCTCACCCCCCAGACCCACTCCCAGAGCCTGCTGGAATTCCAAGGGGAGGGGGCTGCAGCCAAGGGCTGGCCCAGATGTCCTTGATTTATGTGGGTTTTTTCCACTTTGGATGCCAGATTTGCCTGAGCGTATAGAGGATGTGGTTTCCTCCCAGGGAGGGGTCCCTAAGAGACGTCTAACCCACCTGCCCCACCCACCCCCAGTCCATTGTTCCTAGTTCCTCCTGGGATGGAACAAGGTTGGGGGGGTGGGTCAGGAGCTCATCCCTGGGGCTGGAGACAGCACCACAGCACAATGCTGACAGCAAGGGTTGTGGAGCCTGATTTATGTCCAGCTCTCCCCCTCCCTGACCCAAGCAGGTGACCTTGGCAGGATCCAGTGAGGTACTCTCAACTTTCCCACTTTATAAAACAAAAGTAATACTGGCCCTCACCTCTCTGGGTGCCCAGCTCCTAAGCTCTTCGTGAACAGGAGGCAGTGGACATGTTTTAGTGACCCCGGCACAAGAAGAGGTCCTCTTCAAGTTGCTCCCACCCTGGGGGACCTGAGTACTTCATAATTTGCCCTCCTTGGGGACAAGGCTGTAAAGGAAGGGCTTCCCTGGTCTCAGGTGGCCAGCCAGCCTGGCTTGCCAGAACCCAGGTCTTATTCCTGGTGACCAGCTAGACCTGGGGACACTGTGGCACAGAAGGATTTGCCATGGAAGACAAGATTCCCAATGTCAGGAGGACACATGAAAAGGTTCCCTTAGCAAGGAGTTAGGAGAAGGGAAGCCTTCTCTAGCTCAGTAGCCACCCAGGGTGACCACACACCTGCAGGAAGCCTGCCTAGGGCTGCAGGGTTTGCCAGAAAAAGCCAGATCCCTCTCCTGGACAGGAATGGTCCCCAACTTGCACCCTCACTCTTTTCCCTTGGATTTTCCTGGAGGGATCAGCACAGAGGGCCATTTGCCACTGGCCCCAGCTTCTCCAGGAGAGGGCAGGGACCCAGGTTCCCAGGATGCATATAGCTAGCCCCTGCAAATTACTTCTCTCCCACCAGCCTAGCCCAGCTCAATTTATCGCAATGCAGAAATCCTTCTAGACTGGCAGTCCCTGCTCTGCTAGAGGGGAGGGCTAGTAAGAGCCTTTATCCCCAAGGTGAGTCTAAAGAAGCAAGAGAAGAGAGTCCCACAGAAACAGAACTCTCTCAGCCCTCACCCCAATTCCTCCTTTCCTGGCTTCACAGCCCCAGGCCAGGCCTCTGAGAGTAGAAGCCCCTGAGCATCGTGGGGAAGGCTGGGTATGGTCCAAATGGCCCCTAGGGCTCTGCGGCCGCCTGTTCATCCATGCCCTGGTGAGGGGCGCCACGGACTAGAAGGGGACTGTGAGCACATGCCATCAGGAGCAAGGGGCCTGATGCAGGCTCAGGGACCCCTGCTCCATAGACCGTGTGTATGGGGTGTGTGTGTGTGTACAGGCAGGAAAATCGAGGTTCAGAGGCCTACCAGCAGGCCCTAACTACTGTCCCCTCTGGTGTGGAAAGCCCTAAGTCTGAATCTCCGCATATACCAGCGACCTACTTCCAGGAGCAAGTCTAGCCTGGCAACAGACAAGGCACCCAGGGCTCCGCATTTGCGAAAGGAAATGAGATGAATGCTGCACTCCATCCCCCTTCACTTCCAGGAAAGCACCTCACCCCCCCAGTTGGCCAGACAGACATATAGACAGGTATAGCTCAGTGCTCAGGAAGACCCAGAATCCAGAGCCCGGGGCCCAACATCTTGGGGCAAGTGCCTCACACTCCTCCCCGCTCCCCAACAGGGCACTCCAGACCTTCAAAATGGACCCCCACTCTCTCCTCAGAGAACAATGACCCCACCTGTGTCCCCTATAAGGTCATTGCTGTCTTCCCTCTGACTCTAGCTTCCCTGCCCTCCTCCCACATCCAGACACACACCAGGGGCTCCTGAGCTCAGAGACTACAGAAGCAAAAAGCCACTGGAGTCGGAGGTGGAGGAGGAATCCCAGGGCAACAGGCAGCCTGCACTGGGGGGGGGGGGCCTGACCCCACAGGACCCTATCTCTTCTCTGCTCTGTCTCTCCTCTCTGGCAATGCTGCTGCCAAGCTCTTTGAAGCCCAGGGTAGCTTGTAAACATCCTGGTTGGAGATAAAACATGATAAGACATGAAGCCAGAGGCTAAACCGTGGATAATCTTTGGAGCTTTACAAGGAACAAATCACACCTGGAGACAGGTGCTGGAGGCCATGGGTGAGAGGTAGGGATGGAGGAAGCTTAGGTAACTCTCCGCCCCTCCCCAGCAGCCCCACTCTTCTCTGCCACAGGAGGCCCACCTATTGTCTTCCCTGTGCGTCTTGCCCCTAAGCTCTGTTAAGTAGAGTCCTAGTGCCCAGGGCCTGAGTAGGGTGATAGGTGATCTTGGGGTCCCTTCATTCCCCAGACCAGGGACACACTCATGCAGAGGGGATGCAGAGGGCGTGGGCAGAATGCAGTACAATTTCACATACCCACACATTCATCTGATGCTGCTGTGTGCAGCCTCCCCAGGGTTTGGCATTTGGGAAAGGAAATGAGATGAATGTGTCCTAGTCACTGGCATTGAGGAGCTGTTGACTGGGGTGGGGTCAACCCAGCAAGGGGATAGCAAGAACCCAGTCTGTGCACACATATGGGAGACCTGCCCAGGGGCCCTGCAGTGTGGGGGAAGGAGAGAGCGACTGGGGCAGAGCCACCAGGAAAGGCTTCTAGGAGGATTCTGGCACCTGGGGAGGGATTGAGGAAGAAGGAGCAGCAGATTCTAGGAGGTAGAAACACGGGGGCAGGTTTCTAGAATGGAGTCTGTCTGGTCTAGAGGCCCAGCTGCTGACGTATGGGTGCAGGGGGTGTGGGTCGTAAAAACAACATAGTTATGATAAATAACGCTGCTGTCATTTATGGAGTAGGAAATTAAGCTGGAGAGGTGGGGTCCGCAGACCGAGCTGGCAGAGCTTGTGGGAACTACCGAGGGAAGTTACCTGGTCTGATTACTATTTTATAAAGATCACACTTGTTGGCAGAAGCTAGCTAGGAGCTGTCACTATTGTGGGGGAGACCAGTGGGCAAAGATGCGTGGGAAGTGGAACCACAGAATCTGGTGCCCCCCAGCGGGCCAGGGTGGCAGCAGGTGCAATTCGAGGGCGTGGGAGGGCCGCAGGGAGGGGAGGCCAGGTTGTCAGGGCTGGTGAGTCCCGCCCAGCTGCCCTGGAGAGTGGGCTGCGGCCCAGAGCGTCCTGCCTCCACCTGCGTCCCCTACCCCGTCCCATCGCCTGCCCCTTGCCCCACCACCCAGCTCTGCCCCTCTCCAGCTGGCTCAGGAAGAGCCAACCCGGGCCTCGACTGCCCTCCCTGGACCCGTCACTTTCGTGAAACCCACCAAATGAGGCCCCGACACCACCAGCCCCCGCACCCTCGGACGCCAGGAGGCCTCGCTGCGTCCCAGACACTGGCACGCTGGGCGGTTCTGCGGAGGGGCTGGGGCTCCGCCGCTGGGGCTCTGGCGCTGGGACGCGCCGGTGTCGTCGGAGCTGTCGCCGCTGTGCCCCCGATGGCGCCTCGAGGAACTGCAGCGGGACAGGGAGAGCGAGCCCCCTGCCGGTCAGTCCAGCAGGACTGTGAGCTCTGTGAGCACAGGTCCCCCGCGGGGGACCTTGAGAACCAGAGGACCTGGCCCTAGCTAGTTTGGCTCAGTGCTTAGAAATTCCGCCCGTGGACTGAAGGGTCCTGGGTTCGATTTAGGTTTCCAGTTTGCAGGCTCCAGAGAGTGCAGGAGGCAACCAATCGATGTTTCTCTCTCCCCCTCTCCCCCCTCTCCCTTCCCACTCTCTCTGAAAAGCAGTGGAAAAGGGGGGGGGGGGGGAGAGAACCAGAGGCCATGGAAGGAAGTCACAGAGCTGGGCCCCCACCAGGAACTTGGGTGGGGGTGGGGGCACAGAGGCCCTCCTCTGGCTTGGAGACTCCCCTAGGGCACTCTCCCACTTGCCTGCCCTATCTTCAGGCGCAGTCAGGGGCTTCCCACCAGACCTGCCCTGGGCCACACCTCTGCCAGGGTCAAGGCTCTCCCTGGCACTTGTCACCCAGAAGAAAAAACGCCTTAGGTGAGCAAAAGTCCCAGGCATTGCCAATTCACTCATCCATTCTGCAAGCATTTATTGAGTGCCTCTCTGAGCCAATGAAGAGATTCCAGACAGATTTCTTCTTTCTTTCTCCCATCCCTTGCCTTGGGTGCATTGGCCTATCCTGCGGCCCTTGCCGGCTGCTATTGGCTGAAAATGGTAGAACACCAGGAGCCATCTGTGCCTGAATGTAGCCCTTGGCTCACAAGGCTGTGCCTGAAGGCAACTCTCCCAAGGAGGGTGCACTGGAATGGAAGGGGCTTGGCTCTCAAAGAGCCTTTTGTTTCTCAAGGAGGAACTGGGGCTGCAAGCCAGAAGTTATGGTGTAACCCACAGAAGGAGGGGGGTGGGGGATAATTTATGATTCCACATGAGATACCCACCAGGCCCTGGCAGACAGACCCTACCCATGGCTATCCACTGGGCTCCCATGTGAGGGGACCTCAGAATACGTGCATCTGTTATACCCTGTCTGTCCCCCGTGGCTCTCCTGTCTCTGACAAGGAGACAGACTGGGTTCTGCAGAAAAAGGAAGGTTAAGGGCTCGGCCCGAGGTTGCACAGTCAGCTGAGGCCACCAGGGCCCAGCAAGGGAGCCTGAAGCCCCCGCACAGGCAGGCCCTGCACAAGTGGGTGACCTCACGCGAGTTGGGTTTCCTGGCCTGTGATGGGGGGGGGGGGGAAGAGTCCTATCACTGAGGAATGAGCAGGCTTAACAGGCCAGCAACTCGGGGGCCTCACCGTCCTCCCTCCCCAGCCACTCCTACCTTAGCACCTTTGTCCTCACACTTGGGAGCCCAGCTCCTCCCTCTTCCCCATGTGGGGGTGCTCCAAGCTGGAGTGTGTCTATTCCAATTATGCATTCAGAACTGGGGAAATAACCACAGAGTGGATTTGGGGACCCACCGTGAAATGGACCTGAACTAAAACACCACTGACCACCTGACCTCCACAAACTCCTATTCCGACACAGCGGTATTTGTGTCTCCGAGATGGTATCAGTTTATTTTTTTTATTTTTTAATATATCTGTATTGATTTCAGAGAGAGGAAAGGAGAGGGAGAGAGATAGAAACATCAGTGATGAGAGAGTCATAGATCCACTGCCTTCTGCATGCTGCCAACTGGGGATTGAGCCCGGAACCTGGGCATGTGCCCTGACCGGGAATCAAACCTCAATCTCCTGAATCCTAGGTCAATGCCCAACCATTGAGCCATGCCCGGCCAGGCCAGTTTATTTTTATATTTATTGATTTGAGAAAGAGCGGCATCAATTTGTTGTTCCACTTATTTGTGCAGTCATTGGTTGATTCTTGTATGTGCCCTGACTAGGGATCGAACCCACAACCTTGGCGTGTCGGGACAATGCTCTAACCAACTGAGCCAGGGCCGGATGGTATTAGTTTAGAGCCAGTGTCCAGAGTCCTAGAAATGTCTGATTATTTCCTTTTCCTCACACAGGCACTCTGGTAAAAAGCTGTAGGTCCCTTTAGGAAAGGCTGGAAGAAAGATTAATGATATACATTTGGGCAGCATACCAGGGTTCTTCCTTAAGGGGTCCCGGCCTCCCCTTCATTCAAGGAGTTCTGGGTCTGTGAAGTGGCTCATCTGGGAATTGACTAAGGGGTCATGACTCTGTGTTTATTCTTTAAGTTAGACTTTCGTTCACTTGACCTGGAACTCTTCTGCTTATATAGATCAAATAAGAACTCGGTAGGCTTCCCATCTATTTCAGTTCTAGGGACATCATGATCAACTAGCCAATGCCATAGATCAGTAAGAGTCAGACTTTCTGGCTGCTACTTGACTCTGCTATTAGGGTAACCACATCCACCTTGATTTTGGCCATTAAGTGCCTCCACTTGGGCCCTGACATCTCAGGATCCGATGCCCCCCACTGCATTTAGGTTTCCCAATTCCATGACAGCAGTTCTCATGTAAGTTCTGACCTACACGGAAGAGTGATCACAGAGCTCTTCTGGGATGCTCAGGTTTCCCTCACAATGGTGGTGAAAGGTGTGTCATCGGGGCATTCGCAGGGTAGGTCTTAAATGACAAATCCACTATAACATTCGAATCTCCCTAAGCTTTTGGATCCCTTTCTCTAGAGTGGACCAAGGGAGGTCTGGCATTTCAAATCCATTTAGTGTGGGCCACCTTTCGGTCCATGTCAGCCAACTAAACAAACTGTTAGAACCCTTTCTAACCTCAACATTAAGTTCAGAATCTCTGCTCAGTGAGCCCCTATCAATAAATTCAGCCTGATCCAACTTTATGTTCTTTCCACCATTACCCCACCTAATATTTATGCCCACACTTTCTCCAGATTTCTGTCAATATAAATTGCAAAAATCACGTAGTTCTTTTGAAGTACAGCACAACTCCTCATAGGTCACATTTTGCACCTCCCAGGTTTTTGCATGCCAAGTTTGCTGCCATCTCGGAATCTTTGTACATGCTGTGCCTCTGCCTGGGAAGCTCTTCTCCTTGCTTCTCTCACTTGTAACTGATGAGTTGAGATGACTCACCCTCAGCATTCTCCTTCCTGACTACTGGAGGCAAAGCACCAGTCCCCTAATCACCCCCTCCACACATCCTAGCATCATTACTCTGCTGTAGTTGCTCACAGCCCTTCTCATAATCTGACATGAATTTTCTGTCTCCTCAACTGTGCCATAAGAGCTTGAGGGCACCGTCTGTCTTGCACATGGCTGCATCCCCAGCACCAACGCTAGAACCTGGCACGAAGCAGATGCTCAATAAATATTTGTGGAACATGCCCTAGCCGGGTTTGCTCAGTGGTTAGAGGGTCAGCCTGTGGACTGAAGGGTCCCGGGTTCGATTCTGGCCAAGGGCACATACCTGGGTTGCAGGCTCAATCCCCAGCCCTGTTCGGCACTCGAGCAGGAGACAACCAATCAGTGTCTCTCTCACATCGATGTTTCTGTCTCTCTCTCTCTCTCTTCCCCTTCCACTCTCTCTGAAAAGCAATGGAAAAAATATCCTTGGGTGAGGCAAAAAAAAAAATATTTGTGGAACAAATGAAACAACTGTGCAAAGCCTGACCCTTGTATCCTGGCATCTCTAATGTTGTTAATAAACAGAGTAGACCTGGGTTTCATTTTTTTATTCATCTCCTCCTAATTATTCCAGAGAGGATTCAAGATGGGAAGGAGGGTTTCAACATCACCCACCCTCCCAGATGGCAAGAGCTTCAGTGCATGTGCAGTAAAGCATGGTCACTATGCCCTGGGAAGGTGTGTACTTTAGGCTGTGAGCTTCAGGGTCCCCAACCTGTGCAATCAAGGTAATGGAGCAATAGGTGTTTTCCTAAGCCCAAGTGAGGCAAGCAGCGGCCACACAGATTATGAAACAGGGTTCAGGATTTCTCCTCTCGTAACTGAGAAACCAAAGGTCAGTCCACTCCTACCACAGGTCACAGATCTTCAACACTCTGGCTGCCTGGAAGGGTTTAACCAGAGTGAATCATGCAGTGACTGAGGCTGGAGCAGGCAGCTGGGGCCACCTCCATTTGCACTGTCTCCTAGCACAGCTTGAGGGAGATGGGCATCAACTTTGGTGAAGGCCTGAGTCTGTCTCAGAACTGGGCCCCACAGGGGCGGGTCCAGACAGGCAGAAAGGGCTGAGAGTAAAGGTGGAGTGCTCTGTCACTCACAGATGAGGCAGGCCTACAGCCTACCTCCCTGAGGCCAACATGAGCTGACAACTGGGTCCTCCAGGCCCATTCTGGCAGTGGGATATGGGCCACAGGTGGCAAACCAGTAGTTTTCCCAAGAAGAACCAGTGCAGAGCTAAGGCCTTGGGAGCCTTCCTGATGTTTCAGCCACCCTCTTCCCTGTCTGAATGTCTGGGGTTCCAATTCCAAGTAAGGGTGGCCAGAGTGTGGCCATCTTGCAGTACCCATCTGGGGAGGCTAAGGGCTGCCCACCTACTTCCCCTGAGAGGCAGAAGTTTCTTCGCCTGGAAAAAAGGAAGGAAGGGAGAGAAAAAGTAATCCTGTTCAGTTATGTTTCAAACAACATCCCCTGCGCTAACCCACTCCACTCCAGCCTGCAAGCCAGGGGAGTTAAGAGCACCCCGACACCCAGCTGAGGAGAGTCGGTGTGCCCCATCACAGCCTAGAGCCTCTTCCTGCATCCAGACAGAGGATAAATAACTACAGAAGCAAAAAAGCATCAACGCACCGTATCATGCACCAGCCCCTACTGGCACCCTAGTTTAACACCCAGTGATGGCAGCAAGCAGGTGCTGTCAGCAGCCCCGTTTTACAAAGGATGAAACAGACTAGGGACTGGCCACAGTCTTGCAGGTGGCAAGTAAGGTGCTGGGATTTGAGCTGCAAAGCTTTGGGGGTGGTCCTGAGGGTGGCTGTGTGTGCAAAGAGACCTGCAGTTATTTGTGAGCGTTTGTGTGAGCAGGAGGGCAAAGGCCAGAGAGGAGGCCGAGCTCAGATAAAAATGCAGGAAAATGAAATACAGCTCCGCAAAACAAATTACAAATAATAAGAATACTGCCAACAGGGGTGCCTGTTTGAGCCATTACTACGTGCCAGGCCCCAGATGCGCAACCTTGACCCTCAGCCTCCGCCCAGCCCTGCCTCCCACTCCAGTCACGGGGAAGAGCCAGATCTCGGGAGAACATCCTTTGCCACATCCACCCTCAGATGCCCCTTTTGGGGACACATGTGATCAACCAGGCACAGGAAGCAGGACATCTGCTCCTCTGTCCCTGTCCTGCAGCTGTCTTTTGGGGTGGCCCTGGGAAGTCCTGGGCAGCATGCTTTGGTGCCCCCATGCTTTGTCACTGTAAGCGGATGAGAACAGTGTGCCCCCTGCCAAGGGTCTCTAAAATGTATGACAGGCCTGTGCCCAGCTGCCTGATAGCAAGCTCACCTTTAGGGACAAACTTCAGCGAGCTGCTGAATATTCAGAAGCGTGACTGCCCCTTCTTAGGGCCATCGTTCAGGAACTCATGGCCCAACCCGTTGCCACACTTGCCACAGGAGACCTGGGAAGAGCGTAGAACAGCCACATGAACTTCCAGCCACAAACGGCCACAGCAATGGCCCCTCCTGCCACCAGTAGATGATGTCCTCCCCATGCCCATTTCCCAAGGTAACTTCTGGCAGGAGAGGTTGACCTCCACCCTGCTTGCACCAGGACCCCAAGCTCTCTCATAGTTTGGGGTGGCAGCCTCCCTGGCTGAGGCAGGAGGCCTGGGATAGATAGACTCTAAGCCCCTAGAGCTGCAGGGAGAGCAGAAGGAAGGGGTGGGCAACAGCCCCCTTCCCACCCCCTACTGCTACCACCCACCTTTAAGGCTTCAGGGCGATTGTGCTCTGGACGCTTGGCCACACTGTCAGCATGGATAGTCTCAGTGAAGGCTGGCCATGGGGACGAGTGTGCATACTTTGAGTGGCTGGAGAAGAGCTCGTAGCCACACTTGGCACACACGTAGACACCTGGAGGCAGGAGAGAAAAAAGCAGCCTCTTTGGGGCAAGCTCAAATCCTCGGACCCAGTAGAACACAGAACTCTCCCCAGTTGCAGAGTGAGATGCACACCCTCCCGACACTCCCACCTGGGTATTGGCTCTGTGGGGGAGACACACCACTGAGCTCACATTTAGTGGTTCTTAGCATGTGCCAGAGACCAAGAGCATCGCTTTTCACACTTATTTCATTACCTCTTCTCAACAGCCCTGTGATACAGACCAACCCATTGTACAAATGAGGAAGCTGAAGCTCAGTGATACAAACCACTCAGCTAGAGGGTGCAGAACCAGGAAGAAACCCAGGGAGTCAGGTGAGGACACAGCACCCTCACCCTTCACAGGGGAGCTATGACATGGCCAGCACCACCACCTAGCCCCCCCTCCCTCCCCGAAGCCTTGAGCAACTGGCCCGCTCTCCCTTTCTGAAGAGAATGGATCCACAGAAAAGGCCTCCAGGCCAGACAGGGGCCAGGGAGAACAGGTTTTAAACTATACTCAAAAGGTTACTTTGGGGGGGGGGGGGGGTGAAACTGACATGCTGAACAGGAAGCAGGTAACCTTTACCCATTGCCTGGCCTGGGGACAGCCTCCCTTCCAGTCCCTGAACTACTCAGCCTTTACCAGTAACTGAAGGAGGAAGCAAAGAGGAACCAGGAGCCGCTGCAGGAGTAGAATTACCAGCTTGGCGGAGCAGCCCGAGGGTCCCACAGCCAGAGGGGCTCAGGAGAGGGCTTATACGTCACAGCGATTTCCATAGATGCTCAGTGTCAGAGCCCAGCCCCCTGGAGAGCTGATAACCCGACAGATCCCACCCCAAGTAAGTCGCTGCTCTAGTCTTGCCTGTGGCATGTTTTTACCAAATTAGTCCATTACCAAAGCACAGCCCAGAGGGGACTCACCGGGGCTTCTCAAAGCCTGGGGCCAGGGCTGGGGGCTGGCCAAGGCCCCAAACCACTCCCGACCCCACTCCTCCCACCCGCCCAGGCTGTCAGACTTCACTACACTGGCCATTGGCACTCCTGGCTACCCACCCCAGGGCCCTGGGCAGGTGGGGCAGGCACTTGGGGCAGCACATGCGGATCCAAACAGGACCTTCTGTGCTCGCCGGCTTACCTCGCGGGTTCCAGGAACAGGGGGGCGGGGGGGCAGGGGTAACGTCAGAGAGAGCGAGCAGCCGCCAGGAGGGGCAGCCCAGTCACAGCAGCTGCCCCTGCACGAGACCCTCTTCCACCGCGTCCCTCTGAAGTCCAGATCCGGATCCCGAGCCCTCCCCACCCCCATGTACCCCGACCCCCCAGACTCCCCCCGGAAACGGCCACGTTCACACTCAAAAGGGTTTCCCTCTCCAGGAGAGTGAACCCCTCGAATGTTCTCTCCTCAGGTACCCCTACTCTCCGAGCCCCCCAGACCCCTCCCTCCTCCGTGATCCCCTTTTATCTATAGGCGCCCCCCCCCCGCGCGGTCCCACTGGCGTCCCCATTCCGGGACTCCAGGGCTCCATCGCCAACCGAGGGCAGCGACACCCCTCTAATGTGCACCCCCGCCCCACCGCTCTACCCGGAGGTCACAGGCTGTACCCGGATCAAAGTGGTTCTGGAAAACCTCGCCCCCGAAGAAGCTGCAGAACGACATGGCGCCGACCCGACCGGTGCACAAGCGTCGCCGGCTTGGAACTGATCTGAGACCGCCGACCGACGACCTGCGCCCAGCCCCGGCGCCCCGAGGCCCCGCCCCCTCCAGGAGACCAATCACGTCCAGGGAAGCCTGGACACCCCCGGCGGGGCCCGCCTCCAGAGGGCCCGCCCCTTCCCCGGTACCAATCAGGACCAGGGTTCCGGGTTCCTCCTCCAGGAGGCCCCGCCCCCCGCCCGGGGACTTGCCTTTTCAAGTCTTCCTAGCCTGCCCTGACCTTCGACACCGCCTAAGGACTGCTGCTGTGCTGCGTCCCCGAGGCCCAGCGCCAGGGGGCGCCGCTGAGCTCAGCTGGGTTCGGGTGGCAGCCGAACCGGGTGTGCTTTGGCGCTAAGCCTCGTGCCACCGGCCGTCCACCGGCCTTTCCACGCCCTCAATTCAGACACCGCGGGAAGAATTGCCTCCAGCCTTTATTAGACAAGGGGGACAGGCGGGGGTCTCGCGCGCTCCTTTCAGGCTCCCTCCATCCCAAGCCTCCTACAAGTCTCCCGAGGTCTCCGGCTTTTCTTTCTCAAGATGCTTCTTCTGGGGACCCTGTGGGAGTGGAAGCGGGAGCGAGAGCGGGGTGTGGCTCAGAATACAGCCCTGGCCAGCCGCCTGAGTCACCCAGTGCCGGCCCTGCCGCCCCCTTCCGCCGTAGTCCCTCCCCTAGCTTATGTTCCAGCAAGAATTAGTGCCCAGGCTCCCTTCTATGGATGAGTGCAGAAGGCATACCACCGCCCCAGTCTGCTCCAGCTTCCCCACTCCGGAGCAGGTGGGATGTGAGGTCTGAGCCCCAGAGAAAGGAGGTGGAGGGGCTCACCATGAAGACCCTCTTCTCTTGGGCCGTCTGGAAGCGGCCGTGTCCAAACTTGGAGGTGGTGTCGATGAACTTGAGTTCAATATTCTCCAGGGCCCGGCGGCTGTGGTGCACCAGAAGGGACTGGGGACCCATCGGAGAAGAAAGCTTCAAGACGGAGGTTCCCAGCCCCTCCAGTAACCCCTAATCCACCCCCCCATCTCCTGCCAGAACCCCTTCCTTTTTGCTCTCCCCATCCACTGCCCCTCCTCAGAGCAGGCTGGAGGACAGGGCAAGCCACCCGCCCACCCCTTTCAAAACCCATGGGGCTCCTGCTCCCCAGCTCCCCAACCCACTGCCTGCTCTGACCTTCCTCAGTGTGATGACCCGCTTCTTGGTTCCAGCGATGCAACCCTTCAGCATGACGAAGTCATTGTTGACTTCCCCATAGTGAGGGAAGCCACCCTGTGGGGAGGTGGGTCAGGGTCCAGACTGAGTTAGGGGGCATCTGGGAACCCTGGAAGAACTCCCATACCCAGCTGTGATTGGAAGAAGCCAGTGCTGGCCCCGTGGCCAGGGGGTGCCACCCTCTATCACTGATCAGAGCAGCATCTGAGCCACACCCTAAATCTTCTCCTACACCATCTCCTTTAACAATATGCATTTTATTAGACAAGGGGGAAACTGAGGCTCAGAAGGATGGAGTCACCTGCTCCAGCACACACTGCAGCTGGGGTTCGAACCCAGACAGCCTGCCTCCAAGGCCACAGTCAGAGCTGCCGCACTCTGCACCCCATGACAGCAGCTGGAGTATAAGCTATCTGCAGAGGAGGCTCAGAGAGTGTGGGACGGGAGGGGTTTGTTACACCAGGCCTGCTTGGTGGGACCTGAGCTCTTGGGGCATCACGCACCCCACACACCTGCCCCACACATGCTCACCAGGTGCCCTCAGCCACAGTGGCTGCCCACCCTCACCAGCGGCGTGATGGACTTGTCAGTCATGTCGTAGCTGGTGGAAGCATTATTCTTAACCACTTTCCCGTCCTCTGTGTGGAATCCCCGGCCAATTCGGTAGATCTGCCAGGAGAACGGGGCACATTGAGGGCAGCAGGTGACCTCTGGGGCCACACCCATCAGCTGTGGGCTTAAACCCAGGCACCCCACCAGTTGGGGTGTGGTCATGATGTTCCCCTCACCAGGACTTAGGACTCACCTTCTTGTTGAGCTCCGTGCGATGGTGGTAGCCCTTTTGCCCAGCCCGGGCGATAGAGCAGCCCACTCGGGCAGGGTGCCAGGCGCCAATGCAGGCCACCTTTCGAAGCCCCTTGTGGGTCTTCCGAGGCAGCTTCTTGGTGTGCCAGCGGCTCGTGACCCCTGCAGGTGGGAGGGGCTGGTGGCTGAGAGGCCAGCCTGGCCCCCATCCCCTCCAGGCAGCCTTCCAGGTAGAGCCTCCCATCTCTACCCAGCCCTACCTTTGATGCCCCGGCCCTTGGTGACAGCGATGACATCAATGACTTCGCTCTGACTGAACACACTGTGCACCGGCACCTGCTTCTCCAGCCGGGCCTGAGCCCAGGCCACCTTCTCCGCCACCGTGCCACCGTTCAGCTGGATCTCCATGATGTGGGCCTTCTTCTGCCGGAAGGGGAGCAGCTTCATCTGCAGGACACGGCATGGCCAGTGAGTTCCTGAGGGTCAAAGCCCCATTTGCAGGCGTGGCATGGCTGGCTGGTGACCCCTAGCAGCTTGCATGCCTGCACTTATTCGGTAGCTGTGATCTGGCTGTGTGCCATGTCCTGTGCTAGGCACTGGGGTACAGCACAGAATGAGGCAGACAGGGTCCCAGTCCTCATGGAGCCACCAACAAGTTGGGGAACAGAAGCCAAGTATCCTGGAGAGGGCTAAAGTTTCTGATGGACTCCTGGGGATGGAGGGAACAGTAATTGCACATAGGGTGGTCACGGAGTGCTTCTCTGAGGAGGTGACACCAGTAACAAGAAGAAGCCATTAAGTGAAGATCTGAGAGCTTTCGGGGCAGAAGGAATTACATGTGCAATGGCCCTGAGACAAGGAAAATCCTGGGGAGCTGGGGGGACAAAAAGGAAACCAGTGTGTCTAGACCATGGGAAGCAAGGAGGAGGGAGAGGAGGACGGGGTCAGACACAGGCCTGGCCGGGCAGGTCTCGTAGGGAGGGACTTGAGTTTTAGTCCAAGGGTGGGATCTGGTGCAATCTGATTCATATTTCTAAATATTTCTGGCTGCTGCTCTGTGAGGCACAGGCTAGAAGCAGGTGGGGATGCACAGGTGGAAGCAGGAACACCACTAGGTGACAGCACAGTGCTCAACAATGAGTACTTATGGAGCACCTACTGTATACAAGGCTCTTGGTGGGTTCTGGGGACACAGCACTGAACAGGCAGTCGTGGCCCCTGCCCCCCATGGAGCTCAAGGGAGACAGATATTCACCAATGATACAGGTAACCAGGAACTGCAAGTGTGAGAGTAACTGGAAGGGGCGGGGGGGGGGGGGGGCGGCCCCACTCAGGGCCTATGAAAAGCTTCCTGAGGACTAGATGCCAAAGAATGTTCCAGAATAAGCCAGAGGGTAACCTGTCAGCTCACATCAAGCCAGACCACATGTACAAATGTGGATTCACACACACACACTTGTGCCAGAACCCACAGGGAGGCAGCTGGCCTTCTATACCAGACATTTGGCAGAAGACCCAAGCCCTTTGGGGCATTTCAGGGCCTTGGTTGACCACCAGAGTGGGCAAGACCCCACAGCCCTCAGGGCGCACTGGCCCCCAGCATCCTATCCCTGGAGCTGCAACCAGCCAATCCTTTGGTCCTGTGCCCAGGGCTCATAGTATTTTTAGGCTGACATTTGCCAGGGCTCCTGGAGGCTGGGGTGGGGGGAGGGTGAACCCAGGGGGTGAAATGGCTGACTGGGTGTGGACTGGGTTAAGGGCTGACCTGGGTGTGGACAATGACCCGAATGACCTTGCAGTACTTCTTCATGGCCGCAAAGTCTTTCTGGAGCTGCTTTTTGCCATCGGTGTCACGCCACCTCTTACAGGCCTTGGTGAAGGCTTTCTTCTTGCTCTTGTGCCTGAGCCATGCACAAAGGGTGCTTAGAGGAGCTAGCGAAGTGGTGCCCTGGGCCCTGCCCACCTGCCACCCACCAAACATGGGTCTTAGAACAGTAAATGTCCCCTTCTTTCCTCCTTTCCTTCCTGGGGAGGCCACTGCCAGGCTCTCCCTGGAGTCCCTGGGCTGGCTCCAGTCACCACCTTTAAGCACAGACTGTCCTTCCCTCTCTGGGCCTCAGTTTCCTCCTCTGTAAACTGGGCATTCTCCCTGCCTCCTAGGGCCTGAGGGTGAGTGGCAGATGTGCAGGAGCTTGGGGAAGGGGCATGCTGGCCACCTACCCACACTGATATGGCTGCTGACCTCACTTCTGAAGCAAACAGCTGGTACTGCACGTTGTTCCAACCCTCACTGGAACTCTGGGTGGTGGACACTACTATCCCTGTTCTACAGATGAAGAAGCCAAGGTTCACAAAAGTCAGAGGCCCTGGATGAGGCGCAAGTTGATACCAATAAAAATAGAGAAAGCAAGACCAGCTGACCCACTTTACCCATATAATCCTCATAGCAGCCCCAAGATGCAGGGACCACTCCCATCTCCATCTGATAGTGTCTGTGGCATGCCTGAAGATGAGGGCTGACACAAGGCTCTAAGAGGTCAGCCAGCTTGCCCATGGTCACACAGCCCTCTCTGACTCTAGGGCCCACAGAGGGCCGGGCTGGGCTGGGCCTGTGTGTCTGTGAGGTTCTTCAGGTGGGAATGGGGGCAGGGGGGGAGCTTCCCTTCTAGGACTTATACTAGGGAAGATTTGAGGCCTGAGAATGCCTTTCTGTTGAGAAGAGTTTGCAGTTGGCTGTTTCCCTTTTCACCCTGGCTGCTAGGAAGCTCGGAGCCAAGTCTGACATTTCATCAAATTAGTCCTTTAATTAACCCTGAGGATTAGAATACCTGCTTCCTCTTTTCCCTCTATCCCAATTTCCCCTCAAGCCTGCTAATACTCATCTTTTACTGAATTGAAGGCATCCTTTCTCACAGACACACACACACACACACACACACACACTTTCCTGCCTTCCACACACTGTTGACACTTCTCCTCCTGCCCACCCCCATCATTCCAGCTCAGGGATGGGGAGTGAAAGGCCCACCCATCCCCAGTGGTCCCACCAGCCCACACAGGGTCCACCCACAGGGCCCTCACCAGTCCTTGTAGAAGCGCCGGCGGCACTCATCACTGAGGTGCTCTGCAAAGATGGTTTTGAAGCTCCGCAGGCCTCGAGGGGTGGCCACGTAGCCCACTACACCCACCACTACAAGAGGTGGTGTCTCCACAATCGTCACAGCCTCCACCTCTTCCCGCTTGGAAATTTCTGGATGAGACCAGAGATAGGTAAGGGAGACAGAGTGGAAGAACCAGCTGCAGTCTCTCCTGCCTGAGGGAGGGTGGAGCGCCACAGCCTCAGGGCTGCTGGGCACAGAGACCCTCTAGACCAGAGCCCTCGCTGACCTTCAGCCTTCAGCCTGCCTGCTCCCTGCCCCTTGTCTCCCTGATCTGCCATGGCATGGAGCAGTGGCTGGTCAGGGCCCCACAGGTGGTCCAGGCTAGCTCTGACACTGAGATCTCAGACAAGGCCTGACCTGCTCCCTGCCTCAGTTTCCCCATCAGACCATCTGGGAGTTGGCTAAGAGAACAACAGCAGGGCAGGATCCCCCAAAAGGTGGGGCTAGGCCTCCTTTAGTGGGGCACAAATTATCATTTTTTAATCTTAATAGTTATAAATGTATGTTGATGAGTTCTAGGAAAAAACCTAAAACTTGTCCAAAACCCATGATTTTATAGGTGTTATTACTGAGGCTAATACAAAGCAAAAGGAGTGTATTTTTAAAAAATATATTACGAGCCCTGGCCAGTGTGGCTCAGATGGCTGAGCATCGTCTCCTGCACCAAAAGGTCACTGGTTCGATTCCTGGTCAGGGCACATGCCTGGGTTTCAGGCTCCATCCCCAGTCGGGGCATGTGCGAGAGGCAACTGATCAATGATTCTCTCCCACATTGATGTTTCTCTCACTCTCCCTCTCTCAAATCAATAATTTTTTAAAAAGGTAAAAGGACTAAAAGAAATCTTGCATTTATAAAATACATTTTTAATATATATTTAATATATATTATATATACATATGTAATGTATACATATATGTGTGTGTGTATATATATATATATTAGGAGGTGAAAAACAGGTGAGTGGTTGTCAAAACGTTGGGGGAGGGGAGGGGGTGGCTGTGGCTCTAAAGGGGCACCAGGAAGACCCATGTCTTCCGAGGTGGTGGTGGGTACACACATGTACACATGACAGAGCTGTATAGAACTAAATACACATGCACACAAGCAAACACAACTGGGGAAACATGCCTGCTGTGACATCCAGCTTTAGCTTTACAAGAGGTTCCCATCGGGGGAAGCTGGGTGAGGGCCACGTGGACTCTCTCTGTGTTTTTCTTACAACCACATGTGAACTACCATGATCTCAAAGCAGTAAACATAATTGGGTGCCTGCCTTTGACTCCTAGCTCCTCCGCTTACTAACGGGGCCACTGGCAAGTTTTATAACCGCTCCATTTCCTCCTCTGTAAACCGGAGGCAATGACAGAATCCACCTCAGGGGAGGTTGGTGGCCCGCGGGCAGACGGTCATCATTCTGACTGCCATCCCCACAGGCAAGGCCTCGCCCTTTCTGGGGCCATTTCCCCTTTTTGAAGTCCAATTCTGATCCCTAGCATCTGGAAGTTTCTCCAGCTCTTCTGGCAGTCAGAGGTTACTCTGTCCAAATCCCCCCGCCCTGCGTGTCCCTCTCGGCCACTCACTGAGCCCCGGCCGGTGCACCTCTCGCAGAGTGTGTGTCATGCCGGCCTTGTAACCCAGGAAAGCTGTGAGGTGCACAGGCTGGCTGGGGTCGTCCCGAGGCCATGTCTTCACCTTGCCCCGGTGCCGGCGGCTCCTCTTGTGGGGCAGGAAGCCCAGGTGTCCATGCCGAGGGGCAGAGAACTTTCGGTGGGACTGAGGACAGGAGAAGATGGAGGTCAGAGCTGGGGTCACCCTGGTGAAAATGGCTGGATGGTCCCTAAGCCCAACCCGGAGAAGGGAGCTGGAAACCCCAGATTGACACTCGGTGGTCCCGAGTGCCTCCATCTGTCTGCAGGAGAGGGGAGGAAGGCTCGCCCAGGGGCAGGGTCTTGAGGGTGGAGCTAGCACAAAGCCCCTCACCCACAGGCTTTCTGCCTCAGTGGGCTCAGCCTGCCTGGGCCCAGGAAAAATAGGCTCTGGCTACAGAGACAGGGGGCTGCTGCCATCCGTCCATCTCCTTGCCTGTTCCAGGCCTGGCAGTCTGAGCTCTGGCCCCTGAAGTCCCCTCCAATCCCCTACTCCTTCACAGGCCCAAGGACTATCCCTGCTGGGGGACACTCCAGAAGCCCACCTGCCCCTCCCCAGGAAGCCGGCTTGTTCCAGCTCCACTCCCCCAGCCCACTGACCATGGCCGCTGATCCCTGCAGGTCAGGAAAGAAAGGGACCTCCCTGCCAGGTGCTGGAGGTCGAGTGGCAGGGCCAGGACACACAGCAGCCAGATCCCAGATTTAGCCTCTGGCAGGAGAGCTTGGTCATCTCCCGTGGCGGGCATGGGCTCTGCTGCCAGCAGCAGACTTGGCCTGGGGCGGAGCGATGGGGGGACATCAAATGGGCAGCCTGGGGTGGGGACTCTTGAAGCCAGGGCTGACCCTCCTTTCCTCAGGGGCCCTGGGAATGGGTCATACCCACTTTGTTTTCTTTCTTGTGAGACTTGCCCCCAGGACAGGAACAACTTGGCCTGGTGGGAAACAAAAAAACCCTAGCTGGGGGGCTTCTCTCATGCAGCTTGCAGAGATGAGGGTCTGAGTCCAGTGTGCTGGCACTGAGGCAGAGGGGATTCCTGTCCTGTCCTGCCCTGAGTGCTATGAACCTGATCTGGGGGGAGATAGGGACGGTTGACTCTGTGCCCAAAGGGCCCTGGATTCAATATTAGGATCCCTTGACTGTAATAGCTATGATCCAAGAACATTTAGATACTTTTATGAACTGAAGTTTCTAATGAAAAGGGGACTGAAGTCTCTTATTTTTTGACACAAAGATTCCATGGTTATAAAGTCCTGTAGCTGTAGAATGAGAGTGTTACTGGCCTAAGATGTCTCTGAGGGTCTGTGGATTTTTCATCACTCAGTGCTAAGATCTGAGCTACTAAAATATCACAATGCTTTGTTTTTGTTGTTTTTTAATTACAAAGCTACTTCTAATACTTTGGGTTGAGCCCCATGGGAATAAAATCACTGGGAAGGGGTAAACCCTTCCACTGTGGGAAGGAAGCACAGAAGAAACGGCTCCAGGCTCCAGGCAGAAGGAATGCCGTTGGTGCTGAGTGCTACAGGAGATTCAGGAGTGGTGGGACTGGCTCCAGGCACACAGGCCAAGGGCAGGATGGTTGGACACAAAGCCACAAAGCTACTTGGGTTCCTCCCTCTCTTTTACCTTTTTCTGCTTCTGCTGCATGATCTTCGAGTCCCTCTTCTCCCAGGCAGCAGCAGGAAGTCATCACCTCAGCACTCTCAGGTCATTCTGGTGATGACAGCAGCTCAGCCTTTCCTCCATTGGGTCCCCTCGTTTAGTCCGATGTTGCAGGCCAATGTTATAAATTTTGGGGTCTGACAGTGTTTGTTTCCAAGAGTTCATGATTTGAAGAGTTGACATTTCTGTGATTCCAGATTCTGTGTCTATAGAGTTGATGGCTCTGTGTCTCTAGGCCCAGCCTTTGAGCAGAAAGTGACCAGCATCCTCCCTAGTGCTGGCCAGGGGCCATGCTAGGTGTGGAGATCACAGAGGGCAGCCAGCAGGGCCCTGGTCAGTAGAGGTGCCTAAGGGGCACAACAGTGCTCAGGGTCAGGATGAAACCATCAGAACAGTACCAGAGCACCCTGTGCCCAAGATAGAAGCCACTTCTCCCTACAAGTGGGGCTCCCAGGGGGCAAGCTCTGCCCCAGGCAGGCCCCACAAGCCCACTGGCAGGCACAGTGGAGCCCAGAGAGGGCTGTAGGGAATGGACAACACAAGAAGGCATCCTGGTAGAGTAGTTGATGTTGTTTGTTTGCAAGTAGGTGGTATAATTTGTTTGCTCTACTGCCCTGAGTTCTCCAGAAGAGCCCAGCTGTGTTCATCTTGTTCCTCACTATGCTTGGCAAGGGCATTAATAGTTTACTTATTCCTGTGTCAGTCACCTTTTATTTATTTTTAAATATTTTTATTGATTTTTAGAGAGAGAGGAAGGGAGAGAGGGAGAAAGAGAAACATCAATGTGAGAGTGCAACATCTATGGGCTGCCTCCTGCACACCCCCTACCAGGCATTAAGACTGCAACCCAGACATGTGCCCTGATCTGGAATTGAACCCACAGCCTCTGGTACACAGGACGTCCAACCAACTGAGCCACACCAGCCAGGCTATTTTATTTTATTTTAAATTATATATATTTTTAGAATGTAAGCAGGGATACTCCATAGAGAACCACGGAGGGAGTCGCATGTGCAATGGCGCTTCAGCTCCACGAGAGGGCGCCCACGCAGTGAGGCGTTACTGAACCCAGACTCGGGCTTGTCGTGAGAATAAGTCCCATGGTGCCTCGCGGGCGCCGACCGCCCTGCGCAGGCGCAGCCGCCCTCGGGCGTCCTCTGCTGCGGGCGAACTAGGCCCAGCCAGAGAGGCAGAGGCGGGGGCCGCGCGCCGGGGATTGAGCCCTCCCGGAGCCGCCGCCATGCCGGACAGCTGGGACAAGGACGTGTACCCCGAGCCCCCGCGCCGCACGCCGGCGCCCTCGCCGCAGACCTCGCTGCCCAACCCCATCACCTACTTAACGAAGGCCTTCGACCTCCTCGTGGACCGGCCTGTGACCCTCGTGAGAGGTACGGGCTCCACCCGGTCCCCGCCGCTCCCCGGGTTCCCTGGTGCTCTGGACTCCGTGGCCTGGCCTGGACACCCGGGGCGCCCACCCGTAGATCTTTGGGCCACATCGCCTTAGACCCCCAACTGCACCCCAAGCCTTCCCTCCGGGGACGCCCGCTTCCTACACCCCTCAGCGCTCTCCGGTTCCCGCAGCTTGGGGTACTCTCCAGGCACTCCTGGTCTCCCACTTTGCCCAAATATTAGGGGTTGTTTGCCGATCGCAGTCTGTATCCTGGGTCGTTAGACCCGTCTCCCTGCACGCTTTGCATCATGCGTTGTGTGCAGGGGTCAGCAAACGCTAACCCTCTCTGCATGCCTGCAAAATGACCGGGATGACCAGGGCATGGCCGAGTTCCCCTCAACCTAGACTGGTGTGACTTGCCCTCCGTGTGTGCCCAAATTCTTTGAAAGCTCCCCAGATTGCCCCATCTCCGGTTCGAACCAGACGAACGTCTAAAATAGTTCTTTGTTGCCCAGTTTGTGGTTCAGCCAGCCCCATGGGGTAGCAGGAAGAGTACCTATGCTCCGCCTTGTCACTAGTGCCAGGCGATTCATCCATGCTAATTTAACCAGTTTCATTCATTAAGCAAAACATTTGGTGTGCATAGTGTGCTCTTTTGTTAGGGAGGGTAAAGTCAGCAAACCAGACTCCCAAGGTCTGGAAAAAGCCCTCCGTTTTTGTTGTTGCTATTTCTTCCCTGGTCCGACTTACTGATTTCCCTATGGGGAAATTTGGGCCGGGTGAGTGGTGGCAAACTGGGACTAGAATCAGAGTCTCACACTGGAGTCCATGATAGGGGGTTGGCTGGCATGTCAGGGGTAGCAGGGTGTGGGCTTGCAAAGTCTAGATTCCGAGTCCTGCCTTCCCTCTGTGCCTCAGTCCCATCAGTTAGTAAGGACCTGCCCCACAGGGTTATTGTAGGGACACAGTAACAGGGAGTTCCTGTTGTAGCCCAGTCTGTCCCAGGACTAACACACCAGCTCACGCTGGAGTCAGTCCACTTGCCAGTCTGTAAAAGTTGAGAACATGGGAAAACTGCCCCTCCTATGGCTTATTAGAAATAAAGCTAAAAGCCCATCTAAACTGTGGCCTATCCAAACCAATGGTGCCTGGGTCTGGGGGTTTCTCTTTGCAGAGTTTATAGAGCAGCAGCATGCAAAAAACAGGTACTACTACTACCACCGGGAGTTCCGCCGAGTGCCAGACATCACCGAATGCAAGGAAAAGGATGTCTTGTGCATGTTTGAAGCAGAAATGCAATGGAGAAGAGACTAGTATGTCCTGCCCTTGACTGGGGAATACTGAACCCTGCGCAGCAACCATATCATGCCCAAGATCTTGGAGGTTGGGGGGCAAGAACACAGGGTCCAACTCTTTTCACTCTGTCCTTAGGTACACGGGAAGGATTCTTTGTAGACCTGTTGTTCCCTCTTCTTTCAGCAAAGTTGATCAAGAAATCGTCAACATTATCCAAGAAAGGCTGAAAGCTTGTCAGCAGAGGGAAGGTGAAAGCTACAGGCAGAACTGTGCCAAGGAGTTGGAGCAGTTCACACAGGTGGCCAAGGCCTACCAGGACCGTTGTGAGTGAGCCTTATCCCAGCCTGACCCTCCTGCTTGCTAGCCAACCCTCTATTCCAATCTCCACAGCTATGGGTTCAAAGTTACTAAAACAGTGGTTCTCAACGTACCTGCCATGGTTTTGCAAAGCCTTGCAGGGTATAAAGGAATTATCACTGTGCCCCAGGTCCCCTTTCTGCCACATACCCATCTTGGCTACTTGACTTTACTCTCTGTAGTGAAGACACCTTTTCCCATTATGGCAGAAGTGGCGCATGACTCCCCTTCCTTCTCTTTCCCAGATCACGACTTAGGGGCCCATTATTCTGCCAGGAAGTGCCTGGCAAAACAGAAGCAGAGGATGCTTGCAGAGAGAAAAGCTGCTAAAGAGGCTGCTGCTGCTGCTCCTTGAGTCCCCTCTCATATGGCTGTTTCTTACTAAATAAAGAGTAACGAAACCTGTTTCTGGTGTTTTCAGCCTTCACTTTTGACACACTGATAAGCCTTATTGGCCCATTGTCCAATTTCAGCAGAAACAGAAGACAACTATTAATGGGCTTAATTCACTTTATTTTTCTGGTATGAAATTATGTGGTGGCCACAGCTGGAGCCTGGGTCCTTTGCACAGAAACTCTGGTGTGGGTCTTTACAAGATGGTCAGTGAATTCCTGGAAAGACAGACACAGCTTTAGCTGTAGAGCCAGATACACACTGCACTTGCATAGGTTAATAAGGTAGTGGGGCAGGCAGTACCTGATAGGGAGACTTGGTGAAAACAGTCTCTTTCCAGAGATCTGGGGTGAGATAGCTGTAGGTCTTAGAGATGGCATCAAAGGTGGCCTTGGCTAGAAAAGGTTAGAGGATTAGTAGATTTACCCAAAACACAAGACCCCAGATATAGACAGCTGTCCCACTCCTAGGATGAGAGGCGACTTTGGGCATCTCCCATGCATTTAGGGCTTTCCTCTCTGAAAATACTCCACCAGCCACCCATACTGTGATTAAGTAATGCTCAGAGACCATAGCCCATGTATAGACCACCTACCAAAGTTGCCCAGGGTAGCAGTGCAGCCCCTGGCCGAGGTATAGCAGTCATCAATACCGGCCATCATCAGCAGCTTCTTGGGCACAGGGGCTGAGACAATGCCAGTGCCCCTGGGGGCGGGGATGAGGCGCACCAGTACAGAGCCACAGCGGCCAGTCACCTGAAAGGGTTGGAGTCAGCAGACTGGAGCTGGAGCTCATCTGCCACTTAAAGACCTCATCAAACACCACCACCCAGCCTACCTTGCAAGGAACGGTGTGGGGCTTGCCAATCTTATTCCCCCAGTAGCCTCGCCGCACAGGGACAATAGAGAGCTTAGCCAGGATGATGGCCCCACGGATGGCAGTGGCTACTTCCTTTGAGCACTTAACACCCAGACCAACATGTCCATTGTAGTCCCCAATGGCGACAAATGCCTGTGAAGAGACTCAAGTGGCTGGTGGTCCAATATCCTGCACACCAGTAACTACATCCCAAGGCCTGTTGCGCCCCTCAAGAAAGGACTGGCCACTGTCAGGCCAACCTGAGGTCCTGAGGAGATCCTTTCTCTCTCTCCCCATTACGAAAGTCACACGTGTGAAAACAAGTGTAACAGTGCAGAGCTGAGAGAGTCTCACAAAGCCCCTTGGCAGAGACAGCCCAGGAAGACACAAGATGGCTGGGATACCTTGAACCGGGTCCTCTGGCCAGCTCGTGTCTGCTTTTGCACGGGCATAATCTTCAAAACCTCATCCTTGAGGGATGCCCCCAAGAAAAAGTCAATGATCTCAGATTCCTGCAAGAAATGAGATTCGTGACAAGTATGATTTAAGAAACACCACCTCTGAACATTAGTCATTAAGAGAGCACCTGGCTTTCTTGCAGTAGCATTCTGACTGTCCCGTTTCTTTCTTTACAGATTGATAACCCAACGTCAGAGACGGCCACCCACAAACTCACACATCTCAAAGCCCAGGGCCCCTCAATAAATCTCATCCCTCCACACCAAAGTCAGAAGAGACTCCCCCAAGGCTGCACCTGCCCAATGTCCCAACACAGAAAAAAAACCAGGAATCACCTTGATGGGCAAGGAGAAGAGATAGATCTCCTCCAGGGACTTGATTTTCATGTCCTTGACCAGGCGGCCCAACTTGGTGACAGGAATCCACTGGAAGAAAAAGGCGCCGATGACGAGAGGAAAATACCCGATGCTGCCCACCGGGCTGTGTCGCGCGCATGGCCCGGACCTACCTCCTTGTCCTCGGCCTTGCCTCCGCGAGCTCCGCGGCCTCGGCCCCGGCCCCGACCCCGGCCGCGACCTCGGCCGCGGATTCC
This sequence comes from Miniopterus schreibersii, assembly GCF_964146895.1. Classification (NCBI taxonomy): domain Eukaryota; kingdom Metazoa; phylum Chordata; class Mammalia; order Chiroptera; family Miniopteridae; genus Miniopterus; species Miniopterus schreibersii. The sequence continues at coordinate 10,588,140 of NC_138103.1, forward strand.
GCTGCCAAATCCTCCACGGAAGCCGCCGCGGCCTCCGATTCCAGGGCCCCCGGGGCCTCCTGGCCCTCCCGCAGCACCGGCGTCATCCGCCATTTGCTAAATAGAGCGACAAAAAACAGTCAGTGAAGCCCTGGCATTCGCAGTCGCCTGTACTGGAGATCCCGCCTAAGACTGGGGTCACGCCAGCCCGGGTCCAGCCCGATGTCCGAGGATTGCCGACTCTAAGGCCCCAACGCGCACAAATAGGAACGAACACTCACGTGTTTCCTCGGGAAAGAAGAACAAAGATTTCTGGGAGGGAAGTTTTATATGGCGCCAAGTGCCGCGAGAACTAGACTGAGCGATGCCGATCGCGAGTGTTCCAAGGGCCTATAAGCCAGCCTGTGATTGGCTTCGTGGGGCCCCGCCCCCGCCGAGCTGTGCGTGCGCCTGCGCGTCTTCGGGTCCGCGGCCCTGGAATCTGTGTGGCAGCGGAGTTGCTATAAATGCCGGCACCACTGCGCTCGAGCCCTTTCCGGATGCAGGTAGGTCAGCTCGTCTGCTTCCTGGGCTCATTATGTTGTTGGGTGGTACTCGGAGATCGGCGTTGGTTGAAAATCACCTGCAGCTTTGGCCGTGGCCGTAGGTGAGATTCGGCGCCCAGAGCCACCGGGGGCCTCAGCTCACTACCCACCCGATGTGGGGACGTGAAACCCAGGCCCCAACACGCGCCGCGGCTCGGGGCCTCGGTGCTACCGTTCGTGTGCTCTGGTGTTAGATCCTAATCTGGTTTTCTGCTCGCAGGACACCTGGATGCCCCAAGCCTGAGGCCGACGCCGCCAGGATCGTGGGGGTAGGGAGGCTTCGCTGTATTCACTTTATTAACTTACTTATCCTTTATCTTCGTTTTTCAATAAAGTTCTTGGTCTAACTCTTGTGTGTGCGTGTTTTTTTGGTCCCCTGCCCGTCAGCCTGGAAAATGCATCTGTTAACGGTAAGATCAATGGGTGCTGTGAAGGGGGGAGACCACTTTTTCTCCTAGCCAGCCCTATTCTACCTACTTTGGTTACCATACAGGGCTAGAACTTGGCGCCTCCAAGGTAGGCGGGTGACTCCTAAAGTTCCACACCTCAGACCTTCTACATGAGCAGATAAAGTCAGGTTGGACCTGCAAGCCACTAGCAAGGATAGGAGTGTAAGATTCACATTTCATACAGTGGCTTCCTGTTGCATTGAGGACAGGGTTAGGGTCTTTAGGATTTGATGAGTGCACCACTGGGTGGTATGGAAAAGCACTTTTCAAAATTCTTACCCAAGGATATTTTTTCCATTGCTTCTCAGAGATAGTGGAAGGGAGAAAGAAAGAAACATCATTGTGAAAGAAACGCATAGGTTGGTTGCCTCCCTCATGTGCCCTGACTGGATCTGGGGATCTAGCCTGTGACCGACGTACGTTCCCTTCACAAGAATTGAACCCAAGACTCTTGAGTCCATGGGCCAACACTTTAACCACTGAGCCAAACCAGCTAGGACTGGAAATGCACTTACATGTTTGTGCCTTATGTGTAGGAACATGCTGGTTTCTCAAGTTGGAGTTGATTTCCCTTTCTCATAAGCCTGCCTAGATAGTCCAAGCCTACATAGTCTGGGAGGCTTCCCCACAGGCTACCTCTTCCTGCTGTGGTACTGCAGGTTGCATGGGAATCTGGTCATCATTTCCCTGGTCTGTATCCTGGAGCACCTCGGGTCTTAGATCCTAAAGCCCCTGAGCTCTTGGAGACGTAGCTACTGGGGCAGCACTATTTTAGAGGGGGAGGGGAACAATCCCTTCATACCTGCTGAAGCTTCAGTTTTGGGAATACTGCCCCTAGAAGCTTGGTTCCTGGCCTAGTACTGCCTGGGGAATCAGCTGTCAGCCACCATCAAGGAAGGGGCTGTACGGACCTATCCCAGGTCTGGGGTATCCTATTCCTCATCTGTGCCCCTTTAGAGAGGGGAGTAAGGGCCAGGTGGTGCAAGGTCCCAGTGGGCCCTGGACTGGTGCTGTGATTGGCCTGAGCTGGACAATGCCACTGTGATGTCGGCCCACTCCCACTGTTAAATGGAGGCTCCTCAACCTCGGGTCAGAAGCTGCCGTCTAGACACAGATCATGGTGAGCTTAAGACCCTCTTGCCTTTGCCCTTTGATTTGTACCTAAATCCAGAGACTTGCCCAGAACTGGAACCACAATTCTCACGCTGAAAAGGGTGGACAGTGGGTTACAAGCTCCCAAATGGAACAAGGAAAACTCAGAGGACTCTGGCCAAGAGTAACTCCAGGCCGAGGCCTACTTCTCCAGCTGTGAATTAGTATTCAAAGGTCTTGACCCTCACAGCTGCCCCCTCGAAGTGGGTGCTGACCCAACCCTCCACTTGGGGCTCTCATGTGGCTCACCTCCCCACCCAAAGCTTGCTGGGGTTTCCCTCTTGGTATATGGAGTGGGTAACCAGATCCTGGTTCCAGTGCTGACCTGATGCTGGCCTGGCCTTTTCAGAGTGGCGGGTATGATCTCAACCTCTTCACCAGCCCTCCTGACAGCAACTTCCTGTGCTCTGTCTGCCATGGGGTTCTCAAGAAGCCAGTGAGGTTGCCATGCAGCCACATCTTCTGCAAGAAGTGCATCTACCAGTGGCTAGCCAGGTGCTACTGGGTTCCCAAGAGGCTGGGAAGTCAGGGATGGGGAATGAAGCCATTTCTGTAATCCAGGACAGAGGAAGGTCTGCAAAGCCATGAGTCATGGCCATAAGATCAGCTGCTAAATCTGAGACACTGAAATAATGTGGGTCCATTCACCCTGTGGTATTTGCAGCCCCTGGCGCAGGTCTCAGAGCTGAGAGGTCCCTATAAAGCCCTCTCATCCCTCTTTCAACTAGAGAGAAGGGACCAACATGTTGCTGCTACTTGCTCTCTTCCCAATCCCAGTACTCACCCCATCTCATGCCTCCTAGACAAAAGACCTGTCCATGCTGCAGGAAAGAGGTGAAACGGAAAAAGATGGTCCATGTGAATAAACTCCGAAACACCATTGGCCACCTGGAAGTTAAGGTAGTTCAAAGCACCCACTGCCAGGACCCTCCTTGCCCCCTTGTGGGGTGCAGAGCCAGGAGAGGGGGCAAGGAGAATCCCACCCTCAGAATTGAGGATTTCTACTCCAGCAACAGACTACAGACTTCGGGTCATCAGACCTGGCTGAGTTCCATTTACTTGCAGTGTGACTTTGGGCAAGTTACAAAACTACTCAGCCCCTGGGGCCTCAAATGTAAATTTTTGTTTGTTAATCCTCAACAGAGGATATTTTTTCCATTGAATTTTTTTAGAAGGGGGAAGGGAGAGAGAGAAAGAAACATCAATGTGAAAGAGACACATTGATTGGTTCCCTCCTGCACCAGCCCTGACCAGGGTTGTAGATTGAACCTACAATGCAGGTACGTGCCCTTGACTGGGAATCGAACCCATGATCCTTTGGTTCAGGGACCAATGCTCTAACCACTGAGCCACACTGGCCAGGTCTCATGTAAAATGGGGATAAGAAAATTTTTAGAGAATAATATATCTGTTATGGCGGCCATTAACTCTTCAGCCCCCTAATTTTATAGATGGGAAAACAGGTTAAGGGGGGGAGGGGGAAAGCCTGGCAAACCTGCATACATGCAATCCACTAGACCAACTCAGCCCCATACATCCCTATTATTTTCCAAGTCTCAAGCCCTGACCCCCTCCTCTCAGAGATCTAGAGTCTTCCCACCTCCAAGTATTTATCCAACAGTTTCCCTCTCCAAGTCATTGGTGCCATAAGAGCTTGGAAGGCTCCCAGGTAGTTCACTGGTTCCTAGACAGTGGAATGTATGTCATGGATGGGGGATTCTTTGGGGATGGGCAGCTCAAGGGCTGGCAATGCCCTACCTGGTTTGGCTCACCATGCTCTCCCCCACCCCTAGTGCAAGAATGCGGAAGCTGGCTGCTTGGTGACATGCCCCCTGGCCCATCGCAAGGGGCACCAGAACTCCTGCCCTTTCGAGCTAATGGCCTGCCCCAACGAGGGCTGCATGGCGCGAATACCTCGTGGGGCCTTGGCCGAGCACCAGCAGCACTGCCAGTATGGTATCCAGCAGTGTGGCCCCCTGGGCTGCGGGGCGACCCTGGACCTGGCAGAGCCTGTGCGCCACAACTGCCACCACGAGCTGCGGGAAGCCTGGGGCCATCGCCAGGAGCGTAGCCAGACTCTGGTTCTGTGCCTGCTCCAGCAGGTGCGCAAGGTGTACCGCACCACCAACCTCATCCGCCAGCAGTTAGTCCAGCTGGGAAACTTCCTGGAGGAGGGCGCACTGCTCCCAAGCGCCCGGCAAGAGGATGCTGAGGCCACCACAGAAGCCAGTATTGGGGCTGAGGTGTGGAGGGTCCAGGGCCAAAGTACCTTGTAAATTGAGGGGTAAATAAATGCGAGCCCAAAACTGGCTTGCCCCGCTATCTCTGTGCTTGCAACCCTGCACCTTTGCAGGCACTACCTCCTTCACCCTGCATGGACACTTTGGCCTCTCTCCCAAGTTCTTTCCCACCACTGGGTCTTAACACTGGCTACCCTGCCCTAGCTCTCATTTGCCTGGCTTCTTTCCACTCAAATGGATGTCTCACAAAAGTTTTTCCCAGTCTCCTTCCCAGTTACTTTCTAGGGAATCTTGTTACCAGTTTCATAGCCAGTAGCACAAATGGCTCAAATTCCTGAGCTGAGTAAAAGCCAACTCATCACAGTGACTTACAGGGAACCCCCATTATCTCTGGCCACTTTCCCTTATAATTCTTCATACTCATTCCCTGAAGCCCCATGAGCTTCTGTTGCTCCTCTTAATGCCAAGTCAGTACACTGGCTGTTCCTTAGCCTGAAACACACCTACTTCAAGTTTTTTCTCCATGAAGCCTCCTCTACAACCCCACATATAACTGCACTTCCTGCCCTGGCTGGTTTGGTTCTAGTGTCTTCTGGATATGCCAAGGTTGCAGGTTCAATCCCTGGTCAGGACATATAAGAAGCAACCAATGAATGTATAAATACTGTAAGTGGAATAACAAAGGGATGTTTCTCTCCCCCTTCCCCTCTCTAAAATAAATAAATAATTGCACACCCTAAACTCCACTCCAACCCTCAACAATTCTTTCCACAGTGCTAATCATTTATGGCGATTATTCCTTGCCCTTCCGCCCAGTCCCCACACAACTAGCACCTGAGCTACTCAAAGGCCAAGGTTTTTGTTTTCTTCTCTGGTGTTTCCCAAGTGCCTAGAACAGTGCTTTGCACAGAATGTGCTCAAATATTTATTTTTTAAAAATATGTCTTTATTGATTTTAGAGAGAAGAAGGAAGAGAGAGAGAGAAACATCTATGATGAGTCTCATTGATCAGCCGCCTCCTGCACGCCCCCAACGGGATCGAGCCCACAACCCTGGCATGTGCCCTGACCGGGAATCGAACCCCGATCGCCTGGATTCTAGGCCGATGCTCAATCGCTGAGCCACGCCCGGCCCGGCTGTGCTCAAATATTTAAACGACTCTGAAATTACCCGTTTTATTAATTTACCTGTGTTATTTCTCACACCAGGGCGTGAGCCCCGAGGCAAGGCCTGATTCAAGGCTCTGTCTACACTCGAATGCGCTCACCGCCAAATCCCAGACCGCGGAAGGGACGGGATCCTTGGGACTACTTTAGTAAACAACTACGAATGCCTTTCTAAATTTCAATTACAAGATCGGATATACGGATGATGTATCATAAAAGAAACATAATTTTATTACCCAGTATCGCCCCAATAAATTCAATTAAAGAGTAAATAAAATGCCAGGTAGCTAGTGAACCCAGTCCAATGCCAGTCTACTGCGGCCCCAGCCCGGGATACAATCCAACCTCGGTGCCGGTAACCCTTCAGCCACCTTTCGCTTCCTACCACTGGCGCCGGTCGCGCGGTGCTAATGACGTCACAGTAGCAGCCGGCGGTGACGCCAGTAAAGCGCGCGGGTCGCCCAGACTAGCTGTCCCTTCTCCCTCACGCGGCGGCGACTGCAGCGGCGGCGACATGGAGGAGGCCGCGGCCGGTCTGAGCCGCTTCAAGGCCAAGTGAGCGGGGACGCGGGGGCTGTGGGCGCCGCCGGGGAGGGAATCGAGCTCGCAGCGGCAGTAGCGGGGGCTCCCACCGCGGCCGGGTGTCCATTCGGGTTTGGGGAGATGGTGAGGACTGTGTCCGCGAGGTCGTGGCGGCTGCAGTATTATGAGGTGGGAGAGCCGGCAATGACGGCGCTCGGGGACGGGGGCTGGAGCCCGGTCGGGCATAGCCAGCGTGGGTTACTTAAACTAGGAGCGGGTGTGGGAGTGGGGAATGAGAAATCCCAAAGGAGGAAGGGGCGGACTGAGCACAAATGGAGGCAGGTCCCAGACGGGAGCGGCACCTCTGACCCCCTCAGGTAGCGGAGAACCACCTTCGGGTAAGGCGGCTGAGAGTTTTCACCTGCTGTCCCTCTTCCCCAGGGAGGAGGAATAGACGTCAGGAGATGCGCCCGTTAGCAGTGGCCCAGAAAGCCCTGAGTCTTGTGCTTATTCAATCCCCCAAGCCTCTGCTGAACATCTAAATGCTTAGTGTCCCGAAAGGGACAGACTCAGCCCCGCCGTTTGGAGGGCAGTCTGATGGGAAAAATTCATTAAGCAAATAATTTCTATCAGTGGCTGTGACAAGCACTAGCAGAAGGATCTCGGGTGGATGGTCTACGGGGTTTGGGTGTTGGAGGCTTTGTTTCATCTTGACAATGAGGCTTCCCCCAATGGAATTAGTCAGGCGCCACTGAAAACTGACAAGAGAGGTCCAGGCCACGCACAGGAAACAGCCTGTTTGAAACAGGAAAGGTTAGCAGTGGCCCCTTTGGGCAAGATCTTGGAAACATATAAGGAGAGGAGAGGGTTTTAAGGCAGAGTTATATTCTAACAGGCCTTTTTGACAGCAGGGTTTGAGAGAGTGGGTGGGGGGCTAGTGAAGAGACTGGAGCAGCTCTTCAGAGGGGACAGTGCAGTAACCTGAACCAGTATGGAGGCAGCCCAGGATGAGGGAATAGGGCTGCTTGAGGACTGAGATGCAGGCTAGGCTGGGGATGGAGGAAGGGTTGGGGAAGGGTCAGGCTGGACCTCAGGGAAGATGTTGAGCATGTTAACTTCGGCTGGTACCCAGGCCTGGTCTCCGGTGGCCAGCAGGGGGCCCCCAAGGCCTGGCCTGATCAGCACCGGGGAATCTCTGGGAAGAATGGACTGTTTGGACAGCGTGTGCTGCTGTGGGATCCTCTGGGTCACCAGTCAGCCCTGGGTCTCAAATATTCAGTAACAAGGGGGTACCAACACTCACAACAGTGAAAAGAAATCACACAACCCCAGTCCTACTGCTGTCTAGGCGCTCAGTCACAGGGACCTGTTGGGTTGATCTTTGGGAGAGAACCCAACACAGGGCTTGGCATTGGGGCCCAAGGGGTGGGTGATTCACTTTCTTCCTCTCTCCTCCCTCCAGCTATGCTGTCGAGCGCAAGATCGAGCCTTTCTACAAGGGCGGGAAGGTGCAGGTACCAGCTTGGGGAGGGGCAGAGTGGTGGGGTAGGCAGGGACTACAGAGTGTTACCTTGGCTGAGACCCCTCTATCACCAGCTGGACAAGACTGGGCAGCACCTTTTCTGTGTCTGTGGTACCAAAGTTAACATCCTGGATGTAGCCTCAGGGGCCATTCTGCAGAGCCTGGAGCAGGTGAGGGCAGGGAGAGCTGGGGCTAGGGACTAGTATGGAAAAGCAGCCTATTCTCATGGAACTTTTTGTGCCCACTCTTTCCTCTAGGAGGACCAGGAGGACATTACTGCCTTTGACCTCAGCCCTGATGATGAGGTATATTGGGTAGGGACAGGAGGTGGGCTCTAGTACTTCCCAACCAAACTTTGAGTCTGTGAGGATGGGTGGCCATGCCTCTACCCCCTCAGCCCTCAGCTAAACTACATCCTCCCCCAGGTCCTAGTGACAGCCAGCCGGGCACTGCTGCTGGCTCATTGGGCCTGGCGAGAGGGCAGTGTTATCCGCCTGTGGAAAGCGATACATACAGCCCCTGTGGCCACCATGGCCTTCGACCCCACCTCCACGCTGCTAGCCACAGGTAGGGCCCCAGCTGGGTGGATGGGCAGGCTGGTGGGCACATGAGCAGGGGGTTTGGGGAACACCAGCCCCCTTACCTCAAACACATTTCCACAGGCGGCTGTGATGGGGCTGTGCGTATCTGGGACATTGTGCGGCACTACGGGACACACCACTTTCGGGGCTCACCAGGTGTTGTGCAGTGAGTAGGAACATCAGAGACTGGGTGAGTGGGACATCACATTGGGGTGGCACAGCTCACCTGTCCCACCTACCCATCTGCAGTTTGGTGGCCTTCCACCCGGACCCTGCACGCCTGCTGCTCTTCTCCTCAGCCATAGACGCCGCCATCCGCATATGGTCGCTACAGGACCAGTCATGCCTGGCTGTACTGACTGCCCACTACAGTGCTGTCACCTCACTGACCTTTAGTGCTGATGGCCACACCATGCTCAGGTCAGCAGCCAGCTAGCTACCCAGGCCTTAGCAGGCAGGGGAAGGCCATGGCTGAGATTCTGGAACTGAGGTGGCTGTTTCCCCCAGCTCGGGCCGGGATAAGATCTGCATTGTCTGGGACCTTCGGAGCCACCAAGCCCTGAGGACCATCCCAGTGTTTGAGGTGGGGCACCTAGGGGTCGGTGCCTGTGGGGTGGGGTGGGGTGGGGGTGGGGCTGCCACCTCTGACCTGCTCCTCCTCAGAGTGTGGAGGCCGCAGTGCTGTTGCCAGAGGAGCTGGCACCCAAGCTGGGTGTGAAGTCCACGGGCCTGTACTTCCTGACAGCTGGCAACCAAGGTGTGTGGGGCTAGGCCACGGCAGGCAGCAGGGACGGGTGGCCTATGGATCTGAGTCCCAGCAGCCTCTGTTCCTGCATAGGTATGCTGCGTGTGTGGGAGGCAGCCTCTGGGCAATGTGTATACACACAACAGCAGTTGTCAGGCCCTGGGCGGGAGCTGACTCACTGCACCCTGGTCCGAGCTGCTGGTCTGCTCCTCAGTGTCACTGCTGACCACAACCTTCTGCTCTATGAAGCACACTCCCTGAAGCTGCAGAAACAGGTGAGCACTGCCCCCTGGTCAACACTTCTCCTAGGGTCTCTGGCTGTCTTCTCACTCTGGCCCTGGCTTGTATCTCTCCACCCTGCAGTTTGCCGGCTATAGCGAGGAGGTGTTGGACGTCCGGTTCCTTGGGCCCGAGGACTCCCACATTGTGGTGGCCTCCAATAGCCCCTGCCTAAAAGTATTTGAGCTACAGACATCAGCCTGTCAGATTCTCCATGGACACACAGGTGAGGGTGCCAGGCCAACGCCCCCTGGGACACCTTCCCTTAATTGACCTCTGACGATTCTCCCTCCACTTTCCTTTTTTTTCTTTTTTTAAAATATGTTTGTATTGATTTTTAGAGAGAAAGGAAAGGAAAGGGATAGAGAGGTAGAAACATCGATGAGAGAGAAATATCGGTGAGAGAGAAACATCGATTGGCTGCCTCCTGCACGCCCCCTTTTGGGGATCAAGCCCACAACCCGGGCATGTGACCAGACTAGGAATCAAACCGGCGACCTCTTGGTTCATGGGTCAGTGCTCAACCGCTGAGCCACACCAGTAGGGCCTCCCTCCACTTTTCTTTCAGACATTGTCCTGGCCCTGGATGTGTTTCGGAAGGGGTGGCTCTTTGCCAGCTGTGCCAAGGTGAGGTACCCCAAGAGGTATGGAGGTATAGGTCCCCTGTGGGAAAGCCTGGCCCAGCCTCTGTCCTCACCCCTCCCATCTTCAGGACCAGAGCATTCGAGTCTGGAGGATGAACAAGGCTGGCGAGGTGACCTGTGTGGCTCAGGGCTCTGGGCACACCCACAGCGTGGGCACCATCTGCTGCTCTAGGTAGTGGGCCAGGGCAGGGGTCCAAAGTGTCACAGATGTGGAGACCTAGGCCCTGCTGATGGATTTCCCGCTTAGGGAGATGGAGAGAATATCGTCTCTTTGGCTTGCTCTTTGAAGCTTCAGCCTAGGGATCTAGGATAAAGAACAGGCCAGTAGTACCCCAGGTGCCATTGTTGGGTGGGGATGGGGGCTTCCTAGGAAGCAGCCTTGGGGCTGGGTGGATGAAAGGGGCAGGGTGTCCCATTATTGAGACACAGTTACCTGGGGTGGTGCCACCAAGGATAAGCATTGTGGGCTTAAGTGCAGGCAAGTGGTCCCATAACTGTGTTTGATTGACTCAGGCCATTTGCCTTCTGGGACAGCCCCTCTGGTCTGGACCATGGTCCTGCAGGTCCAGCCTGAGCTGTGGTGCATTAGCAGATAGAGTTGGCAAGGGCTCAACAGGTATTTTCCCCCTCCCCCAAATTGGGCTTCAGGCTGAAGGAGACCTTCTTGGTGACGGGCAGCCAGGACTGCACTGTGAAGCTATGGCCCATCCCTAAAGCCCTGCTGTCCAAGAACACAGCCTCAGACAGTGGCCCTGTCCTCTTACAGGCCCAGGTGACACAACGCTGCCATGACAAGGTGATTACACACAGCACACTGGGGTGGCAGTGTGGCAGGGCCCTCATTAGGATAGGGGTATCTGAGCTGCTGCCTGTTGCCATCACCAGGACATCAACAGTGTAGCTGTTGCTCCCAATGACAAGCTGCTGGCCACAGGCTCACAGGACCGCACAGCCAAGCTCTGGGCCCTGCCACAGTGCCAATTGCTGGGCATCTTCTCAGGCCACCGGCGTGGCCTCTGGTGTGTCCAGTTCTCACCTATGGACCAAGTGCTGGCCACTGCCTCAGCTGATGGCACCATCAAGCTCTGGGCACTGCAGGACTTCAGCTGCCTTAAAGTAAGCTGCCCCCACCCCAGGCCCGGCCCCCACCTCAGGCCTGGCCCCTACCTGATGTCATCTCATGCCCTCCCTGTCCCTACCCTGCAGACGTTCGAGGGGCATGATGCTTCTGTGTTGAAGGTGGCCTTTGTGAGCCGTGGTACACAGCTGCTGTCCAGGTGAGAGGGCTGGGGACAGGGCAGGGGTTGTGGTGAGCTAGGGGACCGTAGTGCTGAACCCCCTCCCAATTCCAAACCCAGTGGCTCTGATGGGCTGGTGAAGCTCTGGACCATCAAGAACAATGAGTGTGTGAGGACACTGGATGCCCACCATGACAAGGTCTGGGGACTTCACTGTAGCCAGTTGGACGACCGTGCTCTTACTGGCGCCAGTGACTCCTGTGTCATCCTCTGGAAGGTGTGTGAGCATTGGTGCAGCGGGCAAAGAGTGGGCAGGGCAGCATGGGGTTCCAGTCTGACCCTAGTCTGACCCTAGGATGTTACCGAAATGGAGCAGGCAGAGGAGCAGGCCAAGCGGGAGGAGCAGGTGGTCAAGTAAGCCTGGAGGGTCCCCCACCCAACTTCCTTGTGAGTGTCACCCATGTGTCTGGCACCTCCCATGCATCAGTATCACCCCCTCCCCCCTGGGTAGGGTATATTAGCATCACCCCTGCTTTATGGCACGGGGAAACTGAGGCTTGGAGTGTCAACACAGCTCACCATCAGTGAGTGCTCAGGCCTGGTCTGCTGACTCCTGAGCCAGTCCCCTGATGTCTCTGCCTTCAACCCCAGCCCTGTGGCCCTGTCTTCCTTCCTCCTTTCCCCACCAGGCAGCAAGAACTGGACAACCTGCTCCAGGAGAAACGGTACCTGCGGGCGCTCGGCCTGGCCATCTCCCTGGACCGGCCCCATACTGTGCTGACTGTTATCCAGGGTCAGTGCTGCTTCATGGGCCTGACAGGCAGCAGTGGAGGGGGAAAGGAGGGAGTTCCTCTCAGGTCTGCCCTTCCCCTTCCCTGGGGCTCATTTTCCCTCTTCCTGCAGCCATCCGGAGGGACCCTGAGGCCTTCGAGAAGCTGGAAGCCACTGTGCTCCGACTTCGGCGAGACCAGAAAGGTTTGGGGTGGGTGGGTAGAGGCTGGACAGTGGCTGATATGGGTGGAGTGGCCAACAGGCAGGTCTGATCATCCCTATCACCTGCAGAGGCCTTGCTTCGCTTCTGTGTCACGTGGAACACTAACTCCAGGCATTGTCACGAAGCCCAGGCTGTGCTGGGTGTGCTGCTACGGCACGAGGCCCCGGAAGAGCTGCTGGCTTACGAAGGTGTGCGGGCCTCACTTGAGGCCTTGCTGCCCTACACAGGTACATGGAACACAGCCCTAGGTGGGGGTGGGGAGTAGCCTGACCAGACTCTATGGACCCCCTGATTGCCTCTGTCATTCCCAGAGCGGCACTTTCAGCGACTCAGCCGGACCCTGCAGGCAGCCACCTTCCTAGACTTCTTATGGCACAACATGAAGCTGCCCACCCTCCCTGCAGCCCCCTCTGCCCTCTGAAACATGCAGAAGGTGTACTTTTCTATCCCAGCTCCCTGTGTCTGTTTGGGCTTTGTCTCACCCCAGGTCCCAGGCTGCAACCTTGGCCAAACACCATCCCTGTGCCTTGGCCTGGCTGCAATCCAACAGGCCGTGCCCCTCAGCATAGACACGGAGTGTGGGTTAATCAGAACTTTACTAGAGGAAATGGAAGAATGTAGCTTCCTGGCCCTGCCAGCCAGGGAGTCCCACCCTCAAATGTGCCTCCCCCTGCCCTGGGGGTGGTATGGCTGCCATCAGTCATTCCTGGTGTCTGGAGCCTCTGGCCTGCCTCTCCATCTGTGGGGTACACAGCAAAGCTCTCCACGAAGTTCCACACACCCTCAAGGATGTCCCTGACCCCGTTGGTCCCTCCCCAGTGCCCTACGGGTGATGGTGCAGCAGCGGCTCTGAATGGCACTCAGCGGGGGGCGGGTGGGCACAGTAGGGGGAAGGGTCATGGTCTGGGGGGACTTAGGGGAGCTTTGGGCCACCTCTGCCCTGTTCTCCCCACCCTCTGTCCCAGAATGGAGCCCTGGTCCATTCAGGAACATGCCTAGCCCATCAGGCTGCAGTAGCACAGAGGGGAGAAGACCTGTGCGGCCACCAAACCTGCAAGTAGGGCAGAGTTTGGTTAGCACTTGGCCCTGACCCCTGCCCCATTAGACCCCTCCTTCCCCCACCAAAGCCCCACACCTGCACAGCCACCAGCCTCGGTCCGACATTTCCAGCACTTGCACTCTTGCCCCCGCAGGCACTGACAGCTCATCAGCCTGGCTGCCTTCATAGGCTTGGGAAACACAGAACTGGGAGCCTGGGAGTGGGTACTTGGTGGTTACCACAGGGCTCCTGACTCTGTCCCCTCATTGATCTCACTGAATCCCCACTTCCGAGGTCTCCCTCTCTGGGTCTCTGCTGATGCCAAGGACCACTCTAAAACCCACTGGGGCTCCAGCCCACTATGGGGACTAAGCACATGCTAGGGGATTGCTCCCACCACCTAGTCCTTCCATAGCATCTCACCCCCTGGTCAGGTGCTACCCGTAGCCCAACCTTGCCATACATTGCCTAACGATAGTGGTGGGCATCAGGAAGAGGGTTAGTCTCATACCACTGTTCCCTAGGGGCTGTCTTCCATCTTGTCCCTGACCCAGGGCCACTTCCTCCAAATAGGGAGCAGGAAACCATGCTACCTGCTGGTCTTCATTAGCCACCAGCCACCAACCTGTACACAAAAGGTGGGCAGTGGTTCAGATCCCCAGGCATGCTGGGATCCTGGTGGCAGCATGTCAAGTCCCCAGACTCCTGCCGAGCCCCACCTGAGGGGTGTCGCAGCAGCACATCTAGGGCCTCCTGGGCCCGAGCATGGAAGGGTTGGCCCCGTGTGTCCTGGGTGCTGAAGGGCTGCAGGCAGTGCAGGCTCAGAGCCACTGGGCTGCCTATGGCAAGGCTGCCCACAGAGCCGGGTAGGGGCTCTTCCAGGACAGGCAAGATCACCAGGCTGGAAAGGGTGGTTGCAGGAGAGAGGTATGTGGGGATGGGCTGCCACACCTCACAAGCCTACCCAGCCTTGTACCACCTCGGCCCTTTCTCCATTTGGCCCCCACCCTTCAGATGCTTCCCACAGCTACTTAGGGGTAGATCAGGCACCTGCCAGGTGGTAGTGAGGGCTCCAGGTCCAGGGGTTGTGGCTCGAAGAAGCCAGTGAGTGCTGGCCCCCTGGACACTTGCTCTGCTGCTAGCAATGTCTGAGAATAGGTCTCTAGCAACCGCAGGCGCGCCAGGCCACGGCCCGTGCGCCCCCCACGCGCCAACAGTAATGCAGATGCATCTGTGGGCACAACAGGAACAGACCATGGGACCCCCCCCCCCAGGGCTCCCATCACCAGGCTGCTGCTGCTCCCCCTGCCCCTGCCCCTGCCCCTCCCAGGATCCCTGCAGCCTGACCAGAAAGCTTGGGGAGAACTCGGTCGGATCTCCGCAGCAGGCCGGCCTCCACCGGGAAGGTCTCCTTGAGGATCTTCTAAGGGCGAGAACCAGCATATCCATTTTTGAAAGCCCACTGGATTACCTTGGGAGGGTAGGAGTCCCTTGCTGGGTTCGTAGGTGCTGGAAGCCAGCATGGGCATGACGGCAGGTACTATGGGGGTGGGGGTATCATTCAATTGGAGGAAGTTGGATCACCCCAGGTTCACTCACATGAAGCTTCCTAAATTCGTCCCAGCTCCTTCGCACAAAGGTGTTGCTTTCATCCGACCAGCGCACAGAGAAGGCGAATGTCTGTTGGAGGAAAGGCTAGGGGCACCTGGGAGGGACTGGACCATGGACTCCCTCCCTCCCTCCCTCCCTCCCTCTCCCTATTTCTTCCAGAGGTAGTCAGGGACTGGATCTTACTTGGAGCTTCTCTGTCTGCACCAGAGCAGCTGCACGTACTGACACTGGGTGCCTAGGGCGTGCCATAGCTGTGGTGTCAGAGGGTTGAGGTCCTGGGCTTCTGGAGTCAGCAGCGTGTGGTAGAGTATCCTGCTGGCTCCCTAACCACACGGACTGGCGGTGCTCCTGGGCACCCGGAAGACTGGCTGGAATTCCCCTGCTTGCCTCAGACCTGCCAGGTCCTTGCAGCCCTGCCCTATCCGTGTCCTTAGCTTCCTCACTGGGCCTCAAACTGAAGATCTGGGTGGAGCAGCAGGAGCACAGAGGCGTTGGAGGGTTGGTACTGCTGCCTGAGGCCTTCAGCCCAAATCTATCTGGCCACGGGGGCTGGGGGCTGGAGAAGGAGGAGCCATCAAAGTGCCGCCAGGCCTGGCCCACCCTCCCTGCTCTCCCAGATCCTGTGTAATGCTAGGATTGGTGAGAGCCTTCTGCCAGGGTGTGCCCCACAGGATTGTCTTTGAACTTGCCTGGACAACTAACACAGTTGTCACCAGGAACTGCTTAATCCTCACATTGGGGAGATCTCTTAATGTTCCCAAGTCACAAAGGAGGAAGTTTGTGTTGTGGATGTCAGTTTTTCTATATGTGTTGGGGAGGGTCAGATCTCACAGGCTCACCCCAGAGGTTTCACCCTGTGGTGGTCCATCACTATAGTCACTAGCACTTGGGGGCAGCGGTGGTGGTGACTAGGACTGTTTTGAGAGCTGCCTCTGAATTTATAATTTATTACAAGTTACTGAAAATGCAGCCTCTGCAATCGGGAGTGACCATTCCCTCACCGGGGTGTTGAGAAGACCCTGGAATCTCCAGAGGATGTGCCTTGCCTAGGTGCTCCACAATTCTGGGTTGCTTCCTTATAGAGATTTCCAGAGCCCCATCTAACCTTGGCACACAGTGGTTCCTCCTGCTGTTGGGGCCACCAGCTATGTTGGGACCCCCACCCCACCCAAGCCCTTCAGGGAGGAGTGTCTGGGGCATCTCTCCAGGAAACCACCCTGGCCTGAACAAAGGGCTTTTGTGTATCCCTCCAGCGGCTCTCTCTGAAGCCTTCAAACCTTCCCTCATCTTGGCCTTGGACAGTGAACACCTGCTGGCATAGACCTGATCTGCAGAGTGCCTTTAGTCCAGCTGTCTCACCCCAATCTCAGGGGGGGCCATGCTGAGGGAGCCTGGCCTGGCAGAGTCCATGTTGGAACAGACCCCACTCCCTTGGAAGACAAAGGATAGAAGCTAGCCAATTTGCTAACAGCCGGAGACATAGAAGGCTGCTGAGGCCCCCTCAACTAACCCACTGATAACACCTGCTTCCTCACTCCCCGAAACTCTGGATCTTTTCCACTCCCTCTCCATAGCCCCTACCCTTCTCTCTCACCTGGGCAAAAACAGTTCCCCATCCAATGGCCATGCTCCTCCCTTGCTCCCATGAAATTGATTCTCCAGAGGAATCTTTGCAAAACAGAAATGGGATCTGGTAGAGGTAGCCCTGCCCAAAACTGTCCAGTATCTTCCCCCAGTTCTTAGAATAAGTTCCCAGTTCTCATGGCAGCTGACAAGGTCTTCGGTGGGCCCTTGCCTACTTCTGGATTTCTCCTCCCCACGTCCTGTTCCATGGCCTTTCAACTTATGCAAGAGGCCAAGACCCTCCCACCTCCAGCCTGTCCTTGCCTGCTCTCCTCAGCTGATTCCTCATCCTTCAGGCCTCTGCCTAAGGGTCACCTTCTCAGGGAGGCCACCTGAATTTACAGTGCCCTGTTATGGCCCCACCATAGTTTGTAAGTGAACATCTGTTAGTGTAACTCATTTTTTTGTTTTGTTTTTTCCGTCTTGACCACTGGACTATGAGCTGACGAAGTCAGGGTTGGATCTTGTTTCCCCGCCCTGCCCAGTGCCTGGAATAGTGATTGGAACAGATTAGGCACTACACAAATATTTGCGGAATGACTAGAAGCAGAGATTCCTGAGGCCACTCCTGACGTGGATTTAATTTCTTCATGCAGGCTGGAGGATCCGGGGCCGCCGGGTTCGAGCAGAAGCCCAGGGACCTTAGCCGCACAGTCCCACCCCGCTAGCCTTAGCGCTCGTTACCTTAGCGCTCGTTACCATGGCGCCGGCCCCGGGGGCGGATCCCCGGGACCCCGCCCCAGTGCACAACGCCCATCTTGAGCTCACGGCCCCGCCCTATGTTGCCTTAGTGCGGCGCAGCCGGCTGGGGGGCGTGTCCCCAGTTGACTGCACAGTGTCTGGCCACAGGCACCGGGGACCGTCAGAGCAGAGCAATGGGGGCGTCGAGGGCTGCAACACGGACTTCGCCGCGGCCGCAGTTCGAGTCCACGGCGCGGCCGCGGCGCAGCTTCCACAACACGCTGCCCTTCTACTGGGGGAAGCGGGAGCATCGCCGTGGATCTCGCCAGCCGGGCTCCGGCCGCGGACCCAGGCCCGGGGGCGTGGCCATGACCCGGGCCCCTGGCCCCGCCTCCTCCCCTGCCGGAACCTTGGCCTCGGGCTTTGCCTCAACCCGGGTGTGGGCCCTGGCTTCCAGCCCCGCCTCCTCGCCGGACTCCGAGTCCAGCCCCAGCCTCAGCGCCCGAGCCGGCGGCCTCCGAGCCGGGCTCCTGTAGCCGCGCCCCGTCCTGGAGGCTGAGTCCGAGGCCCTTCTGGAGTTCGAACTGGCCCGGCAGGCACTGCGCGGGCAACATGGCGGCGTCCAGCGAACGGGGGCGCTTCGGCGGTGGGAACCTCTTCTCCTTCCTGCCCGGCGGCGCGCGCTCAGAAGCAATGGAGGACCTGGTGACGGATGCGCGCGGCCGGGGCCCGGGACGGAAAGATCCCGCCACTGCCTCGGCCCCGACTCCAAACCTGGCGCCGACCCCTGACTCTCAGGTCGCCGAGGACACTTCCCGGAGACGGCACTGCCGTGCCTGCGTGGACTTCAAGTCATGGATGCGAACGCAACAGAAGGTGCAGATGCTGGGGGGGCGGGGGGCGCCACTTCTCCGCCGAGGCTCGCGAGCCCTGGCCACTCCTAGCCCCGGACCGCACACGACCAGCCCCTTCCCGCCCCGGCCCGTACACCTTGTTCTTAGGCTCCCCAGGCGGCCTAAGAACAACGCGCAGGCCAAGCGGTTCCACAGGTCCTATGCTTGACAGACTTATGCCCCCCAGGGTTGGCTGTTCCTGAACTTGCCCAAGGTAGGCCCAGCCTTTAGGCTTTGGCGTCACGTGGGCCAGATCCGCCGCAGGACTAACGTCTGGAGTCTGTGGGCCTCCAGCTGGGGAGGGAGAAGGAGGAGCTTTATAGGTTTTGGTCAGGGGAGATTGAACTGACCCTTGGTCGGCCTCCTTCCGCAGCGGGACAGCAAGTATAGAGAAGATTGTCCTGAGGATCGTGAGGAACTGGGCCGCCACAGCTGGTCTGTTCTCCACACCCTGGCTGCCTACTACCCCGACCTGCCCACCCCAGAACAGCAGCAAGACATGGCCCAACTCATACATTTATTTTCCAAGTTTTACCCATGTGAGGAGTGTGCTGAAGACATAAGGAAGAGGTAAGTTATTCTGTATCATCTAAAGGCAGCAGATGCCCGGCCGGGTGGCTCAGCGATTGAGCATGGACCTATATGATCCAGAAGATCCGTTGCAGGCTTGACCCCCCAGCAGGCGGCGTGCATGAGGCAGCCAATCAATGACTCTCATCATTGATGTTGGTGTCTCTCCCTTCCTCTCTCTGAAAGCAATAAAAACATATATATATATTTTTAAGAAGCAGCACAGCATCCCACCTGGAACCTGGGCCTGGGGCCCCTGACTGATGTCATAAAGGAGAGCCTAGAGAAGTAGGTGCAGAAATGGAGAGTTGCCAAGAGCAGGGACCACCAACAGAGTGGGATTGGATCATCTGAGCCATCTTTCTACTCAAAGGCCAAGCAGCCTTGGTTTGCTGCTGGGCACTGCCACTTTCTGCAGCCACAGGCCCATAGGGAGAGCTTCCCACATAAGGTCCCTTACATAGTACTGATGGAGGATCTGGCAGGTTAAGGAGGACTCCACTTTGCCTGACTTTTGGAGCTGGACTGCCAGTTTCAAGTCCTTGAGAATTCACTGCTATTGTTTACAAGAGACACTTTTTCTTCATTAGATAGTCTAAGAGCATTGTTTGGCACCCATAGGTGTTTCTGGTCTGGGTGTGGGGGGCAGGGCAGCCCTTGCTATTTGAAGCCTGGGCAGTTAGAATGTGGTCTCTTGTTGAGCTGAAGTACCAGGGCCCCAGGTGCTAAGAAACAGGTCTGGCTTTCAGTTAAGCCTTTGTGCAGGCCCCACCCTTTTCACACACTGCTTTGGGCAGGGAAGCTGTGAAGAGGCTTCCTGATTGTTATGAGGTTGTAAAGTTGCCTGGTCTGTGTTAATGTCTTGCCCTGGGCTCTTGTCAGTGTTTATCAAGCTCCCCAAGTGAGGTTTTGAGCAGGCCTAGGAGCCTACTACACCTGGCACTACAGGGTCAGCCCTGTTCTGGGAATTACTGTCTCTCAGAACACCTGGGTGTAGCTTACAGCAGCATCCCATCTCTCCCTGGATTGAGCAAGCAGGGACAGTGGGACCACTGCCTGTCCTCATTCTCCATGTGCTTCCCCCCACGCAGGATATGTAGGAACCAGCCAGACACGCGCACACGGGCATGTTTAACCCAGTGGCTGTGCCGCCTACACAACGAGGTGAACCGCAAGCTAGGCAAGCCGGACTTCGATTGCTCTAAAGTGGACGAGCGCTGGCGTGATGGCTGGAAGGATGGCTCCTGCGACTAGAGGGCGACCAGCTGGAACTCATGGGGGCTGCCTGGCTAGAAAGGGGCAGGACATCCATTAAAGTGCATCATAGCACTCATTAAAGTGCGGCAGAGCCAGAGCCTGTTGTGTTTCAGTTGGGTGTTCCCCAGCCACTTCCCATGGCACCCTTTCCTTTTCAGGTTTGGAGTTGAAGTGCCTGCTGCTGACACCCTGATGGCCTCCTCCTCAGCTGAAGCCCTGTGGGGCTACAGGTGAAGGAGTAGGAGCAGCATAGGCTGTCTTTTTTTTCAGGGTGCAGCCTCCTGCCCACCCCACACCCTGGTGCCCACTTCCCCACACAGGAAGGTGATAAGCTTGGCTGGGCTACTCTTTCACACAGAATCTTTGAGACCAGGCCATTGTCTCCCTATTGTATAGCTAGAGACAGCCACATTAATTGTAGCCTCAGAGGCTGTGTGCTGCTTGCACTTCAGGAAAGAAGCCTGGAGACTAAGCTTTCCACCCTGCTCAGTCCCTACAGGGAGGGAAGATGCAGGCAGGGTTCTTCTCTGAGGGTCCACTGACCCTGCAGCTCATTTTCTGTTCTGCACATGGGATTCCATAGCTATACCAAGCTTGTCAGAGGCTTTTTGGGGGCAGCTTCCTTGGAGCTTGAGACAAAAATAAAATGCTGAAGAAGTGACTTGAGAACCTGGCTTCAGTGTGTTTGCTAGGACTTGCAGTGATGGACAGGGCCTGCCCTCACCCCTCTGTGGTCAGCAGCTTCCTCCTGTCCAGGTTCTGGCTCGTTAGGAGAAAGGAGAGGTCCCAAGACAAGCGTGGGCCAAGATATTCCAGGAACAGCAAGGAGGCTGAGTTACTGGAGCTGAGGGAGGATCAGAGAGGTGAGGAGGCGTCAGATAGCATGAAGTCTTTAAGGCCCCAGCAAGGACGTGGTATTAACTCCTAGCTTCTGTGACAGGAAGGTCTTGGAGGATTTGGAGCCGAGGAATGGTGAGATGTGACTTTTAAAAAGTTCATCTGAGCTGGGATGAGGCAGGCATGGGTGGAAGCAGGGAGAGCAGGCACCCATGTGGCAGTTGAAGGGGAAGCTGACCCCAGGGTGGATGGGAGAGAATGCTGAATGTATTCTGGAGGTACAGTCAGAGGAAGAGTCAAAGGTGACTGGGGTTCTGGCCCAAGAAGCTGGAAAGATGGAGTTGCTCTGTGTATCAGTGAGATGGAGGAGACTGTGAGTGGAGCAGGTTTGGGGGGTGAACTGGACCCAGCTTTTGAGGCTTTCTTTCTTATCTCATCCACACCTGTTCCCAGGCCTTGGCTCCCAGCCAGAATACAGCAACAGTATGCCCCATCCCTGTAGTCATAAAGCTCTGGTCACCTCTCTCCCTAGGCAAAGGGCCAGCCTTTGTCATAGCCTGCTCAGCACCTTCACCTGTCTTGTTCTCACAGGGGTGCAGGCTTCCACAACATGCTACCCCAAGGGGCCAGGTGACACAAAGAAATAGGCAGGGAGCAGCCAGCAGATAAGTTGCTCTAACTCCCCTAGGTGGACTGTCCCCACCACACATCTCTCTGGCCTCTCCTGAGTAGCCTGTGAGCCACTGTGGTCAGCTCAGGAACATACTGCCTTATATTTGCGCTTTCTCCTTGCTCCACTTCCCTTCTTCCCTAACTCTGGCTTCCCTGAAGTTTCACCCCCCAATAAAACTTAAACTTTGCTGCAGACTGTTTTCCAGGGCAACCAGGCTAAGACAAATGGGACTCTAGTTCAAGGGAAAGTTCTAGTCCAATAGAGAAGAGCCATGATCATGTTCTGGGGCTCTTAAGAGCCACAGGTTGGACGAAAGGAAGGAAGCTGAAAGGGGTGACAAAGAAAGGCCTATGAAGTAAGAACATGAGAAGGTGACACCTAGAAGCCTTTCTAGGAGGGTGGGGACCTCAGTGTCTCAATTGCCCCTGGGACTAAAGGGAGCAGTGACATAGGACAGCTGGAGGGAAAATGGGGTCAATAATTGATGTTTGTTAAGATAGAAGAAAGTATAGCATGTTTGGGTGCTAATGCAAATGATTAAGGGACAAATGGCTGATGTATGAGACCAAGACGGAACAGTAGCTGACAGATGAGAGCTGGTAGGACTGGATGCACAGTGTAATGCACTTGACAAGACTGGTGGACAAAACCTCTGGCCACATCTGCCCTGGAACGGGTTCCCCAGGGGGCCGGGCCAGGCACCACCCTCTGTCCACACAGATGCCACGGCAGGGACCTGGAGTTGAGTCCCAGTTCTTCACTTCGTATGACCCAGGAACTCAACCGGCCTGCCTGTTTACCATCTGAGAAAGGGGTGTGATAATAGTTCCTATCCACGGGTCATTGTGAACTACTTTCCACTGTAAATGCTCAATAAATGCAGACTTATCAGTGCCCTAGATAGAAACACAGGAGTCATCTGAACTTCTGCTGGGCTGAGTTGGAATGAACCTGAAGGAAGGGACACTAACTAGGGGCCAGGGGGTCTGTGGAAAAGACCCAGCAGTGGCAGGGGGCTGGGAAGCCCCAGTTCAGCCAAGCTTCCAGCTCTGATGCTTCTCCCCATTCCTTGGCCCCAAACTAAATATGTCAGCCACAGGTCAGTCCAGTTAACCCAGGAGTGTGGAAGGCTCAGAGCACCCTTGGAATGACACCTGGCCACCCACAGGAAAGGAACAGAGATGCCCCAACTCCCACCCATACTGGCCTGTGGGCTTTGCCCACCTGGACAAGTGCCCCTGGGGACAGAGGCCATTCTCTCTCCCTGTCAGGGTGTCTAGAACCCTCTAAAGGAGAAGCTAGGGTGCAGTGGGGAGGTCATGGGGGGAAAGGCACTAGTGACCGATCTCTGGCTTGCAGGGGACCAGGGCCATGAAAACCCTGTTCTTATTTCCTGAGGGCTGCGGGGAAGACACTGGAGCCATTGGGCCTCAGTTACACTCATGAAAGGGCCCTGCTCAGAGGAGCCGGGTCAGGTCCCCTCTGTCCATCCGCCTGGCAGTGTCCGCCTGCACTGCTGACTCCTTGTGAGGGGTGGTGAGGGGCCTTGCCCCTGATCATGACCCCGATCTGGCGAATCCATCTCGGACCCGGGACATGCAGCTGAGGGTTGGGGGTGGAAGGAGGGCGGGGCGGAGAGACCCGAGGGCTCCAGCCCGGTGCGTGGACCAGTGAGGGGGTGCGGGCTCGGCCCCGCCTCGCGCGCCCCCGCCGGCGGCCAGCGCGCGCTCCCGGGAGGCGGCAGAGGCAGCGGCTGCTCCAGCAGCTTCCACAGGAGCCCCGGGCTGTCTCGGGCGCGGCCGGCTGGACGAACGGACAGACAGAGGACGCCAAGGGCGCGAGGCCCGTTGGGGCCGGCCATGGAAGGAGCTTCGTTTGGTGCGGGCCGGGCGGGGGCCGCCCTGGACCCCGTGAGCTTCGCGCGGCGGCCCCAGACCCTGCTGCGGGTCGTGTCATGGGTGAGTGGCCGCTGTCCCGGTACCTGATCCTACCCTGCCCCTCGCCCCCATCCTCTTGCTCGCCTACCCCTCCCCCGCCGGCCTCAGGTTGGGGTGACGTCACCGGGCTGGGCGCGCCCACCTGCGGGCGGGGGAGGGGCCGGAGACTACAGCCTAGGACCTTGAGGGGTCACCTCCCGCCGTCCTACACCCCCAACTCCTCCTTAGGTTTAACAGTCCCCTTCCTCAGCCCTCGCTCCGATTTTCCAGCTCTCCTGACCTGGAGGCAGGCACAGGGGTGGGGACGGGATTCGCCGAGGGGCTCGGGCGCTCAGCCTCAGCCCGAGGAGGGGGCTACGGGAGCCGAGAGGATCCGGCAGAGCCTCCCTCTGCTGCTCCCGCACATGCATCCTCCCGGCTCCTTCGAAGGGAGCTGGCCCTTCCCAGGCCCCACAGTTGCAACTGTGAGTTGGGGGGGATGTTGCTCAGGGATCCTTCTGGGTGGGGCAGCCGGATGGGGCTCTGCTTTGGGAGGGCTGACTGGAGGTGGTGAGGGAAGGGCAGATTTTAGGGGCAGCCTAGCTTACTGGGGCATTCCTGCTCCCCCTTCCACTCCTTCAGGTAGGAGAGATGCGAGGTGAGGTGCCGAGTTCTGGGTTTTGTCCAGCTAGTAACGGCTGCACCTACTCGCTGGGTCTTGAGTAGGGCGGTGCCCAGTGTGTGGCAGGGGGCCTCCACCTCCCGGGTGGAGTGACTCTGGCCAGACCAGGATGTAGGAACCCTACCTGCAGGTCCCAGCTCTGGTTCGACTTATGGACCACTCTGGGGGTGAGTCCAAATCCTGCACCTCGGTTTCCCTTTTGACTAGATCTCTGGGAACTGGGGTGGGAAAGGAGATAAATGAAGTTGAAACTGGAGGTCTCTTTTAAGAAACAGGCCTGTCCAGAGCTAAAAGAGCAGCATCTGGCTTAAGAGGACCATGGTCTAGAATTTTAAGATAAAGTAAAATAAAATGATCATGGTCCACCTCCTACCTGCCTTCCAGCTCTCATGAGGATAGAGTACTGATGGGGTGTTTTTTTTGTTTTTAAATATATATATATTTTATTGATTTCAGAGACGAAGGGAGAGGGAGAGAGAGATAGAAACATTGATGAGAGAGTCATTGATCAGCTGCCTCCTGCTGGGGATCGAGCCCGAAACCCCAGCATGTGCCCTGACTGGGAATCGAACCTCGATCTTTTGGATCATAGGTCGATGCTCAACCGCTGAGCCAAGCCGGCCCGGCAGAGTGCTGATGTTTAACTGAACCCCAAAGGTCAGTCCTTTCCCCTTTTGATCCCAAACACAGTCATGTGGGGTCATCATCCCTGAGTGCCCACCAAGTGGAGGATGCTGGGTGGGCATTATTTCTCTGTCCCTAACCCCCCATGAGCTGAGCCTGTTACTACATATGACATGTTAGGAAACAGGGCCAGACAGCTTCTAAAAGCTGAGGGCAGGTTCCACACAGGGCCTGGCCCACAGTTCTGTGCAGCTGTCCCTCTGCTGTGCTCCCCACACCCCGGCCTCTCTCTCCTGGCTCCACACCTACCTGCCCCAGCACCACCGGCTCCAGCCTGGAATCACACTCTGGAGTGGGCCCTGAGGAGACACTACGGGCCCCCACGCAGTGCAGAAGACCCAGCTCGAATATCAGCCCCTGCTCTTATCAGCAGTGCGACCTCAGACAAATCACTTCACCTGCTGGAGCCCTAATTTCCTCACTGTAAAGGGAGTAAGAACAGTGAATGGCACCTTCGTGGTTTCCTGGGAAGATCCTATGAGTGAACGCATATAAAGTAGCAGTTTTAAGCACGGTGCCTGGGCATAGGAGATGCTCCCTGAACGGTGCACGTGGTCCACAGTTAGTAGATACCTGAGGGAGGTACTAAGGGAAAGGTACTGGAAGACCCCACCGAGACGCGCCCTGTGCCGCGAGGGAACGCGGGGACAGACCCAAGGCGTGGCCGCTCGTGGTGAGCCGCGGCGACCTAGCCCCGCGCCGGCCCTGAGCAGCGCCCCGCCCGCAGGTGTTCTCCATCGCCGTCTTCGGGCCCATCGTCAACGAGGGCTACGTGAACTCCGACGACGGCCCGGAGCTGCGCTGCGTCTTCAACGGGAACGCAGGCGCCTGTCGCTTCGGCGTCGCGCTCGGCCTCGGAGCCTTCCTCGCCTGCGCCGCGTTCCTGCTGCTCGACGTCCGCTTCCAGCAGATCAGCAGCGTCCGCGACCGCCGCCGCGCGGTGCTGCTGGACCTGGGCTTCTCAGGTGGGCGCGACCCGACCGGGAGAGGCTGGCGGGGGCGGGGGCGCCGGGCTGGGGCGGGGCCGCCGGAGGGCGTCGGGGCTCTGGGCGGGGCTTCGGCGCCTCCGGACGCGGGTTCCCAGAGTGGCTAAGCGGGGCTCTGCAGCGGGGCTCCCCTAACGCGCCCGCCGGCCCGCAGGGCTCTGGTCTTTCTTGTGGTTCGTCGGCTTCTGCTTCCTCACCAACCAGTGGCAGCGCACGGCGCCCGGGCCGGCCACCGCGCAGGCGGGCGACGCGGCGCGCGCGGCCATCGCTTTCAGCTTCTTCTCCATCCTCAGCTGGGTGAGTGCGGCCTGCGGGCGGTGCGGGCCGGGCCGGGCCGGGCCGGTGTCTGCTCCCGCTGACGCCGGGCTCCTCTTCAGGTGGCGCTCACCGTGAAGGCCCTCCAGCGGTTCCGCCTAGGCACCGACATGTCGCTCTTTGCCACCGAACAGCTGGGCACCGGGGCGGGCCAGGACTACCCCGGCTACCCAGTGGGCAGCGGTGTAGAGGGCACCGAGACCTACCAGAGCCCGCCCTTCACCGAGACCCTGGACACCAGCCCCAAAGGATACCAGGTGCCCGCCTACTAGTGGCTGGCAGGCCCAGAGCGGGGCTGGAAGGCTGCCCCACCAATGCAGGGCCCAAGGCCTCCTGGGACCCCCCTCAGGTCCTCCTGGCCCAACTCCCGGGATGGAGGGGCGGCCACTGTGGGCCGTCTGGGGCCAAGAGAGGGTGGCCCCCAGGGTGTCTGGGCTGTATTCCCCAAGTCCGCCCAGTACCTTTAATCCCCAGCCCCAGGCCTGAGGTCTTGAGGAGGGGACAGCACAGCCCTGGACATGTGTCCTCCAGCCTCCAGTGGACCAGCCTGGGCAGGGGCCATTCCCCTCATGAGGCAGCCAGCCCAGGGCTCACCTACCCACTCTGGCATCAGGGATCCAGCTGCCCTCCATAGCCAGGTGCAGGGCCTGCCCCAGACTGGGGGCAGGAATACTGCCATGACCCGGGGAGCTCGGCCACTGTCCCCTTCCCATGTCCCCGTGGGTAGTGACAGTCCTTGTTCCTGTCATGTTGGTTCACCCTGTAGGGCCATGTGCTCTGTCTGGAGCCTCCATTTCCTCTCACCTGCTCGCTAGAGTAGCCTGGCCCTGTTGATGTTGTGATTGTGGTCAAGTTTTCAAGTTTCACCTGGTAGTTTCCCACAAGCAGCCCCTCTCTCTGTGGCCCCTTCTCCATCCAACCCTTCCATGCCTTGGCCCAGGCCTCTGCCTGGATGCGAGTTGTTTTGGCCAAGAAGGCACAACATGACTGTTGGCTTGGGCACCAGCCCTCTCCCAGCTCTTCAGTAAGACTTTACCCAAGGGAGGCTTGAGACACCTTCGTGCCTGGCAATACAAGCCCCTTGAGAGGACAGAAGCTTTATCTGCCCATGGTGCCCTGGAGACAGCGTTCCGTACAAACCCTTTTACCTTGGCTTCCTGGGCCAGTCCTTCAACTCTCCACCCTGCACCCCATATTAAGGTCCATTTCAAGGTTGGGGTCCCTCTGCATAGCTGACTACTCAAGCATTGCTCGAAGCTGGCTTTTCACATTATACCAGATGCAGTTGCCACATTTCATTCTTACAGACAGATGCCTCTGGAGTTGCAGTTGAGTGACAACCCTGTACATTGTAGCATAGATCAATTATGTTTGGATATTTCAGTGAACATGTTTACAATTTTTGTATATAAGGATCTCTCCCTCTTCTGAAAGAACAATCTGTGATTGTGTATTTTCAGTGTCCCGTGTTCCAACTGCAACTTCTTTACAATAAAGACTGTAAATGAGTTTACTGTGGCCCAGACACTCTTGGACTCATTCCTGCCCCTGCCCCTCCTGGTGGCGGAGGCTGGGCTCTGAAGGGCACCAGGACCCAGAATCTAGGAAAGGGCAGGGAGGTGGAGGCCAGGCTGACCTCTGTGTTCTGGGGTTCCAGGTCCACCAGCCCCTCATCACACGTCACACTGGTCTGGAACTGGATTGCTCAGAGCAGGCTCTCTGAAGTGCTGGGGAGATCCCATCTTTTATCCCTTTTATAACAGCAGGAGTAACAACTATTTCTTGTGGGATTGTATCTTTAGTAGTTCTTGCATCAGTCAGTGGATATAAACTTTGAGTCTTTATATTATTCCCATGATCTTGATAGATAGTTTTACTGGGTATATAAATGTCACTTTCCTTAAAACTTTAAAGGTATTTCTCTTACTTTTTAGGATCTTATACTACTGATAAGAGCAGTGATAACAGTACAATTTGCATTCCTTTGTAGGTTGTCATTTTGGTAATAATTTTGTTCTAAGTTGTGTCTACATGTAGCTTTAAAAAATTATCCTTAGTGCTTGTCTGTATTTTTATATTTCTTCAGTGCTTGGGAAAAACAGTCATGATTTCTCCAAATGTCCCCTTCTCACTACCTTCTGCTCCTGGGACCCCTATCAGGTGTATCATGCAGCTTCCAGAGCCACATTGTATAACCAACTGCCCTTTGGAGGTTTCCCCAGCTTGGTCTTATTTACTTTTGAACCCAACTACTTTTATGTCAGTTTTTCATCTCTAAGATTTCTAATTGGGCCCTGGTTGGCGTTGTTCAGTGGTTAGAGCGTCGGCCCACACACGGAAGGGCACACATCCAGGTTGCAGGTTTGATCCCTCGCCTCGGTTGGGACACATGCAGGAGGCAACCAATTGCTGTCTCTCTCTCATATTTAAGTTTCTCTCCCTTCTTTCTCCCCTCCCCCCTCCCTTCTACTCTCTCTAAAAATCAATGGAAAAAATATCCTCGGGTGAGTACTAACACAAAAAAGGGAAAAAAAATAAGAAAAGATTTCTAATTGGTTAGTGACCTCCTGGTTAAGTGAAGCAGTTGGAGCTGGAATGCTGGCTCTGCCACATTCACACTTGGCCATCTTGGGCAAGTCTCTTAATTAGTCTGTGCCTCAGGTTCCCCTTCTGTAAAAGGTAATAGTTCCTATCACATAGGGCAGGGTGATAACACTTGTAAAGAGCTCAAAGCAGTACTTGTCAAACAGTCAGAACTAAAGTGTCACCTAGTATTATGGGTTTTGCTTAAGAATAGGTATTTTCAGTATCATTAATGTGGCATCCCAGTTTCCAGATTGCTCCTGTGGGGTTGGTTGTACTCAGGTCTGCAGAGGGCACTGTGAGGCGCTTGTGTGTGGTGGGAAATGCAGGTAGCTTCTGTGTGGCCACTGATGCACTGGCGATGAAGGGTGAAGGGGGTGGAGGCTCTCTTCTAGGGGGTGCTGAGCATGGCTATCACCCAAGGACACTGTTCCAGTCCCAGCCCTGGGTGAGCAGCCATGTGGCTCTGGCCTGGCTCTTCTCCAGGCCACTGACTATGGCCTTTATCACCATGGGTGCCCCCTTCCGTTTTTTAGAAAGATATCTCCATTTCTTCTCACTTAAGGACGTTTCCGTTGCCTTATTTTGATGTGGTTATGTGTTGAGAACTTTTTCCTATTTGTATGTGTTTAGGGCAGAAAGGCGAGATTTCAGTACGTGTCTGGTCCCCTTCCGAAATATCAGATCACAAATTATTTTCTTACAGTAATTCAGATGTGCCCCCCCCTCCCGTTTCTAAATTGTTCTTGTTGAAGTTCATCGTTAGTAGCTCTTTCACCCATCTTTGTATGAAAACCTTATGTCTATATGCCTCTCACATTCTGGAAGTATAGTTTACTGGGTACAAAGTGTAGGTCAAACATGGCTGTGTCTATTCCTGGAAGGCTTGGGCAATGCTAGACCTCCAGGACTGGTTTGGTTGGCTTCTGCTTCCTGTGAGGAAAACCCAGCTACCCAGCTCTCCCCACAGACCGTCTACTGGCTGACCACCTGAGCTGTAACATGTAGAGTTCCCCTCACTACTGAGTGACCTCAAAAGGCAGAGAAGCTCAGAATGCCAGCTATGTGCATTATTGCAAAATAAATTTATTTGAAGATAAACTGTTTTATAAAAGGTCAGAGGCAATTTGAGATCCCAGATTCAGCTTCTTATAGAAAGATTTAACTTCAAGTAGCACAATTTTGTGTCTGCTTTTAATCCTGAACATTCTTGAATCATGAAAACAGCCAACTGTTTACACAACACGCAATATCTTACTCCAGCACCAGTGGAACCACAGCTTTAGGCTTAGGGGCATGGTGCTGCAGCCCTCAGGCTCAGGAGGTCCCAGATGGGCCACTGTGGCCACTGGCTCTGACAGCATGGACAAGTCCCGCATTGGCCCTTCCTTCCCCTGGCACCTTTCAAAATCATGAGCTACAAACCAAGACTGGCCCACCACTGAGGCAGGGGTATCTGCCCAGCTCCCAGGAGGAAACCAGATGGACTCCTGCCTAACTGCTGACATGGTGAAGTGGGCTATCCTTGTGACCCCTGGTGGGCCGGCCAACCAAGGGGCCTGAGCAGGTGGCCTCATCAGGGCCTTACCTGGCTGCCTGGCAGCCCAGGAGGAGGAGAAGGAGGGACAAAGGAGGCTCATGGGTGTGGCCGCTCCTGCTCACATAGCGGGAGCTATGTGAGGGTCCTGGCAACAGCTTGCAGGGAGGGGAAGTCGTCGTCCCGGGCAGTGTGCAGAGCCTGGTGGCTGCTGACATCACCATTTGCGAGTACCTGCTGGCAGGTAGGGCACACACGGCAGTCCAGGCTCGCCTGCTGGGTGCTGGCTTGCCATGCGCTCTTCTTGTTCTTCTTGCCCTTGGTGCCGGGAAGCCTCTCTTGGCCTCGGAAGTCTGTGTGTGCAGACAGCAGCTCCTGCTGCTTGGCTGTGTCGGGCAGGAGCACCAGCAGCTCATTGAAGATCTTCTGGAAGTTCTCCCCAAGCAGGTCCCGGCAGCTCTTATAATACTGGGCTGCGGAGATCACGCCCTGCCACCCAGCGCCAGACCCAGTCACCCTCGGCCCAGGCCTGGGCCCCAGGTGGCAGGCTGTACCCCCATCCACCCCCATTCGCTCCCCCCACCAGCCTGACCTGTCTAAACTCTCCCGAATGACTCTTGAACTGGCTGAAGCGGGCTTCGTCACTCTGCAGGAAGTCCTTGATGGATTGGATAAGCTGTAGGTTCCTCTCCCGGAAGTTCTCAGGGACCAGGTAGGCCCGGGGCGCTGGTGTCAGCCTGGGTCTGGAGTTGGGAGATGGAGGCTTCAGTCTTTGGGGTGGCCGAAGGTGAGGGCGCTCTCCCCTGGCCCCCAGGGGCAGGGGGCCAGGCAGCCCACCACACTTACGCTTTTGTGGTGGTGGTAGTGCTGGGGACACAGGCTGGGTGGGGGCTGGGCAGGCCGGAGAAGCCGGGGGGTGGCTTGCTGACTGGGGGCACCAGACCCGGCGGAGGTGGGGGTGGAGTGCCCTTCAGGAGCACCACAGTGCTGAAGCCTGCGTGGGTGGCACATCAAGACCCAGAGAGTGACCCTCACTGGCCGGGAACTGCCACGCTTCATTCCTCGAAACCCACAGGCTGCCCGGCTCACCCAGGTCAGGCTTCCATCCACAGACCACACCTCCCCTGAATAGCAGGCTCAGAGCCTGATGACACCCAGAGCCAACACACGTGTTGTGCTCCCTTGTGGCAAATGCTGGCATAAGTTAACTCATTTGCCCCAATCTTGAGAGGGTGCCAGGACTGCCCAGTTTTACATGGAGGAAAGGGACAGAGAGGCTAAGTAGTGGACCAAGGTCACACTGTTCACAGATGACAGCATCTGCATTCAGACTTCCACTATGCTTCTGAGGAAGCTGGAAACCATTGCACAGGCTCATCTACAGTCTAGTGTTTACTGGTACAACACAACCTTGGGCCTGGGGGGGGCTCCAGCCTGACTCTACTGCCCCAACCCCTTCCCAGACACTCAGAAACAGCCCTGAGCCAGGCGCACCTACCTGGGGGAGGGGGCATCCTGGGCGGGCAGGGGCCGCCGAGCGCTGGAAAGTCTTCCTGGGGCGTGGGGCAGGGGAGGGGCCCCAGGGGCCGTGGGAGTCCTGGGGGTTCCTTGGGGACACTCCGAGTAGGGGCTGGCCCCTCTGTGTGTCCATTGACGATGACGGCAACATTCCCCTCAGCTCTGCCCGTGGGGGCCAGGGAGGACTGCTCAGCCCCAGGGCGCCTATCTTTCTCAGAGGGCAGTAGCAGGGGTGACATGGCACCCAGCTTCTCGGAGCCCACTTTCTTCTTCTTGCCGACTTTGGTGAAGGTCGGGGTAGAGGCAGGGGCCAGCAGGGAGGACACAGTGACTGTGGTGGGCACGCTTCGCAGCTCCTGGGTGGTGAGGCCAGTGCGACTATCCTCCTCTTCCTCCTCCTCCATGGGGGGTGGCCCACCCTTCTTGCTGCCCTTACCCCCCTTCCCAGCCTTCCTGGGGGGCTGACTGCCCCCGCTGGTAGCCTGGGCCCCTGGGATGGGTTGCACCACCTTCTTGCTGCCGCTGCTATTCCAGGCAGAGATGAGGCTGGTGGGGGCTGTACTGGGCTTGGAGATGGAGGACACCAAGGCAGGGAAGTCATCCTCCTGAAAGGTGCTCCTGCCCCTGGCAGGAACAGGGTACACCAGTGCCAGCCCCACAGGGCCCAGGGCCGCTGCCGTGGAGGAGGAGGAAGCAGAGGTGCAGAGACTGGGAAAATCTTCGTCCTTGAGCTTCGAAGTGAGGGGCGGAAGGGTGCTGAGCCCAGGGAGGGGAGAGGGGTCAGTGGCCTGCCAGGCCCTGGACTGCCCTGCACCCACCCTCCATATGAACTCCACACTTTTGCAACCTAGTTCGTGTGCATGTGTACCTCAGAAGTGTAGCCCCTGCAGCTGAGCTGGTGGCTGGCAAGGCCTCTTGGCTTACAGGACCATTTGTTGAGGCTTCCTTAGGACCTACAAGACACAAAAGGATCCTATGTCAGGGCTGACCAACGTCAAGGGAACAGAAGCAGGCCCTCTGGGGTGACCAAGGAGCTTCCCAGATGGCTCCCAGGCACATGCAGAACTGCCTGCAGGCAGGGCCAGCTCACCTGGGCCTTCACCCTGAGTCTGGAGCAGGCGCCGAGGCCCCCGGGACTCCTCGGCTCCCCACATCCCTGCCTCTTCCTTCTTGAGCCTACTGCCCTTCTCCCGGTCCTCGCTCCTGTGTGTCTCCTGCTGCGGCTGCTGCTGCTGCTGCTGCTGCTGTGTGGCCACCGAGGCCCGGACAGCAGCTGCCACTTCTCGGTCCTCTTCCTCCCTGAGATGGGGAGGCCTTCAGACTGGGCAAGGCCCTGGACTACAGTGATGTGCAGGGCAAGGGGCTGGGGAGGGGCCGGTCCTTAGGAAGCCAGGACGCCAGGAGGTGCCAGGAGCTAGGCCTAGGGGCAGCTGAGTCAGTGCTGGTTCACCCTCGCTGGCCACAAGAGGGAGCTGTGGAGCAGCAGGTGTCCTCCTGCCAGCCTTAGGCTGTGGCTACAGGCAGCACCTGGGCTCAGTGCTCTGGGGTAGCACCTGGAGTCCCCCAGATGCCTGGATCCTGCAGGGCATCGGGGGCAGCCCCCGGCTGAAGCATGTGCCTACAGCACTGGTGTTTCACAGCACAGCTGCAGTGAACCCCCAAGTGACATAGCCCCTCTCACCCACCCCGACCTGCAGGTTCTGGAGTGTCTGGCTGAAACTAGAGGAAAGAAAAGGAAATGTCTGCTCGCTGAAGACAATGAGCCAACCCTATTGCCATGTTTAGGACAGCAGAAGGCCAGAGTCCCCTGACCCCTGTGCCTGTTCCTAGCCCAGCAATGGGCCGCTGCCATCACAGCTGTGGTGCCAGAAGAATGTCAGCAGCATGCAAATCCTCCCACCTCTTGTACCTCCAGCTTCCTCGGCGGCTCTGCTGGGCTCCACGGCCAATGGCCCGGCCTGCTCGGCCCTGGCGGTTGTACCTGTCCACCTCTTCATAGTCCTCGCCACTGACGATCCCTATGGCCAGCACATAGCCTGTCACACATGGGCCCAGGCCAGGCAGACACTAGTGCTCTGGCTTGTACAGCAGAGGCTTCCCTGCCCCCACAGCACATGAGCCCAAGGGATGAGCTTAGACACCTCGAGGCTTCTATGGCCTGGGCACCATGTTGGAGCAAGAAATGGGCTTGGAGAGAGGTCTGGACCTGCCAGCTGTGCAGCCTCAGGACAGGGCCCTCACACAGCAGGTGCTCAACAATCTTTCAACCCAGAGAGTCCCAGGGACCCCAAAATAGCAGACCCTAGATGCTGTGGGAAATGGCCAGGAAAAAGAGCTCCCTGCAGTCACAGCATGCTCAGAGAAGCAGGCTCATCAGGTGTCCCTTGTCCCCAATGACACATGAAGGGTTGAATCAGGGCCTGGGTCTGAGTCCTCCAGAGCAGGAAAATGTGAACCTTGCCTTGGATGCACCAGGCTGGAGCACTTGGGAGCCCTGTTTGGAAGAGAGGAGGCCCTGCTCACCTTCATTCCGGCGCGAGTGTCGCGGCGTGTAGTTGAACTGCAGGTCGATCTGGCGGTTTTGGCGGGCCTCGGCGCGGCTCCGGCTGTGGCAGGCTGTCTTGTGGGCCTTGAGGTCAATCTCGGTGCGGAAGGCATGGGTGAACTGCTCTGTACTGCAGCGGCCCTCCTCGCACAGGAAGTGCTTCTCCCGGAAGTGCTCACGCAGATAAGCATAGTCGCTGACAGGGTGTCAGCAGGAGCCCTGTCAGCCCTACCACCCCAGCCAGTGGCCTCTGCCCAGCTTGCTCCAGGTGTCCTAGGGACCACCCCATGCTGTCCCGCACCCACCTATAGTAGTCTTGCGCTCCATCCGAGTCACAGAAGTGGCAGAAGTAGTGGTCTCGACGCAGGTGCTTTAGCAGCTCATCGTTGTCTAGGTAGCGCTCATCGCAGAACTTGCAGAGTGGGTGCCCGCGGTGCGATGTGTCATCGGGGTCTCCCTGCATGCGGTGCCTCGCCAGGTCTTTGCGAGAGTACCACTTGCGCTCATATGTGA
This sequence comes from Miniopterus schreibersii, assembly GCF_964146895.1. Lineage (NCBI taxonomy): Eukaryota > Metazoa > Chordata > Mammalia > Chiroptera > Miniopteridae > Miniopterus > Miniopterus schreibersii. The sequence continues at coordinate 10,622,698 of NC_138103.1, forward strand.
AAATCTGCAAGGAACGGGGCTGGGCACAGGGTGCAGGCTCCCAGGCCTCCCGACCCTTCCCACAGCCTGACTACAGAGAGGTGCCAGCTCAGCTCCAGAGCCCCCAGACACTAGGAGCCTGGTGGGCCTACATAGTCACTGGGAGCCCCTCCCTGCCTGGGTTGTGTGCAGCCTGACTGCCCACACCCCGGGGCTCTGTGAGGCAAGAGAGCTGGGGGGATGCTGAGGACTCCGGGGTCTGGCCTGTCCAGAGTCAGACAGCAACCAGTCTCTCACAGGTGTTTAGCTAAGCCCTGCCATACCACCCCCTCTACAGGGCCTGACCACCATCTACCTCTGCCTGGGTTCTCCCTGGGTCCGAGAGCCCCAGATGGGTACTGTGGGGTAGGGCGCACCTTGAGGTGTTTGAGGCACAGCTTGCAGCAGAAGAGCTCATGCTGCTTCCTCATGTGCTGCTCCAGGTCCCCGAAGAGGCCGAAAGGTGGCAGCTCAGGGCACCTTGGGCACTCGTGCTGCAGCAGCTGCCTGGGAGACACCGAGAGCCACCCGCCCCCGCAGACACTCAGCGTCCCCATCTGGAACAAGCACTGGCACCTCCTCACAGCCCCTTGCTCCATGCCTCTGTAGATGCCCTGGAAGTAGGAGCCAGGATAGGCACTCCCACCTGTACCCTCCATGGCTCTGACCTGAGTCAGATGGTGCTAGGCATGGGGTCAGGAGCTGCTCCCTGCCAGGGCCCAAGTCAAGCAAGGCCGCAAAATGGGATTGAGTCTATAATCCAGCAGACTAACCCCTGCATCAGGTGGAAGTGATGATAAGTCCACACAGAGGGCTGGGTTCAAAAGCCCAGGTTCTAGCCAAGCCAGGGGATACCCCTCACCTGGAAGACTAGGACCTACCCCATGACAACTATATCCCTTCATGGGCTTTTCCCGCCATGGGCCAAGAGGCTGACTTGTAGGAGCTCTTGTGCACCTCAAAAGGCTCCAGAAAGCAGGCACTGGGTGCTATGCCAGGAGTGCTTTCCCTGATTTCACCCCTTGGCCCCGTCTCTACTGACCTAAGGAAGGGTGTGCTTGTGTCTCGTTACAAGAGAGGAAACGGAGGACAGGAACCCAGATACCTGGCCCTTGATGTCTATGCTGCACCAAGTGCCCCCACCCTCCTGAGGGTTTTGGGGAGCACAGAAGGTGATGGGGATGTACCCACCCTTGCCATAAAGTGCCCCACAGACACAAGCCAGCCACAGACCCTAGGAGCCCGAATTGATGCTTCCTCTCTCACCTGTACAAGGCAAATACTTTCCCGTCAGCAAAGTAGATATCATACTTCTTCTCATGCTGTAGCTGGTGGATGGGGATTGTGGCGAAGGCGGGAAGCTTCTTCCCGAAGACCACCTGGAACCAAAAGTGGGCGCCTAGTGAGCAGGGCAGTGGACAGCCACTGGAGGACACAATCAGGATGAGAAGAAAGGGCACTCTGGGATCCTCCTGGGAGGCCAGAGGCAGGCCCCAGGGGACAGCACCCTCTACCTCTCTGGGCCAGTGGAGGCCCCTCTCCTCACCCTCAGTCCATGAACTTGGGGTTGCTGGGACAGAGACACAATGCCCAGCCTCACCACCAGGAGGCGGGTGGCTCCCTATTCATTCATAGCCAAATCTACGCCTGGACAGAGGCTGTCCCCCAGGAGCAGTGACCCCCAGGGGCAGTGACAGGGACCAAACGCCCAGGCGAACCAGGGTTTAATCCCATGGAGGTTGAGCACAGGACAGTTTTCATGGGGAGAAACAGGAGTCCAAGAAGTGGCTAAGGAAATAACAAATGCTGTCAGGCTAGGATGGGTCAGGTGACCATATGTCAGGGCCCGGCAACCCTGCGTCCACCCATGATGTTTCCATGACACAATAGGAGAGAGGCTCCTCCACAGGACCCAGCCTGTTCTTGGCCAGCTTCCTGCCTGTTAACTGGGCTGTCTGTAGGAGCCAAAGGACAAGCTGGTGTGCATGTGACAGGGCTGGACATGGAAACCTCCAAAGCTCAGCAGCTCTTCAAGGGTCTCCAACATTCACTCTTAGGTAAAGCCTGCTGGGCCTGCTCTGCCCTTTCACAGACCCCTGGCCTCCCCTCTGGGCCAACAAGGGCACTGCTCTCTCTCCAGGACTCCCTCATCCTCCAGCCCCCCTTTCTCTCTGGCCCCTACTCTTCTCCCTTGGGCCAAGACACCAGCCTGTCTCCTCTCTCCATGCCCCCTCCTGCTCCCCCACTGTCCCTCCAGCCTGGAGCTGGCTACTGGCCTCAGCTCCAAGTCCTCAACAAGAGACTGGGGGCGGGGGATGGAGGGATCTTCACATTAAGAAAGGTCACAACAAGGTCATCCCTTTATGTTTAGGCTCAGCCAGGAAGGATGTCTGCTATCAGACTGGCCATGAACTTGGAAAGTACAGGACTGGCTGGGGAGAGCAGGTGGTCACACTGTCCTGGGGAGCAGCAGGGTAGTTAAAACTGGTTCCCTGTGTAAGCAGCCAGGGAGCTCAGCCTCTACCTCTGAGGACACGCTGGGAGGTACAGGAAGAAGGAGGCTAACACCCAAGTCTGCCCCCAACTCTGCTTCGACAAGAGCTAGAGGGAGGTGTCACTGTCCAGCCACACCCATTCTGAGAGGTGGGGTTGAACAGGGCCCCAACAGGCCTTTCTTCTCTGGTCCTCAGGTGCGGCAAGGCCAGGCACTACCCTCTGCCACATACCGAGCTAGAGTGGGAGCCTCATCCCAACTGACTCCCACGTCCTCAACGGGGAGTTGCAACTTCGCTACCAAAAGGTCATCCTCCACATCCCTCCCCAGCTTATCCTCAGGCCTGGGCCTCAAGCTGGCGTCTTCTCCTGGGATCTGCTCTCCTGCCTTCTGACTCCTCCCAAGGGTAACTTTCCAGCCCAGATACCAGGTCCTCCTGCATCCTGCCCAGGGACAGGTGCCCGAAGGCCCAGAGCTGAGAGCCAGGCAGGACACTGCTGGAGGAGCTATCTGCTGAATGAGGTGCCCTAGCTAGGCTGACACAACACAAGCTGCAGATTTAGGAGCCCTGGCATCTGCCTGCAAGGTGGTCAGGCAAGCAGCTTACCAGAGAATCCTTTAGGCTGCCAAGAAGCATCCAAGCAAAACAGACTCATCAGAGAAAAGACTTCCTTCCCCAGAAAAAACCTGTGCTGGGACGCCCCATCACACTACCTCTCTGCTCCAGTGCCCTCTTTTCAGTGGTCAGCTCCCATCTACTGTGGGCAGTGTGTCTCTTGGGCTGCAGGCACCCTTGCCACAGACAGAGGCGAGGTGCAGGCCTCAAGACCAATCACCAGGCTGCTTGGGTGGGCGCTTGTCCCTTCTGAGTAGTCTGGTGGGGAAGCCTAGGCTGGGCATACCTGAGCCAGGCCAGGAGAAGGGGGATACTAGGTTGGCTCAGGAAGGGACCAGAACCATAGGAAATTGGGAAAGGAAAGTGACCATAGGCATTCAAGTGCATGGCTGGGATTTTATGAGAATGAAGGTGAGCAGGTTTGGAGCCAGGTGTGTGGAGCGGGGAAATGCTAACTGCCCCTCCCAGACAGGATATGAGACCAAGACAGCATGCCCCACCCCACCCCAAGCCTGCACCAGAGACTGAGCCCAGCAATGAGCTGCGAGTGGATGGCAGTGCAGCCTGGTATGGCTAGTGACCCTGTCCCCCGCAGAGGATAAGGTGAGTGGTAAGACAGAATGTTTGGACAAGGACAAGGGCAGGGTGGCCTGGCGAGGGATGGGCAGGAACCCACCAGGGATCCCATAAGTGTGACCTGAGACCCACCCACCCTGGTGATCGCCTGATGGAGGGGGTCATGGGTCCAGAGACAGAGGCCAGGTCAGGCCTGGACACCTGAGGCTGGGCCATCCTGGGCAGCCCCTGGGTAGGCCAGGCAGTAATTGACCAAGGAGGAAAGTACACTCCTGGGTGGGCTCAGGATGGCCAGGCTAGTCCCTGAGGAAAGAAAGGGGGAAATGAGGGTGAGAGAGCTCCCACTGGAGCACTCCACAAGGACGAGACTGGGGCTTTGCTGCTCCCCACTCCCAATAGGCACTAAGAGTAAGTCATGAGAGGACAGGTGCTGCCAGCAGTGACCACTGGCAAGCACTGGCAAGAGTGAGCCAGATGGTGAGGGTTGGCCCTACGGCTTCCCTAGGAAATATAGTGTGGGTCCCTGGGGATTGTTCCACCTAGAGAGTACAGGCAGCAGAGGATCCCAGATGGTGATATTAGAGAAGGAGGTCTAGGACCAAGGTGGTTAGGAGACACCAACAACAGAAAAGCATGACCTGAGTCAGCAGGTCCTGCCTCAGAACCTGCCTTCAGCCTCCCCTCCTACTTCCTGCCTATGAAATAGGGGGTGAGGCTTTAGGTGGCCTTGAGGGCCCCTCCTAGCTCAGACACATCCACTTTGTATAGCAGTCCTATCAAGCCTCTTTGACATCACTGGGGATCAGGGCAAGGGGAGAGCAAGACGAGAATCATCTTTTGGAAGAAGTTACCTGTGGGAAAGATGCGACCAGGGGGACTTGACATCAGTTTCGACCTGTGTGCACTCAGTCTCCAACCGAGCACCCGCCAGCAATCTAGATTGATCGGGCTCCTTGACTGACCAGCAGCTGCAGGGCTATGCTGCGTCTGCTCTTCCCAATGCCGGCCCCCACAGGACGGCAAAAGGAAGCACTCGGTCAAGGTATAGGGATTCACCAGCAAATAGAACTGGCCTGTTCCACATAGCATCTTGGCACACTTTCCTCCCAGTTTTTCCCCCAAAGATTTAGTCCCACAAGTGGGGGGAGAACAGAGGCAGATTCTGGGCTGGCGGTTGCTGTGGGATTCCCAAGTTGGTACGGGACAAGCGAATTCAGAGGGCAGTGTAGAACTCAACATGGGAACAGGAAGGGTTAGGGTAAAGCTTTAAGTTCAAAAGTGAGAGTGCCCTGGCTGGTGTGGCTCAGTTGAGCGTCATCCCATGCACTGAAGGGTCACTTGCTGGTTCAACTCCTGGTCAGGGCACATATCCAGGTTGCGGGTTTGATCCCCGAACAGGGCGAGTACGGCAGGCAACCGATCAATGTAAGAGTCTCTTACATTGATGTTTCTCTCCCCCACATCTCTCTCCCTCTCCTTTCTTCTCTCTCTCAAAATCAATTTTTAAAAAATTATAAAAAAAGAGTGGGAGTGAAGCAGGATAAATGGAGAGGAGCATCATCTCTCCAAATTTCCTAGGACACCCTCCTGCAGCCCAGCAATTTGGGGCAGGCCTGAGAAGGCAAGGGTTAGCCAGGGCCACCTGATGCCAAACCACACCCCAGCTGGACCCTGCTGACAGCTCATGTCAACATCCCCTTGCTACAGAGCACTTGGAGGGCATGGAACCCACAAGGAGTAAGAGAGGCCAGATGCTGGCTACAGTAGCCAAACATAGGTGTCAGCTCACTTCTGAGTGAGACCAGTAGTGCCCAGGACCAGGACCTCCTCAACACCTTCTTTCCCAGATGGGAGCTATAGGTGTGCTGGGAAACCTGGCCATTCAAGAGTTTCGTCATGCTACACAAGATTGGCTGGCAAGGCAGGCTCTGGCATAGCTGGGAGGTGCCCTCTGAGTAAGCCCAAGGTTTCCCCGACTGTTCCCATACCCCAGATCTCTCCCAGGGCCAAGTCCGTCTCCGTCCACCCCATTACAGACTGACAGCATCCCCAAGTGTCTTTTTTCTGATAGGCCACGAAGTAGGTGCCCACAGAGTGCTCATGAATTACAGAATCCACTCGGTGCCTTTATCATAAATGTCTACTTTCAAAAAGAAAAAAGAAGAAATCTATCCCCCAGCAATGTCATTTCTGCCTCACTTCTAGGAAGAGAAAGTCAGATTCCCTGGCATATGTCACCAGCCTAAGCTTTCCATGAACAAACCAGGGAAATCTCATAACACTGGAAGCAAACAGATCTCAAAGTGCAGCAAACCAAGAGAGCCCCAGCTAGGTGCTCCCAGCCAGCAGCTGGCACTGTGTGTGTGTGTGTGGGGGGGCACACGACATGGACTCCCTGGGCCTTCTGATCCCTTCCCCCAGGCTTCCAAGTCTGGATAGACTCAGAAACTACTCCCTTCACTAGGGAGCTGAGTGAGCCCCCCAGTTGGAACTGGCAAGGAGGAAAACTTCATGACCCTTTTATCTCCACCCACCAAGCACCCTGAGGAGACCCCAATGGTTCTGTCTTGCCCTCTGGTGGGCAGGTCTGAGCGCTACCTCCACTCAATAGATGAAAAATGCCAGTCTCAGTACTGGGTGGGCCAGGGACACACAGGTAGGCTGGAAAAGCCATGTTTGACCCTGTGCTTCCAAAACAGATTGCCCTGTGTCCTCCACCAGAATGGAGACTCCTGAGGGATAAACTCCAAAAGACGAGCAGGTTGAGAAGTTCTTGCTCTGATCATACTCATTCCTATGGCCCCACAGGAATCCCCGGGGTGCAGAAGGAAAGTCCCCCAGCTCTGTCCCCAAAGGGACCACTCCCTCTTCAACCCGTCTCCGCCACCTCTTGCCTCCCGGCCCCAAATGTCCCACAGTAGGCCCCATGGTCAGGACACTACCCCTGGTGGCCCGCCAGGCCTCTTTTGGAAGCCGGTGCCATCAGGCCCGCGGGCGGACATCAGGAAAGCAAAGTCTCCTTCCGGATGCCGGGTGCCCGCCGCCCAGTGTCTCCCCGCCCGGCCGCGCCCCCGTGACCGTCCCGGCACCCCGAACGCGCGGTCCCGCCGCGGCGACGCACCTGGCGCAGCTCCTCGCGGCACACGGCGCAGTATCGCTGTTCGCACAGCACCCGCATCTTGGTGGAACAGCGGTAGCACACCGGGTGGTCGCAGCGGCCCAGCGCCGTGGCCTCCAGGTCGCCGCAGCACAGCACGCAGCTCCCGCCGCCCCGCTCGGGCACTGCCGTCGCCGCCTCTAGGGCCGCGCGCCGACTATCGGCGTCTGCGGCCGCCGCCATGGTAAGGGCTCCGGCCCCCTCCCGGCCGGCGCGGCGCGGCCAGTCTCCCGGCAGGCCCGCCCCTTCCGGGGAGACGTCACCGCCCCGCCCAGCAACGGCTCAGACCGGCGGAAGTGCTGGCTCAACTTCCGCTCCAGAAAAGTGCCGGTTAGAGTAGCAACTCTGACATCGGACGCTCTAGCCCCAGCGACCATCTCGGAGGTCTCCAGCTCGTCTCTCCCCAGACCCCTTTTTTTGTGCGGGCCTCTCCTGCGGCTCCATCCGGGGGCTCCGTTCAATAGGGTTGCTAGTGTCAAAATCTGTGATAGAGACCTCAACCTAGACAGGAATTGAGAGGGCCTGTAGGAGGAGCTCTCACCCTATTATGTCAGTCAAGTCCTACAGGAAGAACTCTAGGGTAACAACAGAGCTCTATGGTCGTTTCTGCCCCTCCCCTTAACTTCCTGTGCCCCTCTCTAGAGTACTTTCTCCAACGTTTCTCGGCGGATTTTGCAGGTGGGTCACCTAGTCTGTAGGTTATGAATTGCACTCCTTTCCTTTTCCTGAATAAATCCTTTTTGGTGGTGAAATACCTAGTCGACTTTTTTTACCGACGAATTTTGGGGTCTCACTTGGAATCCAGAGAAGAAACCCCCATTGCTTCGGGCTGGAGGGTAAACAGGTGCTGGCGCCCACAGAGCTGTCTTGAGCACACTGTCTCCTCTCCATTTCAGAAGCTGGACAGGGTAAGTCTCCCGGGACTACGCTTCTGCTTCTTGGTCTGACGCTCTCCAAGCTTTATTCTGGAACTGTTTTTGAGTTTTTTGTTTTGTTCATGAGCTAGTTTGGCACTCTGGCCAGACTCCCTGGGGAGATCAGGGTGTTTCTATGGGCTGCACTGCTATTTAGCCTTTGGCTTGTCTCTAGAGCAGGCTGTCTCCACTAAAGAATTTACTTTTTTACCCTTTGGCCAGGACTCTGAACAGCCTCTTCTGAAGTGAGATTGGCTGCAGGTTGCTAGAGCTGTTTTAGATTGTTTAGAGAAAAGCCTCTGAAAATGGGATCTCAGTTATCTAAATATTTTCAGAACATCTTTCCTAAAGGCACTCCGCCTGAAATTTTGTTTATATAAGCTGCAGTCACTCTTTATGTGCTTATTTAACTAAATGGGGTTGTGTGACCAAAAGTACAAAAGTAATTAAAGAGTATCAATGGCCATTATGGGAAACCTTTGAAATTCTCAAACTTTTCCTGAATCCTAATTGGACAATTCTAGCGCTAAAATTGGCAAAGATAAATGGAATGCCTGCTTAGAGTGGTAATTTGAGACTTGAAAGGTTATCAAGAATCTGAAGTTGCCTCATTGTGCAATAAAGTTTTAGATGCAGATACTGAATGTATAAAGAGATAAAGCTTGGCTTCCTTGCTTCCAGCATTGTCTTGCCCTTCTCCCTCAACTCCTACGCCTCAGGCTCTCTTCTTCCCCCATCCTCCTCCGGAGGCCATCTGGCCTTCCACTATCAGCTTCTTTGCCTGCAGCTCCACCTCTGGTACCTTTCTTCTCTGAATTTCAAGTTCAACCCTCTGAGGATCCTAATAGACCTCAAGCTTCATATGTTCCCTGAACTTGTGAGCCATAGTGAGAGGATTTCCTAAAGTACCTGAGGACCCTCAAAAATGTGTTGAAGAGTTTGGCATAGTTATTCAAACCTATCAGCCTGGGTTTTCCAATTTATATCAGCTAGTTCATTTGCTAGTCATTGAAGGTCAGGCTCAGGATTGGATGAGACTGGCTAGATGGAAACATCCGAAACGGATTTAGAAAAAGAAACGTCGGGTTTTGTTTGTGTGTGTGTGTGTTGTTGTTGTTGTTGTTGTTTTTGTCAAAATGCTAAAAAAAACTTGCTGGAGACTTCTACCAAGCAATTCCAGTAGCCTTTCCAAAACCTGTTGATTGAAACAAAATTTAGGCCTGCTCACAAAAGCATAATGAACCTGTTCATGACTATTATAATCTATTTGAGATTGTTTTTAAACAAAAATCTGGCCTTCCTTCAGATGTTAATTCCACTCAAGTAGCTTTTAACTCTATATGTTCATTAGTGGGCTGAAGAGAGACCTTTCCCTTTTAATTAAAAGGACCAGGCCACCCGGCTGGCGTGGCTCAGTGGTTGAGCATTGACCTATAAACCAGGAAGTCACAGTCTGATTCCCAGTCAGGGCACATGCCCGGGTTGCAGGCTTGGTTCCCAGTGGGGAGTGTGCAGGAGACAGCTGATCAATGACTCTCTCATCATTGATGTTTCTCTCTCTCTCCCCCCCTCTCCCTTCCTCTCTCTGAAATCAATAAAACATATTAAAATAAGTAAATAAAGGACCAGGATGGGGTGAGAAACAAAGTCTACTCTAGATTTGGTTAATTTGGCAAATAAGTTTGCTTGCATCATAGATGAATCACCTAGAAGTAAGACTGCCAAGAATTTTGATTTTCACCTTTGGCAAATGAAGGGCCCCTATACAAAAACAAAAGCCTCCTGACTTCTGCAAAGAGCCAGGACATTGCAAAAGGGATTGTTGCAAATTTTGGCATTTCGGGTGCCTTCAGCCTTCCCAGAGTCCTCCTAATCACCAGTGGCAGAGCTCTGAGAAATACAGGTGTTCTTCCCAGTCCTCCCTCTTAATTGGCTTGGAGAAACTGGTCTCCAGATTGCCTGTCAATCTCTGTCCTGAGCTCAACACACTGCTATAAAGCAGCCCTGCTTCAGAGTAATAAACCAGTTCTAATTGTGGGATCTTAAACCTCCATGGGTTTCTGAGCCTGTCCCTTTTGTTTAGTCCCTTTAAGAAATACACACCCTTTTCTTCTTTTTTTAAAGACTTTTAAAATTGATATTTAGAGAGGGGGGTTTCTAAATTTGCATCAATTTAGAAACATTGATGCAAGCCACCTCCTGCATGCCCCCCACTGGGGATCGAGCCCTCAACCTGGCATGTGCCCTGACTGGGAATCAACTGGCAACCCTTCAGTGCACGGGCAACACCCAACTAGCTGAGCCACGCGGCCGGGGCACCCTTTCTTCTTTGTACCTCTGTTCCTGTTCATTTATTTATTTACTTTAAAGGAGTTTTTTCTTTTATTAATTTTTTTTTTTTCAGAGAGAGAGAGAGAGAGAAAAACACTGATTTATTGTTCCACCCATTTATGCATTCATTGGTTGATCACGTGCCCTTACTGAGGATCGAACCTGAAACCTTGGTGCATTGGGACAGTGCTCCAACCAGCTGAGCTACCTGGCCAGGGCCCTATTCATCTATTAAGTTGAGATTTCCTAGGGAAGTATCCTGCCAGAATTTCTTTCTCCCTAAAGGGGGAAGTAATCCTAGAATTTGACAGTAGCTGTCAAAATAGCCAATCAGGTGAACTCAATGACCTTTCAACGTCTTTTATGTAGTATGTTCCACTTCCGACCATACTATACCTGAATCTGGGAACCCTGATCATTTGTCCCTATGGGACTAGCGGCCATGCTCTTTATGGGTAAAATTTTCAATTGATGTTGGCAGAATCTACACCTATTAAGATTCAAATAGATTTCTCACACCCCCTTCCCAAATTAATACCCCATAAATAAGGAAGCCCTTCAAGGCATAAAGCCCATAACAGAAGATTGCAAGGCTTGGCCTCATTGTCCCTGGCACTAGTCCCAGCACCACTCCCATTTCACCTGTAAAGATCCAAGGGCCAAGGGTGGTGTTTGCTCAGGACCTCTGAGCAGTATGTCACATTGTTACCCCTCAGCACCTCATTGTCCTTAACCCCACACGCCACTACCATCTGTCCCACTGGTAATTTACTTATGCAGTGCATTTGTTAGTATTGCAGTAAAGCTAGCGAACACCTTGCTGCTTTCGCTTGGAAAGGAAACAATTTACTGGGACAGTAATGCCTCTGGTTTTATGGAAAGCCCTTCTATTTGTCACAAATCCTGAAGGCTGATTTGGATGATATAACTTTCCCTAAAGGTTCTACCTTGTTGCAGTATGTGGACAATTTACTTCTTTGCTCTTCCTCTCACAGGAAGTCAGCATTCACCTGTTAGAACCTTTAGCTTTAAAGGGACATAAAGTCTCTAAATAAAAGGGGCAATTTTTCCGAACTTATTTGCTGTTTGGGACATCTGCTATCAGAACAAGGACTATACCTGGATCCAGATAGGCTTCCTGGTGTCCTAAGTTTCCCAAGGCCCAAAACTAAGCATCAGTTGTGAGGTTTTCTTGGGCTAATCAGCTATAGTTGAAACTGCACCCCAAATCTCTTATGACAAGACCTCTGTAAGTTTTACTAAAGAATTGACAGTCCTGATCCAATTTTATGGGAAGAACGAGTTGATATAGCCTTTAAAGCCTTAAAGGAGAGTTTAATGAACCTACCATACCTTGGGCACCCAAACTCTCAGATTCCCTTTTTCTTTTTTGTACATGAAAAGGAAGGGAATGCTCTTGGAGTGCTCACCCAAAAGCATGGGGATCACCGTAGACCCCTAGGATACTATGGTCAGCAACTGGACCCTGTGGTTCAGGGATAGCCCCCTTGCCTTAGACTCATTGCTACTACTGCCCTTTGGTTAAGGCCACAGAGGAAATTGTTGTGGGATCCCCTTTAACCATCTTTGTACCCCATGCAGTCGAAGCTCTTCTGGATTCTCATTACACCCAGCATTTTTCAGTAAGTTACCACACATAACTTCCACATAATGACCTTCATCCAGCTACTCTTCCCTCCAGTACTGGTGAAGCCCCTTTGACTGCCTGGCACTGATGGATCACCTAGTGACCCCTTGTGAGGATCTACTAGAGGCTCCTCTGAGTAATGCTGATTTCTCATGGTTTACAGACAGCTTCTATTTAAAGAATGAGAATTGTAAATCCTGTACTGAATGTGCTAAACCCCTTTTGAGGTCAAGAAGGCAGCATTTTTACCTACACTACTTCACAGCAGGCTGCCCTTAACTTGGGCTTGTATTTTAGCCAAGGGTAAAACTGCCAACATTTATACTGAGAACACATGTGCCTTCGGAGTAGCTAATGATTTTGGAATGTTATGGAAGCAACATGGTGTCCTTCCTTCATTGGATGTTCTACTTCTTCCTGCTGCTTTAGCTCTTAAGATCCCAGGGCATTCTAAACTTGATTCTCTAGAAGCTAAAGGAAATCCCCTTGCTGACATTTCCACAAGGGATGGTGCCCTTAAGGGAACCAGCAGTAGTCAAACCTTTGTCATTGTCCAAAGGAATATTTCCCCAGCTGATAACTTAGGAAAACTGGCCAGAGACGCCCAATAGTTGGTTCCAGAAAAAGAAAAACAAGATTGGAAATCCAACAGTTGTTAGTTTGATAAAAAGAGAAAGCTATGGTTGGACCTAGTTCTTCCAGAGACTCTAAAATTTCCACTCCTAACTATTGTACATGCATTAAACCATTGATCTGTTGACCAAGTGATAGCATTTATGAATCAGTATTGGTGGGAAAATATTAATTAACAAAGCCATGAAAAGTGTCTGCCTTACTTTTTGCACCTGTCCGAAGTATAACCCAGGAAAGCCTGTTCACCCTGCTCCTGGACATTTTAAATTGCCTAATGGACCATTCAAGGTTTGGCAAATAGATTTCATACAGCTTCCCATCTCATGTTTTAGTCATGATTGGTATGTTTTCTCACTAAACTGAAACTTTCCCTTCTAGACAAGCTACTCCCTCTTCTGTGGCTAAAGTTCTGGTGGAGACAGGGCAAGTGGGCATCTCCAGAAGCAATCTGTTTTGGAAGCACAGGGTCAAACATGGCTTTTCCAGCCTACCTGTGTCCTTGCTCCCCCCCGCCCCCAAATACTGACACTGGCATTTTTCATCTATTGAGTGGAGGTGGCACTCAGACCTGCCCACCAGAGGGCAAGACAGAACCATTGGGGTCTCCTCAGGGTGCTTAGTGGGTAGAGATAAAAGGGTCATGAAGTTTTCCTCCTTGCCAGTTCCAACTGGGGGGCTCACTCAGCTCCCTAGTGAAGGGAGTAGTTTCTGAGTCTATCCAGACTTGGAAGCCTGGGGGAAGGGATCAGAAGGCCCAGGGAGTCCATGTCGTGCCCCCCACACACACACACACACACAGTGCCAGCTGCTGGCTGGGAGCACCTAGCTGGGGCTCCCTTGGTTTGCTGCACTTTGAGATCTGTTTGCTTCCAGTGTTATGAGATTTCCCTGGTTTGTTCATGGAAAGCTTAGGCTGGTGACATATGCCAGGGAATCTGACTTTCTCTTCCTAGAAGTGAGGCAGAAATGACATTGCTGGGGGATAGATTTCTTCTTTTTTCTTTTTGAAAGTAGACATTTATGATAAAGGCACCGAGTGGATTCTGTAATTCATGAGCACTCTGTGGGCACCTACTTTGTGCCCTGTCAGAAAAAGACATTTGGGACCCTGGCTGGTTTTGCTTAGTGGTTAGAGCGTCATCCTGGCGACCAGGTCACAGGTTCGATTTCCAGTCAAGGTCACCTACCTCGGTGCAGATTCAATCCCCACACCTGGTTGGGGCACATGGGGAGGCAACCAATCAATGTGTCTCATGTCAGTGTTTTTCACTCTCTCTAAAAATCAATGGAAAGAATATCCTTGGGTGGGGATTAAAAAAAAAAGACACTTGGGGATGCTGTCAGTCTGTAATGGGGTGGACAGAGATGGAGTTGGCCCTGAGAGAGATCTGGGGTCCAGGAACAGTTTGGAAACCTTGGGCTTAACTCAGAGGGCACCTCCCAGCTTTGCCAGAGCCTGCCTTCCAGCCAGTCTTTCATAGCATAAGGAAACTTGAACGGCCAGGTTTCCCATCACATCTCTAGCTGCCTCTCAGGAAAGCAGGCACTGCAGAGCCTGGAAGGCTAAGAAGATTGTACAGGTAACCTGCCCAGGAACAGTAGTTAGGCCAGTTAATCAAGTTAGAGATTTCCAAAAGGGCCCTGGTCCCTTAGCTTGGCCCCTCACTGGGGGACTTGAAGCCTTTTTCATAAAAGTGGGTAAAACGGCCAGGGAATGGAAAAAAGTTTCTAGGTGCTCCTTGATAATGGTATTCCCATGACCTGTGGTACCAAAGCCTGTTGCTGAATCTGACTCAATGAGATTGAGAGAACATGAAAATCTAATGATTCATAGATTCTGAAAGTTAGAATATTTAAACAGGCTTTATGTAAAGAAGTTGTGTCTCCTTTAATGTTTTATGGGAATGGATATTATGTCCTATTGGGGAACACTTCCCCTAACTAGTATTATAAAACCAAGACCTGTTGATAAGTCCTAATAGGGCCTACAGTTAGAAATGGGAGGTTTGGTGGAATTAGATAAAAGTTAGGAGAATTGGCACATTTGAGCAGGCTTTATGTCAAGTCATGTCTCTTTTGCCTGATTTTGTTATGGGGGTGGACACTGTATCTCACTGGGGAACGTTTCTCTACCTAGTCTTGTAAAACAGGTGTGTAAAAACGCCCTTCAAGCCACATAAATTGGATGTGCTAAATGGAAATGTGTGCGATTGCCTGAGCCTGCACAGTGTGGAAGCGAAGCTGGAACAGATTCTCTGCCATAGCCCATGTGGAGTGTGAACGGGCTGTGGCCGCGCCCCATGAGCACCTCCTAGTGATGGCCACTGGTACGTTAGACAAGACACTTCTCATTGGTGGAGCATTTACTACCTTGCTATCAGACAGAAATTGAAGCTACTCAGGCCTGAAGGACATAAAATGATCTTGAAACCTGAAATACCTACAGTGTCTTTGGTGATGTCAGAGAAATGCTCTAATGGGTATTGCAGGGCCCAGAGAGTAAGATAATGAAATGGAAGTGGTTTGTACAAGATCATGCTGCCTGGCGATAGCAAGGAGATAGGAAGAGGGAGCCTCTTTTCCCCTTGGACTGACTTAGAAACTGAAGAGTTGCTGGATTCTATTGTCACTTGGACAGTGCCCTATAAATAGCTCTTGGCTGAACAACAGAGAGCTGCTTGGTTTGTGGACAGCAGTTGCAAGGTAAATGGACAACATCCTGTTTGGAAGGCCACTACTCTGATCAAAGAAGGACTGGATTGCACGCTGTTTTTCCAGGAGTGATAGAGGAAGTGAGCAGCATTGAAAGCCTCTCTGGGTTTTTACTCAGTCATGGGCAGTGGCCAGGGGCCTGGCCATTTGGTCAGGCATGAGGGTAATGCAAAGCTGGCATATTAAAGGGATGCCCACATAGGGTGTGGTTCTGGAAATCCCTATGGGAATTTGAGGGGTACGTTAAAGTAGGATATGTTGATGTCCATCCAAAGAACCCCCTTCCAGGTTCAGAAGGTGATTAGAAACACCAAGTAGACCCTTTGGTACGCTCAGTCAAGGTGGTACTGACTGAGTGTACGGGCCCATGATATCAGTGGGCATGGGGGGCTGCCGCAAAACAGATGGTTTAAATCTAGACATAGTCCTCTTGCACCCTGCAAGGCACAAAAATGCCAACAAGGCCCGGCTGGTGTGGCTAAGTGGTTGAGCATTGATCCATGAACCAGGAGGTCATGGCTCGATTCCTGGTCAGGGCACATGCCTGGGTTGTGCCTCGATCCCTAGTAGGGGGCGTGCAGGAGGCAGCCAATCAATGATTCTCTCTCATCATTGATGTTTCTATCTCTCTCTCTTCCTCTCCCTCTCTGAAATCAATAAAAACATTTTATTTAAAAAAAATGCCTACAAGAACTGTTTCTGTCAACAAGAGACAGACTGCAGATGGCTCTGGGAAGGATTTCCCAGGGGAAGTAGATTACGTTGGACCGATGCCAGTAGCCCCATGGGGCTATAAGTGAGTCCTAACAGGAACAGACATTTAACTCCAGACTGGGTTTTGCATACCCAGGTACAGATGCTCAAAATACTATTCAAGGATTGGAACGGAAAGTACTGTACATGTTTGTACCATCAGCTTGTATTTCTTCGAACCAAGGAACACGCTTTATAGGCAATAATGTTCCACATTGTGCAGAGAAGTGTACTCCTTAGTATGAGTTTGATAGAGAATTGAAAAGGGCAGTTAAAACATTGTTGGTCTAAACAGCAGGAAATAAGGACATGAAGAGCTGGCTTACATGCCTTCAAGTTCTTCCCCACGTTACTGCAGCTTTTCTTCCTACCTGACACAGTGGTCCCAGGACCAGGGCTGCAGCTGTGGGTGCCAGAAGCAGGGAGGATTCTTAAGCAGGAAGCTGTAGCTGTGCTGCTAAGCCTTTGTGTCAGAGTTCCTAAGGGCCTAGTGGGATGGGTTGTGCCTGCACCCCATCCCACAGAGTTGGGGCTGACAGTGGATGCTGGCGTGTTGCCTAGTGCTCTGGTCAGCCCATGAGTTCTGCACCTGTAACCTCTGTCCATCTGAGTGAGAGTGGCCTGAGGGGAGGCACTTGCTAGATTAGGGTGGCCACCTGCAATCTGGACCAGCACAGTGGTGGAACCTAACGACACTTCCACGGGTGGAAAAGTCTGGGTAAGATAAATGACAAATGGAGAGAAGGAGAAATAATAGCAGAAGTGAAAGGGATGAATAATTGTGTTATGCAACAAGGGAAACACAACATTTTATTTTTTATTAATACCTGAAGAGAGGCTCAGCAAGAGATTACACTCAGCCCAGCTGACGTGGCTCAGCGGTTGAGCATCAACCTACAACCCAGGAGATCGAAGTTCAATTCCTGGTCAGGGCACAGGCCAGGGTTTCGGGCTCGATCCCCAGCAGGGGGCATCTAGGAGGAAGCTGATCAATGATTCTCATCACTGATGTTTCTATGTCTCCCTCTCCCTTCTTTTCTCTGAAATCAATAAAAACATTTTTTTTTTAAAGGTAAAAAATAGAGAGGAGAGAGAGATTACACTCTCAGCCTGAAAGAGTGAAGCCATGTTTTTGCCAAGACCACCCATGCTGTTGGAACCTGACAGGTTTGAATGGCAGCCTGCCAACCTGAATGACATCATCCTGGGAGACATTTGCATATGGTAAGATGATGGACTAGATAGTTAATCATGACTGAATGATATTCTAGTACTGGGCCAGTATTTTTTTAATTGATTTTAGGTGGGGGAGGCAGAGAGAAATATTGGGAGGCCGGGGATCGAACCCACCACCTTTTGGTGTATGGAACAATGCTCCAGCCAACTGAGCCACACCAGCCAGGGCTGGACCAGTATCTTTTGACCTAAGTGATTTGCTGTGAGGGATCTGAGTTAAATACCAGAGGTTGGACTGCAATAGTGTGATTTATCAGATGTTTGGCCTTCATCCATAGTTCCTGGCTTCTCTGCTCCCTAAACCCTTGGAATTTCCTAAATGTATCTTGTTAGGTTAATGAGGTAACTTTCGGAAGCACCTAAGGATGGGGGCTGGTTGCCAATGGAGCCAACCATGTGATTAGAGGATTGGACTTTGTGTCCCACCCCCATACATCAGGAAGGGAGAGGGACTGGTAATCTAGTAAGTAACATGATTCTCTAAGTTCTGTGAGCCTCTAGCAAATGAACCAAACCCAAGGAGCAGGGAATGGGAATCTGATTTTTTAAATATGTTTTTTATTGATTTTAGAGAGAGGAAGGGAGAGAGAAAGAGAAACATTGATGAGAGAAAATCATCAATTGGCTGCCTTCTGCACACCCCTACTAGGGGTTAAGCCCAAAACCCAGGCATAAACCCTGACCAGGAATCAAACCCTGCCCCCCTGGTTCATGGGTCGACACTCAACCACTGAGCCACACCAGCTGGACTTGGGAATCTGATTTATAGCCAGTTCTGGTCAGAAGCACCTGGGCTTGTGGCTAACCTCTGAAGTATGTTGTGGGGTAGGGGTGCTCTTGTAAGACTGAGCCCTACCTGTGAAATTTGATGCCATCTTCAGGTAGTGTCAGAATTTAGCTGAATTATTGGATACCCTGCTAGCACCTGAGAAGTGCTTGTTGGTGGGGGACCACCCCCATGTTGGAACCCCAATTCCAACCTGTAAGGAGGATCAGGAATCACTTAAAATCCTGGAGTGCTGAAAGCTAGAAGTTCCTCAAATTTCTGAGGGAATATGATTTTCAACTATAAATTCTGTGCCCAGAAAAACACTGAATCCAGCACACAAAGTCATTGACATAAAAAGGACAAATTATTTCTCTCCCATGTCCCCATTTGCAAGATTCCTGTGCAGAGGCTTAGAAAGCAGATGTCCAGATTGGGGCAGGAGGCCACCAGCTCCCAGAGGAAGGCCTCCAGAGTTAAATATGGAAATGATGATGGGTGACCTTGTATGCTTGAGAATTAGGAAAATTTATTGCAAGGAGCTTGACATATCTCTTAGAGCATTTGGGAGAAAATAGCAAAATAAGTTTATAAAAGAAATGACAGGCCCTCGCCAGGTGGCTCAGTTGGTTGGAGTATCATCCCATACACCAAAAGGTGGTGGGTTCAGTCCCCAGTTGGGGTGCGTGCGGGTGGCGGCCAGTCAGTGTTTCTCATTGTTTTGTTTTGTTTTTCTTAATTCTCACTTGAGCATATATTCTTCCTGACTTCAGAGAGAGAAACATCAGCAGGTTGCCTTCCTTATGTACCCCCACCGGGTGATCGAACCCATGACCTTTCCATGTATGGGACAATGCTCCAACCAGCTGAGCCACACCAGCATGGCCTCACATCAATGTTTCTCCCTTTCTCTCCCTAAAAGTCGATGGAGGCATATCCTCAGGTGAGGATTAAAAAATGAATTTTTAAAAATAAAAGAAATGGCAGCTATCAGTGAGAAAGTAAATGTGATCATGGTACAGTATTTGCCTCAGCAGAGAGCAGTGATTACATAGTGATAATAGAAACACTGAAATGACTTAACCAAAAATTAGGATAAAATGATATTAGGATGGATTCAAGAAGTGCAAAAGAGCCAGAGCTTCATTTAAATTAGTAGGACGCCATCTGATGCTACCTAAAATAAATTTAAAAATAGTTTGTAATCTAAGTCGGTGGCTTTCAGTTGTGGGCAGTTTTACCCCCAAGGAGACCTTCTTCGTTGTTATAGTGGGGAGGGAGTGCTACTTGCATCTACTGGTGCATTAGTGTGTAAAATACCACATGCCTAGTAGCTGGAAACAGCACAAATTTATACAGTTTGGAACTTCATGAGTTCAAAATGGGTCTCTGGCAAAATCAAGGTGCAGGTGTGCTGCCTGCCTCTTTCGTTGTTGTTGTTAATCGTCACCTGAGGATATCCTTTCCATTGCTTTTCAGAGAGAGTAGAAGAGTAGAAGGAAGAGGGGAGAGGGGGAGAGAGAGAAACATCAACCCCGCACTCGCCCAACCTGGGGCAGGCTGCAAATTCTCGACCCTTTCGTGGGCAGGCTGACACTCTAACCACTGAACCACACAGGCCAGGGCTGCCTGCCTTTTTTTATTTTAGAAAGTGAGAGATACACTGATTTGTCCCACTTATTTATGCACTCATTGTTTGATTCTTGTATGTGCCCTGACTGGGGATTGAACCCACATCCTTGGTGTATCAAGACAACACTCTAACCAGCTGAGCTACCTGGCCAGGGTGGGCTGCCTTCCTTCTGAAGGCTCTGGGGGAGAATCCAGTTCCTTGCCTTTTCAGCTTCTAGAGGTTTCTGCATTCTATGGTTCATGGCCCCTCCATCTGCAGGGTACATCCCTCCAACCTGTTTCGCTTGTCACCTCTCTGACTGCCTCCTTCCAAACTGAAGAACCGTTGTGATTACACTGGGCCCTCATATTAAGGTCAACTAATTAGTATCCTCAATTTCATCTGCAGCTTTAATTCCCCCTTACCATGTAAAGTGAATATTCACAAGTTAAGGTGTAGACATCTTTGGGGGTATTCTACCTACACAAATGAGTAAAGGCCAAGGATGCTGCTAAACATCCTACAGTGCACAGGACAACCCCACATATGTTAAATACTGCTAAGGTGATAGATGGGGCTTCTGGCTAGGAGGGGGCAAAGGGAGCACCCCTGGGGAGCTGAAATCTATCTTGATCTGGGCTGTGGACACTAGTGTATACATATGTAACATGTTAAGATGTGCATACTTTACTCAAAGTATGTTATACCTCCTTAAAAAAGACCACCAATTTTAACAATAGCAGGTAAGTTTGTGGGTTTTAAAATGAGGCAGGAAAGCCGTGGCTTAGCCGTTGAGCATCGACCTAGGATCCAGGAGATCTTGGTTTGATTCTGGGTCAGGGTTCATGCCCGGGTTTTAGCCTCAATCCCTGGTAGGGGGCTTGCAGGAAGCAGCCGATCAATGACTCTTATTATTGATATTTCTATATTTCTCTCCCTCTCCCTTCCTCTTTCTGAAATCAATAAAAAATATTTTTGTAATTTATTTTTGATATGTTTATTTATTTTTATATATTTTTATTTATGGTATATTTTTATTTATTTTTTAATATGTCTTTATTGATTGCAGAGAGAGGAAAGGAGGGGGGGGAAACATCAGTGATAAGTCATTGATCGGCTGCCTCTTGCAAGCCGCCTACTGGGGATCGAGCCTGAAACCCAGGCATGAACCCTGACCAGGAATCAAACCGAGATCTGGATCATAGGTTGATGCTCAGCCGCTTAGCCACGGCAGCCAGGCAATAAAGAATTTTTTTTTTTTAGATATATATATTTTTTAAATTAAAATGAGGCAGGAAATATTAGAAGAAACAGCTGGAGTTGGAAGCAGCTGCCCCTGTAGAGCAGGACTGGCATGTGAAAGGGTGCCACAGAAACAGCTTTATTTTTTTACCTTATACTAGAATTTGATGTATAATTTTTAAAAAAATATATCTTTACTGATTTCAGAGAGAGGAAGGGTGAGGGGGAGAGATAGAAACATCAATGATAAAGTCGTCACTGATCTGCTGCCTCCTGCACGCTCCCGCCTGGGGATCAAGCCCACAACCCAGTCATGTGCCCTGACCAGGAATCGAACCGGATCTCCTGGATCCTAGGTTGATGCTCAACCACTGAACCATGCCTGGCTGGGCTGATATATAATTTTTAAAATGACAAAATGGAGCCCTGGCCAGGGTGGCTTGGTTGGGCATTGTCCCATGCACCAGGTGGTTGTGGATTTGATTCCTGATCAAGGGCACATGCCGGGGTTTCAGGATCAATCCCCATGGGGGAAGGGGATGTGCAAGAGGCAGCTGATCCATATTGACTTTCACGTCGATGTTTCTCTCCCTCTTTCTGGAAAATCAATAAACTACTCTGTTGCCCAGCTGGTGTGGCTCAGCAGTTGAGCATTGACCTAGGATCCAGGAGATCGAGGTTCTATTCCAGGTCAAGACACATGCCCAGGTTTCGGGCTCGATCCCCAGCAGGGGGCATGCAGGAGGCAGCTGATCAATGACTCTCATCATTGATGTTTCTATCTTTCTCTCCCTCTCCTTTCCTGTCTCTGAAATCAATAAAAAAAACTAAAAAAAACCCTATTCTTTTATTTTTAAAAAAATGACAAAATGGAGAGATTTGTTCATTCACTGTGTCGTTAGAATAGAGTTCATACTGGGAACCAGGCTCTGTTCCTGGGGTTGGGTCCATGAGTACAATCAGACATGGTCCCAGCCAGTCAGGGGCTTGGTGTGGTGTGGTGCAGTGCGGTGTGGTGTGGTGTGTGTAGGGGGGGAAGTGGTGTGCAAGTAGTCTGAAGCCATGATCAGTCGCTGTCTGGGAGGGGCTGTTGTATGGATGCAAGGAGAGGTGATTCCCCAGAAAGGAAAGCTATCATGAGCTATTAGGATCTTCATCTCCTGTCATGAAAGTTTGGCTTCAGAATCTAGTGGGAGGAATGGCAGAGGCTTTGTCATTGGGCCCCTGGGCTCAGGGCTGGACAGGTCACTGAGCCCCTCCTCTGCACCCGGGATTGGGAGCCCCCAAGGACTATCAAGCTATTCTGCCTTTACTCCCCTCATCCAGCCCTGGGCTCCCTCTCCTGCATGCCTTCTGCAATCTTGGCATATTGGGAGGACACTAACCAACTGACCTACCCGGCCAAGGCCCAAAAAAATGGTCTTTGGGGGATCATGACCACAGAGGAGGCTGGAGATTGCTAGGGCCTTATTCTGCCCAGGCCAAAGCTGGGGTATGAGGAGGGGCTGAATCTATTCTGGAAGCCTTGGGGAACCACTAGCCACTTAGAGAGAACTTGATGTGGCCAAACTTGTGGTTTCGAGCATCTATTCTGCTGCAGCTAGAAAATAGGTTTGTGGGGAGAAGCTAAGGGTGGGAGAGGAGAGGAAAGTGGAACAGATTTGAGAGCTGTGTTAGATAAAGGCAAGGGACAGCTCTTGGGGAGGAGATACACAGAGGGATCCTAAATGGTGCAGCGGGCCCCCACCAATTAGCTCTGCTTTACCCATCCAGGGCTCTGCCAACCTCCCTGTCTGCTCTGCTGGTGCCCAGTTAGGGTGCTCCAGTAACCCACATCCCTTACGCAGCAGCCTGTGCTCTTCTCCCTGCATCCCTCCCCCTACCCTTGGGAGCCCAGCGAGTACCTTGGAGGTGGGCAGGGGCGGGGCCACCAGAGACCAACTCCTGGCCGGTAGTGTACTGCGCTTTGGTTCCCAGATGCCGCAGTTCCACCGCACACGCAGATCCAGCTTAGCCAGCTCCTGGCCCGCCCTGCCTGGTGCACATCTACCCTGGCTCGCGGCCCTAGGTGGGGGACTCTGCGAGTCCGCCGCTTTTCCAGTTGCTGTTTCTACTGCTGCTGCCGCAGGCGCCTGGTATAAGCAGGTGGCGAAGGCGGACTACCACACTGGGCCGCGCTGCGGGCCGCTAGTGGGGCTGCGCCCTTAGCTCTGCGTGGGGTGCCGCGCACTGCGTCCCACTGCCCGGGACACCCTAGGCCTGCGTGCGCACTCCCAGGGGCCGTCTGCCAGAGACACCCTCCCGCCAAGCTCTCCTGTCTCCCTCCGGGGTTCAGAGACCATGGAAGGCACAACGCAGTAGCCTCCGCGCAGGGCTCTTCCTCAGTGCGCCCCGGAGCCCGCGCCTGAAACCAAGCAGCAGCTGGGCGCCGGTTCCTGGACCTCAGTGGCGCAGGCCAGGTATGTGGGAAGAGGAGGGGGCTGGGACGGCAGCGCAATCGGCGGCTCGGGAGGTTTGAGCCCTGTGCACAGGTCCGAGTGCCCACCAAGCACCTCCCGACCTTTTCATCCCCCATTACGTGCGGAGAAAGGCTTTCTTGGAGCAGGCCTGTACCCCTCCAGCCACGGGGGGTGCGGGCGGGAGTACTGGAGGGCGCACAGCCCTCTCCCCATGGTCCTGCTGTGTTCTTTCTAGAGCCTTCGGAGAGTCTGCCGCTCAGCAGTGGTTCCAGCAGCGAACTGCCTTCGTGGGCCCCCATCTCGCTCCAGGGTGGTCCAGAGCTCAGCCCCTACCCCTGACTCAGGCATAGTAGCTTTGGCCTCCAGAGTTCGAAGCTTCGGCCAGGTCGTGCCATTTGATTAATAAAACATCCCTGGTCCCTGCACCTCACTTGTGGCCCTTTTCCTCACAATGTGTACTTTGCCATCTAGCTTTGAGGTTCAAACAGCCTTGCCCACTCCCTGGCAATTGCCAGGAGCCCTCTTGCTGCCCAATAGAATCTAACATCCCCTCCCCCACGCCTCTGTCTGTCCCAGTGGGCAGAAGGGGATAGAGACACAAGCAGAAACACTGTCTGGGCCTGGGTTCTCTTCACCCTTCTCTGCCAATGTTGCCCCTCCTGTTTGGGGGTGGGGTCGTCAGACCAGGCCCTGGGATCCCCAAGAAGGGGAGGGGTCTCCCCCAGAGGAGGGGTAAGTCAGACCCCAGGTTCCTGCTGTCACCCACCAAGGTATAGAGGAAAACAGGAGCTAATACCTCACCCACTGAGATGCAGCTCCTACCCGAGCATCCAGGGAGCCCTACAGGGTGCCCCCTCACTATGCCCCCTGGAAGACTGTTCCCAAGGAGGTGGGACCTCAAGACCTGGCAACCCACCCAACCTTTCCTTCATCTCCCAGCATTCATTACAAACCTAGATCTCCTAGGAACCCCTCCCTCCCCTCAGTGGAAGGCTTCTGGAGAGGAAGTGGGAACACCTGCCCCCCCCTTCATAGCCACGCTCTCCCCCTTGAGAGGAAGAGCCCTTCCACCTGAGTCCCCTTGTCTTCTCAGGGGCCCTCCAACTCATCCCCCTCTGCATTTCCAGTTACTGGCTGCAGCCCCCCTATGTAATGTGCTGTGCCATCTTGAAGAACAAACACCTCCCTCCACCTGGGTCCTCTTCCAGCTCCTCCTTCACAAGTATCTGCGCCCCTCCACTCTCCTGCTTCCTCTTCAACTCTTCAGTGTGGGCTCAGACTCCCACAACTGTCCTGGACCTCAAAGCGCCTAAGCATTGTGCTCTAATGCTCTCTGCCCTTGGAGACCTTCTGCAAGGTCTCCCCTTGGGACACCCAGCAAAGCCTGGAGGAGTGGTGGTCCCATGTTTGTCTGGCTTTGGGATGCCCATGTGCAACCAGCCCCCCCACTGCCCCTTTGGCCTCTGGAAGCCCTCATCTCTCCTCACTGGAAATTCCTTCTCATCTCCTGGATGCATCCTCTGCACGTGGTCCCCTAATGTGGATGCCCAGTTTTACTCCACTCTCTCAATTCTTATGATGAATTTATTTACCCTGATTCCACTCAGTTTTTTGCCCCAGGATCTGCATTGGCAGAAGGGGTGGACTCAGACCTCTCAGGTCCTCATTCTCCCTCTAAGCCCACTCCTACCCTCTGCTCTTCCTCAAGCTTGGCCTTTCAAACCATGGGTTTCCTGACCTTGTCACACGCAGTACACACCAAAAGGGTCTCCCCACCTTTGGTGGGATGAAATCTATCTCTGGGTCTGGGCCACAGGACTGGACCTGTCCCCCACTCTCATTGCTCCCTCCCCTCCCCACACAGCCTGCAGACACTGGGCAGGTTCCAGACACAGCCCCATGGTCCACCCTGAAGGACTCCTGGGCTCCAGGCTGGGTTAAATACCCCTCCTTGGGGCTGCCCCAGCCCTGGGCCTTGCCTCCCCTTGCCAAGATACACAAATCCCTGTTTCCACGGGTCTCAGAGATGTTTCCCCAGTGCTAACCAGTGGTTGGCACCAAGTGGTCAGCAAATATTTGGTCACAGGTGCTGGAAAACTTGGTGAAAGGCCAGACTTCATGTTGCCTGAGGTACCCCAGTCCAGAGAGGTTGGTGCTAGGTCCAAGGTAAGGGAGGATAGCCCATCAGGGGCTCGGCGGAGTCTCGGCTTCTGTGCGTACCACCCACACGGCACCCCCTATGTTCCTGTATTACTGGCAACCCTGGTGCGCAGACCTCACTCCAGTCCCCACTCTGCCAGGCTGGACCCAGTAGGAGCCAGAGGGGTGGGGCCTGGGCAGCCCTTCGGGCGCTGCAACCCCATTCGGAGCCAGCAGGTGGCACTGCGCGGCTGCGCTTCGGGGCTCCGGCCCTGCACCGCGCCTCCGGGGAGGGGAGGGACTGGGGTGTGGGTTGCGGGACCAACCAGAGCGGGATGGGCGGGGCACGGCCCCCGGGGCGTACTTGGTGTGTTCCCTGCGCCACCTCCGCCTTTGGTGCTCGCGGGTTTCTCCTCTCTCCCCTACGCCTCTGGGCCTCTAATCTCTTTCCGTCACTACGGTCCCGCCTGCTCCAATTTCGGGCTCGGAAGAGAAGCCTGGTGTTGTCTAAGGGAGGAGCCCTGAGCCTGAGGTCCTGCTTATCCCGCGGGGCCATTAATGCCCATTAGGGAGGGAGCGGCGCCAGCCGAGGAAGCTCTGGGCCTTTACCCGTGCGTTGGACCCTTTAGGCGGGCACGAACTGTCCTCTGACTGCCACACCCCGTCACAGTCCTGGTCCAGGCTCCGCCCTTCGCTGGGGTGTTGCTGCAGGGAGCTGGGCTCAAAGCTCAGAAAAACCCCCCCTCCTTACCCAAGGTGGACCGTCCGACTGCCCAGGGGAGGGGAGCACCGACAGGTGTCCTCGCCCTCTATTGCAAGTCTGCGTAGACAGGTGGCAGGAGTAGGTGAGGGCGTGGGGGGGGGGGGCGTTTCGTTACCTCGACCTGACTTCCTTCCCTCCCATGGCCCGCCTCACTGCCCACCTACCCTATCCCTTCCCCAGAGACCCAAAACAGCTCACAGCCCCTGGACACTTTTCAGCCCCCACTTCTGGCCCTCCCTCTGCCTTAGCCTCTTTTTCTGCGTCTCACCTCCATCAGAGGCTGGAGGAAGCTCAGGGAAGCTCGCCCAAGAGAGCTGCCGGTCGCCCTTCTTCGGGGCTGTTATTTCAAGCCCTTCACACTGACCCTGCTCCCTCTCATTCCGTCCTGTTCCTCCTTTGGAATTTTTACCTGTAGTTCCTTCCTGGACCTTTATTTATTTGTTGTTGTTACCCATTTCCTTTGTTTCCCCCTTGGTTACTTTGTTACCTCTCCTGGTATTTCCCTGGCTTTGGGGCCTCTGTTACTCTTGGATGCAGTATTGTTGCCTGACCTCTGGTTGTGACCACATGCCCTGTTATCCCTCCCTCCAGCTGTGTTGTTCCCATCAGTCTTCTCTCACAGGCTGAGTCCTTTGCTGTGGAAGGTAAAAGGGCCCAAGGCTGATCAGGAGTGTCTGTCCTAGGGAGTGAGGTGGAGGTCTCCAAGCCTTCTGACCCAGGGGACCTGGGGCCCCTACTTTGGTGGTCTTCCATTGAGCCACCTCCCTCAACTCTGGTGTGGCCTCAAAGCTACAGACTGGTAGGTCTTGGATGGTCCTCATTGCTCTGGGGTAACCCCTTGGGGTGGTGTATGGTGAACCTCACTGCCCACACCCATCCTCACAGCCTCCTGGTGCAGCAGCACTAGGTTGAGTACAGGAAAGCCAGTCACAGTCCAGATAGGCAGCCTCTGGATAGGCAAACAGACAAATGGAGGTGGCCAGCCAGAGAGGAGCCTTTGGCAGCATCAGCCAGGAACTCAGAGGTGGGAGTGGGGATGGGGGAGTAGCCATTCAGCTTCCGCCTAAGTGGCTTTTAGGGGCAGCAGCTGGGGTGTGGATACCCAAGGGGCTTTGGCCCAGGAGGCTGCTCAGAGGCAGGCTCTGTACTTGGGTGGGAGCTGGGAACCCAGGCTGAGAGCACTGGAGAAGTAGCAGCAAGGTCTGGGTCTGAGCAGAGCCTGCTTCTGCCCTCATGAGGAACTGTCTCAGCTGGCTGTGCCTGACTCCTGGGTGCCAGGTATGTGCTAGGGAGGGGTATACTGAAGGGGACTCCAGCCAGTTATCTTCCTGTATCTGAGGCTGTGAAGAGTGTGGACCTGGAATCTCACAGCCCTGGGCTTAAGAGGAGCTGGGGAACCTGGCCTGGGTCTCTTCTCTAAACCTTAGTCTCCTGATCTGTAAAATGGCCTGAGCCTGAGCCTGAACCATCTGGGGTTATTTCAGGTAAAATGCACTCAGAGGCAATACAAAGCAGAAATGATTCTCCACTGATGATTATTGTTAGGTTGGGGGAAGGGGGCACTCTTGCTGGGAGGAAGTAGAGGCTAGGGGAGAGGGAGAATGGAGGGAGAGGAGGGTTGGTGGCAGAAAAGGGGCAATATGCTGGTTCCTGGGTATGGAAACAGCTCCGGTCAGTGCTGACCACAGGCCAGAGCTCAGAGACCAGTGTCCTCAGCACATTATATCCCAGGTCAGGATGGGGGGGGGGAGGGTGCGGGGAGTAGCAAAGACCAAGACCCTCTCATCGGCCAGACAAGAATATTTCCTTACCCCACCCTTCCACCTTTTCTGTCATCGACAATGGGCAGGGTCATGAGTGAGGGGCCCTGACACAGGGAGGGGATGATGGGAATGCTTAATGGACACACACTGCACAGATCGGGCAAACACTCCTGGGGAGGGTCAGGGAGTCGCTCAGTCACTGACCTCCAGTAGATAAGGAGGGGCTGCTGTCATGTCGCTTTCAAACCTCTTTTTGCCTTTTGGACTATCCTGGGACTCTGCGCTGGGCCAGGGCAGCTGTGGGCCCAGGAGGGATCCAGATACATGGACAGCGGTGCTGTTGGTGCTTCCTAAGGAGGGTGGACAGGACCGTGGCCCTCGTTGTTACCCTCTGTCCCCTGTGAGGACTCCTTTGGCCCTAGGACCCTTTCTCCATTCCCTTCCCACCTTCCTGTCTTGTGCAGTGCATGCAGTAGGTGCTCAATAAATGTGCCTGGACTAGGAGGCAAAGGTGCTGACTCCAAAGAGGCTGCCCAGAGTGGGGGAGAGGCAGAGAGGTTCCCTGTGATCCGGAACCCCCTGTTCCTGCAGCCTTCCTCTGGGCTCCCCCAAGCTGGCAGGGTGCCGAGATAGGGGCGAGGCCAGGATGGCTTGGACCCAGGCTGGGGGCGGAGGAGGCGGAGAAGGGGCGGTGCGGGGGCGGTGTCGCAGCCCGAGCTCCAGCCCAAGCCGGAGGCGACGGGAGCCGAGCGGGAGCCGCGGAAGCTGCCGCCAGGTCCCCGGCGCCGCCACCGCCTCCGCCGCCTCCGCCGCCGCCTCCTCCGCGCCGCCCCGCGCCCCTGGCTTGCTGGCGGGGGCCGTAAGCGCCGCGGCCAGCCCGTGGCCTGCCGGTGGGTAGCCGGCGCCATGGCCACACCGGAACCGCTGCGGCCGCGCCTGTGCTGCCTGGTGCGCGGCGAGCACGGCTACGGCTTCCACCTGCACGGCGAGAAGGGCCGTCGCGGGCAGTTCATCAGGCGCGTGGAGCCCGGCTCCCCGGCCGAGGCGGCCGAGCTGCGCGCGGGAGACCGCCTGGTCGAGGTCAACGGCGTCAACGTGGAGGGCGAAACGCACCACCAGGTGGGTGCCTGCGCCCCCCAGCTCTCCGGGCCCCTCCCCAGGAGCGCGTCCGTGGAGGCTCCAACGACCACCCGGCCCGGCGCTGCCTACACCCAGGCCTCAGTTCCCTGCTCCCGGCTAGGAGGGGGTCGCACCAGGGCCTGCGTGCCCACCCCCGCGACGGGAAGTGGGGGATGTAGCCACCGAGGCAGTCGTCGCCGGCCTCCTTCCTAGCACCTCACCCTCCAAGCTCAGCAGTCCTGCACCGCGGAGGGGGAATCCTGGCAGGGAGGGGCCCGCACTGCGGCTCTAGACCTTTAGGCTTCTTCTGGCCTCGGTGTGCCAAGTATGGAGGTGAGGGGCAACATGTGTGTGCACACAGCTGGGTGTGAGCATGCAGGTCCCTCAGGGGATCACACATGTGCACACACAACTGTCTATGTGTACCTGAGGGGTGTCATAGTAAGGGCACACCTGTGTGTGCCTGCATCAGTGAGTGTGTGCACGTGAATATACAAGTCTGCACTCTAGGTGTGTATGTGTGTGGACAGATCTGCATGTTTGGACAAGTGTATGTGAGCTGCGATGTGTAAAAAAGACACAGGTCTGCATGCCTGGATGTGTATGAGCTGCGCTGTGTGTGTCCAGGCCCGTCTATCAACCCGCCTGGCTGTGTGTAGTCGTCAGTGTGTGTTGGCAGCCGGTGTACTCGTGGGTGTCCTGGCTGATGGTGTCTGGATCCCAGTAGGAATCACTGCTGATGGCAGCACATTCCTCTTTTTGGAGGCTGCCTGGCCGTGCAGGTGTCTCTGGGCCGCAGCCCCTGCCTCCTGCAGCTGGAGATGAAGGCCGGAGGGAGGGCAGGGTCTCCTCTCTACAGGTTATGACTCCTGGGGCTGTCCATCTCCCACTGGCCAGTGACTCACCTTGAGTACAGCCACTCCTGTTCAGGTTCCTCTGTGTCCCCCCAGCACCTGTGCATCCACGATCCGTTAGAGTGTCCAGCCCTGGGGTCTAGAGATTAATATATTGGTCCTTGGCTGAGCTGGGAGCTGAGCTCCTGGGCCCTTGTCTATCCGTCTGCTGTCCTGTCTTCCACCCAGAATGTCAACCTGATAAGGCTGTTTACTGAAGGAAGGTGGGTGTCAGGGTCAGAGGGCTTGGTTTGACAGGCCACAGGGAGGGGCTGGCAAAGCTGTTTAACGTCACTGCCACCACTGCCACCGTTGCGCCTGTTTGTCCCAGGCCTCTGGGTGCTGGTCTAAGAACTTCACACACAGGCCCTGAATGGGCAGCTCAGTTGGTTAGAGGGTCGTCCTGATGCGCCAAGGCTGCTGGTTCTATTCCAGGTCAGGGCGCATGGGAGAGTCAACCAATGAATGCGTAATTGTAACAGTGAATCAATCTCTCTCTCTCCTTCCCTCCTCCCTCTCTCCCTCCCTCCTCTTTCTCTAAAATAAAATAGAAGACAGAAATTTAGAACTTCACACACAGGACCCCATGGGATCCTCCCACTGCCCCAGGAGGGAGGTCGTGCAGTTATAGCTCCCACCTTACAGATGATAAAACTGATGCTTGGAAATGTGTAGTGACTCCTTTGGGTACCACAGTTGGGAAGCAGCACGGTGCTAGGGTCCTGCTGCATGGGCAGAGAGGAGGGACAGAAGAGGCCCAGGGAAGCATGGGTCTGGTTCAAGCCCTCCTCTCTGTTGACAACTTCTGCCAAGCAGCTGAAGGGGGCCCCCAACTGCCCTCCCCCAGGCCTTGGGGTGGGGGTGGGGGAGGGGATATTACCCTCCTTACTCCAATGCTCAGTGGGCACTTGTTCCTTCTCCCTGCAAGGAACACGCTGGCCTGCGTGCGCCATGGACCCCCACATGCTCTAGACACACAGCACCTGCATAAACACACAGATGGGCCACATGCCACACCTGTCCCACAGTTGGACCTACCCCGCCCCTTCTCTGCCTGCTGGGTTCGAATCCCACTTACGGCATCTTGTGTGGTACCTGAGTAGGTGCCTTGCCACAGGAACCCTTCAGGTCCAGCAGGAATGGGCCTGCGGTCATGATCTGGAGCTGACGAGCTGACGGAGGGCCTGGAGGCGGGCTTAGACTTCCATCCCCCACCACTGAGAAAGACAAATGAGCGCAGACACACCCAGACTGACACCCAGGGAGACAGCACTATCTCTCAAACCCAGACTGAGAGACAGACCCTGAAACATAGGTGCATGCCTGCACAGCTGCCTCACCCAGCTTCCCATCCCCTCCTGGAGAAGACCCTGGGCTGAGCCAAGGCCTTGGGACCACACTGAAGCCCTTGCAGCCAGGGCCCTAGTGTCAGGAGCCCCAGGAGAGGAGGGAGGGAGCTGCTGGAGCCTGGGGGTGGGGGGTGGAGCTGGCAGGCCTCTTGGTCCAGCCACCCACCCCTAGTAGGCCAGCCGCCTGCCCATGAGCCCTGCCAGCTTTGGGTGGTGCCACTGTCCATGTGCTGCCCAGAGAGCTGGCTGCTGACCCACTGCTACCTCCCTGTCCCAGGTGGTCCAGAGGATCAAGGCTGTGGAAGGGCAGACCCGGCTGCTGGTGGTAGACAAGGAGACAGACGAGGAGCTGCGCCGGCGGCAGCTGACCTGCACTGAGGAGATGGCCCAGCGAGGGCTTCCACCTGCCCATGACCCCTGGGAACCAAAGCTGGTCTGGACACGTGCAGGCAGCCTTGGCTCCAAGGATGGCCAGAAGGTATGGCAGATTCTACCCACAGGGACCACCTTGGCTTCTCCCACAACCATTTTGGCCTCTTGATGGTAGTCTCTGTTTCTGGCCACCTCCAGAAGTCATTATCTCAGTCTCTTCTGCCTCTTAGGGCCTTTCTTTGTCTCTGGTGACTACCCTCTTGGCTATACTCTTTCTGCCCTGAGACTGTTTTAAGCTGGGTAGGATGAGGGCAGCCTGGTCCTTGGCCCCCACCCCTCTCCCAGGTTGCTGGGAACTACCTGATCTAGGGAGGGACCACTCTGACAAGGCCCCTTCCCCAGCCTAGGTCTGAGGAACCTAAGCCAGGGAGAGGCTGCTCAGATGTCCTGGGACTGAGTGTGCCCAGCTCTGTGCCTGTGATAGGTGTTTATCTGTCTGTGGCCCTGTTCTTATGTCTGTCTTTAGGGATCTGCTTGTTCTGTGTAGGCCTTGGGGGACAAGAGCTGGCCCTCCTCTGTGGGCAGTGTATAGTTGGGAACCGAAGAGGAGACTCTCTTGAGTCCTCTCATCTGATGGTTTATAGGGTTGGAGCACCTCCAGCTCCTCCCTGCCCTTCCCCCCACCCCCAGGCTGGAAGAAGTGGAAAAGAATTCACCTCCTAGGTGTCTGGGCCTGGGGAGTGTCCCGTGGGGGGGGGGGGGTTGCTGGTGACCCTACCTGGGAAGCACCTGGAGGCCAGGAGGAAGAGCCTGGGGCTGCTAGTTCCTTTCTCCTGGAAGTCCCATGTTATTGTCTGTCTTGTCCTCTCTCCCTTTTTTATTTTTAAAGAAAAACAAGTCCCTTTAGGGGATTTAAGCCCAGGGGTTCCCAGATGCCACTTTGAAAACCACTGGCCTAAGCCCAGTGGAGGTGTGAGAGCTAAAGTTTCTGGGTGTGCAGGGGATCCCAACATCTGCCTTGTCCTGTGCCTGTGACCTGGACTGGAGCACAGGCCTGCACTTTTTGTTTGGGGGTGGTTACTCAAGGACAGAGAACTGCTGGGTGGGGTAAAGGAGGGGTTGTCTTAGGCCCTGTAGTTTGCGTTTTGCCCTGTGGCCACCGAAGGCTGGAATAGGGGGGTGTTAGGGTCAGGTTTGTCATTTCAGGGGGGTCCTGGGGTGGTGTGCTGGCTGGGCCCCTCCTGAGCCTGAGATCAGAGCCTCATTCCTTCCTGGGCATTCACACCCCACCCCCAGGCGTTTGTCCATTGATTTAGACACAAACGGCTGAGTTCACCTTCCTGTGGAAAACATTCGCCCTCGGGCCTTATCTTCAGGATGGGGTGGCCCACCTTGCCCTTGGGTGGAGCCTTCCCCCTATGCTATTTCAGGCTCTGGGGCTGCAGGAAGCTCTGGGAGGGGGCTTCCTCTGGGTGTATTTTTGGAGGAACAGAGTGAGACCTGACTGGCACGCTTCTCTGTGGTTCAGGCTGGCCTGGGGACAGGGACCCCAGAAGGCCAGAGGAGGCCCAGGGGACAGAGACCCCCAGTTTTACTGGCTGAGCTCAGAGCATCAGAAGGAAGCACTGCTTGGGGGTGGGGAGAGGGGGATGCTCCTATGCAGGGCTGTGCTCTAAGGGGTTAGGAGAAACCAGGTGGATGGATGTGTGTGGTTTGCTCTGGTGCAGGGTGAAGGGCCCACCCCTCGTGCCCCTGGGAGGTAAGGGCTGAGGTGGAGTCAGGGCCCTCATGCCACTTACACCCTCTCGCCTCAGTTACCTTACCTCCTGTCCTGGGGCTGGGAGGGGAGAGGTGAGGCAGGGGAGGACACTAAGGTGGCTGGACCCCCCTTAGGGGGCTGTCAGGGCCTTGTCAGTGGTGATTCAGGCCCAGGCCAGACAGGGTTAGGGGTGGCTGCATCTGCAGTGCAGCTGATCCTGATAGTGATAATAGGGGACAGCCCCCAAACTGAGCCAGGGCAACTAGCAACCAGTGGTGCCACGTCTGGGCACTGTTAGACCCTGGGCACTCCTCTCCCTCACACGCAGTCTGTGCCTTCATCCTCTGGTTTTGGAGGCCCTTGGGGTCTGTGAGTGAGTGAGGTAACAGAGCGCTACAGGGGGTGACTGCTTGGCATAGGACCCTGTCCTACAAGAGGGCTTCTGGGGCTCCTTGCTCCTGCCTCTACCCCATGAGCCACAAGAGGACTGTCTTCTATTCTGGGCCAGGGTTCCTCCCTTGCCTCCCTGTCTCCCCAGCCATGAGTCCTGGGAGCAGGGCAGGGCCTTCCAGCAACTTCCTTCTCTTCTTGGGACGGAAACCTAGCCGGGGGGGTGGCGCTGGGCTGGAGCTGAAGTAAGGAAGGGGGACTCAGCCACCACCCTGTCCCCCAGAGTGACTCATCCTATGTCCCCACCTGTCCCTGGGGAGCCTGGGCCTCAGTGGGAGGTAGATAAATGGGGTGGCAGCCTGGGCCAGCCAGAGAGCTCAGGCCGCTCCAGCTGGATGCTCACTGGCAGCCACTTCTATTCCCACCTCCATGGCCCACTCCTGGAATTCCACACCACCCGCCCCGGTCCCAGGAGCCCCTCCACGGAGCCCATCCCAGGGGCTTGTGCAGGTTAGGTGGGGTGGGTGCAGGGCGGGCAGTGAGGACCCCAGCAACCAGTTTAGCCTGTGTCCCCTAGGGTCAGGAGAGAGGACCCTGGCGTGAGCAAGCTGGACCCTGAACAACAATAGGGCCTTTCTCTGCCAGGGCTGGTGAGTCACCATCTGGGGGGGCACAGCCTGGCTCCTGGGGTACCCCCATGCCAGCCTCTTTGTCTGGTTACAGGCACAGCTGGGAGGCCGGGGCTTGTCCAGTTCTGGGGCGGCCCTGCTGGGAGCCGTGGGAGCCTGAGAGCCTGGCTGGGAGATGGCAGGAAGTGCTCTGAGCCAGGGCTGGGCGTGAGGAATGTGAGCAATGCGCTGGCCCGCCTGCGCCCCCTCCGGACCCTCTGTTGCCTGCTCTCCCGCAGGGCCTCCCTGCTGGGTCATTGCATTGCAGCCCCTCAGCTTGTGGGTCTAGTGCCAGGTTTGTTGCTTCGCGGACACTGGTCTCGCCTAAGGAGAGGGATTTAGGCTAGACATTAGGAGAAACCTCCTGGCTTGTGTGATGAGAGGCAGCTGTGCTGGGTTGAGGCAGGGATGGTCAGTATGGTTTTAAACCCAGATGTGACTTCAGCCTCGCCTTATGGCCCCAGATTTCCCCCAGATCGATGCCCTCCAAATTCTTTTCCCATTTGGGGGCTTTAACAGACCCTATCCTGAAGGTTAATGTGGAGGGTGTGGGAAGAGGCCACAGGGACCCGTATCACCGGGCCATCCTATTACAGCTGTGGGTTGCCTTGTGTGGCTATGCAGCATGTTTGGGAACATATGTTTGGATGCCTGGTCTCCTTGACCATGGGATGTGCCTCTGCTACCCGGGCCCATGTCCACATTCTAGGCGTGGTCATGTCACACTTCCAGGTTCCGTGCATGGCCGGGGCTCTGACTCTGCTCTGTCCCAGCCAGCCTTCGGGACCCATGCTCTGACAGCCTATACCTGAGAGGCGCCTCTGGGAAGGTGTGGGCCCTCCTCAAAGCTGCACACTTGTACCTCCAGGTGTTTCTGGGAGAGGACACAAGTCTGTATAGTGGGGCTCTGGAGAATTTGGGCTCTCTCACCCCCAGTAGACCATGTTGCCCAGTCAAGCCCCCAGGGAACTGAAGAGCAGCAGCTCTGTCCCTGGAGTTCTTGGGGTTATGGTGCTAGATGGTGGCCTACAGGGGGGGTATCCAGGGGTTCTGGGGAGGCTTTGAGGGTCAGAGAAGGAATCTTGGAGGAGGGGCACAGGCTGGACAGGAAGAGGGTATTCCGGACAGGTAGGAAGGCCCTGAGCCTGGAGCAAGGCACCCATCCTGTGAGGAATAACACTCTTGGCCCCACAGCCGGGTGGCCACCAACTGGCAGACCAGAGCACTCACAGTCAGATTTGGGATTTGGAACCAGGTTGCAGGCCTGTGGCCTGGAGTGGTCCAGGGGGTGGCCTGGGCTGCAGGGAGGCAGGTGCCCAAGGCCTGGAGACCCTCTCTGAGGGCCGAGTTCAGTGCCACCCCCAGCCTGGCCCAGGGTCAGTCCCTCCAGCACCCTTAAGGGAGGGGCCTAGTGAGCACTCCCACCCTGAACACTCTCACCTGCACGCGCACTCGAGCCCCGAGCGTCCTGGGAAACCTGAGCTGCTGCCTCCTCTCTCCGGCCACCGCCATGTTTAATTGAGCACCAGTAGCCGCTGGTCACTCAGCACTGCGGTCACTGACGGCCCCAGGCCCCAGCTGGGTGGGGGTACTGGGGCCTGGCCTCTGCCGGCACTGCTCCCTGGCCCACAGCCCCACTGCAGGATGCCAGAGGTAAAGCAAGGCAGGGCCCTGGGATGTTGCTGGGGGACCCTCAGGGCACTGTGTCTCAGCTGGGAGGGCAGCAGGCAGGCCCCACCCTCGGGCCTCTCCCTGGGCTCCCCGCAGCAGCCCCAGCCGCTCATCCCCGGTCTCTGGGCCTGGCGGGGGTGGGGGTGGAGGTGAGGGTGGCTCCAGCTCTCTCTGGAATGTGAAAGCAAACACTGTAGCACTGCCACCAGCCCTATGGGAGAGAAAACAAAACTGCTCAAGCCCAGGACTGCGAGCCCCACACTCACGGAGGGAGGTGGGGAGGGGGGCGCTTGCAGGCAGGGCCCCTGGGGACAGCCATCTAGGACATT
Organism: Miniopterus schreibersii; assembly: GCF_964146895.1. Classification (NCBI taxonomy): domain Eukaryota; kingdom Metazoa; phylum Chordata; class Mammalia; order Chiroptera; family Miniopteridae; genus Miniopterus; species Miniopterus schreibersii. The sequence continues at coordinate 10,659,080 of NC_138103.1, forward strand.
GAGCGGAGTGGCAGCTGGTCTCGCCTAGCCTCTCAGGACCCTGGCCTGTGCTCAGTGCTGTCCTTGAGCCTCTTGGTTCTCCCAACATCCCTAAGACCCCTGGCCCCATCAGAAGTCATTTTGGGGTTTGGGCTTTGTCCAAGATGTCACAGCTGGAGCTCAGTCATAGAAAGCCTAATGGGGCCCCCCTGGGGCATGGGTGAACAGTGTTTGTCTCTGCCACTGGGCAGGGCCTGATTCCCAGTGTGGGGTTGTGGCTCCCTCCTGCCACCACCACGGCTGTGCTGCACACTGGGGGCCAGAGGCCTTGGGGTGGTGGCAGTGGCCTCTGGGGGTGGAGCTGTAGCTTGACCCCTAGTCCCATGTGCCTGCAGGATGTTAATGGGCCCCCAAGAGAGCTTCGCCCTAGGCTCTGCCACCTTCGAAAGGGCCCTCAGGGCTATGGATTCAACCTGCACAGTGACAAGTCCCGGCCAGGACAGTACATTCGCTCAGTGGACCTGGGCTCGCCTGCCGCCCACTCTGGCCTCCGTGCCCAGGATCGACTCATTGAGGTACCCATCACTGAGGCTTTGGGGTGTCAGGTGCCTGTGTCCCCTGTGTGTGTGTGTTGTGCTTATGTCTGCCATCTGCATGCCTATGCCTGTGTCCCCCATTTGTGTCTGGGCCCCAGGTCCTCCCTGGGAGGAGGGGAGTTTCTGGGAACTTGAGCTGGCATTCCTCTTGCTGCCGCGGCTGGTGACAACATTGATTAATATTTGATGCCATACCTGGCCAGGCAGCTCGGGGGGCTGGTGGGGGCTGCCCTCAGTGCTATCCCATGCTGCTGGTGGCAGGTGAATGGTCAGAATGTGGAGGGGCTGCGCCATGCAGAGGTGGTCGCCAGCATCAAGGCACGAGAGGATGAGGCCCGGCTACTAGTGGTGGACCCCGAAACAGACGAGTATTTCAAGAGGCTGCGGGTCACACCCACTGAGGAGCACGTGGAAGGTGGGTTGCTGCCCTGGCGGACTGGGGTGGGGGTGGAGCATGAGAGCTGGGCAGCCATTGACATACTATCCCCACAGGTCCACTGCCATCACCTGTCACCAATGGGACCAGCCCTGCCCAGGTGAGAGGGTGGGTGGAAGTGGACAGGGTGGGTCCAGGAGATCGCAGTGGCACCTTTGGGAGTCCCCAAGCCTGACAGAGCCCCCATCTTTGTCGTTGTATGTTCAAGTTGTGACACCCAATCTGGCCTCGACACTCCCAGCTTTACTGCCCTCTGGGGATCCTGCCCTGGGTCCGCCCCAGCCCACATGGCAAGCAGGCCCCTCTGGCCCAGGGCTGCTGCCTTTGCTCTTCCCCCTGCCCAGCACTGGTTGCCTGGAGTGTCAGTCTCTCCTCAGGAAGCTGGTCCTGGCCTCGCCCCAGGTGACTCTCATGTGGGTGATTCATGCATTAAAACTGCCCCTCCCAGTTGTGAGTTGGCCAGGGCCGGCCACCTGCCTGTTCACTGTTTAGTGTCCAGCGACCTGTCTACACTGGGCCTGGCGTAGTAGAGGAATAAATGCAGCCCTGGTGTGTGCGTGGGCCAGGGACTCCGGGGCAGGGCCTCTGAAGCTACTACGCCTTGCCCTTGGTTTCCCAGCTCAGTGGTGGCTCACTGTTCTTGTCCCGAAGCGATCTGCCCGACTTAGACAAGGGCAATGAGGTAGCCAATGTCCACCCGCCTCCTCTGCTGGGCTTATACTTGAGGGGCCAGAGAGGCTTTTGGGGTGGGTGTTTGTGGAGTTTTCAACCTGGGCGGTGGGGCCACTGCCTCCAGGCAGCCCTCCTGGGCCTACTGCCTGAGCCCTACTAGGTGGCCTCTGGTATAAGCTCCCTGGGAAGGGTTATTTATCAGTTTGGGAACTTGAGTTCAGGGCTCACTTTGGCTACCTGCCCCCCCCCGCCCCCCCAGGACAGCAGCACCTGGAAGCACGACCCTTTTCAGGAGAGTGGCCTCCACCTGAGCCCCACGGCGGCTGAGGCCAAGGAGAAGGCGAGAGCCACCCGGGTCAACAAGCGGGCACCACAGATGGACTGGAACCGGAAGCGTGAGATCTTCAGCAACTTTTGAGCCCCTCACTACATTTGCTGGACCCGGGCCTCCAACCTGCACGGACTTTTGGGCCTCGCCCCTTGGGCCCAGACCAGAGCTCCCCAAGCCTCAGTGGACTGGAGGAGGTGCATCCTCACCCCCAGAAGCCATGGTGGTCCCACCACCACCCAGGAACCAATCCACATCCCAGTGAGTCCCCGTCCTGATCCCCCCACCCCTGGGTGCTGGGGGAACGCGGCAGCAAGATTGGGGACAGGGAGCCCCCAGTATGAGAGACATTGAGAGAGGGAGAGGCAGCGGTGACCCTAGGGGCCGGGGCCCTCGAAGCTCTGCCTGGGCCTGCTGACTTAAAGGAATTTGTGGTTTTGCTTTTTTTCCAAAAAGAGCTCCAGCTCCACACATGTTTCCACTTAATACCAGAGTCCCCGCCCCCGCCAGGACGTGTTCTCTAAATAATTGCAATAAAACAAACCTTTCTCTACAAACCATTTCCTCCCCACCCCTTCCTCCTCCTCCTTGGCAGCAGCCATCGGGTGGGAGTTCCAGGGGCTTCCTGGGATGGAGTGGGGTGGGCAGGCTGCTTGAGGGGCTTCAGGTGCGGCTGGGGAGGCCAGATGTGTCCCCTCCCCTCAGCCCCATCTTTACCTTCTCTGGCGTGTGGGTTCACTAGGTCAGACCCCCTATGTCCCCACCATACCAGGGGTCTGGGTTGCAGGGCCTGGGCTCTCCCAGGGGCCTGAGGATGGAGGCCCCCTGCCCCTGAACAGGGCAGCCTCTGGACAGGCCCCTTGTTCCTGCGCCACAGCCCCCAGGCTTAGGGAGCGTGGCTGCACGAGAGCCTACCCCAGGGGTGACTCCAGGCTTTCGGCTTGGCCCCCACCTGGAGCCCTCCCCCAGTAGACCCCGACTCTGCCTGGAAACCCATCGACATTGCTGTCTGCCCTGTAAGCCATAGCACATCTGTGCCCTTGGAATAAACAGGCCTTCTTCAGACCCCTGGCCGCCTTTGTCCTTCCTGAGCCCTCGGGTGTGGGGGAGTGGTGGTCCAGGCAGGAAGGTAGCAGCCTAGCAGCTCCATCCCCAAGTCTCAGCTGTTGGAAACAGGTCTCATTCTTAAACCTCCCCTCCCTGAATCCATCCACCTGGTAGCCAAGCCCCAACTCCTCTCAGCTCCTGCCCCCTGCCCCCGCCCACTTGGGACCCCTTCCCGTGGAGCTCTGCGCTCCTTACTCTCTGAGGCCCTTGCTCACCTCCTCTGCCTAGTGAGGCCCAACTCCCTTGCTGGCACCTCCCCTGAGACTTTCTGGGCCTTTGGTACCCCATGAGCACCTCTGCCCTGGTATAGCCCCCCCAGCAGGTACAAAGGTCAGGCCTCATGCCCTGCGGTACCCAGCTGGGCCTCCTGGCATTCTTTTGGAGGCCAGGTGGCTCTGTAAGCACTGGGGGTGGGGCCTCCTGGCAGAGGCTAGGCTCTCAGGGTGCACAAGTTCAGGAGAGGGGGTGTTTCTGGGCCCCCAGCCATCTGCTGAGGGAGGGAGGGAGGAAGCCCAGGCCTCCAGCGTCCCCAACAGGCTTCCCAACAGCTGGCTACAGCTGGCTCCCATGATCCGTCTCTTCAGTCTGGGCTCCTGCATCCCCCTCCCCCCAAGTACACAGCCCAGATTGTCACGTCCACATCCTGGCCTCCCAGGCAGCCCCATTCCAGACATGTAGCAGGGGAACACAAAACTCATGCACACACTCCCAAGGGTAGAAGTCGGATCACAACTGTTGCAAACCCCCAAACTTTATTATGAACAGGCTGCAGCTCCCCAGCAAAGTCGCAGAATATACATGGCCTTCAGCGTCCCTGTGCAGCTGGGCACAGGGCCTGGTTGAGGCAGGCGTGGCATCGCGGGCGGACAGGCAGACAAATCTGCTGGCCAAAGCCCACCAACAGTCCATTAATCTCTCTCCACAGGTCCCTGTGGGGATAGGAGTGGGTTAATGCAGAGAGAGAGAGAGAGAGAGAGAGAGAGAGAGAGAGAGAGAGAGAGAGAGAGAGAGAGAGAGAGAGCGCGCGCGCGAGCGCGCTCGAAGGAAGGAGGAGGGGAACCCCGTCCTGCCCCTGCTGCAGTACCTGGGCAGCCACTCCTCCAGTGCTGCACGGGTCTCCTCCGGGTACTTGGTCACCTTCTTGGTCCACCTAAGTCGGTTGGCAATTCTGTGCACATGTGTGTCCACTGCTGCTTGGAGACAGGGCAGGATGAATGTGGGGCACACTAGCAGGCCCAGACCACCCCGTTCTTGCCCATGGTCCCATCATTAGCCCAGGTTGGTGGGGGGGGGTCTAAGTCACCCTGGCTTCCCACACAGCTGCTGAGGAGGGCCTAGAACTGCACAGTACCAGCCAGACATGGGAATGGGTCACCAGGCCATCCCTACTGCTGGGCAGGGGCTGTGGCCAGGAACCAGAGGACCTCATTTGGGGTGCAGGGAGCAGTGCCTTTTGGCCCAGTCACTGGCTGTGGGTGCCAGTATGAGGTCATTGCCTACAGAGCCAGCACCTGTAAGGAACAGAGTGGGAAGCACAGCCAGGCCAGCTGCAGCTGTTGCCCACCTGGGCCACAGCCCCTGCTTCCCTTTACAGGCCTCCTCAGAGCTCAGCCTGGGCACCTGATCACTCAGGCCTCCTTGCCCAGCTACCTGCAGTCCCTGTTCCCTCTTCCTATTTGCCAAAGAGAAAGCCAGTCCCTGCATCAGCTTCCTCTCCTGCTAACAAGCCCAGGTAGAGGGATTATACCCTTGAGCCCTCTAGCCTCAGATTCCCCTTCCATAACATGGAGGTGACTGTGTTCCATTAGGCCCAGCCTAGGGTCACACCACACTGTGTGAACCTGCTGTGGGCTGGTTCAGGAGGGCCACTGCTTCCTCTGCTTTGTGGCCAAAGCTCAGAGAGGCCAAGTGCCTTGCCCAAGGTCACACAGGTGAGGTGGCAGAGCTGGGATCAGCTTTCTCATCAAGGGAGCCGCTCCTGGGGAAACTCCTTGGAGGCAAAGCCTGCTCTCCTAGGGTTTCCCTGTGGGGGACCAAGCCCACAGACAACCAGAAAGGATGACATTCTGACACTCCTGCCTGCTGTGTCTGCCCTGTCCCACCCTGTCCTGTCAGGGCAGTGGGCAGGGGGCCCATCACCCACAGACCTGCCAGACCACTCCTGGGAAAGAGCAGCTGAGAACAGCCACCCAGATAAGCTCAAGTATCTGCTGAGAGGCTGGCATTTTCAGGAGCCCTAGTGGGGGGAGGCTCTGCCCTGGCCCCCTCCTTGGCCCAGTTCTGGCTCTCTGGGGCTGTGACCCCTAACTGCCCTCCTATTCATGGGCAGTGCTGGAAAAGGGCCCCCACCCCAGGGAGCAGGCTTCACAAGCTGCAGAAGCTGAGGGGACCCCACCCCCTCCCAGCCCTTCCTGCAGGAGTCCCAGAGAAGCCCCAGGGTTGGGCAGTACAGAGAGGTCACAGGGTCAAACCATGGTTTCTGGGCTGGCTGGGCCTGCTGCTGGGGCCAGAAGCCCCAACTCTCTGGGCAAAGACCTTAAGCAGCTGCCACACCCTGACCCACAGCCTGTCTCCAAACAGAGATCCTCCGATGACAGGATGCCAGACCTGGACCTAGAAAAGGGATTCCAGGAAGGAGCTCCCCCACCCCCAGTTCCTCCTCCCCATCCCTCTAGACTGTTCCTCCTCTCCCTGGGTTCCCCTGCCTTCACATCACCCCAATCTGCCCACATTCATTCCAGAGCCTCCTGCTTCTGGACCTCTCTCCCACCTCATGGCTTTGCAGATGCTGTTCTTCTACCTGGAACACACTTCCTCCTCTTGGTCCTGCCTTACCCTTCAGCTCTTGGATGAGTTACCACTTCCTCAGGAAGTCTTCCTGGATGCACACCCCCATGAGGGTTCTACCCCACCAGTGAGGATTGTGCAATGTCTCTCTCCCTTACATAGCACAGAACCCGAGTCTATCCCCAGAGCCCAGCACAAAGTAGTTGCTCAGCAAGTGGGAGCTCTTCCCAACAGTACTTATCTCAGGGTGGGACAGGGCTGGCTCAGTACTGGGAATACTTTTCTGACCCTTTGGGCTGAGTTGTGGATGAGGAGACCTAAGTTGGCGTCACAGGATGTGGGGAACCCTGACAGCAGTCAGCAAGCTCCACTCTCCTCATGGGCACATGCCACTCACCGATGCCTGACACAGTACCCCAGGCCACAGCCATGGCCAAGTGTGCCATTTTGGGCCCAACACCTGGCAGTGCCACCAGCTCTGCCACAGAGGCTGGGATGTCGCCGTCATAGTTCTGCTGCAGGATGGCACTGGTCTGCTTGATGTACTTCACCTTGTTCTGAAAAATGAGGGGAGGTGTTCAGTCCTGGAGGCAAGAGGTAGAGTCCAACCTGGGAGGATAAGGCCCCAGGAAGAACCACAGGTGCCCAAAGCTGTCTGTCACCTGCCTAGGACACTCAGAGACACTTGCTTGCTCTTGTCCCCCAATGAGGTGGGAACCAAGGGAAACGGGCAGCCTAAGGGAGGCCAATGCAGGCCCTGCCTTCTATCTGTCTGGGCTAATGACATGTCTGTGGGGTCTAGTTTGGGTTCCCCCCAGACCCATTATGACTCCCAGAGGCCAGGCAGGCTGGGCAGGACCAGCATGCCAGGAGCTGGGTTCAGCAGCACCTGGGACTTCAGGAAGGAAGGCTGGAGTCTGGGGTTCCCTGCCAGCCCACAGGCCAGCTGGGCGGTTCCCATCCTGTGCCTGAGCAGACAGGGCTATTTAAAACCCATCTGACACACTGCAACCCACACCAGTGCCTAGGGGAAGTAGCCACACCCGCCTGGCCACCTTCAACAAATCTGCCCACCCACCACCCTGTGCTGGGCCTCTTGGGACTTTGGGAGTGGGTAACACACTCCAGGGAGGCTCAGAGTAAACAAAGGGAAAGGGGTGGGCAGCCTCAGTGAGAAAGGGAAGGGCCACGCAGCTGGGTGGGGAGATGGAGGAAGGAAGGGGTGGGCTGCAAACAGGAAAGGCCAAGGAGTTCCAGGGTCTGGCCTTGAGGCCCCATTGCCTGGCCCCCTGTAGGCTGCTCAGAGGGCCGGGGGGCTCTAGTGAAAACTCACATCCAGGCCCGTGTGGCGAGAAATGTCCAGCCCAGCCTCCTGTACCCCCACAGCTGCCCTCAGCCACCTGATATCTTTTCCAGGCCAGTGGCAACCCCAGCCCTGGTCAACACAGGCTGGACTCACCCTCCAGAAGCCCACGGGGTAGATGAGTGTGCCCAGGGTGCTGTCATCTGTCTGCAGGATGTTGTCCACTGTTAGGCCCCGGGCCTGTAGCCGCTGCATGGCGCCTGCTGTCACCTGGTCTTTGGTCTGGCTAGAGAGCATCAGTGATAGCAGCACCTGGTACCTCCGAACCTGCTCACAGTGTCAGGGACCAGAATGGTGGTCAGTCCTGGGTGCTCACTGTGGGCTAGGCCCTAGCCAAGCCTTTACCCACATGAAAACAGATGGGACACCAGCCTCCTACACACCTTGGCCAATGAGGGGAGGTGTGTGGGATCTAGCCTGGGCCTGCTTTTCATCTATAACTTGGGAACAATAATAGCACCTGCTTCTCAGAATCACTGTGAGGCTTAAATGAATTCTTACTGCAGTTAGGCTTGTACCTGGCACAATGTCAGTGCAGCAACCACTGTCTATTACTGTTACTGGTATGTGAATGATGCTACTACCCATCTTGCAGACAAGCAAACTGAGGCTCAACTCACCCAGTGCAAGAGCTGGGATTAGAATCACGTTGGTCAAAGGACCAAGCTCCAGGCTAGGTTCCTCTATCAGCAAACCTACTTAACGCCCCTAATGATCCAGCACTGTGCTGGCAGAGCATGAGGCCCCAAGCCACAGGTAACCCTGACTTGCTGATTGGCCACAATGAAGCAAGTAATGCTGCCCAGTGCTCTGGGTCCCAGGTGTGCATCCTCTCAGGGTGGTGCCTGCAGGGGAAGGTGCCACCTAAGAGCTGCCAAGTGTCAGGCTGTGCCCTGCCACAGGCTGAAAGGAAAAAAGCATCTTGTTCAAAAGGGGTTCACCAGGCAGATGGGGCCCCTGCCTACCTTTGGGGGCACATTGGGGTCATAGCAGTGCTCAACCCCTAGCTGGTCCACAGGCGCGTCCTTCTCACTCCTCATGGTACGGATGTTTGCCAGCTGCTGCTGCCAGTCCTGAGGCTCCCAGCTTGGCAACTTGGTCCCCTCTCTTTTCTCACCATCTGAGGTTTCATAGGCTACATTCAGACTTTGTGCCTTCCGCTGACGCTTCACAGGGTGGTGGCTTTTCCTTCCTTCTGCAAAAAAATGCCAGTCTCTTCAATGGGGGACACAGGTAAGGATAAGGTGTTGCCCTACCTGCTCTCTCACCTCTCATCATTCATTCTTTCAACAAGCATCCATCACCTACTACTGCTGGAAGTGCTCTGTTCTCTGTAGCACGCATCCAGAGCAGGTCAGCCTTCTTTGTGCCACTGCCCCCATGACCAAGTCCAAGTTAACACATGAGAACTCTGGTAACAGCCTCCACCATGGTGCCCCCTAATCTAGTCTCCACACTGTCAGAGAGAACTTTGGAAGACAAAAGTGGATTGTGTTACTTCCTGTTTGAAAGTCCTCATTGGTTTTTCTTTGTACTCGTAATGAACTCCAAACTCTGTCCTGGCAACAAAACTCCTGCCTACCTGGCTGGACTTGTCACCTGCCTGTTCCCTCCAGCCCGTTCCTCCCGCCATGCTCCTGGTGGATCTTCTTTTTCTGGACTACCCTCTGGGGTCCTTGGGTGCCTATGGGAATCCCCCTCTGGCCAATCCTGCAGACATGACCACAGGACAAGATGCAGAGGCCCTGGCATTCTCATTCACTGGTCAATCCTGTGCGAGGCACGGAGGAGATCCTTAATGACTACAGGATAAACATAATGAAGGCCATATGCCTTTCTGTTATCTCTAAGAGGCACCCTCCGGCAAGGAGAGGACTTCTGGCTTCGGGTGTCCTGGGCACCCAACTTCTCTGAGAAGTAAGCAGCTATAAGAGAACACGGCCAGTCTGCCCCACAGATAGCTTGGCGCAAGTGGAACATCCCAGGACAGGCTAGTGGGACGGACTGGGGGAGGTGTGCGCGCCCGGAACCCAGACCCTGTGGACTCCTGCCCCTGACTCCTGGGAACTGAGGGCCAGGTGAGAGCCCAGCTGCACGTGGGGCCGCGGAACTTGCTTGCTGCTGCCGGGTCCGCCACGTTCGACGTCCAGGTCCCAGCCCACGAGGCTCGGAGCCTCGACCCGGGACCCCGGCCCTCAGTCCTTTGCAGTCCCCTCCCTCTCCTCTCCCCTCCCCTCTTTTCCCTGCAGGGTCGTGGCGCTACCTGCGGCCGCTTCTCCCCTTTGGAGCAGCGTAGCCTCCTCCCCACTCCCCCTCGGTCCGGCCCCAGGTCCCCGGCTCCGGCTGCGGGTCACCATCCTCAAGCCCACGTTGTTCATGCCGGACTCCTGCGAACTACACATCCTGGCGGCCCCCGCGGCCTGGTCATGTGACTCGTCTCTCACCTAGTTTTGTTTTTTTTCCGCTAAGAGAAACCTAGAACTACGACTCCCAGCAAACCGTGCGGCGGCCTCGGACGCCATCCGCTGCGGCGGCGCGCACTTCCGGCGGCAGCCTGGGCTGGGGGGTGTGCTCCCTCCTCGGCGCTGGGACGGGACGGCCCGGCGCGCCCGGCGCGCAGCGGGCGCCGCTGGGGTGAGTGGCTCATGGAGCCCCGACCACTGGCCACCGCCCAGACCGCGGTGCGGCCCAGCCACGAGGAGAGGCGGCCGCGCCGGGCCTACTCGGTGATGAGGCTGCGGGGGCGAACCCAGAGTAGCCGGGGTCCGGGTCTAGGCCGCGCCCCACTCAGCCTGACCCTGGAGCTCCCAGCACTCCTAGGTTTTAAGTCCTGGCGGGTGAGGGGGCGTCCCTTTGATAGCCCTCCTTAAATGCAGGGAAGAGAGATGGCTAACGTCAGGGCTCCCTGGGGCGCGCGGTGGCCGCCCTTCACCCCCAATTCCCCTTCCTCACCCCATGCACTAAGGGGCGGGCGGCCTGGTGTTTCCCAGCTTAATTTCTGACCAGGACAGGTGGTTGCTGTTGAGTGCTATCCAGGGGCTGTGGGAGGGGAGGTGTCCACCAGAGACCTAGGATTCCTGGGTGGCTGTACCAGGTCCGCAGGGGCAGGTGTATGGAGTTGTTTCTGAGATTGCTATGCTTGTTTCCTCCGCGCAGAGGAGTCCCATGGTGCGTTCCTGCCCACCATGGCCAAGCCAACAAGCAAAGATTCAGGCTTGAAGGAGAAGTTCAAGATTCTGTTGGGACTGGGAACTCCAAGACCAAATCCCAGGTCTGCAGAGGGCAGACAGACAGAGTTTGTCATCACAGCGGAAATCCTGAAAGTGAGTGAGCTACCTGTGTCTTCCCTTTTGGCCTCGTGGGAGGTGCAAGGAAGGCTGGGTTTGGTATGTCAACAGGTTCTGTGGGAGATGAGTTGCTGGTGACGTTCTTTATGGGGCTGCTGTCCCCAGTACCAGGGAGACTTACATGTCTTTTTTCTGGAGATTCAGGCAGTCAGAACCTTGGCGACATGGTTCAGCACATGAGTTAGTATTCAGATGTCTATGCAAGGAAACCTACTTTACGGTATGGGTTCTGTTCTGAATGTCATGGTCTCCACAGATGATTCGGGTTATAGCCAGGTGTAAGCTAGTAATTTGTGAGTTCCTGTGAGAAGTCTATTTGAATCCCTCGCCACATTCCTGACACCATGCTTTGCCCATAAATAAATGTTGTCTTTGCACTTTTATTATTATTTTACTTATTTACTCTTAAAACTTTTACTTGTTGATTTGGGGGGGAGAGAGAAAGAGAAACATCAATTTGTTGTTCCACTTATTTATGCATTCATTGGTTGCTTCTTGTATGTACCCTGACTGGGGATCAAACCAGCAACCTTGGTGTATTGGGATGATGCTCTAACCATCTGGAGCTACCCAGCTAGGACTTAGTTTTTGTGCTTTTAAAGTATCCCATTCAGAAACAACCAAAACATATTCATCACCTGGTAAGCTGCCCCTTGAATAACACAGGTTTGAACTGCACAGGTCCCTTTAAATGCAAGTTTTGGGTTTTTTAAAAATTGAATTTATTTGGGGTGACATTGGTCAATAAAATTATATAGGTTTCAGGTGTACAATTCTATAATATATCATCTGTACATTGTGTGTTCACCACCTCAAGTCTCCTTAAACGCAGGTTTTTTAAATCCACCTGTAGAAGACCTTGACAGTTCAAACCCAGTGTTGTTCAAGGGTCAGCTGCATAAACAAAGTGGGATACATTCATACAAAGGAGTATTACATGTCATAAAAGAGGAGTGAAGTGCTCATACACTTTAATTATAACATGGATGAACCTTGAAAACATGCTAAATGAAAGAAACCAATCATAAAGGTGCACATAATGTATGATTCCATTTATATGAAATATCAAGAATAGATAAACCTGTAGAGACAGAAGGCAGATTAGCCTTTGCCAGGGTCTGGGTGGAGAAAGGAATTGGGAATGACTGCTAATGGATGTGAGGTTTCCTTTTGAAGGAATGAAAGTGTTCTGTAATTAGTGGAGGTAGTTACAAGCATTTTAAATATACTAAAAAATAAATTGGTTTAATTTTTTTTATTTTATTGATTTGAGAGAGAGAGAAACATTGATTTGTTCATGCCTTCGTTGGTTGATTCTTGCATGTGCCCTGACCAGCGATTGAACCCACAACCTTGGCATATCGGGATGAGGCTCTAACCAACAGAGCTACCCCACCAGGGCCTTGTTTGTATGGTTTAAAGTGGTGAGTTTTATGTGATATAAATTTTATCACAGTGCTAAATTGCAGTGATGGAAAAAAAGTCTATTCTCACTCCACTGAGATGGAGTCGTGAACTGGTAATCCCTAATTTCAGAAAGGTCTGCTGCAAGTCTGCACCGTGGGAAATATGGTACAGGTCTTAGGGTGGTCTGTGATTGGCAGTTAGGAGACCTGTTGCCTGAGCACAGCCCCTTTTCATTCTTTTACCATCTCTAGGAAGTGAGCGTTGAATGTGGCCTCAACAATCGCATTCGGGCAATAGGGCAGATCTGTGAAGTCGCAAAAACGAAGAAATTTGAAGAGGTAGGTCTGTCTCAGTTGGGTTACCTCTGATGCAAGTGAGCTGTTTAGAAGCCAGATTTTAGAAGCCTGATATGGCTCTTTCTAAGGAGCAGTGTTGACAGCTAACTTTGCTGAAGAACTAATATACACCATTTTAGAGAATTTAACTTTTATCTTAGTGACAACGGGAAAGCTTCTGAAAATGCCCTGAGGGGCCAATCCTATGTGGAGATGGAGAACAAAGGAATTAAGGCTTTTCTAGCAGATCTGAGAAAGGGTTTGTAGTGGTTTCCAGAAATGCACTTTCTTCAAAAAAAATTGATTTCAGAGAGAGAGAAAGGGAGAGGGATGGAGAGATTGAAACATCAGTGATGAGAGAGAATCACCAATTCGCAGCTCAGGCATGTGCCCTGACTGGGAATCGAACTGTGACCTCCAGCCAGGTTCCTGGTTCGGCGCCCAACCACTGAGCCACGAGGGCTGGACCAGAAATGCACTTTTACTTGTCCTCTTATTACAGATTTGGGGGAAGGAAAAATAGAGGAGTGTCAGGGAAGAGATAGGTTTTACAGAGAACAATTCGAGGCACACCAGTCTCAGTGTCTTTTGGGGAGAGAGTGTGGTTGATGGTATCAAGCAGCCTTACAGACATAGGCATATTTATTTTGGCCAGCTGTTTCCAGGCTCTCTCCTGACATCCAATGCTCTGAGTGGGAAGTTGTCCTTAGAGCACTTCAAGGGCTCTGCTCCAGCCTTGCACAGCTTTTGTGTGAGTGACAGGGTGGCGGGGGGAGATGTGGACCTCACACCTAGCAGATTCAGATCTGCTAAGGGTGACAATAACCTCTATCTGAAACATGCAAGCTGCACATTACCAAGGACAAATGTGAAAATAGGCATCTGCGTTCATAAAGTTGCCTGTATAGGTACAGAAAGGTGAGATGTGGCTGAGCTGCTGTCATGTGAATAGAAAGATAGGCCTATGAGGCTGGGATAGTCTACAAGCTTAGAATCCATTTTGTTGTGGCTTAGGTTGCATCAATAGGTGTATTGTGAATGGGACAAAGAAGGTGAAAGTTCAAGTGTATCCTAAGTTGGTCAGAATGTTGATAAGACAACATCTAAAAGACATTTTAGTCCCACTCCTAAAAGGAGTGAGTTCAAGAAAGGGTGAGTGGTCTGAAAACCTTGGTTGAAGGGAGTCTGGTATGGTTAATGTAGAGAAGGGAAGGTGACAAGAGAGAGATTCTGGGTAGCTGTAGGGAACAGGAGCCGGGTCTCCCATGAGCTAGGTGGACTTAGTTAAAGAGGCAGATTCCAGAAGCTTGCACAGAGTTCTTGGCAGATCAAGTCAGGCAGCAGAGGTGGGGCAGGGATGTGATACTGAGTGGCCCATAGCTGGGCTGGTGTGTTTACACAGAGGGAAGCCAGGGAGTAGATTTTTGTGTCAGGCTATAGGCCCAGGGACCACTGTGGTGCTCCTGGTTCTGAGACTCTTCTACTGACTCTTCCCACCAGAGTCTGAGCAAGCTCTAAGGTGGACTCCCTGCGATCTCTGGAGGCAGGCAGGATGGAGAAGCTGTCCTGCTTGCCCTTCTCCCTCCCCTAACCTGTGGCCTGGTGAGGGTTTTGAAGTGGCTTGGAGCTATTCCCTTTATCAGGCTCATGGTCACTATGGACTGTGACAGGTACACAAGATATGGGCTTTAATGGCACAAGATCTAAGTCAAAAGACCCTGTTGTTCTCTGCTGTTTGCTCTCGAGGGGTCCAGCACACCCTAATTGCTATCCCCTCTTCACTGGTGGCAGCATGCAGTGGAAGCACTCTGGAAAGCTGTCGCAGATCTGCTGCAGCCGGAACGGCCACCAGAGGCCCGGCATGCAGTGCTGGCTCTCCTGAAGGCTATCGTGCAGGGACAGGTAAGGGGTGTTGGGTCTGTGCTCAGGTGGAGCTGGGATGGGTGTGTGTGGGATGATGTTGGGCCGCCCACTGACTGCTCCTGCTGGTTCCACTTGGACTCTTGTCTTTGGTGAGTGCACCAGGTACAGGGGCTGTGGCTCCCAGGGTCTCCGCAGCTAGACGGCCTGAGTGGGTATCCTGGCATTGTCTCTTATATCTGTGGGACCCTGGGCAAGTCCCTGGAGCTCCCTGAGCCTCCATCTCCTCACCTATAGAAGGGGATGCTCGTGGCTCCTTCCTCCTCTGGAATGTTTTAGGGAGTAAATGAGGCAATTTGTGCAAAATGATGAGAATGGTGCTTGGCATGAGTGAGCCACTGTGCTGTTGCTCTTGCTGACCTTGTTCCCTCTTCCTGGGCCACTGCCCATTCTCACTGTGCTTTGGCCACACTGGTCTCTGCTGTTCCCGGACCCCTCAGGACACCTCTTGCCATCCCTTCCTGGAAGGCTCCTCGCCTCCTCTCCTGTTTCCGCTACTCCACTCCCAGCTGCCCCAGAGGCCCTGTCACCCTCAGTGTGGTTAGACCATTGTCATTGTTCTGTGAGCATAAATGTGCCCACCCTGGGCTGTGAGTGTGGTGGAGGCAGGGTGCAGAACTGCACTGTCCCTACTGTGTGCCCACACTTGTGCCCACAGCTGAATACATGGTGCTTCACACATGCCGTTCACATATAGTGGGTGCTTCACACCACTTGGATGTTCTCGGGGCCGATGACCAGTGCGTCTGGTGCACTACTCCAAGCTACTCTGATGTTCCCAGTTTGTCCCTCACAGCCAGTTCCTGTGGGAAGAAGAAAGGGCCCCAGAGTTGGGAGTCTTGGAGCCTACTGCACTCCTGGACTTCTTACAGCTGCTCAGAAAGCCCAGGTGGCCAGGGGATCCTAGCAGGACTGCTGACCTCATGATTTTTGTCTTCAGGGAGACCGCTTGGGTGTTCTCAGGGCCCTCTTCTTCAAGGTCATCAAAGATTATCCCTCCAACGAAGACCTCCACGAAAGACTGGAAGTTTTCAAGGCCCTCACGGATAATGGGAGACACATTACCTACTTGGAAGAAGAACTGGGTGAGTGCCACACTGGGTGTGAGGTTTCTCTGGCCTTGGTGATCAAATTTAATCTGGGATGTGGAAGGCCACTGGGGGCCTGAGGGAGTGCTGCAGTTCGCAGGAATGGCCTGCAGGCAGCGCTGCACCACACAGCTCTGCTTACCCACGTGCAGCCTGGGTCAGCCACCTGAATCTCCTGGGGAGCTTGTTAAAAATGCAGAGTCCTGGGCTTCACTCCAGACCTTCTGGCTAGAACTCCTGGGGAATGTGGCTTAGATGTGCCTTTTAGGCAGGCAGGAGGTGGTCTGAGCTCTGCTGTAGGAAGAGCAGGCTGCTGATCCGGGCATCAGGCTACGTCTTACCCAGAGTGCCCCGAGGTTTCTGAGGGGCCACGGTCACCTCACTGGTCTGCCTCCTCTCTCTCTGTGCCCTGGTCCTGACCTTCAACTCTCTTCTTTGCTGGCCTTTCTCCTTGTTGTTTTGATGGTGTGAGGTTTCTGTGAGTCTCGAGATTTCGTGTCACTGATGCGGGAGAAGGGGAAGGAGGAGGAAGAAGTAAATCTGACTAAATACCTTGCTATCCTCTTGCCCAGAAATGGGCCTCAGCTGTCGGTTTGCCTCCAGGGCAGGTGCCGACAGAGGTCATGGTCAGGTTTTCTGTCTGAGTTTACTTGGCTAACAGCCAAACGTTGCTTGTGTCTCCTTCGAGGGATTCTTTCTGGGGATGGGGGCCAGGAATCTGCCTCCTAAACATGTGTCCTGGTGATGCGGGCACCCCTAGCGTTGGAGTCAGGGCTCTGAGCATCAGATGCACAAGCACTGCCCAGATCTCCCTCGGTGCATGCTGAGAGTTGGTGAATTTGAATTCCAGAGTCTGTGACATGCTGACCTGCTCAGACTCCAACTGAGCCTCCTTCGAACCTCTGCATGCGTAGCCTGCCCGTCATTGCATGGGGACTGATGATGGGGTCTCCAGCTGTGAGTGGGATGGGATGTGTTTTCCTTGGGGGAGGTGGTAGGAAGTACATTGCTCGCCTCCTCTTCTTCGCAGCTGAGTTTGTCCTGCAGTGGATGGATATCGGCCTGTCCTCAGAATTCCTTCTGGTGCTTGTGAACTTGGTCAAATTCAACAGCTGTTACCTCGATGAATATATTGCATCAATGGTCCAGTAAGGAAAGAATTCCAGTAACGTTACTCTGATCCTAGTCCCATTCTCTTGGGTCTTTAATTCAGCTCTGTAGGGTGAATAAAGCTGTTGAAACCATCAAATAAGTGGAGAACTTAGAAGTGGCCATAGGCACCTTCCACTTTATTTGATATTTTGAGGCTTGACCTAGTATTTTATTTTTAATGGGTGTAATATTATCTGGTGTTTTATTGTTTTTGTTGTCATTTTTTCTAAACACTCTGAAATCCATGAGGCCAGGGGCAACACTGAGCACCTGCCTATCTGTGGGTGAGTGGGGCCCTAGGGAGAATGAGCCCCTCATGTAACTGACTCTGTAGAGTAATCAGAAAGTAAATTGGAGTCACACAGCCTCTGGGAAATGACCTTTCAGTTGACTTTACGCTTCTTCCAACAGTATGATCTGCCTGCTCTGTGTCCAGACTGTGTCCTCCGTGGACATAGAGGTCAGTAGCTGCCCCTCTCAGAGACAGTTTCTTTCAGCCTCCTTCTGGACAGGCTGGGTGGGCTCTGGGGTTAAGGCCTGTGCTTCCTCTCACTGACTGTGTGGCCCCAGGCAAGCTGCTCGGCCTCTCTGAGCCTCAGGACGCTTTCCTGTAAGTAAGGGTGGTTAGGTGACCTCTGTTGTGGGGTCATAGTTAAGGATGGGATGAACCACAATGTCTGGGATGTAGAAGTGCCTCCCAGAGGTTCCCTTGCTCTTGTGGTTCTGAGGAAGGCTGCTTTGGCAGTGGGGAGGGGAAGTCACTGACCAAAGGAGGGTGGAAAGGAGGCTGGGGCTGTTACCTCTCTGTGGACAGGAGTTGGAGCAGGGCCTGTGTGACGCCTCTCGCCACCCCACCAGGTGTCTCTGCAGGTGCTGGATGCCGTCGTCTGCTACAACTGCCTACCTGCCGAGAGCCTCCCCCTCTTTATTGTCACTCTCTGCCGCACCATCAATGTCAAGGAGCTCTGTGAGCCTTGTTGGAAGGTGGGAGTCTGAACTGTTGTCCTGGAGAGTCCTTTCCTGGATGAAGTTATAAGCCAGGCACATAGGACAAGGGCCATCTTGTCTTTAATGAATAGCCATCTGATTCTTGGGGTGGCCACACAATGGCCTGTTGAGGGGAGTCCAGTGACATTTTCCCAGGCGGTTGAACTGAGGTCAGGGTTTTGGTGGCATTTTGATAACTCTGTGGCCTCCGTGTTTGAGAAGAGATAGTTGAGAGTTGGCTGGACATGGAGGGTGTTGGAGCAGTGGCTGTGTAGGGCTGGCACATGGGGCCGGAGTTTGGGGCCCTGGGACTCATATCTGCCAATCGTATCTGGTGTGTTTTGTTTCCTAGCTGATGCGTAACCTTCTGGGCACCCACCTGGGCCACAGTGCTATCTATAACATGTGCCGCATCATGGAGGACAGGTGAGTGTGGTCAGGGCCTGGGTAGAAGGTGAGGGTCAAGTGGCTGGATCAGCTGCTGCAGAGTCTTCATGAGGAGGTTGTCTGTGTTGGCTCTTGCCTGGTATAGGCTAATGGGGAGGTTTCCTGTTCGTTTGGGGTGACTGATCCAGAAGCTTGCTCTAGTTTTAACTAGGACATCTTAATGCGCCCAATCTGTTCTTCAACTTCTGCTGGTAAAATCAGAACGTTTAAAACTAAACTCTAAACCTCCTCCCATATTTGGATCTTGTCTGGTGAGGCTGCCTCACCTTTGGTCCTGTTTTGAGCCCTTGCCCTCACCTCCCACAGCCAAACCATTATAAGTCCTGTTGCTTCTGTCCCTTAGAGGTGGCTCAAATCTGTCTACCTAGGGCAGGGGTGGGGAACCTTTTTTCTGCTGAGGGGAGAAACATCATTTATAACATCATTTGTGGGCCGTACAGTGTTATCAACTTAAAAATTAGCTATAAAAAAAAGCTCCTAGATTTATTGAATTTAAAGTCCCGTCTGCGGTTTCCTTGTTAGGACCAGACCAAATGATACGCCGGACATTCCCTACCCCTGACCTAGGGCCACCACCCCACCCCCTGAGCTCTTACCTCCTCAATGAACTCCTCCACCCACTCTTGGCCTCACGAAGTCCATTCCATCACTTAGCAGTCACATGCTCTTTTTCCAACACAGATCTGACTGTGTCACCCTTTGCTTGAAGCTACAGTGGCTCTCAGGGCTCTTAGAATCAAAACCAAACTCCTCACTGCAACAAGGCCTGCGTGGTCAAGCCCTGCCCCAGCCATAGCCTCTCACTCCCTCCACCTTGCCATGGGCCCCTGCATGTGCCCTTTGCTCTTGCTGGAATGTCCTTCTGCCTTGGTCAAGTTTCTCTGAGTGCTCCTTGACATCTAGGTGCCCTTGTTGATTCTATGACCACCCCAAGCAGGTTTGCTTTCATATCCTGTGGTTTTCCTTCTTAGCTGATTTGAAGTAGAAACTTGGCATTTTCTTACATGGTCCTTTTGGTTCATGTCTGTCTCCTGGACTGTAAGCTCTCTTTCAGTTCTCTGCCCTGGCATCTAGCACGGCTCTGTGGTTAGCATTGACGACTATTAAGGCAATACGTGAAGGAATCAAATGGTTGTTGCTGGCCCTGGTCTCTGTGTCCTGACCCATGCCCCTCTCCCAGCTTTGCTTCTGCCCCATAAGTGTAAGGACCTCTGGGGAGGCCACGAGGAGCCTGGGCCCACCACAGACCTACCCTTGGGCCCTTAAGTGGGCAGACGCTGACCTCGGGCTCCGCTCACATCCCATCTTTCTGGGGAACATTTTCAGAGCCTACATGGAAGATGCCCCGCTGCTGAGAGGAGCCGTGTTCTTTGTTGGCATGGCTCTCTGGGGAGCGCACCGACTCTATTCTCTCAAGAACTCCCCGACATCTGTGTTGCCATCATTTTATGAGGTAACTCGTTTTTTATACCGCAGGAGCTGTTGAGAGCCAGAGAACTCCCCTTAGTTAGGCCCATGATACAGGTTCTGCTGCAGGAGCTGTGGGGATATTTCCAGTCACTTGCTTTGCAACCAGAGCAAGTAGTATATCTTAAGAATTTTGTATCTTAAAAAGTAGCATTAGAAGTGCTCAAGATTCCCCCAGGGATGGTGGCACTCTAACTGGTGAAGATTTCATTTGGTAATCCCACTCTTGCTCTAGAATTGAGGCCAGTGATAGCGCTTCAGTTTCCATGGTGCCTGGGTGGTGTTTGGAGTTCTTTCTGTGTATGTTTGTCATGTAGTCATCACAGCACCCCGGTGAGCTGGGCGGTTGTATCATCCTCATCTTATCACAAGGAAAGCAATTCAGACAAGCTGGACCGTGTACAGGGTTAACAAAGAATCCCTGATGGGCTGTTTTTTCCTGCCCTGCCCCTACCTCATCGGGCAGTAGAATGTACAGTCTTTGTGCATAGTTTGCATAAGGGTAGCTTTCAGGGTTCCTCTAGGCTGGTAATCCAGGGCCCTGGAATTTAGCTGAATCAGACCTTTTGGAGCTAGTGTAGAAAACACTTCTGGGTTCCTATGATACTTGGGTGGCCTATGAGACATGTGTGGGGTGTGTGGTCCTCTTAGGCATCTTATGCTGGGTTCCAAGGGTGACATGATGGGGACGTCCTATGGGTGAGCAAGAGGTGGCTGATCATTTCCTGCTCCCTGGGCCTTGTGTTCCAGGCCATGACCTGTCCAAACGAGGTGGTGTCCTATGAGATCGTCCTCTCTATAACCAGACTCATCAAGAAGTACAAGAGGGAGCTCCAGGCCGTTACATGGGACATTTTGCTGAACATTATCGAACGCCTGCTTCAGCAGCTTCAGGTGAGAAGACTGTGGGCACAGGGAGGACCAAGACCATGGACAAGCAGGCCCAAGGGCCCTTCCCTGGGGGCCAGGGCCTGGACCTGTGGGCTGGCTGGCCCATCTCACCTGGATGACAGCTCCCATTAGACCTTCCCTCTGAGCCTGCTGGGTGTGTTCCCTGATGGTTCTCAGTGGTGTCAACTTGCCATCCACTAGACAAGTGGATTTTCCAAATGCGCTCCATCATTGGGGCAGGAATATGTTGTAGGTGAGCAAGGGGGCAGTGCTGGCGTTCATCAAGATTGAGTCACCTTTATGGCCTGGAATTGGACCCTGAAGGCAGTTTCCTAAGCATCTAGAAAACCAGCTATATTCTGGGGGACTGGAGTAGATCAGTGTTTAGGTGGCCAAGCCAGGGGGAGAAAGGAGACTCATCCCTCATTGTCACTGACCAGCTGGCCAGGTGGTGCTTCATCTCAGAGTGGCAGACTGGGAGGCCATACCCTGGGGCCTCCAGAAGGTGCTTGAGCCTGGAGGAGGCATGGAGCACGGGGAGTTGGTCCCTTCGAGGCTTGCTATGTGGGCATAGCCAGTACTCCCTGGGGGTAGTGAATGTGTCCCATGCCCAGTGCAAGGGTATGAAGTGTTATCTGAATGCAGCTGGTTTTGAGTCCTTGAGGGAAGCCAGAAGTCACTCCTGTGTAATTGTACCTTTGTGTTGTAGAGCCTGGAGAGCCCAGAGCTCAGGGCCATTGTCCATGACCTGCTGACCACGGTGGAAGAGCTGTGTGATCAGAACGAGTTCCATGGCTCACAGGAGAGATACTTCGAGCTTATTGAGAGATGTGCAGACCAAAGACCTGTAAGACCATCTCTCCCCCGAACCTGGTGGGGCCTTTGGTGCTCAGGCAAGAGGGTGGCTTCCGTCAGGCTTCTAGGGAGGGATGGGACTGCTCAGCTCTGGGAACCCTGGCAGTGCAGGTCTGAAACTGAGTTTTCTGTGTGTTTGAAATAAAGGCTTCTGCTCTCCTGGGATTTGTACTCCAGCAGGGAAGTCTGTCAGGGTGTCAGCAAACTGAATGTGTGTGGGTCTGTTAGAGCACAGTGCTAGCCTAATTGTCAGTTCCCTCCCACCTGTGCGGAGGAAGGTGCTGGCCAGTGCCGTGGAGACTTGTTGCTTGGCACATCTGTTCTTTGGGCGGTAGGCAGTCCTTGTGCCAAAAATGCACAGCTTGATGCCAAGGCTTTTACATGGGTTTTTAAATGAATTTTCATTTCTGCCAATAAAGCTTTGTCTTGGTAGGCTCCCCACCTGGGTCTTGAAGTGGCTGGTCTCACTGAGCAAACTGTTCTCAGCACAGGACCTGTTCATAACAAAACCTCTGGAAAGGCAAAGTGGCTCATTCACACCAGGTTTTTCTTCTTTTGACAGGAGTCCTCCCTCTTAAACTTAATAACCTACAGGGCTCAGTCAATCCACCCAGCAAAGGTTGGCTGGATTCACAACCTTCAGTTACTGATGGAGAAATTCTTCAGGTAGGGAGGCTCTGGAGGCCTCTTGGGCCCTGGCACCTGACCCTGTGTCTGTGCCTTGGGCTGGGGTCTGGGACACCAAGAGTGAGGGCTTTCCTTTCTGATTCTTGAAAGTAATGGTTCTTGATGAGCAGGAAAAGGTGGTTTTTCTGTAGGGCAGAGTTCTTGAGGCCTCTGTGCTTCTCCCTGTGGGGTGGTTGTATAGAAAGACTCTGTCTCTGAAGTCCGAGCTCTGTGCTCCTTTCCCCAGTTCTTATTCTGGATGTTGACAAGTTGGGAGAATTGGAGTCAGTCTCTCCTGCCACCCAGGCTGGGAGGGGGTGCTCGGTTTCCTGTGGTGGGCCGGGGGTCTGGGTACTTGGGATGCAATGTTAGCAGGGCCTGGTGTGGGGGGTGAGGTTGGCAGCAGTGCTCCCACCAGGGCCCAGCAGGTGTGCCTCTGCCCCCAGGAGCGAATCTCGCAGTGCTGTGCGTATCAAGGTGCTGGACGTCCTGTCCTTCGTGCTGCTCATCAACAGGCAGTTCTATGAGGTACATGTCCAATGACTGGAGGGGTAACCTAGGGCGTCGGGTGAGGGCGAGGGTTGCCCTAGAGGCCCTGCATGGCCCTCACTGGGCACTGAGAGCCTCTGGGGATCTACCCGGGACTTGGGGTGTGATACACTCCTCTGTGGCAGGTTTTCTCAGTATGTTTTGTCTGTTTACTCCCTTGTTTGTTTATCCATCCATCTATCTGTTCATTCCATGGTGTCCTCTCCCAGGTCGGTGCTGGGCTCGGAGATGTGGCTGAGCAGCCAACAGGGCACAGTTCCTGTCCTCGGGAAGCTTCAGCCTATTTATCATCCAAAATACAGAGGAGGTGTTTGTTTTGTTTTATTTATTTTTAATCCTCACCCGAGGATATTTTTTCCATTGCTTTTCAGAGAGAGTGGAGGGGGGGGAGAGAGAGAGAAACATCGATGTGAGAGAGACACATCGATTGGTTGCTTCCCACATGAGCCCTGACCAGGGCCAGGGAATTGAGCCTGCAACCAAGGTGTGTGCCCTTGGCCGAAATCGAACCCAGCACCCATCAGTCCGAGGGCCGATGCTCTTAACTACTGAGCCAAACCAGTTAGGGCTACAGAAGAGTTTTCTACCGAGTCTTACATGGGGATGTTTTCTTTCTTTTTGTCTTTGTAATCCCACTCACCCTCTGCACCCCAGCCCAATCACTAGCTGCTGGGGTGGTGCCACACTCTGCCTGTCTTTCTACTGCCAGTTTCTTCCTTCTAGTCCATCTTTCACTGGGTTTGTGGCCAGAGCCTTCCTGCCATGCTCTTTCCTCCAGGAGATGCACCTCAGGCTCTGCGTGTTTTCCCGTGCTTTTCAGCACACCTCTTGGCATTCCCGGCGTTCTTCCTTCCCTCTCAGCCTTCCCTTTCCCTGAGTCTCTGTCTTGGCATTCTACTCTCCTTCAGAATCCTGCTTAGTGCTGCCTCTTCTAGGAAGCCACTCTGGGTTCTCGGGCCCCTCACATCAGGGTCAGTCTTGGCCCGCCTCTGCAAAAGCTCTTGTCATGCTGTCCCATTGAAGTGGACCCTGTTACATTAGGCACAAGGTTTTCCTACCCTCAAGCAGGCACGCGCTTGTGCGCGCACACACACACAGGGCCTTCCATGTAAGATCATTCTTAATTGTACCGTTCAGTGACAAGGAGCAAGTGAGGATGTTCACTTGCATCATGTCTGAGCCTGTGGGCCTGTGCCTAGGCTGGACCAGCATGTAGCCATTGTCATTCTCCTGGGGCCAGGCAGGGCACCCTGGAAGGGCCCTGGCCCCTCAGATGTTGACACATCCCTACCATGTGTTTCCCATTTTGAGTGGTGCCTTAGCTGCTTTCCAGCCTCTGTCTCAGACAACTCCCCTCACTACACTGTGCTTGCTGCAGGAGGAGCTGATCAACACGGTGGTCATCTCACAGCTCTCCCACATCCCTGAGGACAGAGATCACCAGGTCCGGAAGTTGGCCACCCAGTTGCTGGTGGACTTAGCCGAAGGCTGCCACACCCACCACTTCAACAGCCTGCTGGACATCATTGAGAAAGTGAGAGCTGTTGGGGCTCAGGTTCCCTGGGCTGCCAGAAGGACCCCTGCTCTGGGGCAAGCCCTGCGCGCAGCAGCATCCCCTGGACTCCCTCCTCGTTCTCTGTAGAATGACTGGCTGGGTCTTTCAGGGGCAAGGCTTCCCTCTTGGCAGTGATGGGCAGTGTCTGAAGACCTGGCTGGGCCTGGGAAATGTTAGGCGGAGGTCCAAGTCAGGCTGGGGCGGGGCTTGGCCCCTTGCCTTCCCACACAGCCAGCACCCTTTTTTAATTCTGAAACACACCACAGTGGCTAAATGGTCCCTTGGGTGCGTAAAGGGCACCTCTCCTTTTGAGAAATAAAGGAGAAAGCATTTACTGGTGGAAGTACTGAATGGATGCTGACTCTGGGAGCCTGGAACTGGCATTTAAATACAGATCTTCTCTCCAAAGGTGATCGCCCGCTCCCTCTCTCCACCCCCAGAGCTGGAGGAAAGGGACATGGCGGCATACTCTGCCTCCTTGGAGGATGTAAAGACTGCTGTCCTGGGGCTCCTGGTCATCCTTCAGGTGGGCCTTTACTCTACAGGGGGTGTGATGACCAGCTATGTCTGTTAGAGTGCTTATCTTTAGGGACACATCTCCTGGGAGAACTGGGTACTTCATGGGGGTCAAAGAAGGCACCCTGGGTGTGATCCTGACTCAGAGCATGGCAGGGGGTGGACTCAGCCTGGTCAGAGCCATACTGTGCAGAGCCACTCCTGAGTCATTGCCCAGGTCATCCCCTCAGCTCTCCCAGCACCTGAGGGAAGGGCTGCCATCCATTTGGCCCCAAGTTTGTGTGACTTTATTAACAGCTTTATTGAGATGTAATTCCATACCATATAGTTCATCTGTTTAAAGCGTACGACTCAGTGGTTTTCAGTGTATTCAGAGTTGTGCAGCCATCACTACAGACAATTATAGAAAATCTTTATCATATCAAAAGACACCCTATACCTGTCGTGGAGCACACTGCATGCTTGTCCATCCTGGCTTATCCTCTGCCATGTGGTGGTGAGAATGTGCTCATTCAGCCCACAGGGTCTCGTCTCACACATGGCTGCATGGTGCTCTGCTGGATGGGCTTTCCTGATTTAGTAACTGACCCTGTGGATGATAAGGACACAAGGCTGTCTCTGATTTTTTGCTATTGCTGAGTGCCTGCGTGTGGGGGTATCCATGGGGCAAAGGCCTGGAGAGGAACTGGTGGCTTGAAGGGTTTGTGCTTTCTAAGTGTTGGTAGATGGTACCCAGTTACCTCTAAAGCTTGTCCTGGTTCCTCTCCTCCTGGGTACCAGGGTGTCAGCTCCCTGGCTACATTGTGACCTCCTGCCCTCCTGGTGACCAGCGTACTTTCTCTGCAGACCAAGCTATATACCTTGCCTGCCAGCCACGCTACGCGAGTATATGAGATGCTTGTCAGCCACATCCAGCTTCACTACAAGCACAGCTATACCCTGCCCATCGCCAGCAGCATCCGGTTGCAGGTATGATGGGTCTGCTGGGTGGTCATTGGCTATGGTGGAGCCCAGCCACACCTCAGGGCTGGCCTGAGGTAGATTCCCTCAGGGGGCCCAGCAGCTGCCTCAGTCTTGGTGGTACAATGACCTCAACAGGAGACTTGGTGGCAAATGTCCCTGGGGTAGGGTCTCTAACAGATTGTTCCCTACGTTAGTATCAGCTGTGGCACCTGCTGCCCTTCTCTTTGCCTGCAGCTCGAGAGCCTCTGTGGCATGTCAGTCTCTGAATCACATCATGGCCTAGGATGGGGGCAGAGAAAGGGTGTCACACCAATTTACAGGGTAGCATGTGTTCCACTCCTGGTGTTTCAGTGCCTGTCAGCAACCTACAGCAAAGGGTGTGGGCTGTGTGGGGTAGGGCGGGGCTGGGCAGGACTAACTGCCTTGAACTTCCACTGTGGGTGCTGCACCAGGCTGAGCCGAGGTCACTGGGACAAGCCCTGGCCCTTCCCAGAGCATCTCCCCAATGGGAGCCCATTTAGGGAGCCCAGTTAAGTGACCATTCATTGGAGGAAGTGACATTGTCCTGAGTGGATGTCTGCTCTCCAGCACTTGGGGCCTGGCTATGCAGTGCTCCCTAGCCAGCATACAAGGCATCCATTTTCTTCGTCTTGGGGGTGGGACCAGCTACCCATGATGTGAGATGCCACAGCATTGCCAGCTGCTTTGGGACTCTCACAGAGCCTTTGGGCTCTGAGGGAGAAGGCCATGAGTGCTGCACCTCACCACCTGGCGCACTCTGCATGGAGAAGTTGGGGTGTGTTTGCTGTTAGTGGAACACACCTTTCCTGAGAGGACTGTGTGTCTGGGGGTGTGGGTCTGTTTTGGTCCTGCTCTGTGTATGGTGCTTTCTGTTCCCTGCAGGCCTTCGACTTCCTGCTGCTGCTGCGGGCCGACTCACTGCATCGCCTTGGCCTGCCCAGCAAGGATGGTGTTGTGCGGTTTAGCCCCTACTGCCTCTGTGACTACATGTATGTGTGGGCTGACATCTTTCCCTACTACCACTGTCAGCCCTATTTCCCCCAGTTTCATGGCATTAGGGCTATGGGGCAGGTGGGTGGAGCTAGCTGCTCTTCACCCCAAGGATTGTTGTGTGTCTGAGGGACACAGTGGGTCTTCTTACCCTATGGATTGAGGACTTCAGCCTCAGTGCTTTTCCCATTTGCTTCTACAGGGAGACAGAGAGAGGTTCTGAGAAGAAGGCCAGTGGCCCCCTATCACCTCCCACTGGGCTGTCTGGCCCAGCATCTGCAGGCCCCACTGTACGGCTTGGCTCTCTGCCCTACTCCCTGGTCTTCCGTGTCCTCCTGCAGTGTTTAAAGCAGGTGAGATGGCTGGTCCCTTGAGCTCCCTAATGGCAGACTGAGCAATGACTGGTGCTGCCCAGAGGGTACATACAGTTCCTTTCCCTGTATTAGTGACCTTGGGAAGTTAGTTGCTAGTTTTCAGGTGTCTACCCTAAGGTTCATCAGCAGTTCTATAACTTTGTATTGAGCATCTGCTGTGTGTAGAGCATCACATGGAGTTGGATGTGGAGCTAAGGAGACATTTCTGCTCCAGGAGATGGTTTTGGTGCAAGACTAAGGTGTATAGACAGATAACTAGAATCATGGAGCAGAGCTGGCCTCAGAAGGAAGCACAGATGGGCCCTGTGGGACTGCAAGGGGGTGCAGTCACATCTGGTTGGGGCACCTGGAGGGACAAGTAAGGTCAGTCTTGAAAGGCGGGGAAGGTTCCAGTGGCAGGAGTAAGCAAAGCTTGGAAGTAGGGTAGGTGCAGTTTTGTTAGTGGAGATGTAGCTGGGTGGAGCTGGGGAGGCAGAAGAGCTTAGGCCTGTTTCCTGATTGGCCAGCAAGAAAGGAGAAGCAGTCAGCAGTGAGCCGTGGCTGGGTGGGACGGGACAGCCTGTGGCTAGGGGAGCTCCAGAGGGCCACAGCAGAGGGCAGGGCTACGTTGCCTGGGGCACCTGACATTGGCACTAAAGGGGACCATCAGAGATTTCCTGAGTCTTAAGGCCTCCATATCACATGAAGTCTGAGAAAAGCTTTCAGGACTTGTGGCTGTTGGTGTAGCTCATGGGCAGCGGTCACTGCTAATGGAGGTGGGGGGGGGGGACACCAACTTGGTCTGGTGGTGCCACAAATGTGTCCTCCCATTGTTGTGGCCCTGGGTTGACTTTGGTCCTGCACAAGTTACTTGGGCTCATGGGTTGTAGAGGGATGCTTACTGCTGCTCCCTTTGAGCTGGTATAATGGCTTTTTCCTGCTGCACCTCATCGTGCTCTGAGTGGTCATCAGTGAGGGTGCCTTAGGTTCAGTGCAGTAGGCCGGCAGTCCCGGGATCCCCATTGGATGAATGGGGGCGATGGAGCCAGATGTATGGAAGTTCCAGATCCAGCTGAAAAGAGAGAGGTAGTATTGGCTCTGCGCTGGGCCTTCCACTTAGCCCAGCAAAGAGAAGGGCAGCTTTCACCCTGCCCAGCTCTACCTAGCCCAGGAGTATGGAAAACAGAAGAGGAGGGTTCCACAGCCCCTCCCCGCCACCAGCTGTTCTGGTCGAAGCAGAGCTTCAAACTTGGAAACTACATCTCCCTTCTCCAGGCTGCAGAGCTCCCTCTGACTGGCCCCTCTTCTTTCAGGAGACCGACTGGAAGGTGCTGAAGCTTGTGCTCAGCAAGCTGCCTGAGTCGCTGCGTTACAAGGTCCTCATTTTCACCTCTCCATGCAGCGTTGACCAGCTATCTTCTGCTCTGTGCTCCATGGTAACGTGCTGCTTCCAGTGTCATTCACTGGTGGCCATGCTGCAGCATAGTTCCTCCCTCTCCAGGCTTCAGGGTCCTGGGAAGCGTGGTGAAACATAGACAGCATTTCCTTCCGAGATGTGATCTCTGTCTAGAGTGCAGATCATGCCTCCAGGACCTATCCTTGCTTTCCCAGCTTACAGAGCAGAAAATCAGAGTCCCCAGTGTAGAGCTAGAACTCAAGATACTGAGTATGATGTCTCTTCTTCACTGGTACTCATGTGACAGGCACATCAGTCACATTTCCTGTCTCTCCCTAGCATCAGGATGGGTGCTCTTCTACTTTGGAAATGCAAACCTGTGGCCAGAAAAGGAAGTAGGAAGGCCCCTGGGCTTTTGACCCCTCCTCCTGCCGGACCTATGTTCACAGGGACCTTCTTGCCCCCCCTGTGGCCACCCAACAGTTGACCTAGCCACCAGGCGGTTTCACATGTGTGGCTCTTGGTTGTTAGCTTTCAGGTCCCAAGACCCTTGAGCGGCTTCGAGGCACCCCAGAAGGGTTCTCCAGAACTGACCTACATCTGGCCGTGGTTCCCGTGCTGACAGCATTGATCTCTTACCACAACTACTTGGACAAAGCCAGACAGGTACCAGATGGGAGAGTGACAGTCAAACTTTGTGGTGCCCGGATGTTTGCTTCAGCCAAATGGGCTCAGCATTTTCCTTTTAAACTATTGTGGCTGCTAGGCCAGAACGAGGGGCCTGGCTTTGCTTCCCCATGTGCCCATTGGACCCCTGCCACCTGGCTTAGCCTGGAACTGCAGCCATCTGAATCCATTGGCATTCCTGAGCACTCCTCTGGGGTGTGTGGGCTTAATGCAGTGCTTGATTGCCCCCCCCCCCACGCCTAACACACACACACACACACACACACACGTACGTACGTACGTGTGTGTGTCTTTTTTTCCCCCCTCTAATCCTCACCGGAAGTTATTTTTCCCATTGCTTTTCAGAGAGAGTGGAAAGGAAGGGGGGGGTAGAAACATCGATGTGAGAGGGACACGCCAACTGGCCGCCCCCTGTACATGCCCCTACCAGGGCCAGGAATCAAGCCCACAGCTGAGGTACGGTGCCCTCGGCCAGAACTGAACCCAGGACCCTTCTGTCTGCGGGCCAATGCTCTAACCACTGAGCCAAACCAGCTAGGGTGACAGAAGTGTCTTTTTGAGAATATTGCCTGGCTTGTTTTTGCTACAGCTTTAGGACAGGTGGCCAAGCCCCTGTTTTGAGACGAAGTGTGGCTGGGCCAAGGGCCCCCTGACTTCCACCTGCCTGCACACCTGTCATCAGGTGCAGCAAGCATGGATAGAATGCTTGTTTCCTTTGTTCTCTGCTGCTGTGAGTGAGGCCCACGCTGAGCCCTTAACATTTACCATCTCATTTAAATTCCTGACACCTGCCCTGGCCAGTGTAGCCAGTTGGTTGGAGCATCGTCCCATACACTGAAAGGTTGAGGGTTTGATTCCCTGTCAGGCACATACCCAGGTTGTGGGTTCGATCCCCAGTTGTTCAGGGCATGTACAGGAGGCAACCGATGTTTCTCCCCCCCTTTCTCTAAAATAAATGAACACATATCCTTGAGTGAGGATTTAAAAAAATTTTTTTTAAATTGATACCTTTCTTTGTCAGAACTTTGCTTTAGAGAGGTAGCATGTTCAAGGTCACGGCCAGCAAGGAGAGGGGCCTACACTCAGATTCTGGGCTTTCTGAGCCCTGAGACTGTGCTCCTGATCATAGCACTGTTGGGAATTCACACTTAACTTCCCATCCCACTCCCTCCCCGTATCCCCAAAGGGACAGCTGGCCATGCTGGGCTGAAGGTTCCCTGGGAACCCTTGAGGCCCAAAACATTTCTGAGGGGTGGGGCAATTGCAGGAAATCAAAATCGTGGTTTGCCCTGAGGCCGTGGCCCTTGCCTGCACTTGGCACTAGTCTCCTACGGGCACAGCCATACTGTCTTCATGGAGGACATTGACCAGGGTGTGGTGGGCCTAGTGGCCTTGTGTGTCAGGCAGAACCTTCCCTTGCTTAGTTAAAGCCAATCATTTAGGGGTCCCAGAACCAAGAGGATGATGGGCCCAGCATGTCCTGGCTCCAGGGTGTTGGCTGGTGGGAAGGTGTCAGGAAGCACCTGACGGAAGGAGCCCCAATATCTAGTCAGCTTGGGTGGGGTCACCTGCTGGTGGCCCTGCCACTAAGATGCTCAGAGACCTGGGACAAGGCACTTAACCTTTATAAGCCTTGTCTTCCTTCTGTGTAGAACATTCTGGAGTGGGGTGGGAGTAGACAGTGCCCTGGTTCACCAGAACATCTGTCAGGCAGGGGACAGAGGGCTGGTCTATACAAGGGCTGGGTCTGAGACTTCTGTGCCATCCCATAGCGGGAGATGGTGTACTGCCTGGAGCAAGGCCTCATCTACCGCTGTGCCAGCCAGTGTGTGGTGGCCCTGGCCATCTGCAGTGTGGAGATGCCTGACATCATGATCAAAGCTCTGCCCATCCTGGTTGTGAAGCTCACACACATCTCGGCCACGGCCAGTATGGCCATTCCACTTCTTGAGTTCCTGTCGAGTAAGTGTCTGTACTTCCATGTGTGTAAATGTGTGTACACGTGCATGTGTATGTGAGTGTGGGGTGAACTCTTGAGTTTGGGGCTGTCCCTGCCCTGCCTGAAATAACGTGTGCTGACTTCTCTGACCTCATCTCATACCCTCCTGGGAACCTGGGACATGCCACCCTCTGCTGCCTCAGGGCCTTTGCACTTCCTGCCCCTGTGCCTTGAATGCCTTCCTCCTCTCTGGCCTTTAAGTGGCTGCCTCTTTCCTTCCCCTCAGTGTCAGTTTAAATTGCACAGAAGCCTTCTGTTACTTGACATCAGTCCCTGCAATCAGCCTCACTCTCACTGCCTCCTCTTTGTCCCCCTCAAAGCACGCACCACAGCTTGGAGGGCCTTTGTGGACTCACCTCTGAGACTGTGAATTCCAGGAGCAGAAGGTGCCTCACTCACCCCTTCATTCCCAGTATCTTAGTGTGTGTTTGGCCCTCAGCAGGCCCTCAGGTGTGTGGACAACAGGAGCCAAGCAGGGCCAGAACTTCTGCAAAGGGCCGCCTACGGCCTCTCTTGTACATTCATTTTGTTTACAACCCTTTAAAAATGTAAAAATTATTCTTAGCTCATGGGCCATACAAATGCAGGCCACTGGCCAGATTTGGCCTAGGGACCATAGTTTGCCAGCCCTTGGAATAGAGGGCCAGGGCCAAGGGTGAGTGGAATTTGATGTTTGGTGGGCTATCACCTTTATTCCTTTGCAACCCTCTTGGGTCAGAGTGGCAGCATTGGCTTTCAGAAACGACACAGGACCCTGGTAACATCAGCCTCTGCTGCAGCCTTCGGCCTGTCTTTGCCCGACTAGCCTGGGCTCTCTTACTGGCTATCTCCTTGTTTCACAGCTCTGGCCAGGCTGCCTCATCTCTATAGGAACTTTGCAGCAGAGCAGTATGCAAGCGTGTTTGCCATCTCCCTGCCATATACCAACCCTTCCAAGTAAGTGCTGGTGTGTATGCCCTGGGAGGCCAGCCCAGAGGCCTCTTTGCTGGAGGCCAGGCCTCTTGGAGCAGAAAGCCATGCTGACCTCTGTGCCCTAGAATTGGTCTGTGTTACCAGCTCCTGGAGCATTTCCCTCAGGTGCCAGGATGGAGCTCCTGCACTTCCCTTTTCTTCTCACAGGTTCAATCAGTACATTGTGTGCCTGGCCCATCATGTCATAGCTATGTGGTTCATTAGGTGCCGTCTGCCCTTCCGGAAAGATTTTGTTCCTTTTATCA
Organism: Miniopterus schreibersii; assembly: GCF_964146895.1. Lineage (NCBI taxonomy): Eukaryota > Metazoa > Chordata > Mammalia > Chiroptera > Miniopteridae > Miniopterus > Miniopterus schreibersii. Next base: position 10,691,156 of record NC_138103.1, read on the forward strand.
CTAAGGTAAGCCAGTGTTAGGGCTGTGACCAGCTTTGCCATTGGCTGTCCATGGCTGGAACAGAGTGATAGGTGGAGAGAGGGGTCGGGTGTCTTTTGGTACTATGCTTACAATGCCCAGGAGCTTGCTCTGCTGAGCTTGGCCCTCTGGGACACTCCTTGTGGGCATGGGGGCAGGAGCTGCCACCTCTCTCCTAGATCTGCAGCTTGTCCCAGGCTGGCAGCATACCTGGAAGGGGCTGAGGTGCACAGGGAAGTGTGTGGGTGCCTGGAGGGCCAGTTCCCCCAACTTCCAGCTCAGGTCTGCTCCACTCTGCCAGGGCCTGCGATCCAACGTCCTCCTGTCTTTTGATGATACCCCTGAGAAGGACAGCTTCAGAGCACGGAGCACCAGTCTCAACGAGAGGCCCAAGAGGTGTGGGGCCTGTCATGGGCATGTCTGGTGTCCGGGTGGGGTAGGTCAGGTCTGTAAGCTGTGAGCTGTGACCAGCATGGTGCATGCAGAGCCTGGGGCTGCCCGGCTGCCCCCAGGCCAGTGAATGGAAATGGGTCGTGTGGCTGAGGGTATGCCCCTGTGCAGGTGGTGCTGGGCACAAGGTGCCCTGGGGTTGTGAGGCTGGGCAGGTCCCGTGAAGGCCACTAGTGCTCCACATTCAGTTGGAGAGCCCAGAGCTCTCACTAAGCCGGCTGCTGTGGTCTGTGGCATCATGGAGACTGTGTGCTGGGTCGTGGACAGTCCAAGGCTGCCTGGGTGGCCAGTGCAAGACGTGCTGAGTTAGGGATTGGGGTGTCAGCTGTAGGGCGTCTTTGTTTGGGTCTGACTCTACTGAACGAGCCCAAGGTTGCATTAGGGCAGCTCTGACTCCTCGGAAGCCAAATACCTGGCCTGGATGGGGAGGATCCCCAGGGCCCCAACACCCTCCCCTGGGGACACAGGGCCCTGTGGTCAGCCTAGCCTTGGGCCAGGGTGTCCCTTCTCCAGAGCTCACTTCCCAGCCCCTGGCTACTTAGGGGACACGGTCTTCTCAACCATTGCAGCCGCTTCTGCTAAATCTGACACAGAGCTATGCTAGCCTTGTGTTCTTGTTTGCATTTCATTTGAACGGCTACCCCCTTCTTGTCCCCCACCTTCCTGCCTAAGCTTTTTTGGTTCTCCCTAAGTGGGAATACGGCATGTTCCAGAATGACCAGGTCAGTGCCACCAAAAGTTGCCAGCTGTTCTCTCAAGCCTCTGGTGGCTGGGGGCCACTGGTTAAGAACTGGCCTCTGTGAACAGTTACCTTCAGGGCCTCAGCTCTTCTGGTCCCCGAGCTGGGCTGGGCAGCGCTGGCCTTCCTCAGGGTGCCCAAGACACCTGGTCAGCACAGCCTGGAATCTGCCGTGCCCTGAGGTCCACACGTGTTTAGTTTGCACTAGTGCTCTTTGTTTTGGTATCATGCGTGAAATCTTTTTCTGTCATGTTTACAAGATGTATTTTCATGCGTTTTTGTTTTCTGTTTCTTCCCCCTGCTAACTGGCTTCTGGCATGGTTTTTTGTTCATCTCACCCACGGGCTCTCCATGCTGACCCTGTGGCCTGTGGCCTTTCCTCCTCATCCCTCCAATGGCTTGCTCTCCCCTCCCGGGAGCTGGGCTCCCTGGGGCTTGGGCCTTCCTTCCTCACCTGGTAGTTTGAGGATAGCCAGACCCCCCAAACAAGGCTTGAATAACTCTCCACCCGTCAAAGAATTCAAGGAGAGCTCTGCAGCCGATGCCTTCCGGTGCCGCAGCATCAGTGTGTCTGAACATGTGGTCCGCAGGTAGTGGGCTTTGTTGGGTGGGGGGCTCAGACCCTGGAGCTTGGCCCGTGAAGTGGCGCTGCCAGGCGGGAGCACCCGGGTGGCGGTGCATGGGGCTGCTTGCATGACTTCGTTGCCTGCCCATGCCCTCCCTGGCTGGAACAGGAGGAGAGCCCTAGTGGCAGCCCTCGGCCACAGGGATCTGCCCTGCTGAGCCCAGCCCTTGGTCCAGGGAGCCTGGCAGCGAGGGGTGGGAAGGTTGCATTCTGTCCCCAAGCCTCAAATGAGCATGGGCTGGCTACACGGCATCCTCAGGCTGGCCTGGGAGCCGGTAGCAGGGTGGCTGCTCTGAGGAAGTGTCCAGTGGCAGCCTCCTTCAGGCCTGTCCCCAGTGGTCAGGGGCCTTTGCAAATTAAAGCAGTGCCCTTGCAGGTCAGGCGGGAATACATTCTCCAGGATTTGGTTTTTCATATCCTCTCTAGTCTTCCTGAGCTTTCTTCTAGAAAAGGTCTACTTTCTGTGGTAGCTGAAAGGGAATGGAGCGTTTTTGTAGGGCAGTAGGGGTGAGGGCCAACCTGGGAGGGGCAGGGGAGGCCGGAACTTTTGAGGGGTGAGGTCTTGATCACTCCTTCCTGCTGTGTTGGGGTGCAAGTGTTGGCTCTTGGGGGATCACTGCTTTGTGCTGATCAGGGCAGGCTGCACTGCATAGGTGGATACCTGTCTCCTCACTTGGAAGCCCCTTCAGACCTCAGTATCCTGCTCAGAGACCCACTTCCTCGCTGGTGCCTGATTTGGGCTCCAGCCTCAGGCTGGCCTCCACCAACTGGGATTTGGCGGGGGGAGGGGCGGTGGTCAGTGAGGCTCCCTCTTAGCTTTTTTCCAGCAAATTCTCTTTCATGAGCAAAACATGACAAAGGTGCTGTGAAACTTATATCAGAATTAAGCCTACATAAGCCCCTCCTTCTGGTCACTGGGGTGCATGTGGAGCACAGGGTGACCTGAGTGTGAGGGTGAAGAGCCACACACGAAGCCCAGACCCTCCCTGTTCTCAATGGGAGATGGCCCTGTGGGCAGAATGCAATCTTTGTGTGTGCGTCCCATGGTCTCGCTGTCTCTGCATGACTAAACTGTTCTACCATGAAGCCGTCGCCTAACTCTCCTGTGCTTTGGTGAGGGGACATCCTATCTCTCCTGCCTCCTAAGCCTCTGCTCCCAGGAGTGGGCCTGGGTCTCTCCCATGAGCTCTTGCGCTTCCTCTCTCTAGGGTGATGTGTCCAAGCTGTGGCTCAAGTGGCCACGTGCACTGGCGGGGTCTTTCTGAGCTTGGCCCTCTTAGCTCATGCATGCCTCCATCTCTGGTCCCCGGTGGTAGATAATTTGGCCTGCCTGGTGCCTTGACCTTGCCATGGTCCCTCCCTCCAGCAGGATTCAGACATCCCTTACCAGCGCCAGCTTGGGGTCTGCAGATGAGAACTCGATGGCCCAGGCTGATGACAACTTGAAAAATCTCCACTTGGAGCTCACAGAAACATGTTTGGATATGATGGCCAGATACGTGTTCTCCAACTTCACAGCAGTTCCTAAGAGGTGTGGGCCAGGCTCCAGGGCAGGGTGGGCATAGGGCCAGCTTTTCTTCTGTGACTGTACTTGGTCAAAGCAGTGGCAGCAGGTGTAACCTGTGGGACTCCTTTGGGTTGGCCCAGGCAGGGCAGCTCTGCATGTCTGAGGCTCCCCCTCCTTTGTTTGGTGGATCTTTGGAAGTGAAGATGCCTATCCAGAGCTTCCACCAAGTGAGGTATCCAGTAGCAGGGCCTATACTCCTGTGCTTTCAGGTCCCCCGTGGGAGAGTTTCTTCTGGCCGGTGGTAGGACCAAAACCTGGCTGGTTGGGAACAAGCTTATCACTGTGACAACGAGTGTGGGGACTGGAACCCGGTCGCTGCTGGGCCTGGACTCAGGAGAACTGGAGGGCAGCCCAGAGTTGAGGTGACTGTACCTTCCTCCCCCTACCTGCTCAGCCTTGACCTTGGCTGTTCTGAGTCCAGGCTTGCATGGGATAGTGCTATGCTGGCCTGAGTGGCACCCTGGTCATGGTCTACATAGGCCCTTCTGTCTCCAGCTCTGACCTCAGCATGCACATGAGACAGACAAAGGAGGCGCCAGCCAAGCTGGAGTCCCAGACTGGACAGCAGGTGTGCCTCGGGGCCCGGGACCGGGTTCGCTCCATGTCTGGTGAGCCTCCACCCTACTCCCTCACGGATGTGTCTCTAGATCCCTGAGCTCCAGAAGGTCCCTGGTAACCAGGGGACAGGGTGATTGGCTTCAGGCCTGGCCCACTTCCTGAATAAGTGGGGCTTTGTCTCTGTGAGCACTCATCATGGGTGGGGGAGGGAGTGTACCTTATACACAGCTGTAGCACAAGACCCCTTTGCTGCCGAGGGTCTGTTCTCATGGCCTTTGTTTCCTATGAGCCCTTAGCAGCCCTGGCCCTCAGCTTAGCTCACCCCTGGAGCTTTGCTCAGATGTAGCTGGAATAAGCCATGGTCCGATTGTGGGGCAAGTGCTGGTGCCCCTTCCTGTGGTTCTGGGTCTACTGAAGCAGATAAAAGAGTCATGCCCATGAGGGCTGAGCTATGCTGGGCACTGACCTGGGGCTTTTTGACCAGATGGGCCTTGGGTGGAACAGTCAGGTCTGTGTTGGTGGCTTTGCACTGGGCAGGAGGTGGTCACCAGCCCTTCTGCTCTCATCCCCCTCAGGGGGCCACGGCCTTCGCATTGGTGCCCTGGACACTCCAGCCTCCCACTTCCCAGGCGGCCCCACTTTCCCAGGCTCACAGGTTACACCAGTCAGCAAGCCTGAGAAGGCCTCAGCTAGCACCCAACTCCCAGTGCAGAAGGAGAAGACGAACCTGGCAGCCTATGTACCCCTGCTGACCCAGGGCTGGGCAGAGATCCTGGTCCGGAGGCCCACAGGTACTAAGGGGGTGCCCCTGTGTTCAGCCAGCCTTGGTCTCTGTTACCACATAGTGTGGGACAGTTAACCATAAGAGAGATACACAGGAGCAAGCAGCAGGCAGGCTGGGCCACAGGGGCATTTGGGAGGTGACTTTTGAGTTAAGTCTCCAGAGGCGAAGGGTGGGGGAGATGCGGGTAGCTAAGTGGGAACATGACAGTCTGCTCAGATACCATAACAAAGCACCGTAGACTGGGTGGTTTAATATACCAGAAGTGTATTTCCTCCCAGTCCTGGAGTCTGGAAGTCTGAGATCAAGATGTCAGCAGGGCTGCTTCCTCCTGAGGCCTTGGCTTGTAGATGGTCATCTCCCCATATTCCCACATCCGTGTCCCTCTATGTGTGTCTGTCCATATGAGGACACCAGTCAGATTTGATAGGGCCCACCCATATGAACTCATTTTACTTTAATCACCTATTTAAAGACCTCATCTCTAAATAGTCACATTCTGAGATCCTGGGGGTTAAGACTTCAACATGATTTTGGGGGAGACAATCAGCCCATAACAAGGATTTCAGGCTAAGGAAGGACTTATGAGCCAAGGCCCAGGGTTCAGGAGACACCTTGGTTGTGGTATGGGCCAAATGGTGATCAAGTGGTGAGAAGGATGGGGTGCTGGGCCCTGTGGAGGCCTCAAGTGCTGGGCGGGGGCTGGGAAAGGCTCTTCACTCGTGTCTTACTTAGTCCAGTCCCCCTGGTTCCGGTTGGGGAGTGGGCAGTCGGGAGGCAGGAGACCAGGTGAGAAGGGCCAGGTGGGGCAGGAGGACATGGGTTGGGCTCAGGTGAGACACTTGGGATGTGAGGATGCTCAGTAAGGGAGGTCGACTCAAACTGTGGGCCTTGGGTCTTGTGGGGAGGACTACAGAGCCCAGGAGCATCTGAAGCAGGGTGCTGCCCAGCCCACTGGGGAGGAGCCCACTGAGGCTGCTTTGAAATGCCTCCTGAGCCTGGCCAGGGTGCAGGAGCGGGCCTGGGGATTTTGGGGGCGAGAGCATCAGGGCAAAGTCAGGGGAGTGCTTTGTATAGGGCCTGGTCCTTCCCTTGTTGTCTACTCTCTGCTTTGAGCCTGAAGAGCCCTGAAGGCCCTGGGTGCATGCCCTTGAGAACAGTGCACCAGGGGCTGCCCAGGGAGGGCCGGGAGTGGGGAGGTGACTGGTTGGATGCATGGGCCTACAGCCTGAGGGGTGCTGCCTGCTCTCCCCAGGAAACACCAGCTGGCTGATGAGCCTTGAGAACCCACTCAGCCCCTTTTCCTCGGACATCAACAACATGCCACTGCAAGAGCTGTCCAATGCCCTCATGGCTGCCGAACGCTTCAAGGAGCGCCGTGACACAGCCCTGTACAAGTCACTGTCAGTGCCAACCGCCAGCTCAGCCAAGCCTCCGCCACCTCCACGATCTAACACAGGTGAGCACTGGCCTACCTACCACCTGGTACACACCATCTGATGGTGTGGTCCACCACACTGTGGGGACATGCCGAATGGGGTCCCCAAATCTTCCTTGGTACTGCCAGCCTCAGGCATTGCAAGGATGTTGGGCTGTGGGAGGATGCCTGTGCTCCTGACCCTGATGTTTGGGAGCAGGGCCTACTCCAGCAGAAAGGACTCTCTTTTTGGAGACTGGGTACTGGTAGAGATGCAGGCTTGATGTCCCTTCAGCTGGTCCTACTCACAGGATGGGTGTGGGCAGGACTGTGAGAAGCCTTTGCCCTGCACCTTCCTTGGGGTGCCCAGTGTGTAGGGCTATTTTTGCTGGGGTGTGGGTTGGGATGCACCAAGCACTCAGCCGGAGCCTGCCTGCAAGCTCTAATGCCCCTGCTCATCTGGACTGGGGCCGTCCTTCTAGGCCACCCTCTGGCCATAGGTAGGGCTTAGAGGCTGAGCTCTGTTCCTGAGGAGGGGGGGATGTAGTCCCCTCCCCAAAGTCCACTTGAGCAGCTTGGAGACCTGAGAACCCATGTGCACCCTGCCAACCTGCCTGCCCAGATGCCGCTGGCCCTCCTCTCTCTCTCTCCAAGCTCTGGGTCTGTGCAGGTCTAGTGTTGCCTGTCCTTTCTGCTCAACCTGTGCATAGTCTCTCCTCTGCTGACTTCCCTTGCAGTGGCCTCTTTCTCCTCCCTGTACCAGTCTAGTTGCCAAGGAAAGCTGCACAGGAGCATTTCCTGGGCAGGTATTCATGCATCTCCTTAAGAAAGCAGTGTTTGCTGCAGAGCCTAGCTCTGCCACATAGGTGCTGTTTTCACTGTCCCTCATCTGCTCATCCTTCCATGATCCCATCAGCCTCTCATTACCCTCCAGGAGCAGGCCCCTGACTCGCATGAAGACACCTGTGGAGAATATCTTTGCTTTGCTAGCAGGAACCCTCTGCCTCATTCCTTTGTGGCGGAGCTTTATTCCCAGGCTGGACGGGCCCTCCCAGCCCCTTCTTCAGGCCTCACGAGGTGACATTGGGCAGCTGAGCCACAGATGCTGGCAGGGAACAGCCTTTTTGGGGGCAAGCCTGGCCCTGGGGCTCAGCCGAGTTTACCTTGCTCTGGCTTCTGATGGTTCAGTTGGCTTTGTGAACTCAAAGGGCTATGTCTGCCTTTAGTCATGGGCTGGCTGAGGGCCCTGCAAACTGGCCTCTGGCCTGTTGTCCCCAGGCCCTGGCAGGGAGGGTTTGACCTAGGCAGCACTCTGGTCTGCCTGGATCCCCATGTGTGGGCAGGAGCCAGTTAGGAAAGGGCTGTGTGTAGATGGGCTCTGGCAGTTAGCTAATGGACTGCATGTGTGCAGGGCTGTTTGCGGGTGGCCTTGAGCTGCATTGACCCTTGGTGGCTTCCCGCCCTGTCCCCGGCCCTGATACTGGCACAGGAAATGATGCTTTGGGGCATCATGCCTTCTAAGCACACCTGGCTTCGCGTTTAGCTTGAACTTGGAAGGCAAGCTTCTGCTTCCCAGAACAGGCTCCCCAGTTTGTGTCTGCACAGGGACTTCTCCCATGTCCCTCTTTCCTCCTGTCCAGGCAGGGAGGAGCTCAGGCCTCTTTCCCCAGTTCCTCGGGCTGATCCAGCCACTCCTCTGAGCTGAGGCCTCATCTCAGGTGGTGTTCCTTCCTCTCAGGGTCCATCTGCCCTAGCCTACCTTCCTTGCTGGAGGAGCAGAGGCAGTTCTGTGGATACCTGGCTGGGCGGGTGGGGGTTAGAGGAGCCAGATTACCCCTCATCATGACCCCCGGGAGCCTGTGTAGGAGTCACCCTGTGTCAGGGCTCACACCTACTCCAGCTGGCTTGGTGGGTGGGGGTAGCTTAGAGCCATAGACAAGGAGGGCCTTGGGTCAGGTTCTGCTGGGCACAGCTGTGCCCTGTCATGGGGGAAATCCTGGTACCTTTGAGACTACGTGAGCTCCCTGGGCCAGGCCAGCACCCAGCAACCCTGTGTGTGTCCTCCCAGACTCTGCTGTTGTTCTGGAGGAGGGAAGTCCAAGCGAGGCTGATTTGTTGGGGGAGCCCCCAGAGTTGGAGGACTTTGAGGCAACACTAGGTACAGACGGGCGCTGTCGGCACACTGAAGCTTACAGCAGGGTGAGTACGGCTGGACAGCAGAGCCACTGGCCTGAGGCGCCCTGTGGGTACTCTCCATTTGGGCCTTCAGTGCCAGGCTTGCTTTTAGACCTCAGCCTGAGCCAGTGTGTGTGGGAGGAGGGAGGAGCCTGAGGCATGGGCTGAGGCAGGACAGGGCTGAGGCTGAGGTGGGGCTGAGGCAAAGGGGTAGGGTCTCAGGTGGGTGTGTGGCAAGGACCCTCCATTCCAGGCTTTGTGGTTTTGAACTTGGCCGAGTCTTTTACCCCCCTTTCTCATCTGAGAAATGGCTGGCTGTTCTCCCAGTCCCTTCTGCTCAGATGCATTTTTCTTTTTTTTTTCTTTTTAAATATATCTTTATTGATTTCAGAGAGAGGAAAGGAGAGGGAGAGAGAGAGATAGAAACATCAATGATGAGAGAGTCATTGATCGAGCCTACAACCTGGGCATGTGCCCCGAATGGGAATCGAACCCGGATCGCCTGGATCCCAGGTCGACGCTCAACCGCTGAGCCACACCCGGCCGGGCTCAGATGCATTTCTGAGAGCTCCATGTAGGGGTAGCTTCTCACTGGTGGCATTCTTTAGTTTGTGGGGCTCTTGGCTCCTCTGTTCAGTTTGTGGCACAGGCAGGTGCTGCCCTTGGGGGGTAGAGGAGTTGGAGACCATCAGCTTGGTGCTGGGTGTCTCTGTGGCCCTGCGCTAGAGGACATGTAGGGCCTCATTGCCTCCAGATAAACCCCCGGTGGGCTCAGTGGTGACCAAGATTCTCTTGGGATACATTCTTTCCAGTCATCTTCAACCTCTAGCCAGGAGGAGAAGTCGTTCCGTGCAGAGGAGCCGTCTGCTGGGGGGATCCCCATCGAGCGGGCTGTCTCCTCCGAGGCAGCCCGGCCCTCTGTGGACCTCTCTTTCCAGCCCTCACAGCCCCTGAGCAAGTCCAGCTCCTCACCTGAACTGCAGACCCTGCAGGACATCCTCGGGGATCCTGGGAACAAGGCTGATGTTGGCCGGCTGAGCCCTGAGGCTAAGGCGCGGTCACAGTCAGGGATCCTAGATGGGGAAGGCACTGCCTGGTCAGCCCCAGGCGAAGTGAGCCGGGGCCCCACCCAGGCGGAGGGTCCCATGCCTTCCAGTTGTCCCCGCTCCCCCAGTGGCCTGCGGCCCCGAGGCTACACCATCTCTGATTCGGCCCCGTCACGCAGGGGCAAGAGGGTGGAGAGGGACTCCTTCAAAAGCAGAGCTGGAGCCTCCAATGCCGAGAAGGTGCCAGGTATCAACCCCAGGTGAGCCTCACCCTCTGGGCTGGAGCTCCTGGACATTCCCCATGGTAACGTGGCATCTAAGTTGCCCTGGGCAGAAAAGTCTGGGGTATAGGTCTGCATATCCTCTGTTCTGGGGCTGTTTAGAGCCACGAGAGAGGGCAGTCCTTTGGCAATGGGGTTCAGGACTTGCAGCTCTCTGTGTGTCCTGTGATCGCATTGGCTATGACCTCGATCTGGGACCTACATTGCCAAGCTCAGCCCTCATCATCTCTCCCTCTGCAGCTTTGTATTCCTACAGCTCTACCATTCGCCTTTCTTTGGTGACGAGTCCAACAAGCCAATCCTTTTGCCCAATGAGGTGGGCATGCCTTTTTCCCCCTTCAGGGGTCCCTTGGAGCTTGGGGGCAGGGTGCAGCGGGATTCCCAGCTCTGGGTAGTGGTGGCCATAGCCCGGGCTTGCAGAGGGCCATAGCCTCAGCTCCTTGTGGCAGCCTGTGGTAATCTACCTGGATGGGGAGAGCCCTCCTCTGAGCAGGCATCTGGCCGAGGCTGGCCAGGCAGGGCTGGTGGCAGCCATTGCCCTCAACTCAGGCAGGGTTCTGTGGCTACAGTCTTTCGAGCGGTCAGTGCAGCTCCTTGACCAGATTCCATCATACGACACGCATAAGATTGCCGTCCTGTACGTGGGAGAAGGCCAGGTGAGGCTGCTGGGATGGCAGGGGCTGGCCTTCCTGTTTGTGGCGGGGGTGGGAGGATGGACCTTCTCCACAGAGCTGTTACTGCATAAGTTGCTAGAGCATCAAGTGGTTATTGAGCTCCAGGTACTATTCTGGTGCCAGGACACAGGAGTGAGAATGACAGGTCAGTCAGTGTGTAAAGACGTGGTACACCAGAGAGTGCTAAGGACTATGGAGGGGAAGGTGGCAGGTCCCAGGAGCCTGGGTGTGAGCAGGGTGCTGTTCTCGTCAAGAGAGGTGACGCCGAACAGAGATGTGAGGGAGGTAGCACGCATGCAGGTGTGTATAGGAGCGTCCTGTATAGGAACAGCCCATGCAGTGTCCCTGGGGAAGGGCACACCTTATGTAATTGAGGGCTGGCACTGAGAGCATTGGGCAGGGGGTGGAGGTGGAGGTGGAGATGGAGGTGGGGAAGTAATGAGGAGGGGCCGATCAGCAACATCTTTATGGGCCCGTAAGGCTGCATTTCTGTTCCCAGTGAAGTGAGAGGGCCTTGGATGGTTTTGAGTCAAGGGTTTGCTATGACTCAAGGGAAGTCTCAAGCACCCTCTGGCTGCTGTGTGGAGAAGTAGGGTGGTGACAGTCCAGGTGAGAGAAGGACAGGTCTGAGGAGTAGATCAATGGGATCCTGAGGAATGCTAGGGTTCTGGGTGTATTTTGAAGATTGAAGTGACCAAATTTGTTGGTAGACTAATTATAAGAGAAGGGAGAAGTCAAGGATGTCACCTGGGCAACTATTGGAATAAAGTTACCTTACACTGAGTCCGGCCAGGTTGACGACAGAAGTGGGGCACTTTGCCAAGTCACAGCAGTCACCCCACCACCAACCACCCCATTCCCCAGCAGCAAGTCCTTGGGGCCCTTGAGAGGGGCCCAGGGAGGGGCAGAGTGTGGATAGGAGGTGCCTTGGGAGAGGTGCCACCATGTTTCTTTTTCCCTACAGAGCAACAGTGAACTCGCCATCCTGTCCAATGAGCATGGCTCCTACAGGTACACGGAGTTCCTGACAGGCCTGGGCAAGCTCATCGAGCTCAAGGACTGCCAGCCGGACAAGGTGTACCTGGGTGGCCTGGACGTGTGCGGCGAGGACGGCCAGTTCACCTACTGCTGGCATGATGACATCATGCAAGGTTTGAAAGCCTTCCTGTGGCAAGCGTCCTCCCCAACCTCATTCCTATTCCTATTGGCCTGTCCTCGGGAGCAGTGGAGATGTCCAAGGGCCCAAGGGAACCACCCTGAGCACTGAGGCAGCAATTGGGCTGGCAGTAGAGCTTCCAGAAGCTCTGCCTTCAGGGAAAGGAGTCAAGTGCTGCTTGCCAAGCACCAGGACATGGCTCCTGCAGGTGCCCAGAGCCTCTGCTCCTGGCAAGAGGCACAGAGGCCCTGCTGCCCCCTTGGCAGCACCCTGCCTGGATGGTGCCGGGCCCTTTCAGCTTGGCCCCATTCTACCTCACAGCTGTCTTCCACATTGCCACTCTGATGCCCACCAAGGACGTAGACAAGCACCGCTGTGACAAGAAGCGCCACCTGGGCAATGACTTTGTGTCCATTGTCTACAATGACTCTGGCGAGGACTTCAAGCTGGGTACCATCAAAGTGAGCAAGGGACCTTCAGGGTGGGTGGGCATGAATCTGGGCACCCTGGCTGGAGGCCACGTCTACTAGTACATGTTGAACGGAGGCAGTGAGTGCCCTTGGGGTCAGTGTGGTGACAAGCAGGAGCATTGAACTGCTGTAGTGCCCCCCACTGCCAGCTGGGGTGGGCAGGTCCCTCTTCTGCGCCTGTGTCCTCTGTAATGAGGATGCTATAAGCCCTGTCAGTTTTTTATGGAGTCTGTGGCACGCTGCTGTGGTTTTGTGAAGAATAACTGAATGTGCACATGTGCTTAGCAGAGTGTGTGGCATGTAGTAGGTGCTTAGTGTGCTCATAATGGCGTGAGCCCTTTCCCTTGGTACCTCTTCATTGTCACTGCAGAGTGGTGGGGGGTGGGGATAGGCCCTTGTATTCCCTTCCCTTTTCACATGCTTGGGGTCTAGGTCCAGAGGGGAGGTGGGCTCAGTCTGGGCAGCTTGTCAGAGTGGGGATATGGAAGACGGCTGCAAGGCCAAGCAGGGTGGGGAGCCCAGCGCAGCCCAGGTGTCTGAGGTGCTGGCACTCAGAGGGGTTCAGATTTATTCTAAATGCAATGGGAAGCTTTGGAGGTTACTGAACACAGCCCCCCCCCCCCCCCCCAGGCTGAAACCCGGTGGAGGGCAGGGAGGCCAGGGAGGCCAGCTTGTTCTCCTTTGCTGCAAAGCTGGGAAACCAGGGAGGGGCCCGAGGGATGGGTGGTGAAGCTGCTCCGAGAGGACGTGCTCAGGTGTACTGTTTCTGGTGGGTGTACAGGTACTTGGACATGCGGGCTGGAGAGGCTCTTGGGAACTGTCAGCATGTGGAGGGCATCTGAGCCAGGGGCTGGGAGTCTGCAGAGCTACACATGCTGCTTTCAGTTGACAATGAGGCAGTTGTCAGCTGGGTAGCAGCAGGTGCTGCCAGCAGTGTGTTGTATGTATGTTGGGGGTGGCTCTGTGACTGTTGGCCAAAGTTTAAGTTCATAGTCATGATCTCAAATTCATATGCTGCGATCCAGGTGTGGAGAGGTTGGGTTTTAGAGTATAAGGCAGTTGAGATATGATGGCAGCCCCCAGGCTGAATAGGAGGAAGTGTGCAAAAACAGTAGGTAACATGCATGCTTGTGGCATGAGCGAGTGTCTAACACCGATGAGCTGCTGCCCTTGTAAGGAAGTGGCAGCAAGTGGCCTTTGGTGTTGGGGTAACCCTTCTTTTGTTTGGGCAGGGCCAGTTCAACTTTGTCCATGTGATTATCACCCCCCTGGACTACGAGTGCAACCTAGTGTCGCTGCAGTGCAGGAAAGGTGAGGCCTGGGGCTTGGTGGGGAGGCCCTTGGGTTCCTGAGCCCCACGTGAACCCTGTGTTTCCCCAGACATGGAGGGCCTTGTGGACACCAGCGTGGCCAAGATTGTGTCTGACCGCAACCTGCCCTTCGTGGCCCGCCAGATGGCCCTGCATGCAAATGTGAGCAGAGGCAGCATCCTGGGCAGGTGGGACAGGCCATAGGTGCCACCCATAGAGGACTCACATTCTGCCCACCCTTCCCCAGATGGCTTCACAGGTGCACCACAGCCGCTCCAACCCCACTGACATCTATCCCTCCAAGTGGATCGCCAGGCTCCGCCACATCAAGCGGCTCCGCCACCGGGTAGGGAGGATGGGCCCCTGGGTGCAGAGGCTCCCCCAAAGACAATGGTGGCTAGCCAGGGTGGGTGCCAGTATCTACCTGGGAGAGAACATGTGTGCTGCCCTTCTGGGCTTGCTGCCAAGGCTTCCTCTCTCCTCAGATCCGTGAGGAAGCCCACTACTCGAACCCCAGCCTGCCCCTGATGCAGATGCACCCCTCGGGCCATGCCAAAGCTCCAGCGCAGGCCCCGGCTGAGCCCGTGCCCACCTATGAGACAGGCCAGCGGAAGCGCCTCATTTCCTCTGTGGATGACTTCACAGAGTTTGTGTGAGGCTGAAACTAGAGCAGTGCCTGGTCCTGTTGGAGCTAAGATAGTGAGAAAGTGCCCAGGGCTCCTTGCAGCTGCCCTGCTAGACCCTCCCTGCCCCATACAAAACACTGGGCAGTATTTATTTGTGCAAATGAATAAATGGTCATGAAGCCTAGGTCTGCTGCTGTGCCCACTGGCCTTCAATGCTTAGACATAGACACAGGTAGCAGTCAGCCAACTCATTTATTTGACTTTGTCTGTTTGGGGGAGGGGCAGGATCAAGGCTGAAGCTTTGGCCATGCCCACAGAGTTAAGGGGGCCTGTCGAGCTGTCGTCAAGGCCTCACACAAGTGTTCACACACTCACCTTCCCCAGCCCTGGGAGCCAGCCCCAGGGAGGGCTCTTTCCCACTCACTGGTGCTGTTCCTTATTCAGACCTGACACCAGCAGGCCTGGGCCCTGCCTCTCACTGCCTAACCTTGGGCAGGGCAGGACAAGAGAACAAGGCCATGGTTAAGAACTGCCTAGGGAGTAGCTGTGCCCTCAAACAAATGTCCTGTCCCAGCACCTGCCCAAGGCCAGACTCAGAAACAAGTTGCAGCTATTGCTTCCTTGGGCCTGGCCATGCAGGCAGGCATCTAAGGAAGGCGGCCAGCTTTGCAGTCCCACCTCCCCCTCAATGCAGGTAACAGTGGGCACCAGGCCATTGCAGCCACCAGGTCCCTTGGCCCTAGTGAAAAACAGCGACGTACAAAAATATATACATTTTTAACCCCGTATAAATTACTGACAATACATACAGACGGCAGCTGGAAGTGAGTGCACTCAGCAGGGGATAGGAGAGGTAATAATTTAGGGGGAGGATAAGGGGTGCAGGTTCCCTCCCCGCAGCCTGGATCCTTAGCAAGGGGGAAATGTCTGCCCAGGAGGTGGGGCCGGGCACAGCCCGCTGTACCTGAGGACTCGGGAAATAAATTAGTGTCTCAGAGGCTGGGCACTCAGTCCAATACTGCTGTGTCCTCCCACAGGGAGCTGGGGAGGGGACCCTGGGTCCTGGCTGGCCACTTGGCCTCTTTAAAGTGCTGAAGCCCACAGAGAGACAAGTGCTGCCCGCTCTCTGGGGGAGCTAAATGCAGCTGTTCTGCCTGGCCCTAAACCTTGAGGGTGGCAGAAGGTAATACTGAGCATTGTTTCTCTGACCCAAGGGGCCGGAGTGAAGCCACAGGCCCACCCCAAGGAGAGGGCATGAGCTCAGGTCCCTTGGGGCTAAGTGCTGCTGGGGTGGACCTTGTTCTTGGCCCGCAGGGAAGCCCTGCTGGGGCCTGTAGCCAGGCCAATGCCTCGACTGGCTCGGGCAAGGCGGCTGGGCAAGGCTGACTGCAGGCCTGTGGAGGGGCCAGGGGGAGGCGAGGCTGGGGGCTGGCTGGTTCTTCGGCCATGCAGGCTCTGCAGCCTTTGCTCCAGCTGGTAGACATCCTCCGTGGCCTGGTTGAGCCGGTCAAACTGGGCAAGGAGGGCCTCGAACACAGCTTGGAGGCGGGAAGGCTCGGGGTCCACCCGTGGCCCTGGCCTTCCCAGGCCCACACTCAGCCCATCCAACTGGCTAGAAGAGGTGGAGAGACGGGAGGCATCGGAGTCCCCGGTAGGTGGGGGCACGTCTGGGGATGATTTGGAGCCCCTGGATGAGCGGGAGGGCAGCGGCTCCATCCCTTCAAAGCGGACTTTGTGGCGGAACTGGGGGCGGCACAGGGGCTCCGTCAGTCCGGCTGCGCCCTGGGCTCACCTGGGCCCAGGGCGTGTCCCTCTCCCCCCCACTGGGCCGTACCCACCTCCTTGACCTTGCTGAAGCCCATCCAGAGGCGCAGTCTGCGCAGTAACAATTCTACCATCTCGTAGTCCTGTGGCTCCCAAGCTGGGCGGTAGAGCTCCCCGCGAAGAGTATGGTACCGCCATCGGAGAAGGACTGCCCCCAGCCTCAGAGCACCCCATAGCCTCAGGGCCCAGAGCCCCGTGCACAGCAGAGGGGACAGGCGCCAGGACTCAGGGCACAGGGCTGGCCAACCAGCCCTGGGGCACGTCACCAAGAGGGTCTGGGCTGCGCTCATAAGTGAGTCCACGCAAGAGGAGACCAGCTAAGGGAAAGGTGGCATAGTGAGGGGTGCACCCCGGGCTAAGCCTCCCCCTAGAGCCCCACAGTCACCTACCAGAACAGCCAGCTGAGCATAGGCCACTGCGAGTGTCACCAGGCCCAGGGCTGCCCCCAGGAGCTCCGGCAGGGCCCGGCACAGCGTCTTGCCGAAAACTGACCACTGGCGCACGAAGCGCAGCTGCTGGGCCGCCTGTGGGCAACGGGTGTCAGCCGACCAAGCCTGGCCCAGCCCGCCCAGCCCATGCCCGCTGGCCTAGTCCTCACCTTGACCAAGAGCAGGAAAAGCAGCGAGGCGGCCAAGCCACGGGCCGCAGCACTCAGCTGCGCCACCTGCTCGAAGCTGGTGAAGCGGCGCGGGCGGCGGCGCACAAAGCGCGTCCACTGGCGGTCGGCGGCGCCCAGCTGGGCCAGGCGCAGGAGGGCTGCAGCGGCAGTCAGCGCCACCAGCAGCCACCGCGCCCATGCCCCAGGCCGCGCCAAGCGGACACGCCCCTCCCTGCGCCAGGCACGTGCCTCTGCCACCGAGAAGTACAATGCGAACAGCATTAGGCTCACCTGCAAGGGCGGGGGAGAGCCCAGGACTGGTCAGGACCAGAGTGGGCGGTGTCAGGCGCGCTGGGGGCGGGGATGGGGCGGGGCCGGATTGCTGGGGGCGGGGCCAGGAAGGAGGAGCCTACCGTGGTGAGCAGAGGCAATGAGAGGCCCGCGCTCAGGCGCCGCAGAGCAAATGGGCGGACGCTGAGGGCGGCCACAGCGTGTCCGGCCGCGGGGAACTCGAGGCGCAGCGTGACCGCGGCGTGCAGCCCCACAGCCGGGCTGTAGCGTGTGAGCTCCACGAACACTGCGCGGCTCCTGTGCAGAGGCAGGGGAGAGGAACGGAGCGAGGGAGGAGTGAGACCCCAGGAACCTCGGAGGCAGGGCCTCTGGTGTCGGGTTGTGTGGGCTGGGGAGGAAATGGAAACCACCTCTGGGACTGACCTGGTGCAGCAAAGCTGGGGAGTGGGAGTAAACTGGGATCACTGGTGAGGGGGGACCACTCTGATAAGGGGGAATACTGAGAGTTCAGTGGACGGTGGCAAAGCAAGGCAGCCTGCCTCACGTGTGCCTACCTGTTGTCAATCCAGTTGTGTAGCTGCAGAAAGCCCAGCTGCGCGCGACTCTCCTCCAGGCTCAGCCCCAGCTCCTGCACGTAGCCCCCGCTGTCGTACACAGAGCAGTAGCCCCAGTACCAGACGCTGCGAGTGGAAGGCAGTGTTAGACACAGCCCAGCCCTGCAGCAACCTGGGAGCCATGCCGGCTGGGATGAGGGGGCTCCTTTGGGGAACACCCTGACCCCTCCCCTCCTGTGCTCACCCCAGCAGGTCTGGCGCAGAATAGGCCCACATCTCAGAGCCATTGTGAGCAGCACTCCCCCAGCCAATGCCATAGTCGCTGGTGCTGAAGCCACCTGAAGCTGCTGAGCAGGTGTGCACCCCTGAGCCAGGACGGTCTGGGCAGAGTGCTGAAATCAGAGGGCTGGGGATTGAGCATAACCCAAACAGGGGAGCTTGTTTACCAGCTGCCTGGGCTGAGCTCCACATGATCTCCCCTGAAACCCTCCCAGCAATCCTGAAGGTAGACGTCCTGGTCTCACTGACCCATAAAGAAAATGAGGCAGGGAAAGGGTAAAGGTCACACAGCTAAGGAGCTGAACCAGAACCCAGCCAAAGGTTTCTCTTTGCAAAAGAGCAGGGACAAGTGCCAGAGTGGCCCCCAACTCACCTTCCTCTAGCCGCACCTGCCGCAATCGTGGGGGCCCCAGCTCTGGGCTGGACTGGTTCCCGTGGACGTAGGGGAGCAGCACATGGGACATCCATGGCCAGAACTCTTCAGACCTGCTCGCACCAGACACAGTCACATGCTACACCCCTCAGTTCCCGGCGCTGCCAGGGGTCAGAGGCCCAGGGAGCACAACTACTATAACCCTGGCCTAACCCATAAGGGGCTGTCAGTGCAGCTGGAGGGGATGAGGCATGACTCGGTTCCTCAACCTTAGCCTCTTGTCTTTGGGAACAGATAACTCTTATGGGCTGTTCTGGGTGCCGTAGGATGTTTAGCAATATCTCTGGTCTCTACTCATTGCCAGCAGCACCCACTCCAGTCCTGATAACCAAAAATGTACAGTGAGCCTTCCCAACGTCCCCTGGGGGCTGAGCTGGACCAAGGGCAGGATCAAAGTGGACCCTGGTTGGCATCAGCACCACCCTGGCCCAGCAAACAGATGTGCACATGCATACAGGGTGTCCGTACCGGGTGATAGCCAGGAAGCCCCGGCTATCTAGCTCCTGCCTGATGGCACTTTGCAGGCGGTAGGCGTGGCTGTGGCATGAGGCATCCCCGTAGTTGGCCAGCAGTGTCACCAACAGGAAAAGCATGTACACCAGGAGGCTCTGGGGAACAGGGACAGCCCTGGTATCAGCCAACCCCAGCCCAGCCACCATAACAAGGCAAGGTCTGGACAGCAAACTGCCCACACTCAGGGTGCACTGTGAAAGAGCAACACAGACGCCCTGCCAGCAGTCCACCTGGGTACAGACATGTGGTCCACTGCAGGCCAAGGAAGCCACATCTAGTGCCCTGCCAAACCAGG
Source organism: Miniopterus schreibersii (assembly GCF_964146895.1). Classification (NCBI taxonomy): domain Eukaryota; kingdom Metazoa; phylum Chordata; class Mammalia; order Chiroptera; family Miniopteridae; genus Miniopterus; species Miniopterus schreibersii. Next base: position 10,709,836 of record NC_138103.1, read on the forward strand.
CAGAAGCAGGCACTGGAGCTGGACACAAGAAGGGGCAGAGCAAGGACTAGGGGCATCGGGAGTAAGGGTGATGGGAGGGAGATGGACCCAGGCTGCAGAGCCCTAGGACCTTTTTTGGAGAGGAAGAGGTACACATGAGGTTTTTGAGAAGAGTCTGCACTGGCCAAGGAGTAAAGAGGGTAGACAAGCACTGGCCATGACAGCCTGACTCACCCTCAGCATCTTGTGCAGCCTCTTGACTTTTCGGGCTTCCTCCTTTGCCAGAAAGAGCGCAAAGCCATGGGGAGGCCGCACGCGGGGCACACGCTCACTCACAGGTGTCACAGCTGGGCTCTCCACCAGGGTGTCATCTTCATCAGGGTGCAGCCGCTTGGCCACCAGTGAGAAATATAGGGCTTCCAGCAGGACCTAGGCCAGGGGTGGCATCAGAGGGGCCCAGGAGTACCAGAGGCTGGCAGCCTAGTCCCCCTGCATCCCACTCACCTTGAGCGGCTCCCAGCCAAGGAATGAGGCCAGGAAGCTGGAGCTGCTTGAGAGGAGCCACATGACACTCACACCAGGGGGGAAGCTGGCACCGACCCACCCCGAGACTCCCACGGCCACAGCCACCAGTAACAGGCTGAGCCCGTGGGCCAGGGATGCACACCAGGCCGGCAACAGTCGCTTCCGCAGGCCCTCAACCAGCCCTGAGGAAGCAGAGAGACATAGGTGACTGGGGGCCCAGAGGGAGGGGCAGGGAGGGGCATCCTGGGGGACACATGAGCGCACCTGTCCTGGAGAGCTTTGTTGATTGGGGCTGCTCCCAAGTCAGGCCAGGGCTGGGCAAACCCCTCTCCCCCAGTCTTTGCAGCATCAGCATCTCTGTCCTCTCCCCAGGAGCGCTGGACCTGAGGCACAGGAGGGGAGCAGCCAGCACTCACCCGTCAGCCCACACACTGTCCACCTCACCTGTGCAGCAGTTCCCTGAGCCTCTCTGGGCCTTGCCCCTCGCCCTCACCCGACCCCAGAAGTCCCCTCTCTCCCCCTCACTTCCTGCTTACTCCATCAACCTTGCGCCAATCTCTCTGTGACCTGTTCCACCTCTCTCTTGTCCTGCCACCACTCCAGCAGCCATCACCTTTACAGCACAACTGTAGTGTCCCACTCTTCGTGCCAGCAAACTGACTAGCTCCCAGGGAGCACTCCCCATGCCTCAGGCCTTCCTCCTCAGCCTCCTGCTGCGCACCATGCACGAAGGAGCCCTGTGCTGAAGTGCCTTTGTAACCTAAGACTAACTTTTGGACAAGGACATGTGTGTATGTCTTTCAAATTCCAATAGTATACAGCACCCCATAGGACCCAGACACCGTGTCTCTCTCACGTTGCCACCTGCCCTTCCCAGCTCCAGAGCTGCTACCCTAGAGAGAGAACAAGGGGAAGTGGGGGAAAGAAGGGGGGGGGGAGCAGGACAGGGAAGGCACTTACTGAGAAGGCAGTGCACCGCGGGGTGCTGTCTGCAGCGCTGTGCCCTGATTACGGAAGCAGAAGAGAACAGGTGCCAAAATCTCAGTATGTGCCTGCCACTGAGCTACCCTAAATATTTCTGGGTTATGCATCTCCTAGAGAATAAAAGGCAGTATCATCTATGGAAGTGGGAGATCACAGACAGGGTAGCAATGGAAAACATATTTCTCCTTGAAATTGACTTTTCTGATTATACAAGTAGCATAAGCTACTTGTAGAAAGTAGGGTAATGATAAACAAACAGAAAAGACAAGGTGGAGCGACAGGGAGTGGACACGCCCCACACAGTGTGTTAGGGACCAGGAGCCACAGCAGTTGGAGGAAAGCAAGGAGCAGCAGGACAAGGAGAGGAAGCTGGCCGGGGGCCAGCTAGAAGTCAGGTTTCTAGCCCCTCTTTTGCCACCTCCAGCGCCAATTGCCAACTGATGATGCTGGAAGGGAAGTCAGGACCCTACTTTTCCTCTCTGGGCTCGAGCATTGAGATCCTGAAGGAGAGGGCCCAGGAGCTGATTGAAAACAACAACAAGAGCAGGCAGAAGGACCATCTACTCATGACCAACTTCAGGGACAGCCTCAAGATCAAGGTTTCAGACCTGACAGGGAAGCTGGAGGAGAGGATGTATCAGCTTTATAATCACCACAGGATCGTTCAGGAAAAGCTCCAAGAGTTCACCCAGAAAATGGCAAAGATCAGCCATGTGGAAACAGAGGCCTGTGTGTAGAAAGACCTGTGTGTCCAGTGAGAGGCCACTGCTTTGGAAGAACAAACCTATAAAGATGGTGAATGCTGATAGATTCTGAGTCACCTGTTTGTTTCAATCCTCAATCGAGGCTATTTTTTCCATTGCTTTTCAGAGAGAGTGGAAGGGGGAGGGAGAGAAACATCGCTGTGAGAGAGACACATCGATTGGTTGCCTCCCACACGCGCCCCGACGGGGGCCAGGCATCAAGCCTGCAACTGAGGTACGTGCTCTCAGCCGGAATCAAACCCGGGGCCCTTCAGTCTGCGGGCCAATGCTCTGGCCACTGAGCCAAACCAGCCAGGGCTGAGAGTCACCTCTTAATGACAGAAACCAAGAGAAGGCTCAAGAGAAGGCTCACCATTCCAGCCACACTGAGAAAACGGTTTTATACAGTTCTGTAATGAACCTTGGCAAAAAAAAAAACCCCAAAAAACACCAAAAACTTGTGTCAGACCCAAAGGCAGCGAGTCCTGCCACCTCCATGGGCCAACATGTGGCAAATTTATTCCACCCCAGCCCTACACAGTTCATTCAACGTTTGAATTTTTAAAGAGAGAGAGAACAGATACTTAACACCAGCATTTCCATTGTGTAAAAACAGTAATGTTAACAGTTATTTCTGGCCCCTTTTCTCTATGTGCATATATTTATCTTTTACATGTGGGTATAAACATACGTTGTATCAGGTCATATAGTGGATACAGCACAGAACACAGTGAATTTTACACTAGACTCTAAGCTGTGTGACAGCAAAGACTACGTATGTTACTGGAGAGCATTCGCCGATTCCTTCAGTCATTCAACAAGTACGCTGACCCCCTACTAAATGCCAGGCACTGCCCTAAATATTAAGTGAAAAGAGCAAAACCCATGCACTTGTAATGTACTAATGGGGGAAGCAGACAATCAACATGAACATTGCTTAAAGTACAGGAGGAGGGGAGGGTGGGAGGTGGCGTGCGCGCAGGGCCGTGTATTGTACCTTACTGCATTGGCTTAAGGCAGGGAGGAGGGTTCCGGTTAAGTAGCTTTGCGTGAAGACCTGAAGGAAGTAGACCATGAGGCTCTTGTCTTGGGGAGGAGCAGCCTAGGCAGAGGGAGCAGCAGACACAAAAGATGGAGGCAGAAGAGCGAGGAACGCTGTAGCCAGCAGGAGGGAAGTGGGTGACAGAGGGAAGGTGACAGGAGAGGACTTGGGGAGGTGTGGGGCCAGACTGAGTATGGCTGGTGGAGCATGTGAGGAGCGCACTCAGTCCTGGCGGGTCACCTCCACGGTGCCCCAATGACATTTCCCTCCTGGGATCACACCCCTACAGTTTCCTCTCATGCAGAAACCAAGAGGATACTGTGGAATAACCATGTGTGACTAATGGGGCTGGGCCACCGAGGAAATTGGCTTCTGCCTTGCTCTCTTGGACCACCCCCCTCTGGGGACCCTGGCTGCCACATTGCAAGGACGCTTGAGCAGCTCAGTGGTGAGGTCCAGACAGGGAGAAGCTGAGGCCTCTCACTAACAGACTGAACAAAGATGCGTGCCATTGGAGTTGTTTTAAGCCCTGAATTTTGGGGTAATCCATTATGCAGCCATAGCTAACCAGTACCCGGGGAGGGTCATGACAGGCCCTGCCTCAGGGAGCAGGTTCTCTCTGGAGCAGATGGAAGACCAGGACTCTGCTAAGGTGGCCCTGGAATGGAACAGGCAGAACATGATGCCTGGGTGGAAGGGGAAGGGGCAGGGCGGATGGAGAGGCCTGCGTGAGGAGGGGAGCCAAAACCAGAGTCAAGGGTGAATACAGAGTTTTTGGCTGGGCGGTGGAAATGTCTCAACGGGGAAATCAAGTGCTCTGCGCATGCTGTTAAGTCTGCACTGCACACTAAATGTTAGGCAGACAGTCGATGTCTGAATAGGGATCAGAAAGGGTACGTGCTGCTACAGACACCTGGGGTGGTCAGCTTATAATTACTACCCCAGAATCTCCCTATGTTATAGTTTTTAATCACCTGGCAATTTCTTCCTAAAAATGCCATCATGTCATGGTTACCTGTCTTCAGAAAATGATTGGAGAAACTTGTCCTTTTTCTCTGTGTTCTGGGACAGTTTATGCATCTCAATTTTTGGTTGTTTGAAAATTAGAAGAGTTAAAAGGAACAGAAATGTAAATATTAAAATACACAGGAGAAAAGAAACAGAAGGTGCCCTGGCCAGTGCTGCTCTGTGGCCCACACATCCAAGGGTCATGGGTTCGATTCTCGGTCGAGGGCACATATCTGGGTTGCAGGTTTGATCCCCGGCACCAGTTGGGGTGAGTGTGGGAGGCAGTCAATCGATGTCTCTCTCTCACATCGATGTTTCTCCCTCTCCCCCCACCCCTTCCACTCTCTCTAAAAAGCAACAGAAAAAATATCCTGGGGTAAGGATTAACAACAAAAAAGTAGAAGGTATTTCCTAATGAGACTTGTTACTAAGTTGGAAGCCAGTAGTCTCAAAAGAAAAAAATGGAACATTTACAAACCTGCCAATGATTCCTTATCACAGCCACCCTTTCTGTTCCTCAAATGTCTCTCACTCCTGCTATACTAAAGGGAACATTTGCTGGGCCATGGCCTACCCCATGAAATCCTTTCAACTGATGAGGTGCTCAGAGGTCAAACAACACACTGGGGACATGGCGCTTGACAACAAGGCCAGTCCCATGCAGGAAGCAGAGCTTCTTGGCCTGGGTCCCCTACCCATGCCTCCACCCCCTGGGAGCTGGGCACTCACAGGCCAGTGAGTAGGTCCGTTTCTACTTGAGTGTCCTGGGTGGGGGCCAGGCTGCTGACGCCTTCAGCTAGGATCTGCCGGATCAGGTCTTCATCTAAAGAAAGCAGAATGACATTAGGGAGGCCGTGGGCTCCTCCCGCCATGAGCTTTAGATCCTTCTTGGGGAGAACTTATGGATGCCTCCCCAATCCTGCTCACCGGAAGCTGAGAAGTATTTGGCAGGTGAGGAGGGGCTGACCAGAGAGAGACTGTCCTCCTCTGGGCCCAGCATGTGGCCCATCCGACCCCGTGCCAGCCGCTGCAGGGTGCTGCCCATGATGGATGGGTCACTCAGTAAGTCTGGCCAACTGAGTGTGCCTTCGCTGGATGGCCAGCACACCAGGCTATAGATGACACAGGTCAGCAAGGGGAGCCCAAGGAAACATGACTGCACAACCAGTAACACATGGATACACGGAGCTTCTGAGCATACACCTCCCCAGGACAGTGTGTGATAACACACAGGGCCGACCAACACTGAATCAGGACATGCAACACAGCACATGCAGCCCGAACACCCATAACATGGCACAATGCTGCTGACCTACACCAAGGCTCACATTTTCTCTAGGGAGCCCCACCTTTTGGAATCATCCAGAAATAAATCACTTTTCATTTGTCCAGCAAAGGCCTGTTGAGAAGTACAGATAGAGCCTCAGACTCTGGGCTGCCCAGAGGCAGTGGGACCCACCCAACCCAGGCAGGGTCCCTTTGGAGCGCTCACCTCAGCACGGAGCCCAGGGAAGGTAAGGAAGGAGCTGTCCAGCACGGACGAGTCCAGGTAACTGTCCATGTCCAGGACCTGCTGCCCTGTGGGGGTCGAGTTAGGGGCCCCAGCCACCTGCAGGGAGAGGCAGGTAGTCAGCTCTAGCTCCTGTTTCAGGGAGGGATGCAACCTCCTGAGCAGGCAGAGTCTAGACTAGGGTTTTCCTAGAAAATGTTCTAGAATGATGCACACATTCTATATCTGCACTGCCTGTCACAGTAGCCACCAGCCACATGCTGCTGTGGAGCACTTCGAATGTGGTTGGTGCAACTGAGGAACTGAGGTGTTCATCTTATTTAATTGTAATTAATTTGAATATAACTATAAATAGCTGCATATGGCTAATCTCACTTTACTGGATTCCTGGGGTACATCCCTCTTGTCACATGTAGTCCTATCTAATGAGTTACTGGATTTGATCTGCTGCTATTTTGTTGAGGACTTTTGCCTGCAAGTCCCTAAAAAAGAGTAGTCCGTGGTCCCCTCGCCTCTTGCCGTCCTTGTCTGGCTGCGGTGTCAGGCAGTGCTGGCCTCGCGGGTGAGTGAGTGCTCCCTCCTCCTGCATGTTTCTGAGTCGGAAGGACTGCGGATTCTTCTATAACTGTTTGGTATAATCACCACCGAGGCCACGTGGGCTTTTCTTTGTGGGAGGTTTTAAATTCAATCTCTTTACTTGCTACAGTTGTGCTCAGATTTTCTATTTCTCCTTGAGTCAGTTTCGGTAGTTTGTCTTTCTAGGGACTTGTTTGGTTCTTGAGTTACCTAATGGGACTCCCTGATCAGTCCTGTTAATTTCTGTGCTGTTAGTCGTGACAGCCCCACATTCACTCATGATTTCAACAATCTGTATTTCTTTTTTTTTTCTAGCTAAAGGCCTGGCTGATTTCCCCTCTTTAGCTGCCATACTGGACAGTACAGCCCTTTGCAGAGGCGATGAGGCTCTACCCTCCAGAGCACTGAGGTCCCCAGCCCACCTTGCTCCGGGACATCCGGAAGAGGAACAGGATAACCAGGTAGACGGGGTAGACAACCACACTGGACACCAGACCAATGGCGATTGTGTCAGCACTTAGCGGAATCAGACTGGACACAGGCCCCGAGCTACGTGGCAAGAGAGAAGAGACCTGGCTGGGTTAGGCTGGGAGGGGGAACGAGAGGAGCTGGGCATAGGGAGTACATCCGAACCCGCACGGGCACCCACCTATAGGCAGTGTCTCCCACGACCCCATACCACACGGCATTGGCACCCAGGAATAGGCAGATGAGGAGGACACAGCAGGTGGCCCGCTGGACTCTAGTGAAGCGGCTTCGAGGTGGCCGGTCCCATATGGAGAGCCAGATGTGCTTGTCAAAAAAGCCACGCTGGAGCTCAGCCACCAGGAGGCGCCGGAACCGCCGAAGGGCCACTTCACCTAAACAAAGGGCACAGGTCGGGTTTCAGAAGGCCAGAGGTGCTGGCCCCTCTTCCAGCCGGGCGGGCGGGATGGGAAGCGGGATCTTACTTGCTGCCAGCACCTCCTTCTCCACCAGGCCCCCGTTAGCCTCAGTCTCCACCGACAGCCAGTCGTTGACCAAGAAGAAAGTGCTGCGGGCAGTCTGCAGGTCCCTGACAATGACGTGCTGCAGGAACCAGGAGGGGCTGAGCCCTGCAGAGGGGCGGGAACTGGGTCAGGCTTGCAGGGCGCCAGTCCGGCAGGAAGGAGGGGCAAGGGCAGGAGTCCACCCAGACCTTTGTTGTCGTGCCACACTCGGATCTTCCACACACTGCCCAGGCTGTGGGGGGTGGCTATCTGGAAGATGTCCAAACTATTGCGGTGAAAGGCTCTGTCTCCATCCAGGTGCCGGTGGCCACTCCGGCTGTCTGCCCCGTACAGCATGATGCCCACATGTGCCGTGGTACCTGGAGGACAGGAGAGGCAGCATGACTGGGTTTGCTGCCCACTAGACATGTGACCCCAGCAAATTTTTTTTTTTATCCTTACCGGAGGATATTTTTCCAATTGTTTTCAGAGAGTGGGAAAGAGAGGGAATCATCAATGTGAGACAGACACATCGATTGGCTGCCTCCTGCACATGCCCCAACTGGGGCAGGGGATCGAGCCTGTAACCGAGGTACGTGCCCTTGGCCAGAATCGAACCCAGGACCCTTCAGTCTGTGGCCCGACGCTCTAACCACTGAGCCAAACTGGCCAGGGCGACCCCAGCAATTTTTGTCCTGTCTTTCCTCATTTAAGTACAGGCAGCCGTCTCTCTGCGCAGCTGTTAGGAGCACAGATATCACCTACCTAATTTGTCCGATACGCCCAGCCCCCAGCGACATGATTCATATGTTAGTCATGATGGTTTTAACTGTAACCATGTAAAATATAAACTTGGCTGCTAGTTCTTCAGTCCGCTGTGTAAATAAGGGATGCACAGCCTGATCAGTGGCCAATCCCGTCACTGCTTCCAAAGCCTGCTGATGACAGGTCACCGCGCACCCTTCAGTTCCCACAGACCGGGTGTGTAATGGTGCTGCCTCCTTGTCTCCCAAAGATAAAGTCACATGGTGTTTTACAAGAATGGGTCATGGAAAGAGGGGACTGGCCAGCAAAGATGAAAATACAGCAAAGAAATGAAAACTGGTAATGCTGGATATGGATTCTGAATCAAAGGTAAATGAACTACTCTAGAAAGGCCATCAGTGACAAATTTGCCAGCATAAATAAGGACAGTGGCTGTGACAAAACAGATAATGACATCACAGAGCAATTGATGGGGGCCAAAACTTCCTATTCAAAGAACTCTCCAATGCCCGGCCGGGCGTGGCTCAGCGGTTGAGCATTGGCCTAGGATCCAGGAGATCGGGGATCGATTCCCGGTGGAGGCACATGCCCGGGTTGCGGGCTAGGCAGCCGATCAACGACTCTCTCATCATTGATGTTTCTATCTCTCTCCCCCTCTTTTCTTCTCTCTGAAATCAATAAAGATATATTTAAAAAAAACCTCGCCAAGGTATTTCATGACATGAAGAGTAAAAACGAGAAATGTTAGAATATGACAATTCACCAAGGCACAGAAAAGATGTTCACTCCATATTGTGAGTTACACGAGAACACTGTTCAGACTATGATTGATAAGTTTTTCACAAAGAAATAAAACACTTTAATTCCCAGTGTATCTAATATTTTAAGTACACTGTACTGTTTCAGGTTACACTGTACTAACTACACGTTTATAACTAATGTTTTTTGACATCTTGGAAACAATCTTTATTATTTTCACAGTGATTTATTATCATTTAATAATCATTTCCACCCCCGGCCGGCATGGCTTAGTGGTTAGAGTGTTGGCCCCCACACCAAAGGGTCACAGGTTCAGTTCCCAGTCAAGGGCACGTACCGGGGTTGCAGGTTCGTTCCCTGGGCTCAGTCGGGGCAGGGACGGGAGCCAACAACCAATCAATGTGTTTCTCTCTCCCCCTCACTCTCTCTAAAAAAAAAAATCAATGGAAAAAATATCCTCAGGTGAGGATTAATAATAACAAAAATAATAATCATAATTTCCCCCATTGAGCCTCATGCAGGGAACATTTTCATTCTCAGGAAGGATGACAACCTGTCCACAGATGACACAGCATTTGGTAAAGTGACCCTTGTTTTATGTCACCTGTTATAATGATCACTATCAGGGAAGGTGGCCAGACAGAGCAAAGCAGAGCTGCCTGGGAGCCCAGCCAAGGGACCCTTCCTCACCTGAGCCTCGGCCCCAGCCAGTCTTGACTAGGATCTCGTACTTGAAGCGGCCCCCCTTCCCACAGAAAGGGATGGCGCGGACCCGGCTGATGTCGAGCTGGTCCAGCTTGCGCAGGATCACAGCCATCACCATGTAGGTCACCAGGCACACAGCACACGTCAGCAGGACGATGTAGTTCACTCCCAAGGCCGGCTCCTGGGGAGACAAAGCCATCAGGCCCAGAAAGCACAGCCCTCACTCGCTGTCCCAGATGGAGCCAGGGTCTCCACGCCACACAGGAACGGGGCAGCACTCACCGGGAAGATGAAGAGGACATGGCTGGGGGGCACGAAGAGGCTGGCTCCAAAGGCAGTGAGGTGGCGCGTGAGGCAGACAGCTTGGCTGGGTGAGGTCTCCTCCAGGGGCACCAGCCCCTCCGTGCGCCACACCATCTCCTGCTCACTGAAGTACTGGCACAGGGACGTGTACAGGCCCACAGACACCTCCAGAGCAGACCAGTGGAAGTGGCTGGTCAGGTTCAAGTAGTAACTTGAGCCCAGGTCTCTGGTCCTAGAAGCAGGAGGTAGTGTCACAGCCACACCTTGCCCAGCCCCTGGTCTCAGGTCAGGGCAGCATTCTCAGCTACAGCTATGCTCACCACTCGTGGCCGGGCCTGGCCATTCCCCGATCTCTGCTGCGCACCTGCTCCCACAGGGAGCCCTCGTGACCTTGACCGTGGCACATACGAATCTGATCATGTCCAGCTTGCCCTCAGAGACTAGCCCCACCCATGCCAACAAGTCCTGGTCTGGTTTGTCTGACCCAGTGACCCAGCATGCAGGCTATTCCCAGGTCCTCACCCGGGGGCGATGAAAAAGGTGTAGGGCCTGTGGTCCTCGCCCGCCAGCACCTCCAGGCTGATCTTCCTGCTGGCTGAGCAGTTGTGCTCGTTGGGCCAGGGTGCTGAGTGCAGGTAGACAGCCAAGTAGGGCTCAGGCTCCTCGGACAGGTAGTGCTCTGGGGGCGGCATGTGCAGGTTCAGACAACCACCCACCTGGGGGATACTTCTGAGAGCCCTTGAACACTCCCTGCTGCAGGGGTTGGAGGAACCTCCATGCTGGGAACAGCTCCTGCTCCTCTCCGATTCCCCCCAGCCCACTGCCCAGCCCACGGTACCCACCGTTCAGCACTGTGTAGGTGAGCTGTAGGTGAAGCCCAGCCTCAGGTTTTCTGTGGTCAGGGGTGACCACAGCACTGACCGAGGCCCGGGGAGGGACGATGGTGGAATCAGCAGGGATGCAACGAACCCGGGCAGCCTGGTCAGAGCTGTTGGGCACCTTCACAGTGATGGCGCGCTCCGAGGCCAGCTGCCCAATGGGAATCTGGGTGCCAGCCTGTGTCTGGAAGGCCATCGACGCCACCTTGGTGGAGACGGTGTAGTTGCTTATGTAGCCAAAGGGAAAGGGGTTGGAGTCAACAAGGAATATGAGTTGCACCACGTCACTGAGGTTGGACAGGGCCCCGCTGAAGGCAGCAGGGATGGAGAAGTGGCAGCCGGGGCCCGAGGCGTTGCCCTGGCACAGAAGGCTCAGTGGGTCTGAGCGCTTGCCCTGTGCCACGATTTCCTCACCCGCCAGGGTCAGGGGCTCCTCATTGAGCACTCGGGAGCGCATGAGGATGCTCATGAGGGCCGACGACAGGTGATAGGCCCTGGATGCCACCATCAGTGAAGGTGACTCAGCCCCCAGCTTTGAGGGCTGCAGGTCCTCCATGTTTGAGTTGGACAGGTGAATGAGGTCACCTGTGGATGGGGGGAGACAGGGAGGAGAGGTTGGGAAGAGAGGTGGGGGTTGGGGGGAGAGAAATGGAGACGCAGTAGGTGGGCAGGAAGATTGGAGGAGGTTGGGGGAGCACCATGTGGCCCCGGCCCCAGCCCACACCTGTGATGTTGAGGATGCTGTCGGCAATGGCGGTGGGTGTCCCGGTGCCCGCAGTGGTCTCGGCCTGCAGGACGCGCATCATGGCCTCTAGCTTGTGCAGCGTCTTCTTCAGGCATGAGCGGCACACAGGCTCCCTGCTGGACATCTGCAGGGAACCCAGAAAATGTCTGGCCCCGCTCTAGCCCGGTAGCTCCCTCTTAAGCCCCGGGAGCTACCATCACATTCACCGTGATTCTAGGACAGCCTCCATGACCATGGCCTCCCTGTTTCCATCGGGTCTCTATTAACCACCCCAAACATAGCTTCCCCCACGTGCCTCCCTGCTGAGAGCCTTTCTGGGGCTCTTCTCTACCTGTAGGGAACAAAGTCCAAGATAACATGGCCCTACTGGCCACCCCCAGTCACATAACCACAGATGCCACGTGGGAGACAGGGCTCTTTGCTTCTTTCTCCTCTGCTGAGGCCTCTGTAGCAATCCCCTGCCACCCTGGGTATAGTGCCCCCCACCCCCATCAAGATGTTGTCCAGCCCAGCAGTTGCCGGTTCCTAGGTGAGGTGGTAGGCAGTCTCTCGGGGCTGGAGAAACAGGTCAGGTGTGACCACAGGTTAGAGGGAAAGGGCACAGGATGGCCTCTTCATGTAAGCCCTCCCCATACCGGTGCTGTTCCTTATGCCCTGGGCCACCCTGCAGGGTCATCCTGGGGGCACCTATGGCTCATGATGGGCTCCCCCAGGAAGGGCACATGGCCAGCCAGACTCTCAGGGTAGGGAAGCTCAGGGCTGCCGAAGAGTCTGGGTCCCCTCCTACCATGCACTGGGCCAGCACCGCTGCGATCTGCTGGATGTCGTCCACAGTGTTGACCCTCAGGGAAACCAGGGTCTCTGTGATATTCTTGCGTATCTGGGCTTGCAGCTGCCACCTGAAGTCTGGCTCTGCCACCATGGCCAGGGCCTGCTCATTCTGTGGGTGGTGGGCACAAGGCAGCCGTCAGTGGGCATGAGGTAGCCCCACCAGCAACGCAAGTGGGCACAGTGCAGACAGTCTCAGGTGCTGCATAATGTGGGCAGGGATTCTTCAAGGGCAAAAGGTTCTGGGGCACAGGGAGAGCAAGGCAGAAAAAATCTGGCACTGGGGAGGACTCATGGAAAGGGTCTGCTGAGAGGAGGTCATTTCAAGGAGGTTAGGGATTTTGTCTGTCAGGAGCAAGGGACAAGGCCTTTGTAAGAATGTGAGGATCCAGTCAGAAATATTGCTCTGGGCCAGTGCGCACCCACTGAGGGCAGGTTCCCTGCGCCTCCCATCCCCAGAACTGACCTCGTTGAGCACGGTGATGAGGGCCAGTGAGTACTCGATGACGTGCTGGGGGTCAGCCTGTCTCAGCAGCCCGGGCAGCATGGTCTCCGTGAGGCTGTGCAGCCATGTGGTGAGGTCTGGGGGGCTGACCAGGGGGTCACCTGGGGGCTCTGGCATGATGATGGCCAGAGACCTGTGCACAGAGGTCATGGGTGAACAGGCAGCAGCTCCTGCTCCCATCCCCCAGGTCCTGCTCCCAGGGGACCTGCTCACCTGTTGAGGGCGACCACAGCAGCACCCAGCTGGTCCTGCACCAGGACAGCCAGGCCCACCTCAAAGTGGGGTGCGAAGCCAGGCGGCAGCACAGCCCCATACGTGGAGAGACTGCCCTTGTAGACACAGAACTCCTCGCAGTGGCCCTGGCGACAGCGCTGCAGTAGCAGAGCGTACACTAGCGGGGCACCCGCATCCTCTGCATCCTGCCAACCTGTGGGCCACAAAAGTCACCTCAGCTGCTCCATGCAGGCCCCAACACGGGCATCCCCGTGGCCTCCTGCCTCCCCGACCCGGCTGCACTCACCCGTGCATTTGAAGTGCACCTTGGTGGTGAGAGCATACACGCTGTCCAGTGGGAAGAGGCGGCAGGAACCCCCCAGCGGAGGGCGGTTGGGGGAGAGGTGGATGGAGGCGCAGCCCTCCTCCTCGCCCGAGCGGCCCAGCACCGTGAGTGTGAACGTGTAGCCCTCGCCATCCTGCAGCACACCGCGCCGCACCACCAACCGCATGCCGGCGCTGCCTGTGGATGTGGTTGTCTCATCCAGCACCAGCGTCTTGTTGCTGAAGGTGCGAGCAGCCCAAACCTGTGGGGCGCAGATGGGTACTCAGGGACCAGATTGGTGCTGCTGTCACCTCCGGGGCTTGGACATGTCCCCACTCAAGCCCTGACCCTACACCCTGCCCTGCCCTCATCCCAGGTGCACCCAGCTCACCCCTCGCTTGGAGCCCTCACTGCAGTTGTCACAGCGGCCCTCCAAGTACACGTAGGAGCTACGGCTCACTGCATACACCCCCTGCGCCTTGCAGGACATGCACTCCAAGGACACTATGGGCACCTGGCCACGCCGGATCAGCACCTGGGGATGGGGTGTGATTACAGTGAGGCCATGCCCCGAGATAGGGCCTCTGCTTCTGAGGCCCAGACCCCAAGTCTGCCCAGGGCAATTGGGTGACTGGTCCAGGAGACGGGCCTATTCCTCTGCACATGCTGTTGCCCCAGATGGGAAAGCTCCCCTCTAGGCCCTGCCAACTACTCAGCCCAAAGTCCAAGTTCCCAAAGGACAGTGAGCTTCGCCCTCACCCAGTGCATTCATCAGATTTTGTGTCTCCCAATCTGGGGGCAGGGATCATCTACAGGAGCAGATACCATGTTAAGCTTATTTTCTGCAACATCTAGTGCCCATCTTGGGCCTGGCACACAGGAGGCACTTGATATGTGCTCACATATCAATGCACACAAGGAATGAGGACAGCTGTGTTCTACACAGCCCCTTCTGAGGATCCTGCTGTCCTGGGCTGGAAGGTAAGGTCTGTCTCAGACAGCCCAGGTGGGCTGAACCCTGCTCCGAGCTACAACCTCCCCAGACACTCCCGAGGCAGGCCATTCAGGAGAGGCTTGACACTGGGGACAGACATCCCATCCCAGGCACCAGCAAAGCCTGGTACACCTGCTCCCATCAGGTACAGTAGGCCCCACCCAATAGCAGCTGGAATGGCTGACATGGGGTCACTGCACAGTGGTCCTCACCTGCCTGGCCAGTCCAGGGGAGGGGAGCAGAGCACATGCCCATAGAGAGGGAAGACCAGGCCCTCTCTGTTAGGAAACTAAGACAGCCACTCTCAGGGACATGTGTTTCCTTACTGTTCACCTTGCGCTGTTAGACAGTTTATCACAAATCACAAGGACCTATGCAGGTTCTCTAAGGTTTGGAGCACAGCATACCCCATTTGGAAGGAAGTAATGCTGAAGCAGGATGTCTTGTTAAATAGAATTTGTATCAAAAGTAGTAACTCAGCCCTGGCCTGTGTGGTTCAGTGGTTAGAGCATTGGCCTACACACCGAAGGCTCACAGGTTCAATTCCCAGTCAAGGGCATGTACCCGGGGTGCAGGTTCGATCCCCAGTCCTGGTCGGGGCGCGTGTGGGAGGCAACCAATCGATGTCTGTCTCACATCAATGTTTCTCTCTCTCCCCTTCCTCCCTTCCACTCTCCCTAAAAATCACTGGAAAAAATATCCTCAGGTGAGGATTAACCAAAAAAAAAATAAAATTGTAACTTACAGGAGAACCAATAGCCTCTAGAAGTGCTAAAACATAGAAAACCTTTAAAAACAGTGTTTTGCGCTATCTGTAGGAGGCAGCCCTATGCACTCAGCCCTTCCTGGCAGCACTGACCCACTGCAGGCCTATGGCCCCACTTTCCTGGGCTAGGTCAATGGCAGGTGGCACCCACCGTCTGGTTGGTGGCCTCCTCCTTCCGGCCAGCCTTCCACACCGTCAGGTTAAAGGTGTACTCCACGCCCGCTTGCAGGCGCTCCCGAGGGATGGTGACTATGCTGTTTCCTCGGGGCCCGAAGTTTAGCACACACCCGCCAGTCTCACTCTGTGGCCAAAAACAGGGGTAGTGAGACCCTGGACCCACCTCAAAGCAGAGCCTGACCCAGAGGACAGCTGGGGACACCTCTCCCCATGCTGGGATCAAGCCCATCAGGACTATGCCAGTGGATGAACCCCCTCCCTGTGCTGGGCTCATCAGTACAAACACCTGAGGGGGGCTGGAAGGGTGCCCCTTCCCGGGCCCTGCCGTGCAGCTGACCTGTGTTGAGGCCACACAGGCCCAGTGGAAGCTGAGTGGTGTCTGGTCGCCATCCTCCAGGTTGGGGTCGTAGGACTTGCTCCCATCCAGCACAAGATCCTGCATGTCTGACCACACACGGTATGAGCCACCCTCAACAATGGGTACTAGGCGCTCAGGGGTCACTGTCACGTTGGCCTGGATGCTCTGTGACAAGGGTGTGTCCCCAAATGATACCACAAACACAAAGCAGTAGTGGCCCACGGGCAGCACCAGGCGAGGCACCACCAGCTGGGGCCGGCTCACATCCACCCCAGGCAGCGGGACACGGGCTGTGCGCCCAGGCCGCTGACAGCTGGTGGCGCGGTACACCTCCCAGCGATACTCAGTCTGGTAGGTGACACAATCGCGCAGATCAACATGGGCCTCCAGATAGTTGCGCTGGGAGCGTCGCATCAGCACCTGTGGGGGCAGGGCCACATCCACCTTGGGCTCCCTGCAGGCCAGCACGTGGACAGTAACTGTGGCCTGCGCCACAAAGAAGCTCACAAGGTTGGAGGCATTCACCTCCACGTGGTAGTCCCCAGGCTGCAGGTAGGAGTGGTCAGCCCAGGGATCCTCCGTGTCCTCTGCTGGGCCCCCGTCCCCAAAGTCCCAGTGGTAGGCCACGCGCCGGGGGCTGGGGCTCGTGGCAGCCTCAAACCGGGCTGAGCGGTTGGTAAAGCAGCGGCTGCTGCGCAGTACCACGTGCTGGATGACATCCTGGACCTCAACCACAAGAGTATGGTTCACACCGCCCAGCTCGTTAAAGGCACGCACGTGGATTTCCAGCAGTCCCGCAGCCACGGGGGTGTAGGTGACGTCGCGGCCTGACAGGATGACCAGCGAGTCCCCCTGAACCTTCTGTAAGGAAAAGTACCACGCGTAGGCAACACGAGACCCCCGCTGCACCCGGGCCGTGAAGTTCCTCTCAGTGCCTGTGGCGATGCCTGCTTCGCAGCAGTTGGGCACCTGGAGCCCACCCACAGCCTCCAGTACCAGGATGCGTGCCTGTGCCTGCGCCCGGCTCACATGGTTCTCAGCCTGGATGCTCACTGTGTAGTCCCCAACCCTGGGGAAGCTGCGGGAAAAGCGAGGCCCTGGGAGTGCCTCGAGGCCAGCCCCACCGATCTGCAAGTGGAAGCTGACGGCTGAACCAGCAGCTAGCAGGATCTGAAAGTGGACCAGCTGCCCAGGCTCCACCACCTTGCTGCTGGCCCACAGTACCAGGCCCACAACAGGCTCCTCCACCGTGAGGCTGTGTGTTGCTACAACCCAGCTGACTGCGTTGGAGGCATTGAGCTGAACAGAGAAGGTGCCAGCATCAGGGAAGACCACAGTGACATGCTGGCCATGCCTGCTGCCACCAGGAACAGCCCAGCACCAGCTGACATTGGTGCCTGAAGCCAAATGCCCCCAGAAGGGCACAGAGGAGCCGGTCACCACAAAGCTTCCATCCAGCTCACCGGCCCTGATGCTGAGGTCACTCACAGGCACTTGCACAGCCAATTCAATGGTGGTGTTGGCCGAGCCCAGCTGGTTCTTAGCCGTGACTGTAACCAGGTATAGGCCAGGGGTGGGAAAGGTGTGGGTCGTGGATGGCTCTGGGGTCTCCCAGCTCAGCCCTTCCTCCAGGGACCAGGTGTAAATGACACTGCTGCCGCCAGCCAGTTCAGCAAAGAGGGTGACACTCACGTTGACAGAGGCCGGGTTCGGGGAGGCAGCTACAGACAGCCACCCTATGGGCTCCACGAAGTCCACGGTGCGGTTGGCCAAGGCACTGCCCAGCATGTTTGTGGCCCGCAGCTGGACATGGTAGGTGCCAGCCTCTAGCACAGTGAGTGAGAAGGTTTTGCCGCTGGCAACCAGGGCTGTGCCACCATCCCTCTGGGCAGTCCAGCCATAGGAGATGTTAGTACCATCTCTGACCACAGCCTGTAGCTGAAGCGTGCTGTTGGTAGGGAAGCAGCAGCCACCACCACCACCAGCCACCTGCAGCCCTTCAATGCGCTGCAGGACGTAGACAAAGATGCTATCCTGGGAAGCGCTCACCTCATTCTCGGCTGTGACAATGATGTTGAAGGTGCCCACAGAGCGAAAAGTATAGGAGATAGTGGGGCCCCCAGGAATGGGTGTGCAACGGTCACAGAGCACCCAAGAGTAGCGCACATCACTGCCTGCCTCCAGCGAGGTGCTGAAGCTCACACTCCCATTCAGGGGCACCACTGTGCGGCTAGCATTGACACTGAGCCCCTGCACACGCCGCTGAACCGAGACATTCAGCCAGGCCTCACTGCGGCTCACCTCGTTCCAGCCATCCACCCTGATGGTGAAGTGGCCTGTGCTAGTGTAGATGTGGGTGACCGAAGGGCCCTCAAGCTGTCCACCGTCCCCCAGCTCCCATAAGTAGGTGGCAGGGCGCCCACGGCCCACGGTGGAGAATAGGTAGGGCTGCTGCAGCTCCAGCACACGGGATCCATTGACCCTGATGCCTGTGAGCTCCACAGGCTCCTGCACCTCCACGAGCGCTGAGTCGTTGGCAGCCGAGATGTTGTTGGACACGGTGACTGTCACCATGTACGAGCCTACATCCCAATAGGTGAATGTGGCCTCAGGGGCCCCAATGCAGGGTGCATCCTCAGTGCCAAAGTCCCAGGTATAGCGGTAGAGGAACGGCGGCCAGGCGTGGGCCACCAGCTGGGCCTCATCTCCAAGCCGCACAAACTGCCTCTCAGGAAGCAAGGTGACATTGCCCACCTCGGGCTCCACACACACACTGGTGAAGTAATGTGCTTTGTTCACACGGCTTGACAAGATGAGCACCAGGGGAAACGTGCCACTCTGCGTGAAGTTGTGAATCACAGTTGGGTCCCCCCAGATGGTAGTGTTGGATGAGCCATCCCCAAAGGTCCAGTCGAAGACATAGTGGGCAGGATCCCCAGTGACGTGGGCCGTGAGCTGGGCCTGCGGTTGCACTGGTATGCAGGCCACAGGGTCAATCCACAACACCTCCAGGACAAACACCTGTACTGGCAGGCTCTGGGCTAGGTGGCCGGCTGGGCTAGACACGTCCACGGTCACCGTGTAGTTCCGAGCCTGCAAGTACACGTGCTCTACTACAGCCTCAGGGCCCGTGAGCACTGTACCATCCCCCATATCAAAAGTCCACGTGATATTGTCACCTGACTCCAGCGCAGCACTGACCACCACAGGCGTGCCCTGCTCCACAGCTGAACTCAGGCTCACACTCAGGCCACGGAGCTCCTCAAACACACGGACATCAGTGCATGCCACCGTGCTACTCACTGTGTTGTTGACCTCCAGGCAGATGTGGTACATGCCCCTCAAGGTGTATACGTGGTTGACCACTGGCTGGTGATAAGTCACAGTTGGGGAGCCATCCCCAAAGTCCCACGTGTATAGGATGCTCCCAGGTGAGGGCAGTGGGTGCGGGGAGAAGGTGACAGGCTGGCCAGTCACCAGGACAGGGCTACCCACAGCCACAGCCACGGCAGGTAGAATGGCGCGCACACTCACAGGCACCAGCTGCGTCAAGTTCTCGAAGGCGTTGGACACAAGCAGGGTCAAATTGTACTCACCTAGGGGACAGGCCCAGAGTGGGAATTGCGCTGTGGCCACTATACTGCCTGCTCAGCACAATCCCTCCCTAACCCAGTTCACAATCCCTCTTTGTGAGGGCTGCTGTGCACAGGAGCCTCTTAGGAGGGCAGAGTAGGGCCATGGTCAAAATGGAAAGAATGCCCTTGGGTCCCACCCGAGGGGTCCTTGCAGCGAAGTGTGTGTGGGATGCCATCAACACAGGGCAAGACACAGGGCTGCAGCAGAAGTGGGATGAGGAACAGACTGTCTCTAAGTATGACTTCACTTGGGTTAACAGAGTGAGTGCCAGTGCAAAGCCAGGATCACAGAGGCCCTGCTATTTACTTTGCATTCTGTGTGAGACTTCTGGAATTTTAAACAGTAACCCCCCTTCTCTCCAAAATAAGTCTCAGAGAAAGAGTCAGAAGGGTCCAGTTTCCTATCAGCAGATTCAAATCACAGGGTCCAGTGACCTAGTCCATCCCTTATCTCTAGCCACCCCTCTCACGCTAAGGCCCTAGGCCATAAACCCAAGCTGGCTCAAAGGGACCTGCTCCTAAGGCAGGGCTTGCCCAGTGGGGGCCAGCAGGTGGCAGGCCCGCCCTCACCTGGGATGGTATAGGTGTGAGTGGTGTTGTGCTCCACTAGCACCTGGGCCACCATGGGATCTGGGACCTGGAAGGACTCGTTGTATGGAGGCTTGAACTGGCCGATCACCTGCTCCCCATCTCCAAAGGTCCACCTGCCAGGGCAGCAGGCAGGCAGTGAGCATCTGGGAGGATGAGTGGGACGGGCTGGCTGCTCCGATGGGGGGCCACCCACTGGCCTGGCTATAGTCGCTCTTTCCTTGTACCTTCATTCAGGAGACCACCCAGCCCAGCTGCAGCTCCCACCCCCCCACAGATCCTATGTACCCAGCACCTCCTGACAGATAAGGTAGGAACTGGGAAGCGGATGCTAGGGGAGAACCTGGCACCCCTGCTACCTGCTGGGCCCAGTATACTCACAGAAAGGCCACCTCCACGGCCGAGTCCACTAGCACGTCAGCTGCCAGCACCAGCGTGGCATTGGGGGGCAGCACAGGCGGCACTGCAGACACCCGTAGGCCCTGCATCCTATGCATCCGCTCCACGGTGACATTGTAGTTCACAGTGACATTGCTCACATGGTTGGTGGCTGTCAGCTGTGGAGGCAGATGGTGGCGATCAGGCGGCCAGAGGGCCTCAAGGCAGAATGGGCAAAGCTCCACCCTGCACTCACCACTGGCTACCACAGGATCATCAGGAGCAAAGCAGAACAGAAAAAGGCAAGGGCAAGCATGGACATCTGCCCAACTACTGCCCCTTCCTGCGCCCTTTACCCACCGAGAGCTTGAAGACGGCAGCGCTCTGGTAGATGACATTGAAGACCACATTGTGGAAAGTCAATGACTGCTTGTCATCAATGGTCCAGCGGAAGACCACGTCTGAGCCAGCCTCCACCATGGGGCTATACCTCTGAGGAAAGGGCACATCGTCAGCCAATAGTGACTCTGCCCCAGCACCGGGTCTTTGGAAGAGCAACTCTGCCCTCAACCCATGTCTACCAGGCTGGATACACCTCCCTGTGGGGCTTCCTGGGATAGGACTTGAAGACACTGTGGGGGAAAGGGAAGGCAAGAATGGGGAGGAGAACCCAGGGCCCACCCTCAACTGGGAAGCCACATGGTATGGGGCTGTGCTTGGGCTTAGTCACACCTTGACCTCTCTGTACCTTAGTTTCCCCACCTGTCATATCTAAATCTGCACACCCCTTCCAGGACTCCTGCTCAGGACAGCAGGACAACACAGTGCCATTTGGGAGGGCACATGAGTCTGAATGGGCCTCATGGCTGGATATTTACTTGCATCGCCTGATAGAACAGGTGTGAACAGGTGTGACTAGGTAAGCTGGGGACACAACTGTACAGTGGCAGAGCTGTCAGAAACAGCACTTCCAAAGGCCCCTGTGCAAAGGTGCAGAGCTGGTGGCTGCCTTGTTCACGGTGGGCACCCTAGGCTAGGGACAATCCCTTCCCAGAGAAGCCTTGATGTGCCCAGGTGGCATCAGACCCCACCTCAAAAAGTGCTCAAGGTCCTGAAAACACACCCAGGGTTAATGAGTTCAGAGGTGCACAAAGAGTTCCACAATTTGTTTCTTGAAATGCAAGAGTGGAAAGAAACATTTTCAGAGCCACTCTTCTAGCAGTAACTTTTCAGTAATCTAGGAATAAATGACCACCTAACAGGACCTGCCCATTACCTAACCAAGCTCTTTCATAACCGGGGAGGGGACACTCTCTGCATGGGCACCTTATCTCATGAGAGGTCGGGCAGACCCACTGGCCACACTCACCACCAGGACGCCCTGCAGCACACGGGCATCGGGGCTGGGCGTGGCTCGGAGGCCACAGATGGGCTCCTCCACCTTCACCCATAGGCTGAGGTTGGCCCGGCTGGCGCTGTTCTCCACCACAACCTCCACTGCATGCTCGCCCTCACTGAGCCTGGGCAGTGCCAACACTGAGAACAGGGTGTTGTTGGCCTCATGGGCACAGCTTGGCACCAGGGCAGCCACTGATTCAGGGCAGGCAGCCTCGAAGGGTGCACTGATGTTGCCTCCGGGCCAGCGCACTGTGGCTGTAGCATTGGCACCGGAGTCTACCTGGAGCACCAAGGCCGAGCCATTGGTGGACATGTAGAGGAGGCCATCATGGGGGATGGGGTGGACAACTCGCAGCCCAGCCACCGGGGAGAGCACATCAAAGCTGCAGGATAGGTTCCACCTAGACACGCTGTTGCCCACTGAGGCCCGGACCTCATAGCGTCCCGGCTGCTCCAGCCCCGGGTTGGGTCTGAGGCCCAGCAGGGGGGTGACCCGTTCCGTGGCAGTGAGCAGCCGCAGGGCACAGGTCTGGCCTGCCCGGCTGGCCTCCAGCTGGGTGGGCAGGCAGGCCAGCCAGGCCGAGGCATTAGTAGAGAGGTATGGGGCCTCAGTGCCAGAGTGGCCAAGTGCTGGGGTACAGCGCAGGAAGGCACCTGGGCCGGCATCATGCTGTAAACCTATGAGGTCACCAGGGAGCAGGGGGCCATCCTGGCCATGGAAGGCAACCTACAGGAGAAGGAGGTGGGGCTGCGTCAGGTCCTCACAGTGGGCCACCTCTGGTCAAGGGCCTGCAGAAAAGCTCTGGACCAGGGACTCTAACAGGCAGGCGGGATCCTCCCAGGGTAACCCAGAGTCACTCCTCCATATGGATGTCAACACTCATCAGTCACTCACACTCCACCATACTTCATAGAGGCCCCCAAGCACTCATGGTGGGGACAGAAGGATAGTCTCAGACAAACAGAATATGCACAAGGCAAACAGAGAGAATGCAGGGAGGGGTGGGGCTTCCCCAGACAAGGGAGGGACCTCTGAGGGACGCTGCAGCAAAGACTTGAAGGACAGGAAGGAGCAGGACAAGCCAAGAGACATTTAGAGTCCTCCTTAGAAAGCACAGGAAGTATAAAGGTCCTAGGGCGGGGAGCTTTTGTGTTGGGTAATGAACACAGGCTCCAAGGCCATAGGTGTGCAGGTGGCCTAGTGGACTATGAGAAAGAATCTGCATTTTGTCTGTGTTTAATGGGGAGACCCAGACCTCAGGTGGCTGAGGGGGAGGCAGATGGCACCCAGGCCAGTGACACGCACCGAGTATTGGGCGGGGGGACCCGCAGGCACAGAGAAGAGGAACTCCCTCCACAGTGTGTAGGAGGCCTGTGGGAGCCCTGGCCCTGATGTGGACCCATTGGCACAGGCCCAAGGATGGCAGGGGGTGTCCAGTGGCAGGCAGATGTTGGATCGGGGGCACCAGAGACCCTCTGGTGTGCACTCAGGAGCCAGCTCAGTCTTGTTCTCCAGGGACCTACTCTCAGGCTCGCTGCTGTTTTCTGGGGCCCCTGTGAGGAGAGGAAGGGTGTCACAGGTCCTGATTTGCTAACAGGCCATAGGCAGGGACCTCCACTACTACATGAGGCCCTACCAGGAAGGACCTCTGGCCTCTACCATCATTTCCCTACCCCTCCCAACACCAGGCCAGCTGACTGACTCGGGAGAACCCCCCACCCAGGCAAGCCCTACCCAATCTGTCCTTGGAATCCTGAGCATGAGTCAGTGTCTCTGTGGACCCCGTTTTGTCCACCTCGAGGCTGGAGACCAGTCCAGTGGCCAAGGGACCAGCAGACATAACAGTGCAGAGACACAACTCAAGCCCCCCAACTCCCACCACCAAGACAGAGTCCCACCTGCTCCTCCCATGGGCCGATACACCTGTAGCCTCATCTGGGCGGGCTGGCCGAGCTCCTGGGTTCCAAACTCGGCAGTGGTGAGGAAGGCTTCATGGCTCAGGCCCAGGCCAGGGAACACCATCACCTGGTAGGGGGAAGGGGGATGAGGAGGGTAGGAGGTGGGGGTTGGTGTGCTCAGCCCCACAAACCCTGGCCCTTAGCCCCCTCCAGCCAAGAGGGGAAGGAGTCATCATATGGGACTTTACAAGGTCCCCGACACATTTCACTAGGGAGGAAAAGTCAGGTCAAAATCATCTGTGAGCGGCAGAACCCCCACCATGTTTTGTTTCTTGTTTTAATATGTCTTTATTGATTTGAGAGAGAGGAAGGGAGAGGAAGAGAGGAAGAGAGGAAGATAGAAACATCAATGATGAGAGTCATTGATCAGCTGCCTCCTGCACACCCCCGACTGGGGATCGAGCCCGCAACCCGGGCATGTGCCCTGACCAGGAATTGAACTGCGATCTCCTGGATCCTAGGTAGATGCTCAACCGCTGAGCCACGCCTGGCCGGGCCCCACCATGTTTTTTTTTTTTTTAAATCCACAGACAGAGAGAAAAGGCTCAGGAGCTCAGAGTTCTCCTGGAAACCAGGCCAGGGGTTCTCTTCCCTACACAACTGGAGGGTTTTCTAAAATACCTCTACTGGCACATAGGAAATGAAGAGAGCCCAGAAAAGCCCTTGCCATTTTGGCTCAGTAGTAGAGTGTCCACCCATGGAACAACGGGTCGTGGGTTTAATTCCTGGTCAAGGGCACGTACATGGTTGCAGGTTCAATCCCCTTGATGTCTCTCTCTCCCCTCCCCCTTCCTTCCACTCTGTCTTCAAAATCAATGGAAAAAATATCCTCGAGTGAGAATTTTTAAAAAAGGCCCAGAAAAAAAGCAGCTTGTTTTTTTAAAGAGACACACAGTAGCCAGAGTAAGGGTGATCTCCAAACTGTATCCAGGAGCAGGATCTTGGCTGGCCTACCTCGATGGGCTCCTGGGGGGCAGAGAGGGCCTCTTGCTGTACCAAGGGGCTCAGTGGTCCTTGCAGGTCTCCGCTGGGCGCCCCCATGAGGAAGTTCTCTGAATCCCACACAGGGCCTGGGGTGGCAAGTATGCAATGAGGTGCTGGTCCCAGGCCAAAGAGGAGAGTGAAAGGGGCCAGGGCAGGACTGAGCCACCTGGCGGCAGTGCCCCAGCTTCCTCCATTTTCTCTGTTTCCTTCAGTGTACTCCCAGCCCAGCACAACAGCAAACACCTAATGAACACTGACTGGCTAAGAAAGGAGCCTGGGGGGAAGGGAGAGGGGGCACTGTCCTGGTCAAGGGTAGGAGGAGCTCCGGGGTGGCCATGAGACTGTGTTTTTTGGAAATTGTCCTGGTCCAGGGCAGAAGGCACTCCCCAGCCCCATAGCAGCCCCAGCATACCTCCAGGCCGCAGCTCACAGACGTAGCTGTGCGGTGCTGAGCAAAGGTCCGTGTTGCACTGCCCAGCAGGCCCCAGCCGCACACAGCGCTCCGCAGTGGCGGGATGTGGCTCCCCAGGTAGCCAGTTCTGGCAGCTCTCCAGGCTGAAAGCCTCACCCCGAGGCAATGGGCCTGCCTCAGCGCCCTCCACAGCCGAGAAGCCGATCCACACGTCCAGACCCCTGCGGATGATGGGGGCGAGGACTCAGGGGGTTTCCCAAAGATAAGAACCCCTCTATTCATCCTCTCTCTGGGGGCAGGCTTCTCACAGCAGCCCCTCAGGTGGGCCCTGCCCCTGCTCTCCAAATGGGGATACCAAGGCTCAGAGACATGACCTGGAAAGCAAAGCCCACAGTAGTACCCATCCAGCCGCCCACACCATGGGGCTAGGGGCCCAGCCAAGGGACCTCGCCTCAAGCAGACCCTCACTGTGTCATGCGGGGAGGCCCAGGGTACGGCATTTGCGGACCAAGACACCCACACATCAGTCCCCAAAGGGCTATTCTCCACAGCTCTGCCAAGGTAGGAAGACCCTATTAGAGGCAAAGATTCTAGACACATAGATAGGGATGGACACAGGGACAGACAGAAGGATAGGGATAGGCAGAGGTACAGGGACAGACACAGTGACAAGCAAAGGAACAGGGACAGACAGAGAGAGAAAAATGAGAGTTGTGGTCAGAGCCAGGCACTGGGGCCAAGCATGTTAACTGGGTAACCTTGGGTAAGGGCTTTGACTACTCTGGGCCTCAACTGATTTCCCCTTCTGCATACTGAGGATGACCAGGGTGTTATTTCACAGTCCAACTGGGCTCTTCCCACACAGGGGATCCAGGAGGTGAGAATCCACCCCCCCCCCCAACAGCCAGCCTTGGCAGGCACTGAGGCCTCTCCAGTTACTCCCACCTCTCCTGACTCTCAAATCCTTCCCCCAACACAGTGTTCTGCACCCCCACACAACCTCCCAGCCTCTCAGGGGTGGGGGCAGGCACCTGGTAACCCGGGAAACCAGGAAATTCTGGATGGCAGGACTGTCCACCATGGCCAGGGCGGCCCCAGACCAGTCCCGGCACTGCTCCTGTGCCTGCAGCCAGGCTGCCTTCTCTGCTACTAGGCGATAGCAGTGCCCGTTACCAGGGAAGATCTCGGTGTCGGAGGGACAGAAAGGATGCACCACTGGGGGCAGGAAGGGAAAGAGACAGGGCATTAATGTGTGCCCACCTGGGACTCTGCCTCACCCACCCCTGACTCTGGAGTGAGAAACAGGAGTGGTGACCCAAACCCAGGGAAGCACCCACCTTGGGCCGGCTCCTCGCCCAGGGCCACGATGCTGTAGGTGGCCTCAAGGCCTGAACCACCAAGATTTCTGACACTGAGCTCAAGGGTCTCATTGCTGTGCAGGGAGGCCGGACACATGAGCTCCAGGGCAGTGGGAGCTGCTTCCACCTGCACCTCTGTCCCCAGCTGGGTTAAGCCAGCCCCCAGGACCAGCACTGCTGTCACGTGATAGTGCCCAGGCAGCACATAGTGGTGAGTGCTGGCAGGACCAGCAACGTCCACCTCGGGGGAGCTGTCGCCAAAGTCCCAGTGTGTGGAGCTGACAGGCAGCAAGGCAGTGACATGGAAGGCTGCTGGCTGGCCAGAGGCCAGGGGTCCTTGGGGCCCCACCAGGGCAGCCCCTGGGGAGGCAGGGAATACATTCTGGAGGATGGTAGGGCCCCCACAGGCAGGGACAGGGGACAGTGGGGGGTTGGAGCAAAAGGGTAGGCAGGCAGAAGAGGTGTTGGGAGGATGGGCAGCCCCACACAGGCAGTGGCCCTGCTCTGAGAGGGCGGCGAGGTCCTGGCCAGTGGAAAAGCAGAAGGCACTGCAGGTCTCGGGCACCAGCGGACCCTCATGAGCAGCTGAGAAGGCCACCAGCACCATGGCACCTGAGCTGTTGTTGGGGAGGCAGGCAACATACTTCTCACCTGGAAGGGGCAGATGGCTGCCTCTCAGCCCCCATTCTAGATCTCAGATCACCCCACCCCAACCCACCACTGGTCTTCCCCTCACCCCTCCCACACTGTCTCCCTGGTCCAGAGGGCCTTCCTGACCCAGTCAGTCTGTCACAGCCCTGTTCCCCAGGTCCCCATCTACTGCCCCACAAGCTGGCAACCCCCTGAGCACCTGTGGGATCTCCGCTTGGCAGGGATGCACCACAGGGAAAAACCAAGCTGGCTCCACCCACACTCACCACAGCCACTGTCAGACAAGGGGACTCGAAGGAAGGGTAGGCCAGCCAGGGGGCCAGGCCCCGCACAAATGGCAGCCTCTGGCTGCACCACACGAACCCGCTGCTCCTCTGCCCAGCGTGGCAGCCAAGCTAGACCACAGTCACACTCCAATGGGTTCCCACTCAGGTTTCTGTGGGAGGGGCAGGCCCAGGCACTCAGCGTATAGCAAGTATAGGGGACCAGGCCTGGCCTTGAGGAGGGGTCTGCGCCGGCCTTATCCCAGGGAGATCAGCCCCTCCCCACTGCCCCCAAAAAGCAAACAAATGGCCACCCAGGGTATGGTCTCAAACTAGGAAGGAGGTATGAAGGCCAGGTCAAGAGGGTAGGGTGTTGTTGGGGGATCATGGGCCCAGCCACTGATACCAGTCAAAAACAATGCAACTTACATTTCACTTAAATTAAATAAATTAGCAAATGTTCCTTCTTCTAATGTAGAAATCTTATTGTTGCTTATGTCCCTGAAAAAAGGGGGGATTCAGCAGGGTTTGAGTGATGCCCCCATAACCACAATGGTGGAAAGCTGCCACCACCTGCCCACCCGTGGATTTCCACAGCTGAGCCAAAGGGGACACTCACAACTCCGTCAGCGCTGAGAGATTCGCCAGGAGCCCAACATCCAGCGCCCGGAGCAGGTTGTAGGAGACGTCTCTGGGAAACAAAGTAGCCATAGATCAGCACTGGATCCCTGGGCCACCCTTAGCCCATCCTGGAAGCTCCCAGTACCCCCAAGCTCCCTATTCCCAGGGGGAGAACAGAGAATCAGAATGAACTCTCGCCCGGCCAGTGCGGCTCAGCGGTTGAGCATCAACCTATGATCCAGGAGATCGAAGTTTGATTCCTGATCAGGGCACATGCCCGGGTTGCGGGCTCGGTCCCCAGTGGGGGGCGTGCAGAAGGCAGCCAATCAATGACTCTCTTATCATTGATGTTTCTCTCTCTTTCTCCCTCTCCCTTCCTCTCTCTGAAATCAATGAAGATATATTTAAAAAAAAAAAAATGCTCACCTTGGCTTAATATTTAAAAAGAAAAAGAAAAAGACAGGAATGACACAATAGGACATGCTCTTTAGCCAACAATCCCACTTTCCCTCCCAGCCCAAAGGTGGAGATCACAGTCTCCCCTGCCCATTTATCTCCTGGGACAGAGACACCCAGACACCTCCGGTCACCTGACCCACCCCCACCCTCCTCATCCTCCCCCCAGGCCCCCACAGGTCTGTGTAACCCCCACCATAGTCTCCAAATGAATGAGACCTTGGCTTCCCACCAATAAGCCTCTGCCCTCTGATTTCTCAGAACGCCTCTCACCAGCCCTGTCTTCCCACCAGTGACCACCCAGTCAGGCAGAGACCGGGGATCCATCAATGCCTCTTCCAGGCCTGCCAACCCAGCTCCTAAAACACTCAGCCTCCCCCACCCCACCCCAGCTACAGCCTGGTCCAAACCCCCTTTCCTGGCACCTGCCCCACTTCCAGGGCCCCTCCTACCCAAGGGTGGGAGTGTCCTGAAGCCCAGCTCCCATCAGTCACCCTCTGGAATGGGCCCTTTCTCCAGCCTGCTCTGACCACAGCAGGAGCTTAGTAAGGATGGGTTGGTGTGAAACAAGGTCCTCCTGGGAGCTGAGACACTGAATAGCAGCCCAGGTCCCTGGGCCTCCACACACACAGGCCCCAAGGACATGGGTGTGAGGGGGAGACAGGGTCCCAGGGCTTGGCAGACTGTGACACCTGGCATAATCCACCTACTCAGCTCACAATGACCAGGACCACCTCTGGAACCAGGCTCAGGAAATTACCCCCTCCCAGCATGACCACTGCTCCTCCCTGGAGACCTGCTGGCCACCAATGCTTGAATACTACCTACCAAGGCCGGGCTGGAGGCCGGGTCTCAGTTAAGATGCTTCCATTATCCTGTCTCTCAACATAGCCAGGGGGCTACCTAAGAAGATTTTGGAGGGGCACCACTGGCTTTAAGTGACCAATGCAGGGAGCTGGGCCCAGATGGGATCCTGTCACCCTGTGGCTTCCACTAAGACAATGTGGGGATTTGAACTGTGGATACAATCAGTTAACCCTTGGAGCCCAGTCTCTCTCTCTCTGCAAAGTGTGGTAGCCATCCAGGGACTCAATGAGCAGACAGCACATGAACATGAAGAGTTCCACTGAGCCTCAGCCTGCCTGGGGTGGGGGACAGGCCACGGGCAGCCTCAGTAGGTTACAGGCAGTAGGTGAGCAAGACCATGGTCCTCCAGTGAATCGAGCTCCACAAAAGGGGCTGTGAGAGGAACTACAAACACGGTCAAATGGGCCAGGCAGGTTCTGCTCTGGAGAATGTGTTTGTTACTCTGCACCCCTTTCAGCGCTTTCTTTAGTTCTCAGTTTGAATAGTTGGGGAGAGGGGGCTGCATTTCGCACCCATGTTTCTCCTGCCTTTGTGTGCTGAGAGGTGGTGCCAAGCCACTTTGCTGATAGGCTTAGGGCTCTCAAACTAAATCACGTCTCATGTCACAGGTGAGGGGGAAAGAATGTCTGGGCTTCTCAATGTGTGTGGCTATACTGGTTCCCAAAGCAGTCAAGTTCGAAGAGCAGGGAGGTTCTCCCAGCAGTGGAACCTGTGCAAGACGACTGGGGTCCCACAGGGCGGGGAGGAACTCACTGGTGGGTCAGAGCTCCTGTTGGGACCAGAAAGGGACAGGGCTCCAACCAGGGGGACCTATAGCAGCCCCATTACTGCTCTGACCAAGTGGCCCAACCAGGCAAGATGCCAGAACACCTAACTAGGCAAGGTTCTCCTCTTAGCAAGAAGGTCAAATGGCAGTGCAGGTGCCAGCTCACAGTCATGCCACTCACCACCCTGAGAGCCTGACTGCTTTGGGAACCAGTATAGCCACACACATTGAGAGGCCCAGACGTTCTTTCCCCCTCACCTGTGACATGAGACATGATTTAGTTTGAGAGCCCTAAGCCCATCAGCAATGTGGCTTGGCACCACCTCTCAGCACACAAAGGCAGGAGAAACATGGGTGCGAAATGCAGCCCCCTCTCCCCAACTATTCAAACTGAGAACTAAAGCAAGCGCTGAAAGGGGGTGCAGAGTAACAAAACCATTCTCGAGAGCAGGCAGGCACCCTAGATATTCCAAATTCTCATTCTGCTCTTGAAGTGGAAGCTTCGGTGCAGAGGAGACAGACAGGCTGCCCGAGGAGGCCTGGAACAGGGGCTGAGGCACGACACAGGGCCAGGAGAGGGGGCTTCAGAGGGGAGCAGATGGCGAGAGGGTGGGCAAGGGTAGTCAGAAGCCACTCCAGCCAAGGAGTTCAGGGAAGCCTGGCCTTCTCCACTCCAAGAAGTGGCACTGTGGGCTCAGGGTCAGATCCCTGCCATGCCTCATCTGAGCTGGGTGCCTCACCACTCTCACTGAGATTTGAGGTTTCCTATCTAGAAATGGGAGGGGGGGGGGGTACTTGCACATACAGGTCTGTTTTCCCCAAGGGCTGTGGGACAGGGGCCCATGCACAGAGAGTGGGTTCCAAAGAACTCCAGGAGCAGAAGCCTTTGTGCACCGGGGACATGGGAACAGGATCTCTGGCAGGGTCACCTCTGCTCTCCCAAACTGAGCCTAGTTTCCCCGTTCCCTCCTGCACGAAGGTGGGAGGCAGCTTTTTCCTTTCAGTCTGGCAGCTGCCATCAGGTAAGCCCAGGTAAGTGCTCAAAAGTGGGTCCAGGAGCCATGGAGGGGGAATATGCTTTCTTTTAGGGGGCACAGTGGGCAGCACTGCCCATCGCTGCACTCAGTATACACTGGGAAGGGTGGGAACAGAGAGGATACTGGAGTGGAGGTCACTGGAGGGGTCATGGGGGAGGGTCTTGAAGGGGGAGTCATTAGAAGGGGACATGGGTAGAGTCCTCACCCAGCCCCAGGGCCCCGAGGCCCTGAACAGCCACTTTCCACATCTCCATCTGCTTTTGCCATCACTCTTCTGGGGGAACGCCAAGGACACGGGCCAGCCTCATCCCCTCTCCAGCCCCTCGGCTTCCTCTGCACCCCCAGGTGATGTCATCGCAATCTGACTCCCTGCCCCCACACTGAGTTCCCCCACAGTCCTGCAAAAGTGGGGGGAGAACGACACAGGAGGGGGGACCGACAGGATACAGCAGCCCCAAGAAGCCGCTTACAGGAAGCCCACACAGTGGGCAGAAGCAGCAGAGGCTGGCCGAGCAGGGCAGCAAACAGCCCCACGGGAGGAGAGCCAGCAGCCTGGCTGGACAGCACCCTGAGAAATCCTAGGCCAAGCAGGGCCCACCCTGAGCCAGCTGGACCATCCCAGGTTCCTGTAAACCCCAAGCCAGCAACTTCCAGAGATGCCAAGGCTGGAGAGATCAGGCAGATAGGGGGTGTGTGTGGGGGGGTGACCTGGGGATAGGCACACACCCACAACAGCACAAGACATGTGTCACCTCCCTGGGCACAAGGGATAGGGCTGGGAGGGGCTCCATTGCCTGCAGCACTGAACACCAACCCCACAGAGATAGGGACTCTCACTCCCAGCCTGTCCCTTCTGCTGTTCCCTCTCCTGCTCGAAGACAGGAAAGTGTGTTGGAGGAGGAGGGAAGATCCCTGGTCTACCCCCCACACCTGGGCCCTCTTTCTCCTCCCCCAACAGTGCCCCAGCAGTCACTGGGGAGCCCAGTCTGTCCCCACGCAGGGGTAGTCCCAACCCCCCCGCCTTCTAAGTCAGACATTCTCGAGGGGAGGACCATTAGCTTCCCCTGGGCCTGCATCCTTGTCTTCAGGGTTTGGGCACCCAATGGCACATCCCTGTGCCTCTGGCTTTAATATTTTCTGCTCCAAGCAAGAGTGACGATGGGGTGAGGGAAGCAGGGGTTGGGGGGATCCCTGCTTCCACCACCAAGCTGGAGGTACCCAGAAGAAGGTGCTAAGCGCCCTCCCAATCCAATGGACAAAGGCAGCTCCCCCTGCCCTACCCACACAGGACTCTGCCCCTGCTCACATCCCAGGCCTCACAGTGTGGAGAGGAGGCAGTAGAGGGATGGGGGGAGAGAGGGGAAGGGAGAAGAAAGGGAGGGGAGGGAGTCCCAGGGCCAGAGCAGAAAGAGATGGAAAGGGACTCTGAGTGTAAAGGTGAGTGGGCTGGTAGAGAGAAGGCCAAGGAGAGAGGGTCACTATGACATCAGTTCTGGAATGTTCCCTGGGTTGTTCCAAGGGCAGTCCCTTTTAGAGCTGAGGAAACAAAGCCCCCAGACAAGCCGGGAAGCTGCCCTGCAGCCCAGAGCTGCCTAAGTTTCCTCCTCTGCCAAGGAGGGGAGTGGCCTGGGTGCCTGCTCTCCAGTCCAGAGCTCCCCAGTCCAGATGCCGGGCGAGGTCTGGGGGCCAGTCGGAGCCCCCAAGGAAACATCTGCACATTCCAGACACATGTGGTCAGCGGCGGGGGCGAGTGCCAGGCCCCAGCCCAGCACCCCCACCCCAGTGCTGGCCGCTGCTCTGGATACAGGGCTTGAGGGGAATGGGCTCCAGAAGGGCCGCCTGCACGTTATGTAACCTGCTCCTCCCAAGCCAGCAGCTGCCTCCTCCCTCTGACAGGACAGGACAGCACAGCAATAGCAGAAGAAGGCATCCTACTCCCCATCCAGTGCCCAAGGCTCAGGCTCCTCCCTCCAACCTGAGCCCTCAGGGCTCCTGGAAATACAGCCTCAGTGGGCCTTGCTGAGCCAGCCTGTCCTCTCCCTGGAGGTCCCACAGACTCCAGGGAGAAACAGGTTCCCCTCAGCCCAGCAAGGGGAATGCCAAACAAGGTCCCTGAAGCCAGGCTTAGGCAGAAGGGAAGAAAGGCTACAGTGCTGCTCCTGGGCCCCTCAGGGGACCCCTGCCCCCACTTCAGCCCTCAGGCCAGGTAGTGCCACCCAACTGCCACCTCTTCACCTCACTAATGTCTCCTTTTAGCACTGGGAACAGGCAGTCAGGAGCCCAGTGCCTGCGCCGGTTTGAATCTAATAACCTCACTGTTTTCATTCCCTTCTATTTATGGAGAGTAAGGCTGGCTTCCAGGGCCGGAAATGATGACGTTTAAATTAATGAATTCAAGTTTAGGCGAGAGAGCTGATTTGAAGAAAAACATGTGGAGGGGATCAGCTGGGGAGGTGGGCAGGAGGAAGGCCTGCCACCTTGGTTCTGTGCCCAAGCACCCGACCCCACCTGGCTCTAAACCAGGGTGCAGAGAATCAGCAAGGGGAGCAGGGGATGTCTCAGCCTTGAAGACTAGAGGGAAAGGCCTGTGTGAAAGCCCTCCACAGCCTCTTAGCCCCAGGGCATGGAACAGGGCAGTGCCCACATCACAGAGTGTTTTGTGCTGCTCCCTCAAGGAGCTTTGCCATCCTATTACTAAACTGTCACCAGCATGAGCCATGGGTGTCTGGTGCAGTAACACCAACTGGCTAGGATCCCCCTGGGACCACAGGCAAGGATAGGGAAGGGAGCCTCTAGAAGGAGATGAAGCTTTTCAGTGTCCTCCACACAGCACAACCCTGAGGAGATGCATTCAGAGATCAGGTGCTGTCAGGGCACTAACAGACCAGGGTCGGGGCCAGGGGCTGAGAAGGAGGGGGCCCGCCCAGGAGAGGCCCGCCTAGCTCACCCTTCCAGCCAGGGAGTTGGGGCCTCCCTTCCAGGGTAATGGGAGGAAAAGAACCAACACCTGGGTGCCCCCCAGGCACTGCACTCAACTGGTATGTCCCTCTGCACGCTGGCCTGTCACAGCCAGCCAGAGCAGGGGCTGCACCATCCCTCTACAGATGAGACTGCTGAGGCTCGGGGAGCCACCATCCTCACCCCATCACCTCCTCAGAATCTGAAGGAGGAGAAAGGCAGCTGGGGCTCATCCTACCCTGGCCCGGGAGCCAGCACAGGGCCTCTGGCTTTCCAAGGGCAGACGCATCAGTCCAGCGTTGCCAGCAATCCCACCACCCACTTGGCTACTGGGCACAGCCAAAGGCATGACGCAACCTGACACCGGGGCTACAGAGCAGTTTGCAGGCGCGGGACGCTGGAGCCTCCGCTGGAGTCTCCCGTGCTGGTGCTGGTGCTGTTAGTCTTGCCCTGAGCCCTGGCCCTCATTCCCCACCTTGACTAGAAGGAAAGCTGGCTCTGCTCTGCCTCAGGACAAAGCCCTTTCCAGGGTGGCCCCACAGGATACAGGAGCGGGCTCCACACATTCCAGGCATGGGGGCTGCTAAAATCAGGAGACCCACACTTTGCCAGGCCTGGGTCCACGGGCTCCTAAGGGAGAGAAACAGCTCCGCCCACCTTGGCCCCCAAATGCAATCCCCTCCCTGACATCAGCAGCTGGGCATCGCGGGGCCCCTTGACGGAGATAGCTGCCAAGCCATAAGGAACGAGGTGTTCCGGGGAAAAAGGACATGAGCTGCATTTTCCAGCTGCCTTTCACTTGGCTGCGCCCCCGCCGCCTTGGCCAGCTGGAGACGCAGACACCCAGCACACAGGGCCAGGCTCCGGTGTGCCCGTGAGCCCAGACTCTGCACCACCCCAGACAGCGGCAGGGGAAACAGGAGGTTTTCATCCCAGAGCACTGGGCGGGCTGAGCCTACTGGGTCCTCACTGCTGGCACTGGCACCACACAGAGTTCCAGAAAGGAAAATGCGCATCTCCATCCAAAATGGCTTCTTCACTGGAAACCAAGCCCCAACCAGGGTCTCCACACTCCCTGCCCACCTGACATAGAGGAAGCAGGGACGGGTTAAGGGTGGGACCACATCTGGCAGTAAGGACTAGCTGGCTGTCACATGACGGCGGCCCCAATGCATGGCCTTTGAAGAGAAGACAAAGAGGTTCCAGTAGGAAGTCTACCAGGAGATGCCCTGGCTTTCGGTTCGGGGGGCAGGGGAGGGGGCGGTGAACTGCAGGCCAAGCTTGCAGAGAACTGGAAAGGGAAGCTGAGCCGGGAGGGGGGATGGAGGGATGGACAGCCAGGCGCACCTTCTTGGAAAGGGCCTGTATCAGTTAGCTCCCTCAGTGAAATCACAAGGGTGTGCATATGACAGCCGAGGTGGCAGCAGGGCCGTCATGCTGGGGGACACTGAACAGCTTACATGTGTGCTGGTTCCAAGGGCACCACATGATCAAGAACAAGGTGCTCAAGAGAGTTCATAGCACTCTGTTCACACCTCATAACTTCACTGTTACATAGCCCCACCTAAAATGCATCAAAAACAAAGGCTTAAAACTGAGATAAAAACACAAGAGGAACATGCCAGACCTAGGTGTGTTGAATCTCATGAGCTGTGTGGCTCTGAGTCAAAGGCACCCTCAGGGTCAGACTAAGCTTCTGAATGTGGGTCTCCCTGCCTGGGTGCTGAGGGATATGTAGGAGTCTGCCTGCTCAGACTCGTCTGTGTTTCTCCTATCTGCTGTGGCATTTGGTCTGAGCAACAAAGTCATGGGCACATGTGCACCAGCTCAGGGGCACTTCTCAGGCTTTGAGTTCTGTCTGCTCTGCTCAGTTCTGTCTCCTGCTGGCCAGTGCTCGGGACATAGTAATAGGCTCTGAGAACATGGAGAGAAGGGGATGGAGGGGGCCATTTTGGAACAGTTACAATTACTGGGACCACCAGCAACTGAGTCCCTTGGATGTACCATCCACTCTTACTTCTGAGGCCCCACAACCTCTTAAGATGTATCCACTCATGGTACCCATTTCACAGGCGAGGAAACTGAAGCTCAGAGAGGCTGAATGACTCAGCCAAGGTCATACAGGAAGTGTAGGAGCTGGGATATGAACCAGGTCTGACCCAGGGCCTGAATTACCTACTCCTGGGCTCCCATGCCTCCCTCCTAAAACCAAATAGGAAGTCAATAAAAAAGACCAGAATAGGAATGGCAGAGGGAGGTCTGAGGATGAGTTGGTGGGAAGGACAGGGCCAAGCAAGCAGCTGGGGCCTGAGCCCAGAGCCCAGAGCCCACTTTGTCCCACTGCCACCTCTATGTGGTTTATGAGCCAGGTTGCTGTTGCTGTACCCCAGGCCCCTGCATGCAGTTGTGGGGATG
This sequence comes from Miniopterus schreibersii, assembly GCF_964146895.1. NCBI lineage: Eukaryota > Metazoa > Chordata > Mammalia > Chiroptera > Miniopteridae > Miniopterus > Miniopterus schreibersii. The sequence goes on from NC_138103.1 coordinate 10,746,238, forward strand.
TGCCCCAAAGCATGCTGATGAAATCACCTCTCTGCCACAACACACCAGCCATGCGACCCCAGGAAGTGACTCAACCTCTGGGAGACCAGTGTCCTGGTCTGTAAAACGGGACCAAGAGTGGTTCTATCCCCATAGCACTGTGTGAGACACCGTGAGATAAAGGTCAGAAAGAGCCTAATACAGAGTCCAGCACTTGGCAACCTTAGAGGGAGAAGACAAAGCGGTGGTAGGTATTTCCTTCAGAGATTTGTTTTTTAATTCAGATGTAATTCATATACTATAAAGTTCACCCTTCTAAGGTATAAATTCAGTGGTTTAGTATATTCCCAAGGTTGTGCAGCCATCACCACTATCTAATTCCAGAACATTTTCATCACCACAAACAGAAACACCACTCTCCTTGACCAATATTCCCCAACCCCAATCCCCACCCTAGCTGTAGACACCACCAGTCTGCTTTCTGTCTCCATGAATTTGTCCATTCTGGACATTTCATATCAGTGGAAGCATTCAATATGTGACCTTCTGTGTCTGGCTTCTTTCACTCAGCATCAAGCTTTCAAGACTCACCCATGATTATAGCATGTGTCAGTATTCCATTTCTTTTTAAGGCTGAGTAATATTCCACTGTACCACATTCTGTTCATTCATCTGCTGATGGGATACTTGGGTTGTTTCCACCTTTGGCTACTGAGAAAGCTGCTATGAATATCTGTATACACACTGTTGTTGTTTTTGTTGTTTTTTAAGAATAGTTTATTGATTTTTTGAGAGAGAGGAAGGGAGAAGAGAGAAACATCAATGTGTGAGAGCATAACACTGACTGGCTGCCTCTTGCATGCCCCCTACCAGGGACCAAGACTGAAACCCAGGCATGTGCCCTGACAGGGAATTGAACCAGCAACTTTCAGGCGCATGGGATGACGCCCAACCAACTATGCCACACCGTCCAGAACTGTATACAAGTTTTTGTGAGGACATATGTTTCATTCCTCTTAGACAGATACCTGGAAGCAAAATTGCTATGGTACCTCTATGTTTACTCTTCTGTGGACCTGCCCGACTGTTTTCCAAAGGACTGCCCCTTTCTACATCCCCACCAGCAGTGGAGGAAGGTTCCAATTTTTCCACATCCTTGTCAATATTCATTATTGTCTGTCTTTTTGGTGTCCGTCACCCCAGTGGATGTCATCACTGTCGTTTGATTTGCATTTTCCTGAAAGCTAGACATTGAGCATCTATTCATGTGCTGATTGGTCATTTGTATATCTTTTTTGGAGATATGTCCGTTTGCCCATTTTTTAACTGGGTCATTTGTCTTTTTTGCATTGAGTCATAACGTTTTTTTATATATTCTGGTTACAAGTCCCTCATCAAATAGATGATTTGCACATGTTCTCCACCCTGCAGTCCCCATTCAGGGGACCATGTACAAGAGGCATGTGTGCCTGCCTGTCCACAGTTCTGGCAAATCTGCATTCTGTGTTTCATCAAGAAACTAACATTACACACACATTTATAGTCTGAATTCCCAAGTGCCAGCTGTCATGTGCAGCTCAGGGAATGTGAGGGTGAGACCAGCAGTGTGCAAGATACATGGGTCCCCCCAGTACCTTCTATCTCCACACAGCAGCCAGTGTTCTTTCTAGAAGACACACCAACCATGCCACTTCCCTCCTAGATCCTTCAACGCCGCCCCTACCTGCTCTCTCAATAAAGATCCCACCTCCCACCCCTCTATCTGAAACTGCCAGGTTATCCCCCTCTGTCTGGGATACTCTTGCCACTCCCTGGATAACTTCTGTGCAAGCAATGAATCTTGGCTTCAATGTCACTTACACTGGGGGTAAGTGGTCCCCTCCCCATTGTGTGTCTTTGGTTTAACATTGGCTCCCTCGTAACTGAGCCTCAGAAAGGCGGGTCTTGAAGACTCCTAGCCCAGGGCTGTCACACAGCAGTTGGGCCCTCTATATGCCCAGAGCTCACAGAGGGGACCCTCTGTTGCCAGGCCAGCCCGTAAGGCAGCAACACATGTGGCACCTGCAATCTAACATTACACACACACCAGGCCCAGAAGTTTGCTCACCTTACCTCACACACGTTCTGTGCAGATAACAGGGACTGAGCCTCCCCCACGCTCTCCTGTCATTTAGGGGTACAGGCAGGAAAGAGTGAGGCCCTGAGTACTCCTAGCCAACAAACGACCCTAAGGGCCCCAATATTTTAATCAGCAAACCAAGTCCCTATTGAGTCCCTGTTCCTAGCCTAGACCCAGACCCAAAACATGCACAAGACAGTACACAAAACTCAGAATGGGCCCCTGGCCAAAGTTAGCAGCACACAAATACCTGAGAAATGCTCGGCCAAAATCAACCACACTTGAAACTAACTGATTAACAGACCACACCTGGAGCAGCAGTGCTGTCACATCTAGAACTTTTTACGGTAATGAACATTCTATCTTTGTGCTGTCCTTTCCAACACAGTAGCCACTGGCCACAAATGGTTCTAGAGCACTTGAAATGTGACTTGCCACACAATGCAGCTCTGGACCCGACTATCAATCTACAGGAAACACAGGGTAGAGGGATACGCTGGATAATGCCATGGAGGTGACACAGAGGCACAACCCAATCCCAGGCACTGTCAAGCCAGTTTCTTCAACAAATTGCACAAGGAAAAAAAGAGATGAAGGGGAAATCTATGCACCAACAGAGACTTAAAAGACATCAACTAATTGCACTGTGTGGGCCTTATTTGGGTCCTAATTCAACTACGAAAAAAACCTGAGACAACCAAAATTTTGAACACAGTGGACATGTAATGGGATCAGGGACATACTCACTGTTGTAGGTATGATCATGGTGTTGCCATACACTCCAATGTGCTTACAGACCAAAGAATAGGAAGCTAGAATTTGGTTCAAAATGGGTGGGGGTGGGGGTAGGGGTGTGGAAGAGCAGATCAGGCCACAGGGCAATGGGTCCATGAGGTTCACCAGGCTATTCTGCTGACCTCTGTATATATTCAAATTCTCCATGATAAAGCTTTAAAAGTAGAGCAGCAGCATTTTGCTGAGTGACATCACAGTTTTCAGGCTGCCACCTCTGGGTTAACTCAAGAAAGGCTGGGGTCTAGGAGCCCCAAGAGTCCAGAGTACCACATGGGCCAGACTCTCACCCAGGTCTAGACGTGGCTGTCCTGCCACACCTCAGGCGGGCCGAGTCTCAAATAGAGGGGTAGCTGCAAGACTGATAACAGAGGCACCAAGCCTGAGCCTCCCAGAGGAGGTTGCCAGGTCCCTTGCACACGTACACCCTCGCCCAGAAGGCTCCCTGGCTTCTCCAAGCTCGGCCCTTCTCCCTTAGAGAAGGCTCACCTATCCCCCTCTCCCTGATGAGAGGGTTTGCAGGGTTGAGAGACAGAATGGCTGGGGCAGCCCAGAGTGCAGATGGGGAACCAGCGGGGGCCTCACCATCTGCACCCAAAGGCCCAGTTTCCCTTGGGTCCTCGCCCTCAGCCTTCTGGAAATCTCCCAGAAGCAGCTCGGGGTGTAAAGAAGAGCATGAAGTCTCTTCTATTCCCCATCCACCTTCGTCCCAGGGTCCTGTCACACACACTTAGAGGGGCCAACAGCCCTGGAATCCTGCCAGCTCAGGCGAGGCCAGGCTGCCAGCTCCCGAGACCTCCAAAACCCAGGAGCAGAGCCTAAGGAGACACATGCAAGGTAACAGGCCTGGGCTCCATCACTGTCTCCTAAAGCCTCCTGAGCATGGGCCTTCTGCAGGCCCATGCATTGTTTATTCCCTGGATAGTTCCTGGAGGCCAGCTGGGACTAGACAGCAGGAGCCAGGTCAGATCCCCAGCAGCTCCCAGCCCACCAAGGGACCAAAGTAATCTCACCCACAGCATCAAGAAACAAGGGATAGCCCGGCCAGTGTGGCTCAGCAGTTGAGTATCAACCTATGATCCAGGAGATCGTGGTTCAATTCCGGGTGGGGGCGCATGCCCAGGTTGCAGGCTTGATCCCCAGCAGGGGGCATGCAGGAGGCAGCCAATCAATGACTCTCATCATTGATCTTTCTCTCTCTCCCTCTCCCTTCCAGTCTCTTTCCACTCTCTGAAATCAATTTAAAACACATATTTTTTTAAAAAGAAGATGAAAGGGTGGGGGGGGGTCTGACACAACTATGTGAGCACTGGTAGCAGGCAGGAAGCTCATCTCCACAGAGACAGCAGAGATGGCAAATGTTTTAGTGGCCATGAAGCAAGCCAACAGGCTCAGTGCAGCCACCACAGCTCCTGGCTGGCTCTGGAAAACCTGCTCTTCCCCCACCTCCAAGTCTACCTGGCAAAGCCCCAAGAACATCTGGACTGCTTGGGAGAAGCACGCACCCCTACTTCCCCCCTCCAACACCCAAACACTGACGACCAGGCCCCCTAATTAAAGGTGACTGGAGTCACCCATGGAACTACTTTACAAAACTGAACACCAGGGCCCAACCCCAGACTTAACCTGTGGCCAAGGAGAGATGGAGTCCCGCCTTAGGTGCCTGGAAGTGCCCAAGAAATCCAAACGGGGCCATAAGGACATGGATCAGCAGACGCTAAGGCTGCACCTACCCCAGGGAAAACTGTCTGCAAATCTTGGTCTGCTGCAAACTTTTCATTCCAACTCTGGATCCTGAGCACCTCACAGTCAAACCCAGCTCTGCCATGTAGTGGCTATTACTTGGTACTTGTGCTTGGACAAGATGCATCACCTGCATCTCCATTTTCTCATCTGTAAAATGGGTGTCTTCACTGTACCTTCACCTCCAAGGGTTAGGGTGAAGGTTAAGCACGACAACCACAACCAGAGCTTGGCAGAGGACAATAGCTCTTTGGCGTTTTAAACCCCACCTACCCCGTTCCAAGGATAACATCAGAGCCCTAGACAGAACACTTGAGGTCCTTCAGGACCCCTGCCCACCTCCCATGGTGCCCCCACTCCCTCACACTTTCCCAGCAGCTGCCACACTGGGGTATACTCTACATTTACACACAACCAAGTCCAGTCTCCAGGTCTCTGCACACAGGGTTCCCTCCTCCCTTCCCCTAGACCCACCTTCCTGTCCATCCTTAAGTTTCAGGCCAATTATTACACATCCATCAAATCCTTGTCCAGACACCTCTAACGGGAAGCCTTCCCTGCCATCCCACACAGAGCTCTCCACCTCCTTGCTTCCTTCTGGGCTCTCAGGTGTTAGTTATTCCCTAGGCCCAATCCTATTAGGGTTTAAGTGTTTGCAGTCTCCGTTCAGAGACCGCCCCACCCCGCCCCCGCACGCGGCCACAGGCCCCCCATCAGCTCGCGTTTGCAGAGCCCCACCGGGTGGGATGTCTCCGCTTTCACAGAAACCGGGATTACTCTGTTTCCCTCTGGCCCACTCCAGGCGGGCTGACAGCCGGCCGCGGTCCCAGGTTTTCCTTATTTAGCTGGGCCGACCTCACTTCGCTGGAGCCTCGCCCTGGGAGAGGCCTGGCCCGCACTCCGTTTCCCCTTCTAGAGGCCGGGGACGCGCCCACGCCCTGCGAGCCTCGCCAGGCCGGCGGCCTGCCCGGCCGGGCCTCTCCCAGGAGGGTGCAGGCGCGCCGAGGCCTCCCCAAGTCCTGTGCCCCGCTAGGCCCCCACCGCCCCATTAGGTCCTCGCGCCCGCCCGGCGCCATGGCAACCACCCGGTCCGCATTGCGGGGCTCTGGGTTACTCACAGCGCGGTGGCGTCCGCGGGGATGCGCAGCGCGGGCCCGAGGGTCCGCAGTCCGCGGCCAGAGCAATTGACGCGGCAGGCGGCACCGGGAGCCGGGCCGCAGAGGCAAGGGGGCGCGCAGGGCCCACAGCCGCGCCCGGGGTCCCCCGCCAGCGCCCCGAGCCACAGGCCCAGGCCCAGGGCGAGCGCTAGGCGGGCGGGCGGCATCGTCAGGGCAGCGCATGCATGGCCCCGACCCCGAGCCCGCCCGGCGCCGGCGGCCGCGACTCAGGCGGGGCCCGCGGACGGCATGGCGGGGCGGGATCCAGGGGCGACAGTGGCCTGTCTGCCTGCGTGACGCCCGCTCCCGCCGCGCGCTCCGTCCACCGCCGCCCGCTCGCGCGTTCGCGCTGCTGTGCGGCCCGCCACCCGCTCCTCCTCTCCCCGCGCGGCGGGGCGGGGCGTCCTCAAGCTCTGCCCTCTCCGTCACCGTCTGGAGGCTCCGCCCCTCGCTCTGGCAGAGCGGCGGCCGCGCGGGGCGGGGCGGGGCGGGGCTCGGGGGGCGGGGCGTCCTGAGTCCTCGCCCCCTCGGCGCGCCCTTCCCTCCGGACTCTTCTTGCGCGCTCGCCCTTGTTTACCCATCTGGTTCGCGCCTCCGAGCCCTTCGCGGTCTCCACGGTCAAAACACTGAAAGCCCCGGCAATAACCACCGCGGCGGGAGATCTCGGGGCGCCCGCTCCGCGTGCTCACGCGCTCCTAGCACCTCTGTCCCTCTCGATTTTGCACCGTATCCCGAGAACCTGGCTCACAGTAGTCGCTCAATAAATATACATCGCGTCCTCTCCCGGAGCTCCGCCGGAGCGCCCAGGAGGCTTGACTGCCAGTCCAAGCAGTGACGAAGGTAAAGCCCAAGGTGGGCCTCACCTGGGCAGGTGAAGTGCAGCATCGCTCAGGCGCCGGCCCGCCGGCAGAGGACGGAACGCTGCGCTCTGCTCTCCGGGCGCCGCGTCTTCCCTCTCGGGCCGCCCCGCTTGCCAACTCTTTCCTTTCATGGCCGCGAAGTACTCCGTGGTTGGCTCTGCAGAGGAAGATTTTGTTCCTCTGTGTGTGCAAGATTTGATTACAAAACTAATGCTCGTGGTGGGAAGAATACACACCTAACAACGTGAATGCACGTGCTAGAAGTCCTACACAAAGGACCCCATATTATTATGATTCAATTTACAGGAAATGTCCAAAATAGGCAAATCTATAAAGACGAAAGTAGATAAGTGGTTCCAGGGGCGGGGTGGGGATGGTGGTAAATGGGGAGTGACTGCTGGGAAGTGACTGCTAATGGGTATGGGGTTTCTTTTGGGAATGATGATGCTCTGAAATTAGTGGTGATGGTTGCACAGCCTTGTAAATATACTTTTAAAAATCACTGAATTGTGATCTTTTTATTGATTTCAGATAGAGGAAGAGAGAGGGAGAGAGAGATAGAAACATCAATGACGAGAGAGTCATTGATCGGCTGCCTCCTACACGCCTCCTACTGGGGATCCAGTCTGCAACCGAGCATATCCCCTGATCAGGAATTGAACCCTGACCTCCTGGTCCACGCTCAACCACTGAGCCACCCCGGCTAGGCTGAATTGTGCTTTTAAAAGGGTGGATTTTTGCCCTAGCCGGTTTGGCTCAGTGGTTAGAGCGTCGGCCAGGGGACTGAAGGGGTTCTGGTTTGATTCAGGCCAAGGTCATGTACCTGGGTTGCAGGCCCCATCCCTGCTCTGGTCCGGGCTTATGCAGGAGGCAACCAATCATTGTGCCTCTCTCACACTGATGTTTCTTTCTCTCTCTCTCTGAAAAGCAATGGGAAAAATATCCTCAAGTGAGGATTAGGAAGAAAAAAAATGGATTTTATGGTATGTGAATTATATCTCAGTTTTTTAAATAATGAAGAAATAAAATTGTTCCAGCCCTACCGGTGTGGCTTAATTGGTTGGGCATGGTCCCCTTCACCAAAAGGTTGCTGGTTCCATTCCTGGTCAGGGCATATGCGGGCCTTGTGGGCTCCATACCCGGTAGGGGGAGTGCAGGAGGCAGCCAGTTGATGTTTGGCTCTCACATAGATGGTTTCTCTTTCCCCCTCCCTCTCCCTTTCTCTCTCGCTAAAAGTCAATAAAAATATTTAATTTAAAAAATTGTTCCACCATTGGGCACAGGGAGTGGGAGGATTAGTGGTGAGAGCGCCTTGAGAGCTAGGAGGGAGGAAACCCACATCTGTCATTGCTTCATCCACTTAGTCCACTGAGTCTTCACAACTCTAGGATGTGGGTACTATTACTCTTCTTCCCTTTATTAAACTACGTACCTCAGGTACAGACGGGTTAAGAAACTTGCCACATCACACAGCAGGTAAATGCCAAAACTGGGATTATATTCCAAACCCAAGCCTTTAAATCCAGACAAATGACACACTGATAAGAGTCAAGAACTCAAGATGAGGGAAGATACACCCATGAGAAACTGGTGCAAAATGAGGAAAAGAGGTTGATCCAGTCTAATCGATTGAAGATGGTTAGGAAGAAATGCAATTGTTTGGAAAGGATTTCTGAAATAGAAAATATTCTTTTTCTTTAATAGTTTATTGATTTTTAGAGAGAGAGAAAGGGAGAGGGAGAAAGAGACACATCTATGTGAGAGTGAAACATGGACTGGCTGCCTCCTGCACACCCCCAACTGGGAATGGAGCCTGCAACCAGGGCAGGTGCCCTGACCGGGAATCGAACCTGCAGGATGATGCCCGACCAACCAGCCACACTGGCCAGAGCGAAAATACACATGTTTAAAGAAGAAATTAATTACCTGAAAATGAAATTCTGGACTATTTCAACAAACTTCGTGGTAAACAGAGAAAATTAAATTTACCAAAGATCTTTGTTTGATTTTGGGAAGGGGATATTGAAGAAATGCTTAATTTTTTTTTTTTAAATCCTCACCTGAGGATATTTTTTCCATTGCTTTTCAGAGAGAGTGGAAGGGAGAGCGAGAGAGAAACATCAGTGTGAGAGAGATACATGGATTAGTTGCCTATCAGGCCAGGGATGGAGCCTGCAACCAAAGTGCATGCCCTTGACCGGAATCTAATCCAGGACCCTTCAGTCCGCAGGCTGACACTCTAACCACTGAACAAACCGGCTAGGGCGAAATGCTTAATTCTTGATCAAATACTGATTTTAAGGTTTTTATTAACAGTTTATGATAACTGTTAGCTTAAAATAAAGGGGAAACTACCCAGAAGAGGAGAAACAAGAAAACCTGATTGGCCAGGAAAGGATTAAAAAAGGAAACAGTGAGCCTGGCTGGTGTGGCTAAGTTGGTTGCAGCGTCGCCCCCCTGCACTGGAAGGTCGGGGGTTCGATTCCCAGTCAAGGCACCCCTAGGTTGCGTGTTCAGTCCCCGGTCTGGGTGCAACAAGAGGCAACCAATCAATGTATCTTTCTCACGTTGATATTTCTCTCTATCTCTCTCCCTCTCCCTTCCTCCTTCTCTAAAATGAATTTAAAATTAAAAAAAAAAAAAAAGCAAACAACAAGCCCTGGCAGGGTAGCTCAGTTGGTTAGAGCATCGTCCTAATACACCATGATTACAGGTTCAGCCCGGCCGGGCATGGCTCAGCGGTTCAGCGTCGACCTAGGATCCAGGCGATTGGAGTTCGATTCCTGGTCAGGGCACGTGCCCAGGTTGCGGGCTCGATCCCCAGTCGGGGGCATGCAGGAGGCAGCCGATCAATGACTCTCTCATCATGGATGTTTCGACCTCTCTCTCTCCCTCTCCCTTCCTCTCTCTGAAATCAGTAAAGATATATTTTAAAAAGAAAAAGAAAAAAAGATTGCAGGTTCAATCCCCCACCAGGGCACATACAAGAATCACCCTATGGCCCTAGCCAGTTTTGCTCAGTGGTTAGGGCATCAGCCTGAGGTCTGAAGGGTCCTGGGTTTGATATTGGCCAAGGGCACATACTTCAGTTGCAGGCTCGATCCCTGGCCCCTGTCAGGGTGAGTTCGGGAGGCAACTGCTCAATGCATCTCTCTCACATTGATGTTTCTCTCTCTCCCGCTCCCTTCCTCTCTCTCTAAAAACCAATAAAAATATTTTTAAATAGAACAATGATTCTCACCTAAGAAAGCACACTAAACCCAGGCAAATGCTGTTTACAGGAACACAGCTAAGGCAAATAACCCAGAAAGCTGAGAATAAAGAGATAGGAAAGTAAAAACATAAAGTCGATTAAATTGAAAAAAAAAATAGAACCTAAACTAAAAGATAATAAATGGGAAAAGAATCTATTTTACACTAATTAAAGGTACAACCTGTGTAGAATATAATGAACCATTGTGTTCTCTAAAATAGAATATCAACATGCAAAGCTAAACTATTAGAAATTCACAAAATCAAAAAATGGCAATTGTAAGGTTTAGAATGTCAGCCCACAGACTAAAGGGTCCCAGGTTCGATTCCGGCCAAGGGCACATACCTCCGTTGCAGGCTCTATCCTGGGCCCCAGTGGGGGCTCGTGTGGGAGGCAACCAACCAATGTGTCTCTCTCACGTCGATGTTTCTCTCTCTCTCTCGCTCTCTTTCTTCCACTTTCTCTGAAAAGCAATGGAAAAAAAGATATCCATGGGTGAAAATTAAAAAATAAATAAATTCACAAAACCATTGAGGGGGACTTTATTACACCTTCCTTTGAACTGTAAAAATAAAGCAATTTTAAAAATTATTTTATTGCCCGGCCGGGCGTGGCTCAACGGTTGAGCATCGACCTACGATCCAGGTGATCAGGGTTCGATTCCCGGTCAGGGTACATGCCCGGGTTGTGGGCTCAATCAATGACTCTCTCATCATTGATGTTTCTATCTCTCTCTCTCCCTCTGCTTTCCTCTCTCTGAAATCAATAAAGATATATTTTTAAAAAATAAATAAATAAAATAAAAATTTTTTTATTGATTTTAGAGAGAGAGGAAGGGGGAGAGAGAGAGAGAGATACATCGATTTGTTGTTCCACTTATTTATGCATTCATTGGTTGATTCTTGTATGTGCCCTGACTGGGGATTGAACTCACAACCTGGGCATACAGTGATAAGGATCTAATCTACTGAGCTACCCAGCCAGGGCTGACGCAGTTTTTAAAATCAGTGCAGATACAGAACAGGAATTTTCAACCTTTTTCATCTCATGGCACATGTAAGCTAATTACTAAAATTCTGTGGCATACCAAAAAATATCTTATTTTTTTGCGGATTTGACGAAAAAAACGTTAATTTTGATTCACTCACATTGGATAGCTATTGTGTTGGCTGTTGTCATTTTTTGACAGTCTAAGGGAAAAGGGGTCAGTGCCCCTAACTAAATAGTCAGGTATCGGATGTTTTAAAAATTCTTGCAGCATACTGGTTGAAGATCACTGATATAGATGATTTCAACAGCACAGTTAACAAGTTCTATTTTATGTAACAATATGTTGGCAAGATCAGGGGAAATGATTAGGCAAGAAAGTGGCTTTAGGCAACACCGCCCCCTAGAGGTGCTCTGGGTCCATTCACCTACTCACAACACCACATGCTGAGTACAGCCCACAGCTGAGCCCACCCTAGCCCAGGGATGCCCACCAGAGTAGAAAGCTGTCTGCAGAAGATCCTGGGACAAGGCTGAATATCCTGACAATCCAGGTAATTAAAAGGTAAATGTGCAAGTGATGGATATCTTCTTTATCTTGTTCACAGGGATGGTTTCATGGGTGTATATATATATATATATGTCAAAATTTATATTGTACACTTTATTTATTTTTATCCTCACTTGGGGATATTTTTTCCTTTGCTTTTCAGAGAGAGTGGAAGGGAGAGAGAGAGAAACATGGATGTAAGAGAAGCACATCAATTGGTTGGGATGGAGCCTGCAACCAGGGTATGTGCCCTTGGCTGGAAGTGAACCCAGGACCCTTTGGTCCAAGGGACCAACACTTTAACCACTGGGCCAATCCAACTAGGGCTATCGTACACTTTATTTTTTATTTTTATTTTTATTTTTATTTTTTAAATATATCTTTATTGATTCCAGAGAGAAGAAGGGAGAGGGAGAGAGAGAGAGATGGGAACATCAATGATGAGAGAGTCATTGATCAAGCCCACAACAGGGCATGTGCCCTGACCGAGAATCGAACCCTGATCACCTGTATCCTAGCTCGATGCTCAACCACTGAGCCACGCCCAGCTGGGCAGGCTATCATACACTTTAAATATGTGTATTTATTGGATGTCAACCAGACCTCAATAAAACTGTTTCTTAAATATCTAACCATTATAGTGAAAAACAAAAAAAAAGCAGATAGCCAGGGACTAGAGACAGGGGAAGGGAATTACTACAAAGGGACAGGAGGGAATTTTGGGAGTGATAAAAATGTTTCATATAATTAGTATGGTGATGCCCTGGCTAGTGTTGCTCAGTGGTCAGAGCGTCAGCCTGTGCACCGAAGGGTTGCAGGTTTGATTCCCGGTCAAGGGCACGTATCTGGGTTGCAGGTTTGATCCCCAGCCCAGGTCAGAGCCCGTTCGAGGTAACCAATCGAGGTGTCTCTCTCACATCTATGTTTCTCTCCCTCCCCCCCTTCCTCCCTCCCTCCATTCCACTCTCTCTAAAAATCAATGGAAAACAAACATCACATGATCTCCCTTATATGTGGAATCTAAAGAACTTAATAAACTGATGAACAGAAATGATTCAGTGCCATGGAAGCATAGATGAGACTGACGATTGTCAGAGGGAGGGAGGAGGGTGGGTGAGTGGAGGGGGAGAGAGTAACCAAAGAATTTACATGCATATATGCACAACCCAAGGACAAGGACAATGGTGGGGAGAGGGACTGGGGAGGGGAATGGGACGGGGTGAATGGGTCATTGGGGAGAAAAAGGGACATCTGTAATATTTTAAACAAAAATAAAATTTTAAATATCAATGGAAAAAATATCCTCAGGTGAGAATTAGTATGGTGATGTTTAAATGACTATATACTTGTCCAAAATCACCAAATTGTATAGTTAAAATTGGTAAATGTAATTTGTATACATAAATGATGCCTCAATAAAGCTAATTTGTAACAATCTAACCATGCGGAAATTAAAATGCCCTCTTTTAAATAACTCTGGCCAAAAAAAATCAAAATTGAAATCAGATAATATACAAATGAATAATAATGAGCATACCTTTTACTCAATCTGTGGGAGGCGAAGTTATACAGGAGAGAAGCTGATAACATCACTTTATTATTAAGGATTACAAATCAAACTGGCATATAAGCTAAGTTTTCATGTCAACATTCTAGATAAACAACTATAAAATAAACCTAAGCAAAGCAGAAGGAAGGAAATTAGAAAACTAAGCATAAATTAGTAATTTTAAAAGAAAGGGTAGAATTAATTAATAAAATCAAGAGCTATTTTTAATATATAAGGCTATTAAGGTTTAAAAAACAAAACAACAAAAAACCTGCTGGCAAGTGTGGCTGAAAGAGAGAGGTAAAAATAAAGTACAGAATGTTAAGATTAAGAACAAAGGTTTGGCCCCGGCTGGTTTGGCTCAGTGGTTAGAACATCGGCCCGCGGCCTGAAGGGTCCCGGGTTCGAATCCAGCCAAGGGCACGTGCCTCCATTGTGGGCTCCATCCCAGGCCCCAGTGGGGGCTCGTGCGGGAGGCAGCCAACTAACGTGTCTCGCTCACACATTAATGTGTGAGAGATTTTAACTGATGTGTCTCTCGATGTTTCTGTCTATCTCCTTTCCACTTTCTCTGAAAAGCAATGGAAAAAATATCCTCTGGTGAGGATTTAAAGAAAAGAAATAGAACAACAACAAAGGTTTGGCCCTGGCCGGGTGGCTCAGTTGGTTAGAGCATCATCCCAATATACCAAGGTTGCCAGTTTGGTTCCTGGTCAGGGCACACACCCAGGTTACAGGTTTGGTCCTGGTTGGGGTGTGTACAACAGGCAGCCAGTTGATGTTTCTCTCTCACACTGATGTCTCTCTCTCTCCCACTCCCTTCCTCTCTCTCCAAAACTCAATGAAAACATCCTCAGGTGAAGATAAAAGAAACGAACCAGAAAGTAAGGACACACCCAAAAAGCTAATGAATATTCTAATAAGACCCTCCCCTGAGACCTTTCCTAGGATTCCAGCTGCCCAGAGAAAGATAAAAAGCCTCAAGCCTGGCCAGGCGTGGCTCAGCGGTTGAGCATCGACTTAGGATCCAGGCGATGGGAGTTTGATTCCCGGTCAGGGCACATGCCCGGGTTGCGGGCTCTATCCCCAGTCGGGAGCGTGCAGGAGGCAGCTGATCAATGACTCTCTCATCATTGTTGTTTCTATCTCTCTCTCTCCCTCTCCTTTCCTCTCTCTGAAATCAATAAAGATATATTTTAAAAATAAAAAAAATAAAAAGCCTCAAGACAAAGGAGCCTGAGCACTCCCTCTGGCTCGAGCATGCCCATGCCTTGTAGCTCTGCTTTCTTTAAGGGCCCCCATGAGACCTGCAACCAGGGGAGTAGCTGTCAGTGGCAGCTTGTCCAGGCAGAGTTACCCCCTGAACATGTCTCCAAGGCCCCCTTTTTTCTGACTTCCCAGTGAGCTCCCTTCTGTCACTGTGACCTTTATTTCTCAGTGAGCCAAAACAGTTCTCTCCTGTTGCTTCTTCTGCCTTAAGCCCTTCCTTTTTTTCACTGTCCCCAGCTTTTTTTTTTTTTCAATCCTCACCTGAGGATAGTTTTCCATTGATTTTTCAGAGAGAGTGGAAGGGAGGAGCAGAGAGAGATAGAGAGAAACATCGATGTGAGAGAGACACATCCATCGGTTGCCTCCCACAGATGCCCCGGCAGGGGTGGGGAGCAAATCTGCAATGTAGGCATGTGCCCTTGACCGGGAATCGAACCTGTGACTCCTGGGTCCACAGGCCCATGCTCTAACTATTGAGCCACACCAGCCAGGGCTCACTCTCCCCAGCTTTAATAAACATACTATCAAAATCACCAGGACTCACCCTAGCTGTTTTGGTTCAGTGGTTAGATTCTGACCTAGGGCGTGTACTTGGTTGCAGGCTCAATCCCTGGCCCCTGTCTGGGGGGGTGTGGGAGGCAACCAATCAATGCATCTCTTTCACATCGATGTCTCTCTCTCCCTTCCACTCTTTCTGAAAAGCAATGGAAAAAATATCCTCAGGCGAGGATTAAAAGGAAAAAAATTACCGGGACTCATATTGTGAAATCTTTCCTGCACGAGGTCAAGAACCCAAACATTACCAAAGGGCCAAGGCAGACCTGTCTGGGCTGGCACAGTCCCCATCTGGTAAAATAGGTGGGTCTTAAAGGTAATCATAAGTGTCCTTATAAAAAGGAGATTTGACAGCAGAAGAAGAGAAGGCCAGGTGACTATGGAAGTGGAAATTGGGGTGATGTGGCCATGAGCTAAAGAAAGCTAGAAGCCACCAGAGGCTGAAGACACAAGGATTCTCCCCTGGGGCTCCCAGAAGGCATCAGCTTTGCTGACACCTTGATTCCAACCTCATAAGACTCATTTCACACTTTTGGCCTCCTCCTAAGTGTAGGATAAATAAATTTGACTTGTTCTGTATCACTGTTCATGGAAATTTGTTACAGCAGCAATAGGAAACTGATACAGGTCATTACCAAACCTAATAGTAGTTACCTCTGAAGGATAGGATCTGGGGATGATAAGAACTTTATTCTTGCCTTTACCTTTTAGTTGTTGACATGTAAGCAAATATCATATTATTTTTATAATTAAGGAAAAGAAGCTCTGGCGGGGTAGTTCAGTTGGTTAGAGCATCATCCTGATACTCCAAGGTTGTAGCTTCAATCCCCAGTCAGGGCACATACAAGAATCAACCAAATAATTAAGTGGAACAACAAACCTCTCTCTAAAAAATTAATTTAAAAACAAAAGGAAAGACAATGCAAGTGAAGCCCTTTGCCCCACCCGGGGGCAGCCAGTGCTCAGACTTCAGTGGTTGTGGCGGACACGGGTCCGTTTTATTCCTTTACACTACACCTAGGCCCTCCCCCAGTATAAAGCCAGGCATGGCAATCAGAGACTGCCTGGAGAGCCTGGGCCATGAGGGAGCTGCGGATGTTCTGTGTTGCCCAAGCCCGCAGGTCTCACCCACATGGAGCCTCAATGCAGGGTCTGGATCAGAGTCAGGCCTCCTCCTGACCCTCCATTCTGCAGTCGGCACATTTTGCATCCTGAGAGTGCCAAGAGTACTCGTGTGAGGACCTGAGCTGCTGTGAGGGGTGATATGCAGGGATGGACACTTGCACCTTGCCACTTGCCAGACAGGGCCTCAGTGTCATAATGGTGAGTGGGCTGCACCAGGGCATTGAGTGTGGTGG
Source organism: Miniopterus schreibersii (assembly GCF_964146895.1). Lineage (NCBI taxonomy): Eukaryota > Metazoa > Chordata > Mammalia > Chiroptera > Miniopteridae > Miniopterus > Miniopterus schreibersii. The sequence continues at coordinate 10,762,409 of NC_138103.1, forward strand.
GGGAGCGCCTCTCTGACACCACTTGCTTCTGGGGTAACTAGGTTCTTCTCTCTTTGGGGTAGAAGTAGCATTTAGCGCTGCTACATTTCCTCTCTGATGTCTCCATGGCAACGTCCATGTGGATTTCATAGAACATAAGGTGTTTGAACAGGAAGGAAACTCAGAGATCAGCTTCTTCCACCCCCTCGTTTCAGAGAGGGGAATAGGCTCAGAGACAGGATGCCACATTCCCAGAGTCACACAGAAAGCCAAGGACCTAGCCGGAGCCTCTACCTTCTGGCACCATTCCCAGCCAGGGTTCTTTTCCCTGAGATCGCAGACAGCTGAATTCTGTAGGACTGACTTCTTGGAAGGTGCTCTGGGGGCACAAACTTTGGGGGCTTTGCCATGTCCCCCTTGCTAAAGGGCCCCTGAAGTCCAGCTTACCTCTGTCCTGCTCAGTCATTGAGCTCTCCATTCAGTGCTTGGTGGGGGCAGGAGCAGGCAAGATGGGCACAGTCCTCAGGAAGCTCACAGGCTGGTGCAGAGGCTGTGCCTCTCCCCCAGGGGACCACTGGACAGCAGATTTGAAAGTCCACAGAGCAGGAAGTGGGGGTGGGAGGAGCCAGAGAGGGCTGCCTGGAAGAGTGGGTTCTAAGCAGAGCCTAGAAGGTAGAAGAGGACCCTCATTCCTTTTTGAGCCTGCCTGGCTTGAGGGCCAATCTCTCTGGGTGAGTGAAATGTGGGGGTGAAGCTAGAGGGGTTGGCAAATATGAGTCCAGAGAGAGACTGCCCCAGACCCTAGGTCCTAGAGGGTTGTTGTATCTGAGACTCATGGCACATATCACTCCAGGACAAGGGGGTCAGACACACAGAAGGGTAAGCCAAAAGACAGAGTGCAGGAGCTAGAGGCCCCAGGCATGAGGGGAGCAGAAATCAGGGCCAGAGGGTACTGGGGGTGGGGGTCCAGGGGTAAGGCCTCAAGGATGCTAGGGTTGCTCCATCCCTTTGCTGGGTCATGGACACAACAGAGCCAGCCCTATGCCAGCAGGGTTGAGGGCTGTAGGCACCTCTCCCCAGTGGCACTTGGTCCTCACCCCCCCACTGCTCGGCCCCATCGCTCACAACTCCATACCCTGCCACAGGAACCTGACGTGGACTACAGGGGGTCTTCTCTTCTCTAGGTCTGAAGATCCCGAGATTCTGGGCATCCCCAGATCCAGCCAAGGCTGCTCTCTTAACCTTTTCCACCAAAAGGGCCCTTTTCCTTCCCCTGGCTGGCAGCCTGTCCTAGTTATCTATAGCTGTATAACAAACATCTCCAAATGCTCACGAATCTGCATTTTGGACAGGGCTCAGTGGGATGGCATAACTCTGCTCTGCATGGAATCTGCCAGGACTAGAGTATCCCTGCCAGCATGCCTACTTTATTCACATGGCTGGCAAGCAGGTTCCTTTCCACATGGGCTTCTCCAAGAGGCTACTTGGGTTTTCTCACAGTATGGCAGCTGGGTTCCTAGAACAAGTGTTCCAGGAAACAGGAAGGAGGAACTGCCAATATGTAAGTTCTGAGTCCACAAATGGACACAGGGTCACTTCTGCCAGCAAAGTAATCACAACTCCTGCCTAGACCCAAGGGCAGGGAACATAGACCCTCCCTTCTGATTGGGAGTGGCAAGGAACTTGCCGTCTCTAATCCATTTCAGCCCTCCACTGTCTCTGTCCTATGGGCTCTGGCTCTTCTTTTTTTTAACTTATTTTATTTTAAAATAAGTTTATTGATGAAAACTTTATATATTTTACTCCTGATATTTGATGTTACAAACTTTAGGGTCTGAGATATGCAGGATTCTTGTTCGTAACTGGTGTAAGCCCCATCATCTGAGCTCTCTTAATCACTTTTGTGATTTCTTTTTGTTTCTTCCCACAAAGACCTGTCATGTGCCTTCCATGAGTGCATCCAGGAAGTGGAGAAATAAACTGGGACAAACACTGTACATTCTTATAATCTACACTTTTTCCACACAAGATAAACTTTTCAAGAGGCTCCTTATAAGGATTTTCCATTGGAACAGGCAGATCCTCATTGCTGGTTACCTGTTTGTGAACTTCTCCACAGCACCACTCGAGTTGCTGGGTTTGGGAGGCTGAGGGCAGCCATAAAGAAGTGCGTGAACTTTTTCCTCCCCAGACCATTGCGACAGCAACCACAGATGCCATAGTCCCTGGGTCCTCGACTCTGGCTCTTCTTTGCCTCACCTCCAGGCCTGCAGATTCTCTCTTGTTCCTATTACCTCCCCTTAGGTTACTGCAATCCCTCTCAAACTTATCTCCCTGTCTATAGGCTGCATCATCCATTCCCTTTCTGCTACTCTCCAATATTCCTATAGCAGTGTCCTCTTTCTTGCTCTGCTCAGAAACCATGCATGGCTCCCTACTTCTCACTGAAAAATTTCCAAGCTCCTAGGTAAAACATTTACATTTGCTCCCCCGCCCCGTTACCAATGGGATTACCTGCCATTTCCTCCAAGCAACTGGACCACAGTTTGGCCTCTTCTACTCAAAGTGACCACCTACTGGCACTCTGAGCCTGCATACATTCACTCCCTCCACCTGGCAAGTTTCTCTGTCTCCTGTTCTGTTGGACTCCTGCTCAAACTTCAAAGCCCAGTGAAAATGCCCCTCTTCCACAAAGCCTGCTCTTACTACTTGATTACACTCGTCTTATCATTGTACATTGAAGCACATTCTGCCTTAAATCCTTGTTAACAATGACGTGTCCTCTTGAAGTGCTAACCATGTTTCTAACTCACATTTCTTTCACCAATTTAATAACTGTTTATTGAGGCCCAGAGCCAGCTGCCAGGGATACGGCAGTGACCAAGACAAGAGACTTCCTGTGCCCAGACAGCTTACATCCAGATGGTAATACAGATGGCAAACAGAGGAACAAAGAGACACAAACCAAAGATTAAGAGGACTGCTGGAAGGCACGGGAGGCAAGGGGGGCTGGCTGGAGTGGCTCAGTTGGTTGAGTGTCGTCTAGTGAACAGAAAGGTTGCTGTTTGATTCCCAGCCAGGGTACATACCTGGGTTGTGGGTTCAGTTCCCAGTTGGGGAACATACAGGAGCGTACAGGTGCATATGGGAGGCAACCGATAAACAATTGATGTTTCTCTCTCTCTCTCTCTCTCTCTCTCTTTCTCCTCCTTCCTCTAAGAATGTGCTGAAGTGAGAATGAAAAAAAAAAAGAGAGAGAGAGAGGCAAGGGGGTGCTGTGATGCAGGGGCCCAGAACTCCCTTTTCAAGAGAAACCAGAGACCTGGAGTTTTACATATATTCTCCTAATTTTAAAGGTTGCTCTGCTGCTCTCAGCTTCCCTCCCCTCCTGCCTTCCCACCCCCTCTAGCATGCCTACCTCCTCTCTTCCTGGTCACCCCATCAGCACTAGCTTCCCCTTTCCCCCACTCAGGCTGCCCTACCTGCAGTCTCCACCCCTAGGGCACCCAAACTCCACATGGCTCCATGCCCTGGGGGTGCTCTGGGCAGTGGCTGACAGAAGAAAGTAGGGAGCTCACTGCCTAGGACCCTGGGTTCAGTGGGCATTTGGCTAGATGAGACCCTGAGCCAGCTACCCTGAATGTGGGCTCCTAGGGGTGGGACATCTGGAGTCCCCAGGGCCACAACAGTGGGAGTCTAATGACCCCACCCCAGGCCCCTCTACCCTCACATCTGGTCATTCATTGGCCTGGAAAAAGTGGAAGGCCAGAGGAACAAGACAGGAAAGAAGGCCAGGGATTTCCTCAGGTTTGTAGCCTAGCTATGACAGGGTCCTAAGGGATGGGTCTCCAGGGGACCCCTGGGTCCACCCTGCCATGAAATAATTTATGCTCTCTGTAGCCAGAATTCCCAGGTGCAAATCCTGTCTCTGTTACTTCCTAGCCTGGCTCCCTTCCCTTCTCTGGCCCTGTTTTCCAATTTGAACACTGAGGATCATAGCAGTGCCCACCTCACGGGGCAATTTTGAAAACGACGTGTGCCTGGCACATGATGATGTTCAGTGAAGGGCAGTTTTCCACAGTTTTTCCTGTGCAAGTCCCTGCCAGGTCCTCTGGAGGAATTGCTCTGCTGGACAGAATCCCTCCATCTGTTTTCCTAGACCTCTTAGTCTGTGAGCAGTGTCAGCCCAATATAATTATTTGCACTCTGGGCACTGCCTGCTGACAAGGCTCAGGCCTCTGAAGGGCCCAGGGTTCCAGTGATAGTTGTCACATGGGGTAGAGGGTAGGGGAGCAAGGTCATCCCTTCAGCCTCCAGAAGAGTATGGAACAGAAACTGAACCCAGGGGTGCTGCCCTCTGTCTGCACCTACTACTCCTAAACCCTGGGCGAGGGGCATCTTGGTTTACTACTCCCAGGATTCCATCTCAGCCTCATTCTCAAAACCCAGAGTATCTTAGGTAGGGGTCCTAGGACAGAGCTCTAGGCAGCCCAGGTGGGGAGGAGGTGTCAGGTCCTGGAGAAGGGTCTGCCAGGGACCAATGTGGGGTTTTGATAATCAGCACTTGGCTGCTTGGGGCCAGAACCTGGTGATGAAAGTCAAAGGGCCAGCCACTGCCTGGGGGAGGAGCCTCCCACCCCCTTCATCAACCAGATTCTTGAGAGCAGAGGGCCTGCTGCTGGCTGTGACACTGACTCCCCTTTTCCCAAGGATCCTATGACATCAGCCCAGCGGGCAGAAGGGCCCCTGCCAGCTCAGCCCTGACACTCAGCGGTGCCTGCTAAGTCCTGCTTCTGATAACCAGCTGTCTGCTGAGCCCCAGCCCTTGGTGCACCCACGTTTGTTTGCCAAGACCGAGTGTCGAGGCTTCCTGGACTCGCCTGCCCTGGAGTAGAGGGAGGCTCTGCAACAGACCAGGTGGCATCTCTGGCTGAGAAGAGACAGAATTCCAAGGGTGCCCACCCTCCATTCAGGCCCACTGCCTCAGCGCCCCTACCTCAGAGCACTCCCCTTGTCCCAGGTGGAGATGGTCCGGTGGGGGTCACTGCGCAAGAGGCAGCGCGGGGAGTAGTGGCGCACAGTGCTAAGGGGAGCGACAGGGTTCCCGCAGGTGGGCACAGCTACAGCTGCGCCCACGGGGCAGAGGCGCACCAGCCTGGTCCTCCTGACTCCGCCTCCGGGGCGGCCGGCTCATTTGCATGGCCCCGCCTCAGCGCACCCATTGGTCGCAGCGGTGGGAGGCCGGGGCTGAGTGGCCGCGGGGCTGTGGGGAGGCGGGGTGGGGCTGTGGAGAACCCAGAGCCCAGGATGCCGCGGCCGCCGCCACCGCTGCGGGACGGGTTCGGGTCCGAGTCCTGGTCGAGCTCCGTGGAAGCAGGGAGCAGGGCGGCCGAGTGTGCGGCGGCTGCAGTGGGGGCGCATTGAGTGCCCACCCACCAGCCATGTCCAGGAAGAAGGCTCCCAAGAGCAAGGGGGCCAGCGCGCCCGCTGCCTCAGTGCTGCTCGCCGCCAACGGGCCCCGGGCGGCGCGCCCCGGGACTGCGCGCTCCAGCCCCCAGGCGCCGCCCAACGGGCCCCCGCAGCCCGGCCTGCCCTCGCTTGGCGGTTATGGCGATTTCTACGATGTTGCCTTCAAGGTGAGCCGGGCACTCCCCACCCCCATGGGAGCGCAGCAGGTGGTGTCTGGCGGGAGCCGATCCGGCGGGGGTCCGGGGCAGGGGTGCAGGGCCCTGCGAAGCCTCGGCGCGGAGATGGCTGGAGCTGCTAACAGCGCATCGCGCGAGCGCGCGCGCGCACACACACACACACACACACACACACACACACACACACACAGCTGGCCGACCTGGGTTTGGGATACCCAACAGGCCTGCTCCCTACCCCACCCCCAGGTAGCAGGTCAGGACTAGGGGTCCCGCGGAAGTCAGAGCCGGGTGCTCTCTCGCCGATCTTCAATGCCTCCGCCCCCGCTGAGGCCCCAATCTCATCATTTACCATATGTTGCTTTCCCTCACCCCCAGGGTCTGTGGGTCTCCTCTTTTCTAGAGGGCAGGGAGACTAAGAAGAGGTTTGCCAGTGGGTGTAGAGCACCGGAGCCTCCTCCAGGCCAAGGCGGAAGCTTGTGAAATTGTTGAGGGTTGGCAGGACCATCTTTGGGTTTGGGGGGCCTTTGGCAGCAGGCTGGGGAGGGGTGCGGGAGGGGTGGAGGAGGGGTTAGGCTTGACTGCCCCTCCCTGTCCACAGAGCGGTTTGGGCCCCTCCTCCTGCCCAGATCTGACCCTCATGTGGCACATTCCTCCTTAGTCTGGCCGAGATTGGAAACCCTCTGGCATAGAGGCCCCCACAGGCCTCCAGGAGGTCCCTAGCCACCTCCCCCCAGGCTCTGCTCTCCACCAAGCCTCAGATGCTTTCCTTCTAGATCAAGCAGGTGTCTAGGGCCTGGAGGTGGGGGTTAGGTAGGGCCTTGGATGGAGGTAGCTGCACCCACTCCCCGCTGATTGAGATAAGACTCTTTCTGGGATAGAGGAGACAGAACCTTGTAGAGGTAGAAGCTGGAGGTGCAGGTCGGCTGGGATCATAGTGGCTGTCCCTCCCAGTCCTGAACCCAAGTCCTGGGGTCCACCTGTGGGCCTGGGATGCCCCCCTCCACTCCTGCCCCTCACCAACAGCCTCTCTCTTATCAGGCCAGCTCAGGGAATACCAGACACCCCTCTGAGTGGACCAGCACCCTGGTCCTCTCTGCCCCTAACACCTCTGCCCCTCCTGCTCACCCCAGGTCATGCTGGTGGGGGACTCAGGTGTAGGGAAGACCTGCCTGCTGGTGCGCTTCAAGGATGGGGCTTTCCTGGCTGGGACCTTCATCTCCACCGTGGGCATCGACTTTCGGGTGAGAGTGGAAATTGATACCCTGGGCTCCCAACTCTAGCTCAGAGTTCTCACAACACCCCCAGCAGCTGGTTCTCCATTATCCCATGGCACTTACAGGCTCATGAGGTGGAGCTCCTGGATGGATCCCTGGATCCCAGGGTCAGAGTGGTTGAGGTGGGATGCCTTCACTATCAAGTTGCCTGCCTCCTGACACCCCAAGGGTCCTGGAGACAGATGGTGGCTGCATCTGACCAAAGCAGAGATGGTACCCTTGTGCCCAGGGCCAGCACAACCCTGAGGCTCTATCCTGTGCCCCCAGGGTTATCAGAGGGAACTCAAGGTCCATGTCCACTTGAAGGCCAGAATCACTGCCCCACTGTATAAAGGGGACCCTGAGGTGCCAGGCAGGCCATCCAGGACCTGTGGCGCTTGAGTACAGACCCTATCCAGCAGCTGGGGAAAGAGTATTACCTAGAGACTGGGGGCTTGCTTGGGGGAAAGGTCCTTGTCCTTGGGTGAGGAGGCTCATGGGAAATGCTCCTACACAGTTCTCCCCTGCCAAAGTCCCCTTACCACCCCCTCTCTGAGGGCTGTGTCCTGGGATTCTTCTGGTGCCAAAGCCCTTCCAGCAGCTGATGGGGACCATGGCCTGAGGCCTGCAGAGCTCCAGCATCAGAGCTCCCACTTCTGCCCACGTGCCAGTGCTGAGGTGCTGTTTAGGTGCTGGTGTGTTCTCAGCAAATCCTGAATTTGCATTTTTCTCGCCTTTTAATTAGACCCAGTTGTTTTGAGATTGGGAGGCCCATTCTGGGCCAGGAAAGGGGAGCGCCCTCCAGTATGAGAGCCATTCTCTACCCTGTTTGGGGGACAAGGTCCCTTCAGGTTCTCTGGAAGTATAAATGTTGAGGTGCCAGAAGGGGCTGTGGTCCCAGGGCAGGTGGTCCTTTGCCTGTTCTGGCCCTGCTCCCCCCCTTCTCACCTCCCTCTTGGCTCTGAGGCAGGTGATGAGGGAGGTGAGGCAGTTGGTTCATACCTCTGTTCCAGGCGTCAGGGAAGGTGGGGTGTCCTCCCCAGCCTGGCAGATGGCTGGGCTTGGTTCCCTGGAGACCCAGAAGCATTCTGACAGCAGCAGTTTGAAAAAAGGGAGAGTGACATTCCAGCCACCCCCCATCCCCACCCAGCAGATGGAAAACGGAGTTGGGCCACACCCTTCAGGGCTGACTGGTGAGCGTGGCCAGGCAGCAAACACACCGTGAACACCCATTGTATATGTGGCAGAGTTCTGCACTCCGGTTATTGCACTGGGCCCTGTCCTCAGGGAATGCCATTCTCATATGGAGAGCAGTTTTTAAATGAGAACAAATGTGCCCTGGCTCAGTTGGTTGGAGTCTTGTCCTGTGGATGGGAAGGTTCAGGTTCAATTCCTGGTCAGGTCACATACTCAGGTTGCGGGTTCAGTCCCCGGTTGGGGAGTTTACAGGAGGCAACCAATCAATATGTGTCTCTCACATGGATGTTTCTCTCCCTCCCTCTCTAAAATCAATAATAAATAAATAATAAAATAAATTAGCACAAATGCTCTTAGCCTTCACTCTGGGCCAGGCAGTTCTCAGTGCTTTTCCCATAGTAGCTGAAAAGTGATTGGAGCAGACATGTGATGGGTACCCTGATTATCCCCATTTGTGGATGGGAAAACTGAGGCACAGAGTATTAGTAATGGACCTAAAGGCACATGGTGGTTGACTTCCAATGTCATTCAAATGCCTTTAAGCAAAAGGAGCAGAACGTGCAGAGCTGAGATGCCAGTGGCTGGTAAGGGGGCTGGGGTCTACACTCTAGGGAGAGTGCAGGAGACAGGTGTGTGGGATGAGGCTGAATTGGTGGGCACCAGGGAGAGGTCAGGCTGGGTGAAGGGGTTGGGCTTGAGAGCTGCTGGGGGAGGGCCAGAGCAACTGGATTCAGTGACTGGTGAGTGGTGGCAAGGGGCAGTGGTGCTGGTGGGGTTGTGTGCCAGGCTTGCTGGGTGGGCAAAGAACAACCTGGCCCAGAATTAGACACTGCCGGCCATGGAGGGCGGCAACCTGAAAGTCCATCAGTATGGCCATCTGAGCAGGAGAGAGGCCTGGGTGTCCTTGGAGCATGAGTTATCAAGACGGGCTCACCAAAGGCCCAATGGAGAGCTGTTCTGACTCCAGGACTTGGTTCAAGGGAAAAGTGTTACCTCCAAGGAGGTGAGGTCAACCAGGAAGTGGGTGTTGGGGACAAAGCCTGGCCAAGTGAGGGGCAGACAGGTTAAGAATGAATTCAGGGGCTCATCAATTTCAAGCTCAGTCCTGAGCCCCATCCCCCCCTTGCCCATCCCCTCCCCCACCCTGGCCCCTGCCACAACATGGCACTGGGCCCATTGCTGGTGTTGGCTGGTTGTTTCAGAACAAAGTTCTGGACGTGGATGGCACGAAGGTGAAGTTGCAGGTGAGACAACTGGGAAAGGGTGAGTTGAGGGCACTCGGGAGGGACTGGGCAGCCCTGACCACTAGCCTGTACCTGTCACTGCAGATCTGGGACACTGCTGGCCAGGAGCGGTTCCGCAGCGTCACCCACGCCTATTATCGTGATGCACATGGTGAGCTCATGGGCAGTGTCCCAGGGCAGGGAGTTGGGGCTGTGGTCTGTGTCTGTGTGTGCCCTTTTCCCTAGGCTTCTGCTCAGAGGGTTGTGGGTGACTGGAGGTGTCCTCACTGGCCCTCTGCTCCCAGCACTGCTACTGCTCTATGATGTCACCAACAAGGCTTCCTTTGACAACATCCAGGTCAGTGGATTCCTTTTGGGTTGGTGAGTGTATGTGGAGGGGTGGTGACAGGCCATGATGGGGCCTGACCCCACCTCCAACCTCCTTCAGGTAGATGGCATCAGGGTCTGAGGATCCTGACAGCAGGGAGGGGGAAAGAGGGCCCCTCTGGGCTCCTGGTAGCCCAAATTGAGAGTGTGAGCTGAAGGTGGCCTGGGTGACCTTCCAGCTCCATTAGTCCAACCACCTTGGATACTTGTCAGGGGCACCTCAGTATGGCACGCAGCTAAATTTCTGGGCCCTTCCTGTTAGAGGCACTGTGTGGGGTGTAGCTTAGTGAGGCAAGGGGTATGGGGAACACCAGCCTCCAGCCTGGTCTCAGCTCCCCCATGACAGGCCTGGCTGACTGAGATCCAGGAGTATGCCCAGCACAACGTGGTGCTCATGCTGCTCGGGAACAAGGTGGGCACCCCTGCCTGTCCTCTTCCTCTGGCTCTACAGTGGGTGCGCCCCAGGCCAGCTCTCACCAAGACCCCTGTGTCAGGTGGACTCTGCCCAGGAGCGTGTGGTGAAGAGGGAGGACGGTGAGAAGCTGGCCAAGGTGAGTCTGGGCAAGGTGGGTGGCTAGGGGGTGCCCCCTCTCGGGCTGTACAGCCTGGGCTGTCCCCACCAGACTGGCAGCAGCTGTTTGCAGGAGTATGGGCTGCCTTTCATGGAGACCAGTGCCAAGATGGGCCTCAATGTGGATCTGGCCTTCACAGCGATAGCAAAGTAAGTCTTGTCGGTCACCAGGAAGACCTCCAGATCCAGGTCCAGGATCTGAATCCCCTTGTTGGGTGTTTAGGCCACCCTGTCCCATGGTCACCCCTGCCCCACAGGGAGTTGAAGCAGCGCTCCATGAAGAGCCCCAGCGAGCTCCACTTCCAGCTGCACGACTATGTCAAGAGGGAGGGCCGCAGGTCCTCCTGCTGCAGACCCTGAACCTGGCTGGGTACAGCTCCTGGAAAGCTGGTCTACAGGGCCCTCTGACTTGTCACCCAGCTCTCAATCCCAGGGTTTCCAGGACTCTCAGGCTGAGCCTAGCCCTTCTCTTGTCTGGGATGCAATCTATATAGCTTCAGTCCTAATAAACAGGCTCCTGGGAACTAGTGGGTCTGCAGCCCTCTTTCACCTGCTGCTGCCTGAGAGCCCTACCCCAAGGCCTTCACCAGAAAGCAACTGTGCACGGAACCTGGTGCTCTCTGCTGCCCCCTCTGGGACATACTCAGCTTTTAGTTTAGGCAGCAGTGCCTAACCCCTTAAAAAGCCAGGTCTTCAGCCGCACATGCTGCCCAGGAAGGGAAACGCAGGACTCCTGTCCTTGCCCCAAGCAGAGGGCTTCACTGAGAATCACATATGCTTGTGCCAAGGACTAGGGGCCCATGCTCCCAGCCCACTCAATAGGAGGCCCTCGTTCAATCTACAGTCTTTCTCTCATGTTCCCTTGGAGGATGCCAAGATGGTGGCTTTTTAATACAAAGAATACCATATGGTAAATCACAGAAATGTCTGGTAAACTAGGACTGCCAGCAATTGCCGGTACTGACTAGGGTACCATCTTGGCACCACTGAGCCCTGTACTTGGCGAGATTCAAGCTGAGGGGGCTAGTAGTACACCTTATACTAAAATCTTCAAGCCTTTGTTTTCAGTCCTAGTGAATAAAGTTGTGTTTTCTGGATTGCCTGTCTTGTCTGTTGAAATCACCTTTTAGAGCTCTTGGCAAAGCCCAGATCCTGACTTCAACACTAAGAGGGTGGCATTCCCTCATAACCAGGTTGTCAAAGAAAGCAGAGAAGGGCTGCCTGGAAGCCCAATGCTGTCCAAGGAGCACGCGGTAATCTGGGGGATCAACTCAATTTCCCTCCATAAGACACAAGAAAGCACTCAGTGGCCAATTAATCCTGTTAGTGAGGAATTAAGATTTCATGACACCCCCTAGAGCAAAGGCACAAAAAATCTTTTTTTTGGCCTTAGAGTAAAAAATGGAGGTTGTCTCAGCAGCTGGGAAGTATGAACTTCCATTTTCATGCCTCTACCCTTTCCCAAGGTTGCCCAGGGATGAGTCGGTCCTCCCATTGAGTCCTCTGGTGTTAAAATAAAGACTCTTGCACCCCCAATCAATTCATACCACCTTTGCTTTATTGCTGAGCACTTCAGGTAGACATGGACTACCTCCAGCCTTACCGCCAGCTGCCGGAACTGACTGACGTTGATTTACATTCAAGGTCTCCAACCAGGTCACCAATGGCACTGAAAGGCAAATAGTGCCGAAATTTAGACAGAAGCCCCCTCTCCCCATCTGTTTTCACCCTCAGACCCACCCGCCAATGGGAGGGGGGGCACCCTGAAGCCTCAGTCTTGCAAAATAATCAGACTGCATGTGCAGTTTTCATACGAGGTGTCAGAAATGAAAGCAATTCATCATAGGCTCTGAGCAGCATCGGGAAAGCCAGGCCTGGCCCAATCTTACCTGTAGGGAGCTGTAGATCTGGAGGTTTGGACTTCCCCGCCGGAATTGCGGAACGGGGCAGGCAAGGAACACGTGCCACGCTGAGGACCACAGGGGAGCTCAGGCCGGGGCTGGACCCCCGGGCCATGCCGGCCTACGGGTTTGGGCGACCCCCTCGGCTTCACTCGGTGCCCAGTTCCTCTCCAAGCGTGGCATAAGAGACAAAAAAAAAGACAGACTTTCCTCAACCTTGTACTTGATCCCAAAAGAGCGAGAACGAGCGAGAGTCAAGCTTTTATAGAAACTGCCCCGCCTCCGCGATTGGACAATCGCGGCGGAAGTACCTGCCTCCCCACCCCCGCTCCGGAGACGCTCTGCTCTTTACTCCCTGTTTCCACCAAAAGCGCCTAGGCGTTTCTTCTGGGGGCGGCCTTCCCTTTTGCAGAGGCAATTAAACCTGTGAGTGACGGATATACAGAGCCAATCAGACTCTGATCTGCTACATAGAATGATTCTGAAGTTGCCAATCCCGTCCCGCGACATCCGAGCCGCCGGAAATCGTAGTTTCTGAAGAGTTGTGCTTGAGGCGGCTGCCGAGGCCACGAGACAGCGGGAGAACTACAAGTCCCAGAGGGCTCAGCGCCTGAGCACTTCCGGCTCGCGCGTCTTGTCCCTTTCCCAGCCAGCGGCTGTGGGGGCACGATGAAGAGGGAGGGTGGCGCTGCCACTCCCGGCGGCCGCGGGCGGGTGAGTGTCCGCGCGGCGCGCCCGACCCGGGGCCCGCGCCTCCGGGCCGCGCGGCGGGGCGGGGCAGGGACGGGGTTCTTCAGGGTCCGGAGAGGGGTTGAGCCTTGGGGGGCGGGGCTGAGACGGAACGGGGTCTCCGCTCCTGTCCCTCTCTTTGCCTGTCAGCTGGTCTATCGCTCGCTCCATTCTTTCTTTCTCTTCCTCTTTATTAATTCTTTCTTCCTGTGTTTATTGAGCGTCTCCGGGGTACCCGGCACTGTTGTAGGCGCCGGGAGACCGCGGAGAGCGTGATCCCAGTTCTCATAGGCTCTTCTGGTGTAGGATTTCTCATCTTTGCCACTGTTGACACTCAGCGCCAATCATTCTCTCTGCTGTGGCTTGTAGGATGTTGAGCTACATCCCTGGTCTCCACCCAGTAGATACCAGTAACCTTCCCACCCCCGTTGTGACAACCAAAAATGTCTCCAGACGTTGTCAAACGTCTTCTGGAGGACAAAATCCTATCCCCTTGAGAACCGGTGATCTAGAGAGGGGGGAGGGGCTGATAACATACAGACAAAATCATGAGGAACGTGATAGGTGCTATGAAAGAAACAGGGCGCTGAGAAAGAGAGTACTGAAGGCTCCTGAAAAGCTTGGGGTGGGGTGGGGAGACCTACAGCAAGCAGGCTGTCCTAGAAGTTGCTGGAAGAGCATGCCAGGCAGAGGGAGCCAGATGTGCAAAGGCCTGGTGGTGCTGGAGGAGCTGCCTCCCAGGCAGGGCTTGGCCCCTAGTGGGGACCTGCATCTGACCACCCTACTGCCCCTGACTTCAGCATGGCCAACCTGGGCCACCCACTCCACTGGGTGCTAGCCACAGGACCCAAGTGGGTGGGACTCCAGCTACCTGATCCTCAACCCCTCTGAGTGCTTAATTCCCAAGGGAAAGTGAGGGCAGCAGATCCTGGGCTCTCTCCAGGGGGTGGGCTGGGGAGGGGTCCCCAACTAGCTGGCGTGCCCTCCCAGGATGGCTGCTCAGAGAAGGGGTCTGGTGGAGGCTTTCCTAAAGAGGGATTAGAGCTCTGCAGGTGGCTCTCTGGTTCCTTATTGGACAGTGAGCGCACCCAAGGGCCCCAGGAGCCACTTGGATATGAACATGGGTAGACAAAGACCCCCTGGACCCCTCCCCTGGGCTCCCCTGAGGCCCCTGGAAACAGTCAGGGTGGGGACTTGGAGGGAGCTGAGGAGAGGAAAGCCTTTTCTCACCCTCCCTACCCCCACCCAGGTCTCCCTAACCTGCCCAGCCCTAGGCTTTTTCCAGTTTGGCAGAGGCCAGGCCCTCAGGCTGATGAGGATTCTTGCTCTAGTTGACAACATTCTGACTGCCTTAGAACCTCAAGCTGACTGATGGGGGGAAGAGGCCTACTGCCCTGGGGGGCCAGGGCACATCCCCAGGACAGCTGGGCCCAGCATCCCTATATCTGGGGTTTTGGCCTGTAGGGCCGGAAGATACTATAAGGGGAAGACTGTTATTGCAAAATGCAGCCCTTAGGGGACTGGGCTGAGAGCATCTTGCTCAATTTTGAGATGCTTAGCAAGCAATCACTGCGTTCAGGGCTGGGCGGGGCACAAAGATGGGGGGTGCTGGACTGCAGCCCCGGTCCGCCCACCTGGCTGGGGCTGTATGCTGAACCCGAGTGAACCCGGAAATGCTTCCCTCCCTCCTTCCCTGGCTCAGATTGACTCTTGGGTGAATCCTGTAGGTCTCTCACCAGGTTGTGTGTCCAGGGCTGTGGGCCTGGCCACTATTGGCCTCCCAGGACTTTCCAGTGAGCCCGGCATGCCTTTCTGTTTACTTCATTTTATAGCTAGGGACAGCCAGATGCTTGTTCTCCCAGACTGCAGCGATAGGCGCTTGGGCATGCTGAACCCACAGGGGCTGGTGGGCTGGCTGTGGTCCTCGGGGGAGTGCCTGCTGGGGTTCTGGCCCTGGACCTCGGACACTGCTTATTGGAGCCATCAGCTGGCCTCTTGGCCCTGGGAGCTTGCAGTGGAGGAAGCAAATGGATTGTAAAATGCAAGTCAATGTCAGCCAGTAACCTCCCTGTGAGTCCCCACCCTCCTCTCTGCCCTGTGGGTGCTGAGACAGGAGCCAACCTTGGGTTCCTGAAAGGGCGGAGCCTTTCCACTCACTGGTTGAGTCCTAGAGCTCCTGCTTAGAGCTCTCTGCGCCTCACCCTGGCCAGGTGTCCTTACCCCAAGCAGGGTGGCCTCCAAGACTTCCTGCTTAGAGTGGAGGCCAGCAGCAGTGCTGGAGGTGAGGCTTCACACCTCTGCCTGAGGGCCTGGCACTATCCATTCCCAGGAGACTCTACCTCTCCCCCAGAGGACAAGCCACTAGACAGCCTGGTCTGGGGCACACAGCCAAACCCCTCAAGTTACAACAGGGGTAGCAGTGGACAGGATGGGGAGGCTGTGGCCAAGCTCTCAGGATTCCCTATCTAGCTGGACCCAAAGGGCAGTCAGCACAAGATGGGAGTGGTACCTGGTGTCAGTGCCATCTGCAGGGCCTGAGAGCAGGGCCTGAGAGCCGTCCCAGTAAGGACTGAGTCGTGAAGGCTGGGAGGGTGATATTGCAGGTGGCATTTGAAGGGGCAGATGGGGAGAGAGGGATGAGGAGACAGCAGGAATGGCAGGTAGCTCATGAGTACAGTGTGGGGACACAGGGCTCAGGAACCAGCCCCTCCCTGCAGACCCGGAGGCTGGGTTGGGGGACCATTGGGTAGACCCCAGGTCCTACTGCATTGCTGTGGTGTGTAGGAAGGGAGACATTGCCAGATGGGCCAGGTCAGGAGAGGCTAATGGAGAAAGTGCCAGAAACAATTGGACTGTGCAGTTACCCTCCATGCTGTACTCACCTGAGTTGGGAGCAGAGAGTGTCTCCCTCCTCCTCCCACAGTGTGGGGGGCTCAGCAGCCTTCCACCTGGAGCCCTTCTCAGTCCCTTGGGACTTCCAGACAACAGGATAGGGTTGTAACAACAGGGTGGGTCCCCCCCGCCTCCCATACCACCACTGGGAGCAAAATGAGCCTGGCCTCCCTCCCTATGGGGAGCCCAGGTTCAAGCCTGGGCCTGTGGCTCAGCACAGCCGACTCCACCACAGTAGGGGCAGATGGGGCTCCTGGCTGCAGACTGCGTGTGAGGCCTAGCAGTAGGAAGACCACTGGAAGGGCGCCTCCTGATAGGGCCACCGGAGGCTGGGCGCTGTCTGGCAGTAGAGCAGCGCTTCCTGCTATCCTCAGTGTCTCTAATCTGTTCCCTCTTCTACAGCATGCCTGGGCCTGGTCAGTGCTCCCGGGTGACCCTAATCCCTGTCTTCTAGGGGGTAGAGTGGTTGGAGTCCTGGGATGATTCACACTGCCACCAACCCCTGAGATCAGAGTCACACAATTGGGGGGAAAGGGGGCATCCTTTGTTTCCAGGGTGAGTGACCTACTCAAGGTGAAGAGTCAGCTCCTCTCTCTTGGCCCCTCCTCCCCCTGCCTAGAAAGGGCTTTCTCTATGTGATGAGGCTTGTTAGGAGTTGGGCTCCAGGTACATCATCCAACAGGTTCTCTAGGGCATGGCCAGTGTCTCTACCATCTCTGCCATCATGGCAGGAAATAGGCATGTAACTTGGTCACTCTGTGTGTGCCCAGCCTTGGTCCTTGAACCCAGAGGAGCTGACAGAGCATGGGAACGGGGAGCTCCCACCTCTGGGTAGGAGCTGGGTGGGCATTTTCAAAGGGTTAAACCTTAAAGGAAAGTAAAACTGAGTGCCAGTTGCCTGCCTGCACCCAGGGCCTCCTCCCTTCCTCAGACCTGTCACACCTGGAATGGGAGGGAGGGGAAGAGACTGTCTGAGTGGATCTGCCCTTGTTGGTAGTGGTGACGGAGAAAGGTGGAGGTATGCCCCGTGGTGGACTGGTCAGAGCAGGCCTGCCATGTGGAGCAGCCCTGGCCAGCTGACAGTGACCTGGCCACCATCTCTAAAGCCCCCGCTTTGTGCTCCATCCACAGGGGACGCTGCCAGAGGACCCTAGATGCCTCTCTAGAGTATGAGCTCAGGCAAAAACGCCTGGTACAACCGCTTCTCTGGGGGACCTACCAACCTTCCCACCCCAGACATCGCCACCGGGGTAAGGGGCACCCTGTGGGTAGGGGTCTGCCCTTTGTGCAAACCCACAGTCCAGGGTTCCCCCAGCAGGGCTTCCAGAGTAGTCTACTCCCTACCTGGAGGTCTTGTGGGTGGGCTGTGACGTGTGTGTGGGTGGTGTGCCCATGATGCGCACACGTGGTGTGTTAGTGTGAAGGCCTGTCATTGCATGTCCACGTGTGTGCATGTCCTCTCTGGAGTCAACAATTCTCATCAGCTCTCTTTCCAGACCAGAATGGAAACGACCTTCGGGCCCGCCTTCTCAGCTGTCACCACTATCACCAAAGGTGAGCCTGTGAGGCCAGGCCAGCCCAGCTAGGCAGAATCTGGGCACCCCTAACTCTACCAGGGCCTGTGGGGCCCTTCTTAGTGGGGTGGAGAGTGGGAGCCGGCACTGGAGGGGGCAGCTCGGCTCAGCACCCCCCCACCCCCACAGCTAGGCAGGATTCTGCCGTTTTGCTCCCTATGGCTCTGCTCTTGCCACTGTGTCCTCCCCGCCCCACCCCCTGCTCCTCCTTCCTGGTGCCTCGCTCATCACCTTTCCAGGGAAGGCTCTTTAAACTGCCCTTGCACCCCATGCACACCTGTCACTTGTCACAGTGATCCCCCCTCATTCCTGCCCCAGGCTCCTAGCAGCCTCCAGGTTTGGGCTTGGGGAATGAGTGGGCACAGGTAAGGGAGAAGTGCTCAGGGGATCCTTTCTCTGGTCTGGTCCCACAGCTATGGCTCCAGCGCTGTGTGTTCAAGGAGGTCGTGAGGAATTGGCACTTTAGGGTACAGCTTCCTTCCCAAAGTCATAAGGGCAGCAGGCCCTCCTGGCAGGGCCAAGGTCTGGGGGTAGTTTGTTCATTTGCCTTTTTGGCACTCAGCCCCTCGTAGGAGCACACCAGCTGCTAACTGGTTTTTTAATTGCTTTTCCCTGGTGCCCTTTGGATGCATATGACAGTGTGGTCACAGGGCCACTGCACACGCCTGCTCACATCAGCTCCTCTTTGTCACTGGGTGACACCCTCAGGGGCTCTAAAAAGGCACTCTTTTTTTCTTAGATATATTTTCCTGAGGGAAAAAATAAACATCACTTCTAATTTCATCACCCAAGTAACTTTCTTAATTCCTCATCTACCTGTAGAGATGGTACAGCCTTGTCACAGCAGTTGAAAGCTCCCAGGCAGTGAATGACAGGCCCATCTTGCCCTTGTCCCACCCAGCTACCCACTCGGTGGTAGGGATAGGTCAGAGCCAGGCATGAACAGTTGCCTTGTCTGGCCCCTCTCATTGCATATGGGTGAGGCCCAGTCACAGGGTAGCCTATCAAAGCCTATATCATAAACCCAGGCCTTTGGAGCTGGTTGTTGTGACATCTGGGCCTGGCTGAGGCCTGAGGCCAGTGGCAGCCATTCCTAGCCTCTGACTGCCACCTGCAGGGCTCTGAGGGAGGCTCCTACATGGACCCCTGACCAGTGCCTTCTTAGGGCAGCCAGGGTGACAGGCAGTAGGAGAAGGGCAAGAGCCTTCAGTAGCCCTCCCTGGAGGAAGCAAGAAGGCTGGTGGCCAGCTCTAGGTTGCGGGGGAGCCAGGGGAGGAGGTGGGAAACAAGTGGTCCTAGAGCACTGGGCTGCTGTCTTAGCCTCTCCACATGCCACCTGAGGAGCATCAGACCTCTCCATGCCTCAGTTTCCTCTATGGACTGAGGCTATCAGATAACCCACCTGTACCTCAAGGATCACATAAGATGGTGTCCCAGCTCCTGCCGGTGACCTTAGGTATAATCACTCAGGTGTTGGCCTTGAGCCTCAGCTGGGCAAAGTGGCCCCAGGGTCGGGCTGGGTTCTGAGAGCTAGTTGTAGAGGCTGAGAGAAAACCCCTCCACCATCACTCCCAGCCTGCCTGGGAGCTGTAGGGCTCAGTGCTAGGACTGTCCAGGGCAAGCCAAGCCCTGTGGCAGAGCTCTAGGCACTGTTTAGACCTGGGGAGGCCACCTGAGCCTGCACCCTCCCCACCTGCCTTGGTGCTGGGGCGAGCTAGGAGCTAGGGATGGTCCACAGAGCAGGCTGGGGCTCTCGCTGGAGGCACTGGGCCAGTTTATGTTGTGCCCTGCTCAGGGATGGGATATTTCCCAGTTGCCCCCCAGCCTAACCCTAGTCAAGTTGCCCTCAAATCCAGAAGGAGGCATTGGGAGCCAGCATGGGCAAGAAAGCTTCCTAGAGAAGACTAACCAATTATCTAGCACAGTCTCTGCCCCTGCCTAGCCCAGTGTCCGCCACAGTAAGTCAGGCCTCCCTCTGTGGCCCACACTCATGGCATCCTGGCCCTCTTTTCTTGGCAGCGGATGGGACCAGCACATACAAACAGCACCGCAGGACACCCTCCTCCTCCAGCACCCTTGCCTACTCCCCTCGGGATGAGGAGGACAGTATGGTAGGTCTGGGTCCCACTCATCCCTCCCCGCCCCACAGGAGCCTGCTGCCATGCCTTCCTGCCCGGGGCCAGGTCCCAGGAGAAGCTGGAGATGGGGTGCTCAGCCTCGAGGAGCCCTTAGCTTCAGCCTGTAGTGGGAAGTGAGCTGGCAGGACAGAGGGCTAGTACGTGTGGACACCCTAGGCCCGAGCACCAAGGCTGGGTTGCATGGGAGAGGGAGCCATCAGGGACTGCTGGGCCAGAGAGTTGGTGTGTTTGGCTCCATCTTGAGTGGGTGGAAGCCACAGAAACATCAATCCAATTCCCATTTTTTAAGTCCCTGTGCTGCCCAAGTGGAAGATGAGGGGTGGGTTGCCAGGTAGAGGCAGGAGCTCTGAGAAGGGGCTCCTGATGCGGGAGACGGACCCCAGCAGGTGGGGCAAAGAGGACAGGTCAGCAGGGAGGGCCTGCAGGGCCCATGCTGACTGGGGAAGCTGGAGAGTCCCCTGCTGCTGGCTCTGCGGAGTGAGAAAAGGGTTCAAGGCAGAGTGGGGGCTGGCTGGCAGTGCCCAGGACATGGCTGGGGTCATGGTGGACATGCCCTCCCCGTCTGTCCACGGATACTCGTCGCTGGGCTCTGGGCCTGCTCAGGAAAGCAAGGACTGGTTCAGGTAGGGGTTGGGGGCACATGAGCATGCTTGAGCCCTCCTGCCACTGACCTTGCACCCTGCTTTCTGCTTTCCCTTGGCAGTGGCCCCTAACACTCTCTTGGTTCTCCTACTCTCCCAGCCTCTAAGGCCCGAAGGTTTCTCCTCATGCTGGGCTGCCAGGCCTTTCTTCCTCATTTAATAGGAAGAAAACAGTTTTCTTAATTACTGGAAAAAACATACCCATGTGCCAGGCACTGCAGTAGGCCTCCATAAGGACAGGTCACACAGTGTGCCCCACTCCTTCCAGCTCTTCCTGCCTCAGTCTCTACAAGCCCTGACTGGCCCACAGGAGTGTGGCTGGGATCAGAAGGCCCACCCTCTCCCTGAGGCCTCCAAGGAAGCGAATTTCCTGTGTGTGTGGTTGTGATCCTGGCACTTGGTGGCTTGAAGGAGGTGGAAATGTGCTGTGAGGGCCTTAAGGCCATGGCCACCTGGGCACCTTCTCTGTTGGCTGCTGGGCCCCCACAGGCTGTCCCTCCACCTGCCCTGGGCGGTTGACAGTGTCAGCCCCCTCAGTCAGGAGGGTGGGCAGGCAGTAGAGAGCAGAGCCAGGCCGGGCCTGGCTTGCTTGGCTCAGCTCCTATCTGGACCTGCTCTTGCCCTCTGGTTTCCACTGCTGCCCATGAGGATGGTTTGACTCACTTCCTCTGACTTTCCCCTTGCATCTCGTGGCATTTCCATGCAAACTCACCACTTGGGACACTGTAAATGGAGGTGGGCACAGTATTGGTGAAGGAGATGCTGTCTGTGGGCACACTAGGGACACAGGGGTCTCTGCTCCCTTCACTTTGGAAAGCAACCCCCTGGAACTGGCCTGGCCTCTGCAGAGCCGGCACTACCTGGCCAAGCCTCCCTCTGCCCCTGGTGGGTCCAACACCCTAGGCTGGTGGGGAGGGGATGGTCCCAACAGCTCCCACACCCACAGAGGCTCAGAGGCAGCTGGGCCCCAGAGCAGCCTGGACCAGGAGAGGCCTGTGAAGTCAGGAGGTTTGTGGCTCATGAATGAGGCTTCTGACATGAGGGGAGGAGTGTGTGGGAGCAATGGCTCTTGAACGATCTCTTCTGGAGGGTTCCAGGCTTGGAAGGAAGGAAAGGACAGTTTCCTACCCCAGGATTCCCCCAAATCCTCATCTTCGGTGGCCCTGGCCAAGGCAGGCACCCGTGACTGTCCCTCCTACACTCAGAAGCCTGGCCAGGGTTCAGTGGGGGTGTCCCTGCTTTCCCTGGGAGCCTCACTTGCCTGCCCAGCGTGCCTGGCCAAGGAGGCCAGGCAGGAGCTGAGCCTGGAGGGCACCTGGAGCCCCTTCCGGCCAGCCGTCCATTCCCTCCGCTCCAGCAGTCGGGGCTGCAGCTGCCCTGGGATTGGCTGCTGAAGATGCCCCCTCTGCAGCCCACATTCCCTCACGGGAAGCAGGAAGCAGGCCTAGCGTGTCCTCGCAGAATTGAATAGCAGGAAGTCTCTCCATTTACACAAAGAAAGTTGGCAGACGTGAGCGGGCGGCCCACCAGGGCCTGGACCACTGGGCAGGAGGGGGCCTGGGCATTGCACCGGCTCCCCCTATACCACTGCCCCTGCAGCCTGAGTGAGCACCCACTAGGATGGGGTGGCCCTGGGGGGCCCACTGCCCTCAGTGTGCACAGGGGCTTGGCCCTGCCCTCCCCCTGGCTGACGGGTGTCTGTCTCCATGCTGCAGCCCCCCATCAGCACCCCACGCCGCTCTGATTCAGCCATCTCCGTTCGCTCCCTGCACTCCGAGTCCAGCATGTCCCTGCGCTCCACGTTCTCGCTGCCTGAGGAGGAGGAGGAGCCGGTAGGTGTGGTGGCCACAGGGTGGGCTCAGCGCAGAGGCCTCCAAAGGACCCTTACTGTCCTGTGGCAGTGGTGGGGGGCACTTTCCCCTTGAGCACAATGAGGGGGTGATAGGGCCTGGTTAGGGCCCCTGTCTTCTCTGGTCCACATCAGGGACCCCAGGCCTGGTCCTCTAAGCGTATTCTTCTTACTCCCCACCCCAGGGGCTGCCCAGGGACCAGTATCAGGAACCTGTGTGGGGCCCTTTCTTGTTCCCATCCCAGGTAGAGGGTAGGTGCTGGCAGGCTGAGGGCACAGCTGGAGGAGTCCTCCCTGCTTGGGCCCCCTCAGGTTCAGGCCTAGCCCTTGGATTCAGCAGGATCCTCTTGAGATACACCCCAGCTGTGGTGCCTCTACCCTGAGAGAGTAGCTCAGGCCTGTAGGGGGAGGGGCTGGGTCCCCCCCCCCCCATGTCAGCTCCCCTGGGCCCGCCCTCACCTGCCCTGCCTGGTTCTAGGAGCCACTGGTATTTGCTGAGCAGCTCTCGGTGAAGCTGTGCTGCCAGCTCTGCTGCAGTGTGTTCAAGGACCCTGTGATCACCACGTGTGGGGTGAGGCTGCCTGTCCCCTCCCTGACCTATGCACCACCTCGGGGTTGGGTGGGCTGCCAGCCCCATCCATGCGGAATATGAGCCTTGGTCACAGGCCTGGTCTGGGTCCCCAGCAGGTCCCCTCTGCAGTGGGCATGGGGTGGGGGTGACTATGACTGTGCCCCAACTCTACCCATTGTCTCCACAGCATACATTCTGTCGAAGATGCGCCTTGAAGTCAGGTAGGGTCCTTTCAGACCCAGGCCTGCCCACCTTGTTCCCCAGCTGGGGGAGGGCCCCTCCAGGGAGGTCCCAGTCCAGGCCTAGCACTAATTGTGCCCCTGGTGCATGGCAGCTTCTCCCCTAGTCCTGCACAAAGTGTCTCTGCTGCCGATGGCAGTAGCCCCTGGCACACTCGGGCCAGGCTCAAGACGTTGACAAGCAGAGCAGTAAGACCCATAACTCGGGCCTCCCAGGCTGCATACCCACTCTCCCGGGTAGAGGCTGCCCTCACTGCCTTGCAGTCTCGAGCCTTAGTAGCATCCAGGCACCGGTGCTGGGCCCAGGGCTGGGTCCCCTCCTGCACTGTCTCCAGCCCTCTTGGCCCTGCCCCATACTCTTGGGTCAGCTGAGAGGCCTTCATTCACCCAGTGGATATTCTTGGTGGCCTGGCCATATACCCCTTCCTATTCTGGGCACCTCAGAAGGGCAGGTAGACAGGTAGATCAAGCCCCCGATAGAGGCTCAGCCCACCAGCTAGAAGAGCAGGTTCCAGACCACTCAGCAGAGAACAGTCTCGCCCCTGCATAGCCTGGCCACTGTGCTCGGGGCAGAGCTACCAGGGAAGGGGCTGGCTGGGTGGGTCATGGGGTCAGCATGCCCTCCCCTCCAGAGAAGTGTCCTGTGGACAACGCCAAGCTGACGGTGGTGGTGAACAACATTGCGGTGGCCGAGCAGATCGGGGAGCTCTCCATCCACTGCAAGCATGGCTGTCGGGCAGTAGGGGTCGGGAAGCCCACCGTCTTTGAAGTGGACCCCCAAGGGTGCCCCTTCACCATTAAGCTCAGTGCCCGGAAGTAAGTGCCCCCATTGGCCCCCAGCTCCCCAACGATGAGGGCTGTTAAAAATGGTGCCTCTGGGGACTCAGCTGCTCTGTGTCTTGCTTCCCACAGGGACCACGAGAGCAGCTGTGATTACAGGCCTGTGAGGTGCCCCAACAACCCCAGCTGCCCGCCCCTTCTCAAGATGAACCTGGAGGCCCACCTCAAGGAGTGCGAGCACATCAAGTGTCCCCACTCCAAGTACGGGTGAGTGGGCGGGGGTGGGCTCCAGGGGGCTACCCTGGAGCAGGGGTGGCTGGGCAGGAGGGTGGGTGGGACTGGGCTGGAATTCACAGTCCCTCCTTCAGCAAATCTTTGTTGAGATCCACCTGTGTGCCGGGCACTGGGGAGACAGCCAGGGTGTCTGGGGAGATGGACCTTAGCGGGAGCCACACCGTCGACTGTGTAATTACAAACTGAGGTACAGGTGCTGCAAAGGAGAGACCAGAGCCCTATGGGAACACAGAAGGGTCAGAGTGGTTGGGGAGTTGGGGGTGGTCAGGGAAGGCATGAGATGAGAGCTAACGAATGTGTGGGCACGTGCCAGGCAAAGACCAGGGCAAGGGCTTCCGACAGCTGGACCAGCAGGGGTGGACTTGAACAAATGGCCAGTGTTGAGAGCAGAGGGGAGGTGGGATGGGGAAAGAGGCAGGCTGATGAGGGGTGAGAAAGAGCCCTTGAAGAACTTTGAGCAGGAGTAGAGTGATTGGATACCATTTGCAAAGTGGCCTGCTGGGTGCTGGTGGGAGCAGGAGAGATGGGTGGGCATGCAGGTATGGAGAATATGGGGTGTAGTGGGCACAAAAGTGGGATTTGAGAGATTTTTAGGGTTGGGGAGGCAGAGGGAAGGGTCCTAATGGGTAGGCAGGTGAGCAAGGGGGCAGGCAGCTATCCTGTCCTTCCAGGTGCACGTTCATCGGGAACCAGGACACGTATGAGACGCACCTGGAGACCTGCCGTTTTGAGGGCCTGAAGGAGTTCCTGCAGCAGACAGATGACCGCTTCCATGAGATGCACGTGGCGCTGGCCCAGAAGGACCAGGAGATCGCCTTCCTGCGCTCCATGTTAGGCAAGCTCTCAGAGAAGATTGACCAGCTGGAGAAGAGCCTGGAGCTCAAGTTTGGTGAGAGCCTGGCCCAGAAGTGGTGGGGGGCAGAGCTCCTCCTCCTGGTTCCTGACACCCTCTGCCCTGCCACTCAGATGTCCTGGATGAAAATCAGAGCAAGTTGAGCGAGGACCTCATGGAGTTCCGGAGGGATGCATCCATGTTGAACGTGAGCGGGAGAGAGACAGATACAAGGAGGTTGGGTGGGGTGGGGGACACAGGACTGTCCCTGTGGTTGGGCCCCAGCCAGCAGGAGGCTTGCCCTGCTCAGGATTAGGTGTTTGTACTGTGGAAGACTGCTGCTGCCCCAGCCCTGCCCCAGCCAAGCTCAGGCTGGCAGGCAGGGGCACTGTGGAGCCACAGCCATCATGCTCTCTACTCTTGGCCTTGCAGGATGAGTTGTCCCACATCAATGCACGGCTGAACATGGGCATTCTAGGATGTGAGTATGGGCCCACTGCTGCTCCCACCACTGTCCCCAAGGCCTCCCCATGTTCCTCACCAACTGCTCCTGTCTTTGCAGCCTATGACCCGCAGCAGATCTTCAAGTGCAAAGGAACCTTTGTGGGCCACCAGGGCCCTGTCTGGTGTCTCTGTGTCTACTCCATGGGGGACCTGCTTTTTAGCGGCTCCTCTGACAAGACCATCAAGGTGGGTGGGATCCCGCCTAGGTGGGCTCTGCAGCCTGGCAGGGTGAAGAGTGGGTACTGCCCATGGGTGGGTCTTCCTTTCATAGGCGGGGCTTTCTTCCTAAGGATGGCTTCCTCATTCCCACCATGCCACCCCTGGCATCTGACTGATCTTGCTGGGACCCACCTTGACCCTGGTCTCTGCAGGTGTGGGACACATGTACTACCTACAAGTGCCAGAAGACGCTGGAGGGCCATGATGGCATTGTGCTGGCGCTCTGCATCCAGGGGTGAGTGCAAGCATGTGTGTATCCACTGACCACAGGGTCCCACACGGAGCTGGGGACATGAGATCCCATGCTGCTGCCCCATGGATTGTGAGCTCAAGCCTGTATAGCCACATGTCCACATGTGACTGTGTCTACCCCTCCTGTGGGCACTCATGACCTTGAGCAGGACTCCGTCTCAGGTGGTAGCATGTGGACCCTCCACCTCTGACACTGTACATTCACAAAGCATAGCCTTGGCCCTGGAGTGCCTCAGGAAGCCAGAGGACAGAGGTGGGACATCATAGAGTGGAGGCAGAAGCTCGGCTATCTCTGGTCTGGGCACAGCTCAGGGACAGGACCATAAGCAGCTGGCTCAGCCACCTCCTTGCCCCCAGGGTGGCCCCTTCTAGACCTTCCTCCCTATCTTGTGTCAGGAGGTTGTGTATCGTGGGCATGAGTGAGTGAGAGAGAGGGATTCTCGATCATAGGAAGTAACAGCTTGACTGCCAGCAGCAATAACTGGGTAATTACCTCTCAGCTCATCTGTCAGACACTTGCCAGGCAGGCACCGGGGTTTGGGCCTCCACTTCCAACATCCCCTCACTGAGTCCGGCATACTGAGACTGGGCTCAAGGAAGCAGCAGTGGCCTTGGCATTGCCCCAGGCTGTTGATTCCTGGTGGCCAAATCTACCTCAGACTGCAGGACAATGTCAGTGAGAACAGTGCCTTCTGCTCTAACACCTTAGCTTTGCTTCCCCAGGTGCAAGCTCTACAGCGGCTCAGCAGACTGCACCATCATTGTGAGTGGGGCCTGTGGGAGGGGCCAGGCCACACCATGCCACTGGGGCTGGGCTCA
Source organism: Miniopterus schreibersii (assembly GCF_964146895.1). Lineage (NCBI taxonomy): Eukaryota > Metazoa > Chordata > Mammalia > Chiroptera > Miniopteridae > Miniopterus > Miniopterus schreibersii. The sequence continues at coordinate 10,788,898 of NC_138103.1, forward strand.
GGGCAGCAGGGCTGGTGTCTGAGGCTTCCTGTCCCCCCACCCACCAGGTGTGGGATATCCCGAACTTGCAGAAGGTGAACACAATCCGGGCCCACGACAACCCGGTGTGCACGCTGGTCTCTTCGCACAACATGCTCTTCAGTGGCTCCCTGAAGGCCATCAAGGTCAGGCAAGGCAGTATGCATGCATGTGCCAGACATCGGGGTGCCAGATGCCTGACCACCCAGCCCATGCTTACAGCCATTCCCACAGGTCTGGGACATTGTGGGCACTGAGCTGAAGTTGAAGAAGGAGCTAACAGGCCTCAACCATTGGGTACGGGCCTTGGTGGCTGCCCAGAGCTACCTGTACAGTGGCTCCTACCAGACAATCAAGGTACTCCTGGTGGCAGGGCCCCTCCCTGTACCAATACTGCCTTGCCCCCTCACCACCAGGGCAGGGAGACCCTCACACATCCTGGGTGGTGGGTGGGCTGCCCACGGTGCCTGAAGCCCCAGAGGCCCTGGTGGTGAGGCACCTGGCCTGGGACCAAGTGGCCTGCACTTGCCCATAGATCTGGGACATCCGGACCCTCGACTGCATCCATGTCCTGCAGACATCTGGTGGCAGTGTGTACTCTATCGCCGTGACGAATCACCACATTGTCTGTGGCACCTATGAGAACCTCATCCACGTAAGGGTGGATACCTAGGGGCAAGGCCTGACTCTGGGCCCCTGTTCTCCTGTCTGTGTCTGTGACTTGCCTGTGCCATCACTTCAGGTGTGGGACATCGAGTCCAAGGAGCAGGTGCGGACACTGACAGGCCACGTGGGCACCGTGTATGCCCTGGCGGTCATCTCGACGCCAGACCAAACCAAAGTCTTCAGCGCGTCCTATGATCGGTCTCTCAGGGTCTGTGCTGGCCTGGTAACAGTGGGAGGCTTAGGGCAGGTGGCCATGCCTGGGTGGTCCTCATGTCTCATGTGCCCCCAGGTCTGGAGTATGGATAACATGATCTGCACACAGACCCTGCTGCGTCACCAGGGCAGTGTAACTGCACTGGCTGTGTCCCGAGGCCGTCTCTTCTCAGGGGCTGTGGACAGCACTGTGAAGGTTAGTGCCTTGGCTGGGGCCATCCAAAGGGGCTGGCTGCAGGGTGTTGGGGGTGAGGAGCCAGCAACCCTGGGCAGGTGACAGTGAAAGGCAGGTATGAAAGGCAGGTGGTGTTGGGGCAGGATGGCCAAAGGGGCACCTGAAACAAGAGCCCTTCCTCTACAGGTTTGGACTTGCTGACAGAATCCAGGCCAGGTCTTGGCTTCTTCTGGGCCCACCCTAGGCCTGTCCAGACCAGGCTGGCCACATGGGTGGTCTCAGGGTCTCTGCCTTCCCATTTGGGGATAGGTGGGCAGGCTCACCTGGCCAGGCAGTACCCTCCCGATCCTGCACCTGGCAAGCCTCCCTTTGTCTGGCTCTGTCATCATTGCTGCCAGGTATAATACTCACCGGTCCACCCTCCATCCCCATTTCTGATGGACTATGGGGCCTTTTTACTCACCTTTTCTATTGTTTTTAGACTGTACATAGATTTGATTACTTCTGATTGAAATAAAAGCTGCACAGACTGTGGCTATGATTGGGGATGGTCCTGGGATGAGGGAGAGGCTGCCCGAAAATACGGATGTGTCCAGGCACCACCAGCCAGTGGGAGGGAAGCTGGGAAGGGGCCTCGAAAAGGGCTCCTATTGTCTGTTGACCCCAGGATATAGCCCTCTCAGTGACTTCCCCTCCCTGCCAGGAACAGGCTAGCCCCATCCCCTACCCCACCACCACCATTCTAACACACCACCAAAAAGTGAGCCAGGCCATTTTCTGCTGTTTATTGACAGCTGACAGTACCTCCCTGCCCAGACCCCCCTCCCCACCTGCTGGAACCCCAGCCTGGGCTACCCACTAAGGAGAGGCCAGGTGGACGACCAGGTGTATCCATTAGGGGAAGCATCACCACGTGACAACTGGAAGGGGCCCTCACATGCCCAGACTCCACCTTGGCTGACCCCCTCCACCCGCCTGCATCAAAATCGCTGGTTTTTGGCATTTTTAATTGTTTTTTTAAAAGAAATGTCAAAGTTATGTCCAACACATGTGGATCAGCAAACACAATAGAGGAGGCCGGTCAGTACTTTTTGGAGGGATTGGGGGTGAGGAGAGAAAGAGAGAGGGCGAGAACAACCACACGACACAGCCTTGGACCATGAGCAGAAGCATCCGTGGGAATTCAGATGGGGGTGGGCTGGCTGCCTACTTGGGGCCTGGGGAGGGAGAGTCAGGCACACTTTCACACGCGCCACACGCAGCCTGGCATGCACTCCCTGCACCGACTGCTGTCATCTGGCTGACCCACCACTTCATGCTGTGCACACAGCTCCCCGGAAACCCAGACAGACCTTTACAGCAGCACCCCCCAGAAAGGAGGGAGCCCTCCCCACCGTCTCCACGGCGTGGAGGACACGGCCCAGCAGCAAGGCACATCCTTCGAGTTCTTCAGACACAGAGAAGTTAGGAGAGAGAGCAGAGGGAGGCCCTGGTGGAGCAGAGACCCTTCCCTAGACCCCAGCCTACTGTTTGTGCTACTGGACCAGGGGTCTGGCCACTCCTGGATAAAGGGAAGGAAGGACTGACAGTGGCCGGGGCCTCTAACAGCTTTTGTCTCGAGCTAGACTCCAGTGTCCTTGCAGTTGGTAAATGGTTTTCTATAGAATCAATAATATTTTTTCTTTCTTTAAATATATATTCGTTAAAGTTATACCTTTTTGTTTCTGTAGGGAAATCTGCCTCAGCTCATTCCCAATAAATTAATACTCTCAATAGCTTATATTCTGTGGGGTAGAGTGGGGCAGGGGTCCTGACCCCAACCCCTTGTGCTGTGCCAGAGCAGCTGGCAGAGGTCCCCAATGGGCAGTTCTGTGCTGGGCATAGGCCTGTGCTCTGCCACTGATTGGGGAGGGGGCTAGCGTGGCTGCCCCCCCCTCCCACTACCTCCCAGGGTGGGCCCAGCATGGACTCAGGGCAGGGGTGCCAGGGGCTGCCCCTCCTCTACACAGTGGGCAGAGCCTGGTGGTGAGTGGGCAGGTGGCCCAGCAGTTATTGCACAGGGAGCAGCAGACAGGGACGGGCACCCACAGGGCAGCAGCATCTGTCCAGAGCCCTTGGGTCCCTAGGGCAGGCAGTCTTCCAAGCTGGGCATCCTGCCTGGGCCCAGGGGGCAGGAGTTGTGCTTGTGCAGGGACTGGGCAGCACGATCCACCCCCGCCTCGTGGCCCTGGCAGGCTGTCCCCTGCACCCTGCCCATTTGCGCCGTGCCCAGAGATGCCCATCCTGAGGTAAAGGTCAGTGTGCAGCCGGAGCCCAGGTAGAATGAGTGGGCCCAACGTGGGCTGCATCACTCCAGCATGGCGTCCAGTTGGTCTGCAAGGTCATCAAACATGCTGCCGATGTCGTCCAGGATGCTGCCCGTGCTCTTCTCTGTGGCAGAGGGGCTGGGGGGGGGGGCGCAGCGTGAGTAGAGTAGGGCAGGGTGGGGCCAGGGGAAAAGGCCTCGCCCTCCATTCACGCCAGCAGTGCGTGGGCGGGGCCACCTGAAGGCCACACCCCCGGCCCTTCCCCTGCCACGCCCTTGATTTCGGCCAGAGCACGGCAGCCTCAGAATATAGACCACTGGGGGAGGAGTGCAAGCCCCACCCACGCCGGGCCCCGCCCCACTGTGTAAGGTGTGGGTCTGTCCGAGACCGCGGCCTCAAGGCACCGGTTACGCCCCTCCCCGCCCCACTCAGCCCTAGCTCATACCCTACATGTTCAGTTGTGCGCTAACCGGAGAGGCACCCCGACTCTTCCACACCCACACCAGACCCCACCCCGCACCTACCGCAGGCCCTGGGCGTCCTCCTGCCGGATCTTTTCTTCTACTGCTTGCAGCGCGGCCGCCAGGCATGCGCTGGTCTCCTCCAGCTTCTGCCGGGCGCTGTCCCCAAGCAAGGCGCCCTCGGACGTGGCAGGGGGCCCAGAGGCGGCGGCGGCAGCGGCGGCAGCGGCGGCGCGCGGCGGCTTGGTGGGCACGTGCAGCGCGGGCCCCGGAGATGGGGGCTTGGCGGGGCTGGCGCTCAGCGAGGGCGGCGTGCTGGCTGGCTTGGCGAGGGCAGCGGGCGGCTGGCGCGCCGGCGAGGGTGTGGGCGACGGGTTGGCGCTGCCTGGCTGCAGCCCCGCCGCGGCCTTGGCCGGCTTGGGCGCCGTGGGCGGTGGCGGCGGCTTGGGAGACACGGGCGGCGGCGTGCCATGGGCACATTTCACCTCTGCGGGGAGGAGGAGACTCGCACCGCTGCGGGAGGTCGCGCTGTGCGCACGCTGCCCATCCCGGCATAAGCCCTACCGCAACACCGTGCCTCAAACCCGGGAGCGGGAACACGGCACTCAGCTCTGCTGAGGCGCAGCCGTCCGCTGCCCCTCCCACCCCAGCCTCCCGGGGCAGCCAGGGGGCGTGCTTGCCCCATGCAAACCTGGTTGCATCACTGCTTCCAAATCCCTCCCAGTCCGCACTCCGCCCCACCTCCCCCGCCACTTTATCCCGTTCCAGGTGTGGCCCTTTGGTTGCTTGATTGCCACAGGGCCTTTGCACCTCTGATCCTTTTGCCTGGAAGCCTCTTCCCTCCCTCCTGAGCGCTGGGGTCACTCTCCAGCTGGTTCAGAGTCGTCTCTGACCCAGCATCCTGCACCTGTCCTCCCTCTACAGGTGCTATTACTGGGTTTCTGTGCCTCCTTCACTGAGTAACTTGAGGACCAGTTACCCTCCTCTCTGCTCTGGGTTGGCAAAGTTGTCCTACAGGTGGATGTATGAGACAGTATGAGAACACTTTTCCACCCCACCCCACCTGGCTGCCATCAAATCCGAGAGAAAAACCCTTCATACCATGGAGTAGGGAGGTGGGGTGGAGGCCCTTCCCCAAATGGCTCCCTCACCTACCTGGGCTGCCAGGACCTGGCAGGGGCACCTTCTTGGAGGCAGGCGTGGGTGACCCCTGGATCCTGGGCACCGGCTGAGCCAGGACTGGCTTAGGAGAGACAGGTGGCTTGGCTGGCTTCCGGGCATCACTGTCTGGTGGGGGTAGCGCAGGCAAGTGCATCCGGTCAGAGGGTGGGGACTCGGCAGGTGGGGGTGGTGGGGGCAGCTCCAGGGGTCCAGCTTGCTCAGAGCCCAGTCTGCGGCGCACAGTGCCAGTGCCATTCTGGTACACTGACAGTGATGGAGGTGGCTCCGGACCTGCCTCCCGCTCCTTGGTCTTGGGCCTGCGTTTGACCGTGTCGGACTCAGTCAAGATGAACTTGACATTCTCCTGCTGGCTCTGCTTGGCTCGAATGCGCCTCTTCAGCGTGGAACTGGCCTCCACCCGGGCCAAGGGAGGGCCTTCCCCACTTGCCTCTCCCTTGGCTGGACCTCTAGGCCGCTGCCGGGCAGTGCCATCCTCCACAAAGTGGCCATGATCTACAGGCCCTGCAGGTTCCCCAGGCCCCCGGCGGGCAGTGGCCAGAAGTCCTGTAACAGGCCCACTGAGCGTGCGGCGCCGGTTCACCACCTCTCCATCAGGCCCAATAGCCTCCTTGTGCTTTACAGAGGCCAACACTGTTGCCACCCGGCCTGGCTCTGGGCTGTCAGAGCGAGGTGTGGGGTGGCCCTCAGGGGGCCTACGGGCCACCCGGCCCCCACCCCCGATGGATGACAGCTCGAGCATGGCTGCGATGCTCTTCACACTACCAGCACTGCCTGTGTCCACACTGCCAGCTAGGTCACTAGCCCGCCGGCGCTGTGCCCGGACCCCTAGCTGGCCATCCTCAGTCTCAGCTCCCTTGGTCTCAGCATCAGGTGCTGACTCATCAGCCATGTTGGCGCTGGCCATTGCTGAGCTAGAGCGCTTAGGCGGAGGTGGTGGGGGCCCCTTTTTTCGGGGACGCACAGCAAAGGACTGGCTGCGGTTGACGTTCTTGTCAGCACCAGCAGGTGCTCGCACTGAGTGGCTGCGACCTACACGCCGCTGGACTGTGGCATAGGGCCCCGCAGCAGCTGGCACCAGCAGCTCATCCCGCTCTGGCTCGCTGTCAGACGCTGCATAGCGATTCAGGCTGTGGGCGCGCTTCTTGGGCCGCCCTGGCTCCACATCGGCCTCAGGAGGCAGACACAGCATGGGCACAGGTGCAGGTGCAGGTGCAGGTGCAGGTGCAGGAGTGGATGCAGGCCCAGGAGGAGCTGGCCCTGCCTCACTCTCCACGGGCTGCGGCAGCACATAGGCAAAGCCTCGGTGTGTGGGTGACTGAGGCAGTGAGCGGGGCGACATGGGTCGCTCCATTGGTGGCAGCAGCTGTGGAGTGGGCTTCACCTTGGCTGTGGCTGGGGCTGGACCATGAGGCCCCCCCAGGGCCTGGGGGGAACCTGGCCGAGCTTTAGTGGGAGTCTGGGGGGGTGTGAAGGGGCTGGCACCTGGTGGAAGGACCTGCCGTGGCTTGCCAGGCACTGGGGGCACACTGGCCCGCTTGATGCTATGGCCATGGCGGCTGGGCCGAGCCTCCTTGGGTGGAGTACCAGGGGCTGGACCCTCATCCAGTAGGTACTCCTGGCTTCGTGACATAGGGCTGCCAGGCCCAGGGAACCCATCACCCAGCAACTCTTGAGAGCTGCTTATGTGTCGTGCCCTCCCACCCAGGCTGGGCTCCTGACGCATAGAGGCCCTTGGGGTGGGTGGCAGGTGGTTGGAAGGCTTCTCGGCAGCAGGGGTGGCAGCCCCCTCTGCAGGGCCAGTCATGGCAGCCTGCAGCTCACCACTGAGCTCGCTGTCCTGGAAAGTGGTCATCTTCGGAGACTGGCAATCAGCTGGGGCAGGTTCAGGTGGGGGCGGTGACTCAATGGCCATCACTTCAAGGGACTGCGGTGCCTTCTGGCGCAGAGGTCCCCCTTCATACTTGGCGTACTCTGCCTTCTGCAACTCTGCCAGTTTCCTCACTGCCAGCATCAGCTTCTTCTGGTGTCCTGAGTGGGGCATGGGGCAGGTCAGGCCAGGGAGGGTGGCAAGGACCAGGAAGTGGTGGGGGCTGGGGCCTCACCCAGCTTGGTGATTCCAATCTCCTGCAGGTCCTCCCAGGTGATGTCAGTGATAAAGTCGATGTTCTCATAGCCATTGTCCACCAGCACCTTGTAGTACTGGGCCAGGCCGATCATAGACAGCCACACGGCCAGGTTAGCCTACAGAGCAGGGGACACAGAGGGCAGCCCAAGCTGGCTACCCACAGCCTGCCAGCTACTTGGAGCTGCCGGGGGAGGGGCACCGGGCCAGCCCCATACGAACAGACAGAGGACAAACCAACAGAAGTGTCAGCTTTGGAGACAGCGCAGCCCCAGCAGGAGCCCAAGGTCAGCTCACATGCACGTGCAAACACACGCAAACACACACACACAGGGTGACCTTATCTTCAGGACACCACTTGGGGAAGAACACACTTCCTCACCTGCCCAGGCAACCATGGGAACAGCACCCAGGTGGACACGCATCACACATCATGGACGCAGACATACAGTATCACCAACCAGATACGTGTACACGCGTACCCTGGATGACAGCCATACACGGGCACTGACACCCCTCTATGTCATGCTCACGCCCTCTCGCAACTTCCCTACCCACATCAAGCACAGTCATACCACCACCTCACACGTGTGTGCAAACAGCCATGATAATCTTCACCCAGTACCACCCAGTACCACCCAGTGGCTTTGTGAATGGTATCCATCCGTCCACACTCCCAGTAGGACATCACTAACGCACCAACGCACAGCATACTCGCACAGAGCAAAGTGAGGCCCATGGGACCCTGACGTGCTCACTGGGAGGACCCCCGAGCAGCTGACTGAGTGCGCCAAGGTGGATGAGTATAAACCTACCTGTCCCTGACCCACAGCCCTGGGGGCTCTTGGTGGTCATAGCATTTCCCCCATCGATGGAGGAGAAATCACAGCTCTGCATGAGGACCAGAGAGGCAGCATCGATGCAACAGGCCCTGGGCCTACCTTCTCCTGGCCCAGAACCTGTCCCACCATATGAGTGCCTGTTAGTAATAGCACGGCCTGCAGTCAGTGCGGGTGTCAGCTGCCAGCACAGCTGGCACATGCAGTTGAATGTGTGGATCTGTGAGTGCAGTCATCAATGGGCACCTTGAATATATTTAGTGTGTGCTGTCTGTGTACATGAAGCATACTCACACACAAATCTTCCCCACGCATATGCCTGGGTATGTGCAAGCATATCCCATCAACGCAGGTCCCTCTCTGGTGTCTGGGTGAGCGTGCAATGGACAGCACTGCAGGGGTGTCGGGTGTCCCTGCGTGACTGCCTGAATATGGAGGGTCTCTCTGCAGGAGCATGTAGTGGAGAGTAGTACTCTCCCCTCGCCCTGATGGCCTTCACAGGTTGTCACCCCTGTTCCTGCCTCAGGAAGGCTGGCCCCAGTGCCTGTGATGGACAAACGCCGTCCAGGTGGGCCACTGCTGAGGGACCGTCTTCTGGTCTCCTCTCCCTGGAGCCCCAGAAGGCAGAGGAAGGCTGGAGCCAGGGAGGCAGTCTGTCTATCTGCCCATCCTGGGCCCAGTCACCAGGGTGCAGGGAGTCTTACAGGTTTGTGCTCAGGCAGCCAGTCGGGGATGCTGAGGCTGCTGATCTCTGCTGTGATCTTCTTCCGGTGGCCTGGCTTAGTGACCCCGATGGCAGTGAGGTCCTAGGGAGGAGAAGCAGGTTAGCTGGAGGTTAGGGGCCCATTTCTGGGTCATGGCTGGTGGCCAGCCTGCAGAGAGCTTACCTCAGGGGTCATGCGGCTGATGGTGGGCAGGTCATAGCCGGCACTGAGGAAGTTGGGGGCATACAGCTGCAGCTGGAATGTGGCGAGCCACTGGCTAACAGCCTCAGCACTCTGGAAGACACAAGGCACCCGCTGCAGGCCCGCCCACGTGCCCGCCCACCAGGTGCACACCCCAACCACCGCAGTGCCTCCTCTGTGTAAGCTCAGTCTGCCGTCCACTGGTCCATGTGCAGCTAGGCCCCAGTCAGTCTGGCACCGGTGCTCCCTCCTCACTCTGTGGTTCTGGATGCCGCCGTCTCGAGCATCTTGCAGCACTGCAGCATCGTTCTGTGATCTCCACCAGGAGGGTCCAGCTGCTCCCTGACCGTCCCCCCCATTCCTGCACCAGGGACACCCTGCAGTGTGGCCCCATGTGAGGGACTCTGGGAAAGGGGCCTCAGCACTGCCCCTCACTCCCTGGAAGGTGAGCTTTGCCCAGAAGTATGCAGGACTCAGCCAGCAGCTCCCACCTTCCCCAGCACGCAGGTCATGTACACAGATCCCTTCTCACCCATGTACACAACTCGTTTTGTCTCACACCTGTCATTTCACACACACACACACACGTACATGTGCCCGCCTCACAGCCATACCATACACACATGCATACCCTTGTTCACTTCACACCTGTGCACACTTCTTACACATAATTAGTTCACGTGCGCAGTCCACACAATAGACAACACCTACACACACAGACTGAGACAGACAGAAGGAGGGGGCTAGCCTGTCAAGAGCCCCGGGCTGTACTGTGGCCAGGCCAGGCAGGCTGCCCTGGGCACCCCTCCCTGCTGCCAGCCCAGGCCCTGTACCTTGCCCTCCGATGCTGGCTCTAGCTTCTTGGATGGCAGTTCCGCATAGACCTGCCCAGCATGGGCCACTGGAGGCTGGGACCGGGCTGCACCTGGGGATGAGAGGGCATGGTGGGCCAAAGTTTGCTCAAAGGCCACCTCTCGGCCAAGACAGCAGTGCTGCATCCTTGCCTTACCTGCAGAGCCCTCCAGAGGCTTGACAGGGCTGTCCCCAGGGCTGGACTCGGAAATGGATTTCTGGGAGAGCACTGTTGCCAAGAGCTGCAACCCAGACAGACCAGCTGGCCAGCACTGCTCTGGGCCCAGGCCACCCCAGCCCTGCCACCACCCTACCCACCTTGACCCCTTCGGAGCCTGCATGCAGGGTGTGGGCACCACTGCTCCTGCCAACAGCCACACTGCTCAAGCTGCCACTGCGGTCTCCACCTGCCAGCACAAGGAAAAATCAGCTGGTGCTGGCCCTGCCTAGCTTGGGAGCTGCCTTGCAAAAGTGCTGTTGTCCCTGCCCTCCAGAGGCCCCTCACCTACCTGCAAAAGGCTTCCTCAGCACCCAGATCTCTTCAGGGGGTGCAGAGGGTCCTGACAAGCTGCCTCCCTGGGGTGGGCTTGGTTCAGCACCTGCTCGGGAACCTGTGGGCCAAGTATGGCCTCCCTGAGTCCTGGACCAGCCCAGGCCTGGGAACCTGATACTGAGAGGAGGGTGTCCCCTGGCCCGACCCTGAGCCTAGGTAGAAGCCCAACACATGCACACCTCGGGGGTCAGCACTACAGTCTCCTCCTGCCCCGAGAGACCCTTAGAAGACCCCCCTCCCTACCCCAGACATTTGAGAGCAGGAGAATGGCAGAGAGGAGCCCAAGCCAGGATATCCCACCAGTGGCCCTGTGGTCCTGTTGGGGGCGGGGGAGTATAGGTTGCCAGAGGGTGCAACCTCCTCTGTGCCAGGGGAACAGGGAGGAGGGAAGAGGCTCCCAGGAGCCTGGGGCCAGGATCTCTACCCCAGGAAACTAGATTCCTGTGAGTAGGCTGGCTGCATTTCCTAACTGGACCACTCTGCTCTTTTATCCCACCTATCCATCTCTGTGATCTCACCAGTCCCCTGCCTGAAACCACTCCATGGCCCTGTGGCCATGTCCTACACCTCTCTCCCTCTTCCTCACTGTGCCAGCCACATTGGCCTCCTTTGGACCCTTACACATATGATGTTCTTTCCTGCCTCAGTGCCTTTGCACACGTGGGTCCCACTGCCTGGATTGCTCTGCCTGGAGCCAGTCCCTCCCATTTCTCAGGGCCTTCTCTGGCCACCCTATCTAAAGCAGGTTGCTTGGCCAGCGTGGCTGGGTGGTTGAGAATCGACCTATGACCCAGGAGATCCCAGTTTGATTCCTGGTCAGGGCACATTCCTGGGTTGTGGGCTCAACCCCCGGTGGGGGACGTGCAGGTGGCAGCCAATCAATCATGCCTCTCATCATTGATGTTTCTACCTATTTCTCCCTCTCCTTTCCTCTCTCTGAAATAAAAAAACAAACAAATTTAACACATTGTATGCGGGAAACGTATTTATACGTTTTACATTGACTGGTAGTAGAGCGCGCGATGAAAACTACCTGTAAACAATGTGTTCAAAATAAATAAATAAAATAAGGCAGTTCTCCATCTACATTCTCTGTCATTGGCTGGTATGTTCATTCCATGTTTACTTCACTGTCCCTTCTCCCCTCCCTCCCTGGGGGCAAGCTCCTTGAAAGCAAGAATGATGCCCATCTGAGTCACCACCTATTCCTAGTGGCCGGCGTACGTCTGTTGAATAAATGAAGGAATGGGCATGAGGACACTGACGAGGAGATAGCTGGCAGCGTACACTTCTGGACACCACTCTGGACCCTACACCTAACAAGAGCCAGAGTGTGGTCTTTGCCCTGCCATCCAACACACATGCGCACTTCCTTCCTTTTGGCCCCCAAGCCCAGACCTAGGTAGGACTTGCCTGCTCGCTTGACAATGGCCTCGCCCAGGGAGGATGGGAAGTAGCCCACCCGGTCATTGCCTGTCCGGTTGTCATGGATACAGCCCTTCCACCGACCATCTGGATGCTGCTCAAGGACCTGACCAGATGAGGTGGGGAGAACACACTCAGGGAGACTTCTGGGTCAAACAGGTGGGTGGCCTGGGCCTCCTGCCCAGACCCCCAGGCTCCCCAATTGCAAAGGGAGAAATGCTGTGGGGTGAGCCTCCCAGGTCCCACCCATCTCTGCTCCAGCAGCCCCAGGCCATTCTTACTGTGATGATATCCCCAGCTTTCACGTTGAGGCTGGTCAGATCATAATTGTTGCAATAATCTTGGGTTGCCCGGACCTGCAGAGCCGCCGAGGCCTCTGGGGACACAGGAGGTAGACTCCCCAGTCCTTCAAACCAGCCTGGCCCAGGCCCTGCTCCAGATTCCCTGCCCCGCCTGGGCCCACCTCGCAGCAGCTGTTTGATCTCCTTGCTGGCCTGGGACGTGGTGAACTGGTGTACGATGTCCAGGGCTGTCTGGCTGTATGTGTTCCTCACATGGGCATTGATGCCACTCTGCGTGTGCCAGAGGGTGAAGTCTGTCAAGAGCCCCCCATTCCCTCACCCCTGCCTGGACCCAGCTTCCCCTGGGCCTCCAACTCACATCCAGCAGCAGCCGAACCACTTCTGTCTTCCCGCACAGTGCAGCCTCGTGCAGGGCCGTGCCAGACTTGGTCTGGCGGTTAATGTCAATGCCAGCTTGGAGGAGAAGTCTGGCAGGAAGGCAGGGGGAGCAGGCAGGGCCTACAGCAGGAGCCCTCTGTCCCAGCACCCCAAAGCTGAGCCCCGATTTCCAAGCACCTAAGGATTAACCAGCCCTACTCGCCTCCCTGACAACATGGTACCTGATAGTGACCAAGCACTTGTGGAAGTGCCTGCCCTGTGCTAACCCTTCACAGCAGTTATCTTGTCTTATCCCAACACAGGCACTGCTGTGATGCCCATGGGGAAAATGAGGCTCAGAGAAGTTAAGTGTATCCACAAAATCACCCAGCAAGTGACAGAACTGCAATAGAGCCCAGGCTATGTGGCTATGGATGCCCACTCCCCAGCCCCCTCTAGCACATCCTTCATGTGGGCAGCTGGAGGTATCCTTGGCATCCAGAGGCCTGACCCTGTGCCCACAGCTCCAAGACTGCTCCCATCTTATCACCAAGCCAGGAGCAGAGCCCCTGAGCTGCGAAACCCCACCCCACTCCCACACAACCATACCTGATGATGTCAATGTGGCCATTCTTGGCTGCCAGGTGCAAGGGGCTGGTGCCATTGGGGTCAGTGGTGTCCCCCGGCCGGGGCTCCAGCAAGGCTGTGCACATGTTGCTGCTCAGGAGCAGCTGGACCACCTTGAAGGAGGGGTCAGAGTAGGGGGACACCCAGAAATAGGCCAGAGGGTTGCAGGTCTGTCTCCGACTCCAACCCCAGGAGAGGAAACAGAGTAGGAGTGCCTCTCAGCTCCTGGGAGACTTACCCCAACGCGGCCGAACTCACAGGCCAAGTCCAGAGGTGTCTTCCCCGAGTTGTCCACCATGCATGGGTTGGACTGGTGCTGCAGCAGCATCTCGGACTGCAGGGCCCGCAACGCGCAATCAGCCCCAGGGTGTCCATCGGCTCATGCCTCCCCAGACACCCTGCAACCCCTGAGGTGGTCCTCACCACATCATAGTGACCGTGCTGGGCCGCTAGGTGAAGGGGGATGTGGCCCTCATCTGATGGGATGTTCACCGCCGAGCCTGCCTTTAGCACCAGCTTCATGGGCTCCTTCCGGCCCTGCCAGGCCGCGTAGTGCAGTGGCCGCATGCCTGCGGACAGGCAGGGGCCATTGGGAGCTGGTCTCTAACCCTGAGCCCACCTCTGACTTGCAGGATGCAGATCCCATGAGGACCTGCCTAGACCCCACCTGAGACCCTCGGTGGAGACCTCAATTGAGGAACTATCCAGTCCTCAAGGGACCCCTGACCTCAACTCGGTACCTGGCTTGAGGTCCCTGACAGGCCTTGCCTTTGTTGTCCTTGATGTCCACAGCAGCCTGGGCCTCCAGCAGCAGGGTGATCAATTCCGTGTTGCCATTCAGGGCCGCATGGTGCAGGGCAGAGAAGCTGAGGCAGGTGACAAACACATATGGGCAAGGACTCAGGCACCCAGCCTTCCCCAGGAGCCCTCTGGCCACCATCCCAGACTGATATCTCCCTGGCTAAGAACTCACCCATCTGGGTCCTGAAAGTTGACATTGATCTTCTTGGTGGAGCCCAGGAGCTCTGGGAGTGGGAAGGAGACACAGTGAGGGAGGCGCTGTCCAGCCCTTCCTGCAGCCTGCCTGGGTCCTAGCCCCCTCTAGCAGCTCAAAAGCAGGCAGACGGTGCTAGCTGGCTCCCTGGCAGGCTCAGAGCCAAAGTTATCTAAGTGTTTAGTCTAGAAACATTCATTCATTCATTCATTCATTCAACTCTGTTCCCTGCACTCAGCTCCAGGTACCACCAGCTTTTGGGTCTCGGTTTCCCCCTAAATAAACTAAGATGTTAGGAGGTTCACAGGGACAAGGTCTCCAGGTCTGTCCCTGCCTGGGGACAGAAGCCAGGGTTGTGCACCCACACAGGCACACACATGTGCACATGTATCCCCTGCCGATAGTGGGAGGGAGAGAGCCAGCCCAATCTGTCTCTCAGAAGGACCCAGATGGGCCGGGGGTGGCCCGAGAAGGCTGGGACACCTAGAAATGAGGGTATCTCTGAGGGAAGATCTGCATTTCTAGGATGCAGCCTCCCCCCACTCCCAGCTTTGGGCCTGGCCAGTACAGATGAGCCCCATCCAGCAGGGTAGGAAGGGGAGGTAGGTGATTGGGCCAGTGCCTCTGAGTGACCACATGAGAATGGTCACCTCATCTATAGGTGCACGCGTAGGTCCTAGGATTAACCACCTGAAGCCCAAGGGGCCCAAGCCCTCCCTTTTGGGTTCTAGTCTCCTCCTGGGGCCCCCAGAAGCTGCCTGCCAGAAGGAGGGGGGCCCACTGATACCCTCCCTCCCTGTGGGCTCAGGTCCAGTCAGACTTGGGCCAAGCCCCTGCCTGTCTAGGCCATGGTTACATAACCCATTTGTGGGTCAGTTGCTCCATGAGGGAGGGAGGGCCTAGCAGGACAGAAGCCCCTTTGTCCAGGCCCAGGACAGGGATGGGGGCAGGGGGGCCCAAGGACATGGAACCAAGAGAGTCGAGTCAGAGGGGCTGCTGCAGAGCAGCTCAATGCAGGATGTAGGTCCCCCAACGGCCCACAAAACCTGCAAATCAGACAGGCCTGAATTCGAATTCTCACTCTGTCCTTTACTACCCCTATAGCCTTGGCGCTGAGCGCAAAGGGGGCTAATAGGGCTGGCCTCGAAAGCCTAAGGATGTTTCCAGACATAAAGCATGAAGGGTCTAGCAAGAAATCGGCTCAGCAAGTGGTGATGACTAATATTAGCTCTATGGGAACCCCACCCACACCCTCCAGTCATGGGGGGCTTCTCCTGTGCAGAGCAGAGGCTCCAGGAAGAGAGGCATCACCACTCCCTGCCCCTCCTCTCTGCTCAGACACTCTGCTGGCCCTGAAGTCCACCTTCATTGGCAGCAATGCCACTCTTCCCTCAGTGGTCCAGGCCAAAATCTTGAAGTCAGCCCCGAGTCCCTTTCTGACTACCTTAAATCTTCTCCATTGGTAAATCCTGTCAGCTCTATCTTTAAGACACTCTCAAAGCACACTCACGATCTTACCACTTCTCTCCACTGCCACGGTCACCACCCTAGGCCAGGTCAGCATCTTTAGAAGAATCACTGCCATCACCTCCCCACAGAGGGGAATTGGATTGAGGCTGTCCTCAATTCCTCCTTGCCCCCTTCAGTGTAGCCTCCATACCCAGGGGAACCCCAGTAGAAAATGAATCTGATCCCTCTGCTCCTCTCCAGAAGCCCCTCCAACAGCACCTGTCTCACTGGGCAATGGCTCTGCATGATGCAGCCCTTTGACGTCCTCAGCACCCGTCCCAGCCATATAGTGGCACTCCATCACACTGGCCGCCCTGCCACAGAAACTCTGCGCTTGTTATATATGTGTGCAGGCTTTTCTTCCCCTAGTTATTCCCATGATTCCCTCCCTCATGTCCTTTGTGTCTTTATCCAAATGTCCCCTGTCTGGTAATCCTCCCCCTGGCTTCTCCACCTAAAATGGTAACCCCCCCTCCATCCCATGTCTGTTGTATTTTTCTCTTTAGTCTCCATCACCATTATTGATCTTGTCTATTGTCCATCTCCATCGCTAACTGCTAGCTCCAAGAGGACAAGGATTTTTATTTATTTTGCTCACTGCGGTACCCGTGGTGGCTGAAACAGTGATGGGTACATACAAGCTGCTCAGTAAATCAGAGGCTGAAGTCATGTCCTACCTAGTCCCACTCATTCTGTCCACCTGCCAGGGCCAGTTTCAGGCATGTGACCTGCAAGACACTCAGAAGGGCCTCCCTTCTGGTTGGGCACTCTGCTGTTGCCATCTTAAATTCTTTTTTGTTGTTCCAATAGAAAAATGATATTAACTCAAAGAGAAACCTCTGAAAAATGTACGAGTTTTTTCCTAATAAACATTATGGGGTTTCTAAGCCTACATTATGCTCAATACTTTTATCTGTTTTACAGAATGCCCTCTTTAATTCTTTGAACAATTTTTTAGAATCCTCAGTGTGAGAATATATTAGGGTAACTCTGACTAAAGAGATACAGCAGAAATAATAAAGGGTTTTATTCCTTAACTTTAAACCTCCCTTATTTCTGGCCTATTATGGGACACACATCTACATCTGTTCATTCAAACTGCTATTTTCAATTCTTAATTTTGGACAAAGCATCCATGTTTTCATGTTGCACTGGGCCCTGTGAATTGTGCAGCCTGGCCTGCCACAGTTCTTTATTAAGTTGAAGAGAATGAGACATGGCTGTCCTGTAGCACCCCTCACCCTGTACAGTGCACACTCAGGACATTCTCCAACACCCCCCCACACACACACACACACCACTCTGCTCAACTCTGTTTGCCTCCCCCCACTTTTCTTAGTTCCAGTTCTTTTTTTTCTTTTTTTTTTAAATCCTCACCCGAGGATATTTTTTTCCATTGCTTTTCAGAGAGAGTGAAAGAGAGAGAGGGAGAGAGACATTGATGTGAGAGAGACACACTGATTGGTTGCCTCCCGCATGCACCCCAACTGGGGCCTGGTATGGAGCCTGCAACCAAGGTACATGCCCTTGGCCTGAACTGAACCCGAAACCCTTCAGTCTGTGGGCCGATGCTCTAACCACTGAGAAAACCACCTAGGGCTAGTTCTAGTTCTTAGTAGCCAGTTCTCAGCTCTCCCACAAGACTTCCCAGTCCAGGCCCCTTTCCTCCCTCCCACAGCTGATGCCTCCCAGGCAGCTGCTGAGCCAGGTTCTCTAAGTGGAACCCATAGCCAGGCCAGGTGCTCATCTGGCCATACTTGTTGAAATTTCAGAGGTGCAGGAAGTGACACAGACACCAGTGGAGGACGAGTCTCCATCCCAAAGGAAACCACCTCTCACATGAGGAGGAGCATCATGCTAAGGTCGTTTCACCCCTCTCCCTGCCACTGGTCTCCTCAAAGAGGAAAATAGCTGGAATTGGATGGAGGGGAGCTTGAGGTTTTGGAGCAGTCCTCCAATTCCTGTGGGACACACTGGACACTGAGGAAGGTCCCAGAACTGAACCCTGCATGGGACTGGGGAAGTGAACCCGGCGGAGACAGGTGCTCTGAATGAAGCTGGAGCAGAGCATGGCTGGAGGGACCTGGGTAGGTGGGGGAGAATGAGGCAAGTGGAGAGCAAGTTGAAAGTCCTAGGAGCCCCCTTTCCCTTTCCACAAGGGCACTAAGTCCTACGGATTCCACATCAGTAATGGCTCATAAACTTCATCCCCCAGCCCGCCCCACAACTTGGGCTCTCCCATCTGTGGTCAGCCCAGCCCTCTTAACTGCTCTGGAACCATCTCTACCTTTGAGGTTAGCTCCAAACTCGAGGCTACAGAGGCCCCAACCCTTCTCCCACCCTACCCTCATGGAATCCCTCTACCCCTCTGCCCAGATGCTCCTCCAACCACAGAAGCCACCCCCGCAGAGCTACAGGGATGTGGTCCTGGTCTTCTCTAGTCCCATCTCAGAGTGACAGAGCCCTATGACCTCCAGGGGGCAAGGTACCCTCCCAGCTTCTCCAGAGGAGCAGGGCCAGTGCAGTCTCTTCCCAACTCTCCCCAGGCAGGGAACTCTGGGTCAGATGCTAGAGGGGAACTATTAGTGAGCCAAGGTGAGAAAGCACAGGAGGGATGGCCTGAAATCTTTAGGGAATTAAGAAAGGGGAGGCTGGGCCTGAAGGAAGGGCAGGGTACCCCCCCCAGCAGAAAGCCAGCCCCACCCAGTATTTTCCCTTCTTTCCCTCAAAGACAACTGCTAAGGGTGTTAGTGCCTGTGGGTGTAAAGGGAGGCTCTCTTCAAGGTGGGATGGGGGGCTGACAGAGCCAAGGGCCACACTGGGAGGCTGGGGCCAAGGGAAGGTGCCGGCATAGGGAGATCATAGGAGCAAGGATTAAGAGAATACATCTGGAGTCTAGGGAGCCCTAGGGAGCACTGCTGGGTGCCCCCCACCCCATGGCCCAAACTCGAGCTGTACTTTGCTGAATCAAAATACATCTTACTCCAAAGCAGGCCAGTGTTGCCATGACGACTGAGCTAATTCATGGAGGGATTTCTCCGTCTGACTTATTAAGCCCGCTCCTATGAGTCAGAGCCCAGAGACCAGTCCAGACAGGGGTGTAAGTAGAGACCCAGGTGAGACCCAGGTAAAGGAAAAAGTCTCTACACCTTCCCTGGGGGGCGAGAGTAGAAGGGAGGAGGAACCCTCAAATCTGATGCTCCCACTTCCCTGGCCTGCCTGCTCTGGGCTGAGGAAATGGTCCCAGTTAGTGCTTACTGAGCACTTAGTAAGAGCCCGGGCTTCATGTTTGCTCTCCCACTGTTCTTACAACAGTGCTAGGAGGCAGGGACCACAAATATCCCCATCCTACAGATGAGGCTTGGAGAGCTGGAGTTATTTATGCCCAAGGTGGCACGACCACGACCACTAGGTGGAAGTCTTGACCTTGCCTTCCACTTCTCAATCCCTCCACCTGCTTTCGAGGCTCAGTCTCCTCAAAACCCTGAGACCCTGAATCCAGCCCCAACTAGGTGTGGAAGGCAAGGCCAGAGTGTGTATGTGTGACTGCAAGGCACAGATGTGTGTCTCTCTAATTGCACGGAGCAGACAGGAGCTGGCAAGCAGGCTCTGCAGAAGGAGGGTCCCTCCGGGGCTCAAGGACATACCTCCCACCTTCCCTGAGTCAGTCTTAGTTCTCAGTATCCTTCCTGGAGAGAGGGGAGGGGGGGCCACCCTGGCTTGCATACCGTCCCTGAGAATGGTGTAAGGAGTGGGGTGCCCAGACTCCACGTGCCATCCTGCAGAGCCCTGCCCGCGCCCCTACAGGTGCCCTGACACACTGACACAGCCAAACGTGCGCAGCCGCACATGTGGCTGGTCCACACGCCCATCCATCCATCTCCAGCAGCCCCCAGGGAGGCTCCCCGTTGAGCTGGGATGAGTGCTGGGATCAGGGCTTCAAGCTCCCAGCCCTTCCCTGGGGCACCCACAGCACAGGCTCATGATGGCCAGTGGGAGACCCCTCCTTCTCCCACAGCCCCCATTCCCATCGGGGAAGCCAGAGAGGACCCGGATCTGAAGCAGGGTCTGCACCTGCTTGGAGCTCAGCCTGGCCTGGGCTGGGCGACCTTGGGCCTCTGCTCCCCTATCAGTAAATGGCCCCCAGCCAGCCATGCCTGGGCAGCCACACCCCCAGCATGGTCCTGCTCCCCCTTCCCTGAAAAGCGTGTTATTAAACATAGAGCGGGAAGGGGGTCTGACAGGGACTATCGGCAGCCCTGAAGCCCCTCACCGCAAGGGGCCCCTCCCTCTCTCCAAGGGGAGGGCATCAGCCTTGCCCTTTAAAGGCCCAGCGGAGACCTCCAGCTGTCAGCCCGCAGCCCGGGGAGGGAAGAGGACCGAGGCATGGAGGGAGGGATGCGAATGTCGGCGACTCGGGAGGTGGGTGTCGCCTGGTGCCCGCTGGGGGGCTCGGGATGACGGCCCAGCGCTCGGTGCCGCCCCTCTCCTTCAGTGCTGGGGGTGCGGGTGTGGAACGAGGTTCTGGGCGCTGCTGGCCCGGCCCCGCCCCGCCCCCGGGGACCGACAGCATCCCCCTCCCCGCCCTGCGCCAGGAGGGGTGAGGGGCTCCGCGCCGGAGGTGGCCCCCGAGCGCGCCGCGGCTCGCACCCCCCACACACGCACACAACCCGGCGCCCCCTACACTCACTGGCTTTCCCCGGACGCGGCCTCTGCAGCAGCCTCTGCGCGGTCCCCACGTCCTCCGCCTTCACCGCCTGCACCAGCTCCTGCTCCTTCCCCATGGCGCGGCCGGGGCCGCAGCGACGCTGCTGCGCTCCGTGCGCTCCGCGCGGCTCAGAGGCGGCGACGGCGGCGGCCCCGCGGCGCCGGACGCATCCTCCTCCCTCCTCCGCCGCCTTTTCCGCCGCCCGCGCCCCTCGCCGTTCTCCGGCTCCGGCTCGGGCTCCCGGCGAAGATGGGGCGGGGAGCGCGTCACGGGCGGGGGGCGGCCCGGAGGCGGGGGCCCGCGGCGGGCGCGAGGCGGGGGCGCGGCACCTGGCACCGCCTCCGGGACGCCTGGGTCCCCCTCCGGTGGCCGCTGACCTCCGTCCGCCCGCGCCGGTCGCGCGCGCCCGGCTCCTTGGCTCCGCCCCTACATCAGGCCGCGTCCTCCCCAGACGCCCCCTCCCCACGTGCGGGCCGCAGGGGTCAGGCCGGGCCTAGGCGGACACCTCGCCGCCCCGGAGCGCTGGGGGCTGGGGGCTGCAGCCGCGGGGGGAATGGACCCTAAGCCCCAACACAGTGGCTGCGCCGCTACGCTGAGCCTGAGAGCGGCTTCCAGAGGCTGCGGGACCCAAGCGGGGGAGTAACTCGGCAGCAGTGGGCGGGCGGGTACTGGGGCAAGGACCCGGGCACGGAAGAGACCCAGGCACCAGCGGTGGCATGGGAGCCGGCTCACCAGAGGCTGTCAGACATTTCTGGCCCGTGGTTCCCGTGGGAGGTGTCGAGAGACTGTGAAGAGGAATCTCCCAATAATGAATTCGGTGTCAGGGAACCCGCACCCCCCCCCCCGCACCCCCTACACACACATACACACCCCGCTTCCACCCTGCACCTTTTTCCCCTGAATCCTCTGGCTCTTTCCACAACCAACCAAACGACACAGGGCAATAACCGCCCCCCAGCCTCAATCTGAACCCCAATCCCAGTGCAGCACCCCCGACTGGGGTAGAGGCCCCACCTATCAACAAGGGGTCCTCAGTCCCCCATCTCCAGCACCAATGGGGTTACAGGCCTGCCCAGCACCAATCTGAGCCCCCACCAAAGGCTGCATACCCTCCAATATCCAGCCCCAGACTCTGACAGCCCCAGACAGGACAGTCTTACTTGACAGATGCTGACACCCCACACACACCCAAAACACACACACAGGTCTCACCCTTCTGACCTCCTGGGCCTCAGGCCCTCACCTTATAATGGCTGCAGCATTCCAGAAACAACAGTCTTGGGGTCTGTCTCCTGGCTCAGGCTGTTTCCTCATTTGCAGGGAAGGGAAGATCATCACCCCAATGGGGCAAGGCTGTTAGGTGAGTTTGCACATATGACAGCCTGATACCCCTCTTCTTACAGCCCAGACCATCAAGCACCTCCAGAAGGAAGGTGACCAGAGGGTGGGGGAGGGGAAACAGCAGCTGGTCATCCCCCCCCCCATGGGGTCTCCCATGAATTTTAGGGAGCAAGCCTGGGTCTGGGCTACCAGAGGGGTCCCTAAATGCAAGGGTCATTTCCCCCATCCTTTATGGTGACCAATTCCCGGGCACCTGCTGGGTCAGGAACTGTGTTTGTCACTTCATAGATGAGCTTGGACTAAATGTGCCCATGTTACAGATTAAGAAACTGAAGCTCAGAAAAGCCAAATGACTCACCTGAGGTCCCAGAGTCTCAAGGTCACGAGTTTTTGCTTAGAACCCACATTAGCTTCTGCACCTGTTCCAGTTCTGCCTCTTATTGGATTTGTTTTTTCAGTCACTCTGTCTTTCTGAGTCTTAGCTTCCCCTCCATAAATGTGGTAAGAATGATATTCCCACCCTGCTGATGTGGCTCAGTTGGTTGGGCACCCTCCCATGCACTAAAGAATCACCAGTTTGATTTTGATCAGGGCACATGGCCGGGTTGCCAGCTCGATCCCCGGTGGGAGGTGTGCAGAAGGCAACCAATTGATATTTCACGCTCACATCAATGTTTCTTTCTCCCTCTCCCTTCTCTCTCTAAAAATCAATTAAAAAAAAAAAAGAATTATATTCCCCTTAGGTTATTTGAGGATACATTGTGATGCAATCAATAAAGCACTTTGCAGTAGAACTTAGTAAGTGCTCAACAAATGGCTGCTGTGAATATTGTGATATTCTTGTGTCTCCCTACCTGGGCTATCCAAGAAGCAACTGTATTTTATTCATCTTTGTATCCACAGACCCTAGTATAGGACACAGGAAACACTACAAAAAAATAAAACAATAGCTTACCATTATTGTGCTTACCATTATTTCTATGTTTTGGCTGGCTAAACCACTCTGGCCTGAGCCTAACATTTGGAGGGCCTAGAGCCAGAGTACAAAAAGATGCCCACACACTGAACGTCTAAATTTTTAAATGTTATAAATCGTGCTAATAACCTGTTAAATAAAATATGTTCTATCATCCTACCCTGACAAATATACCTTCATCATGGCCTGAAAGGCCAAGTTTCAATTTAGAATTCTTGGATTCCTCTGGGTAATGAACTGGCCCCTGCCTGCAACTGCTGTACTTCTGCTCTTTGCCCAGTTCCAGCTCCATCTATACCCCTTAGGCACCCCTCACAACTGGGGTGGGCACCTTGCTGTGTGGTCCACCTTCAGAAAGACAGACCTGGGAAGAGAGCTATACAGATTCTCCTAGATTCAACCTGCTTGGTGAGCCTAAGGTGCTAGGAAGGGTCAGGAAGTCCTAGATCTGCTGCTGGACAGCCCAGTGACCTTGAACAAGCTCCTGACACTCATCTGCCTCATCTGTAAAATGGGCCAGCTGCTCTGACTGTAGCCCAGGGCTGATGGGAGGATCCATATGAAAACAGAGATCTGCCTGGAGTCCCCCAAACCTGGTGATGGGGGCCACAGGGCAGACCAGCTGATCCAGTGGAGGGATTAGGATGCAGAGGTGTGGGACTTGGGCAGCCCTCCAGGAAGTCAGGCCTCAGATCTCATCCCTGAGAGGAGGGGCCGCTGAGCCAGCAGAATTGCTGAGGCTCAGCCTGGAGCAGAGCTGGCGGCCACTTCACTGCAGCCTGGGCTGGCCCCCTTCCCAGCTGCACAGCAGCCTCCACCTGCAGGCCCAGCCCCTGCTTCTGCCCACCAGCTGTGTTCCTGCTCAGGCACTTCCTGGTGCCCCTCTCCACCCCGGAGCCCTTGTGCCCTGCTTCTTAGGTATAGAATGGGGATGACGAATGTACCCTCCCCATGGGCTGCTGGGAGCATGCAGCATATGTTAGCTGCCATGGTTTCTATCGTTCTCCTAGATGCCACCTCTGTAAGCACTCAGCTGGTGCTTGGTACGTAAGAAGGGAATCACATCCATGCATCCTGTCTCCCCTTCCTGCCCAGCAGAGATGCTGGAGCTGCTCAAGCTGGGCAGGAAGAATGGCCTGGTCTGTCAGTAACCTATAGGCATGGAACATGTGCAGCTGCCACACTCCACCCAGAGCCCCCAAAGAAAAGGCAAATAGCTCAGGATCTGTCCCCTGGGCCTAAGGTGGAACCCCACAGACACCTGGCCAAGTCTTCCAACCTTCCCTCAGTGCCACCCCTCTCTCCTGCTCTCAGGTTCCTTTGCTGCTTTGCTTTGGACATCCTTCAGGTGCCGGGGTTCACAGCACTCTTCCTCTTTCAGCCTTTGGAGCCTGCATGTTTGTCTGCCACTCCCAGAGCTGCCTCTGAGCCTGGTGGAGCTGCCCTGGAGGAGCAGGATAGCTCCTGTACTTACAGAGGCAGATGAGGACATATGAAATGCAGGGAACTGCCCGGAGAGCAGTCACCTCAGCCAGAAGGGGTGAGATGGGGGAGAGCTGAGCCCAGCAGGATGGGTTCTATCCTGTTTTAGCTGTGTGCCCTTAAACACGTGACTCTACACCTTTGAGGCTCAGTGTTCTTTTTTTAAAAAATATGTCTTTATTGATTTCAGAGAGAGAGAGAGAGAGAAACATCAGTGATGAGAGAGTCATTGATTGGCTGCTTCCTGCACACCCCCTACTGGGGATCGAGCCCGAAACCTAGGCCTGTGCCTTGACTGGGAATCCAACCATGATCTCCTGTATCCTAGGTCGATGCTCAACTGCTGAGCCATGCCAGCTGGGCGAGCCTCAGTATTCCTGTCTCCTTGGCATAGCCATTGTGAAAACCTGATGCATAATGTAGGTAAAATGCTCAGCATAGTTTGGTGATTCCTCAAAAAGTTAAAGAGAGTTTACCATGTGACCCAGCAATTCTACTCCTAAGTATACAAGAAATGAAAACATGTACACACAAAAAAACCTGTACAGGAATTTTCATAGCAGCATCATTCAAAATAGCCAAAAAGTGGAAACAGAAGTTGAATGAATAAACAAAATGTGGTCTGTCTACACAATGGAAAATTATTTGGCCGTAAAAAGGAAAGAAGTATAGCCCTGGGCGTGGCTCAGTAGTTGAGCATCGACCTATGATCAAGGGGATCATGGCTTGATTCCGGGTCAGGGCACATGCCTGGGATGTGGCCCGATTCCCAGTCGGGAGCGTGCAGGAGGCAGCTGATCAATGACTCTCTGTCATCACTGATGTTTCTATCTCTCTCTCTCTCTCCCTTCCTCTCTGAAATCAATAAAGATATATTTAAAAAAAAAAAAAGGAAATAAGTACTAATACTTGTTATAACTGGATGAATCTTGAGAACATGAAAGAAGCCAAATACAAAAAGCCATATATTGTATAATTCCATTTATATGAAATATCCATACAGACCAATATCCTTGATGAGCACAGATGCAAAAATTCTCAACAAAATATTAGCAAACTGAACTCAACAATACATTAAAAGGATTATATACCATGACATAGTGGGATTCATCCCAGGGATGCAAGGATGGTTCAACATCTGTAAATCAATCAATGTGATACATCACATTAACAAAATAAAGGATAATGACCATATATCATCTCAACAGATTCAGAAAAAGCATTTGACAAAATTAAACATGCCTTCATTATAAAAACTCAACAAAGTGAGTATAGAAGAATCATATCTCAATATTATAAAGGCCATATATGATAAACCCGCAGTTAATATCATACTTAAAGCTTACAGAAAGCTTTTTCTGTAAGATCAGGAACAAGGCAAAGATGTCCACTATCACTACTTCTATTCAACATAGTATTAGAGTCATAACCACAGCAATTAGATAATAAAAAGAAATAAAAGGCATCCAAAATGGAAAGAGATAAGTAAAACTTTCATTATTTGTAGATAACATGATGTGATATATAGAAAACCCTAAAGACTCCACCAAAAAAACTATTAAAATAAGTAAATTCAGTATAAAGTTGTAGGATACAGAATCAATAGATAGAAATCTGTTGTGTTTCTATACATCAATAACGAGTGATCAGAAAAAGAAAACAATCCCATTTACAACTGCATCAATAAGTATAAAATACCTAGGAATAAATTTAAGCAAGGAGATGAAAGACCTGTACTCTGAAAACTATTGAGACATTGAAGAAAGGAATTGAAGAAGATACAAATAAATGGAAGGATATACCTTGCTCATGAATTGGAAGGATTAATATTGTAAAATGTCCTTACTACCTAAAGCAAATCTACAGGTGATACAGATTCAATGCAATCCCTATTAAAATACCAACTGCATTTTTCTCAGAATTAGAACAACTAATTCAAAAATTTACATGGAACCACAAAAGACCCAGAATAGTCAAAGAAATCTTGGGAGAAAACAAAGTGGAAGGTATCACACTCCCTGATATCAAACTATACTACAAGGCTACAATAATCAAAACAGTGTGGTACTAGCATGAAAACAGATATATAGATCAATGGAATAGACTAGAGATCCCAAAAATAAATCTTCTCTTACATAGTCAATTAATCTATGACAAAGAAGGCAAGGATATACAATGGAGTAAAGACAGTCTCTTCAATAAGTAGTGTTGAGGAAACTGTACCGATACATGCAAAAACAAATGAAACTGGACTACTTTTTTACACCATATATAAAATAAACTCAAAAATGGATTAAAGACTTAAATATAAGACCTGAAACCAAAATCTTCTAGAAGAAAACATAGGCAGTAATCTCCTGGACATCACTCTTAGCAGTATCTTTTTGGATATGTCTCTTCAAACAAGGGGAAAAAAGAAAAATAAATAAACAAACGGGACTACATCACACTAAAAAGTTTTTACACACTGAAGGAAGCCATCAACAAAATGAAAAGATAACTTACTGAATTGGAGAAGATATTTGCAAATGATACATCTGACAACATAAATCCAAAACATATAAGGAACTCATACAACTTAACACCAAAAAAAATCCAATTAAAAAAAAAAAAAAATGGGCAGAGCCCTAGCTGGTTTGCTCAGTGGTTAGAGCATCAGTCCTCGAACTGAAGAGTCCTGGGTTCAATTCCGGCCAAGGGCTTTATCCCCAGCCCCGATCGGGGTGCATGCAGGATGCAAGCAGTTGATGTGTCTCTCTCACATCGCTGTTTCCCTCCCTCCTTTCCCCTCCCTCCCTCTCTCTCCCCCTTCCACTCTCTCTGAAAAACAATGGAAAAAATATCCTCAGGTGAGGATTAAAAAAAAAAAAAATTTAAAAATGGGCAGAGGTGGGTGAAAAATGTAAAAGGATTAAGAACTACAAATTGGTAGTTACAAAATAGTCACAGGAATGTAAAAGTACAGCATAGGGAATATAATCAATAATATTGTAATAACTGTGTATGGTACCGGTGGGTACTTGAAATATCGGGGGATCACTCTGTAAAGTATATGACTGTTTAATCACTATGCTATACACATGAAACTAATAAAAATAATATTGAATGTTCAATGGGCAGAGGACCTGAGTAAATATTTTCCTAACAGAACAAACAGATGACCAACAGATATATGAAAAGATGCTCAACATCACTAATGATTGGGAAAATTAAAATCAAAGCCACAATGAGATATCACCTCACACCTGTCAGATGGCTACCATCAATAAATCAATAAACCACAAATGTTGGCAAGCATGTGGAGAAAAGGGAACCCTTGTACACTGTTGGTGGGACTGTAAACTATTGCAGCCACTCTCAAAAACAGTATGGAGATTCCTCAAAAATTAAAAATAGAACTACCATATAACCCAGCAATTCCACTTCTGAGTATTTATCTGAAGAAAATAAAACCACTAATTCAAAAAGAGATATGCACTCCTATGTTCACTTGCAGGATTACTAGTAATAACCAAGATATGGAAGTAACCTACAAGTCAAAGGTGTGATATATATACACAACAGGATATTATTCAGCTGTAAAAATAATGAAATCTTGCCATTTTCAATAACATTGTTGGACCTAGAGGGTATTATGCTAAATGAAATAAGTGAGACAGAAAAAAAAACAAATACCCTATGATTTCACTTATATATTGAATCTAAAATATATATATATATATATATATATATATGCACAAAACAGAAACAGACTGAGACCAAGTTGATACTTAAAGGGAGGGTGTGGAGAAATGGGGGGAATTTTTAAAAAAACAAAATATCCAGAATAGGCAAATCCATAGAAACAGAAAGTAGAGTAGTGGTTGACAGGAGCTAGGGGCTTGAGAGAGGAGGGGAAATGAGGGGAGACTGTATAATGGGTATGGGGTCTTCTTTTGGGGTGATGAAAATATTCTGGAACTAAATAGAGGTGGTGGTTGCACAACTTTGTAAATGTACTAAGTGCCACAAATTTTGAAAATGGTTAATTTCATATTATGTAAATTTCACCTCAATTAAAACAAAAACAGCATAATACCCACACACATAAGCCCTCAAAATGCTATGAAAGGTGCTGAAAACCAGGAGTTCAATAGATGAAGAGGTGGAGGGGAAAGCATCCTAGGTATGGGGAAAGGTTCAGAAGGGAGTGTGGTGGCAAATTATCTACTCTGGCCAGACGGAGCATGGAGCAAGTGGCTTATAGAGAAGAGAGGGTTTCTGCTGCAGGGTCTGTAGAGGCCAGGCCCAGGAGGGGAACAGGAAACCCCTGAAAACTTCTAACAGGGCTCAGACTTAGGTGTTTTTTTTTAATATATCTTATTGATTTCAGAGAGAGGAAAGGAGAGGGAGAGAGAGAGATAGAAACATCAATGATGAGAGAGTCATTAATCGGCTGCCTCCTGCACGCCCCCAACTGGGGATTGAGCCCGGAACCCCGGCATGTGCCCTGACCGTAAATCAAACCCGGATCGCCTGGATCCTAGGTCAGTGCTCAACCACTGAGCCATGCCTGGCTGGGCAAGACTTAGGTTTTTAAAAGACCGTTTTGCAATGTGCAGGATAGCCTGAAGTGGGGCCAGCGGTGTGCGGAGGCAGGTCCGGAGGCTGTTATGGAAGAGTGGGTGGTGGATGTGCCTAGCACAGAGAGGGGTATAGGTCCATGGTGAATTGTCTTTGCTATGAAAAATGGAGGTATCGGTGAGGACTAGCAGGGACACTGTCTCACAGTGTGCTAGATCTGAGCTGGAGACAGGGTAGAAAGGCATCGGAGCAGGGATGGTGGTATTAGAAGTCCTGGAGAATGAACAAAACCTCTAGGGACAGTGTGATGTGCAGAGACAAGAACTGTGAAGGGCCCCAACCAGCCTTTAGGGGAAGAGAAAGAGACTGATTGACTCGACAAGGAGCTAGGCAACAGGAGCTTTTCAGGAGCAGTGATGTCAACCACTGTGCAGATGTGTCAATTTTCAGAAAGAAACATATCGACTGGGTTTGGCAGTGTGAGAAGGGCAGTGACCTTGTGACATTTTTTTTTTAACCCTCACCCGAAGATATTTTTTCCATTGCTTTTCAGAGAAAGTGGAAGGGAGAAAGAGAGAGAGCGAGATCGGTGTGAGAGAAACACATCAATTGGTTGCCCCCTCACTGCCCTGACAGAGGCCAGGGATGGAGGCTGCAACCGAGGTACATGCCCTTGGCAGGAATCAAAACTGGGACCCTTCCGTCTCTGGGCCAGATGCTCTAACCATTGAGCCAAATCAGCCAGGGCCCTTTCGACTTTTTTTTTTTTATATCTATCTTTATTGATTTCAGAGAAATGAAGAGAGATAGAAACATCAATGATGAGAGAGTTGTCATTGATCAGCTGCCTCCTGCACGCCCCCCGACTGGGGATCCAGACCGCAACCCAGGCATCTGCCCTGACCAGGAATCGAACCGAGATCACCTGGATCCTAGGTCCATGCTCAACCTCTGAGCCACGCCCAACTGGGCCCCTTGTGACATTTTAACTGGAGAACTGGGAGTAAAAGAAAGACCTGACAGCAAGGGGAGTGAGTGGGAAGTGAGGATGTGGAGCCAGCAAGGCAGTAACAACAGCTCTTTGAAGGAGAGAGTGCTGGCTGGAAGGAGAGTTTTGGGTTGTTTTATGGAGTTTAAAGTCTGGGGAGGAGGAAGGAGTGGAGGTGGGGGAGGTACAGGAAGGAAGGTTCCTGGGATCCAGGGCCTGGGTGGATGGGCTGGAGGATGTGGCCTTGGTCAAAGGGCCAGATAAGGAAGGGGGTGGAGGTACAGTTACGTTTTAAGCGCTAACAGTGGGAGAGCCTATCTTAAGCATTCTTTTTCTGTGAAAAAGGGTGAGGCCACGTGCGTGGAGCGTGGGTCTGAAATGGAAAAATAAAGTATGAGGGACCTCTCCCAGTTTTGGAGAGGTCACTGGACTGCGTTGGGGGAATGGAGGAGGGTCTGGACAGGGCTAGAAAGGCCTGCAAGTGCCTAGACTAGGGTTGCCAGATTTAGCGCAAACTGCAGGATGCCTCGTTACATTTGAATTTCACATAAGCAACGAATAACTTTCTAGTTCACCTCACGCAACATTTAGGACCTACTTATATATATATATATACAAAAGTTATTGCTACTTATCTGAAAATCAAATGTAACCAAGCGTCCCATAATGTACCTGGGAATCCTACCCGGCATGGGGCGTAGGGGATGGAAGGGGCAGCGCGCCCCGGCCTCGGGACCCAAGCATGGGACATGAGTAGTCGTGTCACAAGGGAGGGGTGCTCGAGTGAGGCGAAAGCAGGGGCCACAGCTTGGTCCATCTACCCCGCGCCGCCAGGCAGCACCAAGGTCTCCACCGGTTCTTCCCGGGACGGACAGGCACCCTGCACCAGAACTTTGGTCTCGTCCCACCCACCCCAGTACAGCCGTGGTGTCGCCCTAGCAGCCCATCGATAACTCTAAGCTCGGCCTCAGACTCTATCGACTCACTCTGGCTCCGCTCGACGTCCTGGACTGAGGGCGGAGCGCGGAGCCGCCTGTACGGTAGGGAGGTCGCCGAACGAGGGCTAGAAAGCGGCTACTGTGTGGCCGCGAAAGCGCGCCCGGAGGAAGCTAGCCCAGTGGGACAGAGCCAGGACGGTCGGCGGAGCACCGGGGAGCGCCGGGGCCCCGCCACGAAGGACCCCCTCACATCAGGTCTAGCCGCTGGCCTGCTACGCATGCGCAGCCACAGCCCTCCGCTTTCCCGGCGGCCCATCTGCCTCCTTGCGCACGCGCGACCCATCCTTGCGGCAGAGGGGCTTTAGGGGCGTGACTGCCCCCTGCGGGTGGCGGGTGGGGTGGCGTCTGGGACGAGACTTTGGGGTCCGGAACAGAGCACACGCCTTGGAGCTGGGAGGCTGCCCCTGGCCGCTTGCCAGGCGTGTCCCTAACGTCTCTGATCCTCAGTTTCTGTCTCCCCAAGTGGACTGATAATCTGTTTAGGACAGCGATTTCCAACCGGTGTGCCGCAAGAATTTTTTAAAATTTATTTTTTATTTTTTTAAATATATCTTTATTGATTTCATAGAGAGGAAAGGAGAGGGAGAAAGAGAAATAGAAACATCCATGATGAGAGAGTCATGGATCGGCTGCCTCCTGCACGCCCCCAACTGGGGATCTAGCCCGCCATCCCGGCATGTGCCCTGACCGGGAATCGAACCCTTATGGCCTGGATCCTGGGTCAATGCTCAACCGCTAAGCCACGCCCGGCCGGGCCCGCAAGAATTTTTAAAACATGCAATACCTGACTATTTAGTCAGGGGCACTGACCTCTTTCCCCTTAGATTGTCAAATAAAAAAATGACAACAGCCAACACAATAGCCTTCTGATGTAAATGAGTCAAAATCATACTTATTTTTTGTCAGATCAGCAAAATATATATATTTTGGTGTGCCACAGAATTTTAGTAATTAGTTTATGTGTGCCATGATATATAAATGGTTGAAAATTGCTGGTTTAGGACATAGAAGACATACTCACCTTTCTGTTTTCCAGATGCTCTGACCTTTGACCCCTGCCTAGTCTTCCAAGCAGCTACAATATGAACCCGTCCCCAGGCACGGTGGGCAGTGACCCTGTCATCTTGGCTACTGCAGGCTATGACCACACCGTTCGGTTTTGGCAGGCCCATAGCGGAATCTGCACCCGCACAGTGCAGCACCAGGACTCTGTATCCTCTGCTGGGGCGGTGGGGAGGGTGGTGCTGGACAGGACCCCTGGTGGGGAATCACAACCTGGGCAAAGGCCTGGGGTGGGGAGGATACAGCAGCAGCTGAGTCAGATGGTGGAGGCCTTAAGGGGCCCCTGACCCCAGGGCTGCTCTACTGGTCATCCTCCTTAACAGACATAGCAGGTGAATGCACTGGAGATCACACCCGACCGCAGCATGATTGCTGCTGCAGGTACCTGTACCCTTAGCCTGACTCCTAACCTCTGGTGGGTTGATCTAGGCACAGACAAACCTCAGTTTGGCTTGTGTCCACAGGTTACCAGCACATCCGCATGTATGATCTCAACTCCAATAACCCCAACCCCATCATCAGCTATGACGGGGTCAATAAGAACATCGCATCTGTGGGCTTCCATGAGGATGGCCGCTGGATGTACACGGGTGGGGAGGACTGCACTGCCCGGATCTGGGACCTCAGGTGTGGGTGCCAGGCAGGAGGGATGTGTGGGGATACTGGATGTATGGGGGTGAGGGCCAGGCTGGAGAGTGACTTAGGTGGGGTTCCCTCTCAGCAAAGGCTGAGACAGGGTTTACCATGTAGGTGATTTATTGAAGTTGAGGAAAGCAGGTTAGGGAAGGGAGAAAGCCACACACAGATGAGTCCTGCCTCAGCCTGACCCCACAGGGAGCTCTGGAAAATAAATTGCATCAAAGAGCCAGTCCTGCCTTGAGGCAGTGGACTGGCCTTTATGCCCCCTCTGAGTCAATCATTAGCTTCAGGCTGCCCCTGGTGAGTGCTGAGCTTCCCAAGTATCTCCTGTGGGTCAGCTCCTATTAGCAGAGGATTAAGGATAAATGGCCAGGGAAAGGGCATCTGGATGGGGCACCAACAGCATCTCCTACAGACAGTGATATCTCCTACCCCAAAGGTCCCGCAACCTGCAGTGTCAGCGGATCTTCCAGGTGAACGCACCTATTAACTGTGTGTGTCTGCACCCCAACCAGGTGAGGGGCATGCACAGGGCTGGGCACCCTGGGGCTTTGGAGGGCAGGGGTCCTGCCTTACCTCACCTCCCCTGCATCCCAGGCAGAGCTCATTGTGGGTGATCAGAGCGGCGCTATCCACATCTGGGACTTAAAAACTGACCACAATGAGCAGCTGATCCCTGAGCCTGAGGTCTCCATCACATCTGCCCACATTGACCCAGATGCAAGCTACATGGCAGCAGTCAATAGCACTGTGAGTCCTGGGGTGGGTTCAGTGGGGGAGACCAGCTCAGCACCCAGCTCCTTATTTCCCAGATGTCCCCAGGCCCCTCCCCTTATCCCACAGTCCTGCTTCCCCTTCCTGTGCTCCAGCTCCAACCCAGTCACCAAAGTCAAGATGCCACCTCTCATTACCTGCTGTAGCCCCACCAACAGATTCCATCTCCTGAATCTCTCGTCTGTGTCACCCACCCCATCATTTCCTGGTCCAAGTTTCCCTTGTCTTCCCTTCTTGTGGCCTCCCTCCCTCCTCTCTGACCTCCCCTCACCCCAGTCCATTCTCTTTCTGCCACCAGGGCATTTTTCAGCAGTACCACTGTTCCCTTCATAAATACCATGATGACCCTGCCTTCTTACCAGGGCCTCAAGATGCTGTGGTTTGGCCCCTGATCTCCTGTCCAGCCTCATTTTCTCCCTTTAATGTGTATTAAATCACTTGTTCCACAACACCCCCCAACTCCTCTACTCTGAGCCTTTGTGCTTCTGTTCCCTTTCTGGGGTGCCCTCCTCCCATCTCATTTTTCACATTCTGGTTGGCCAGCAGCATTAAGAAGGCTAGACATGGCCTCCTGCTTTCAGCCTGCTTTCAGGCCTGATTGGGGCTAGGCCTCTAAGGTGCTCCCTGCAGGCAGGACCAGATGTGCCTGCAAGATGTCCCTGGCCCCCAGATCCCCTGTGTACAGCCAGTGTTGGATGGTAGCCCCTAGTCTGGGACTACCTGCTAGGGCATCCTTGCCCATGTGTTAGACTGGAGGGTCTGGTCCTCCCATGACTTTCCTCCTACCCTGCAGGGGAACTGCTATGTCTGGAATCTGACGGGGGGCATTGGCGATGAGGTGACACAGCTCATCCCCAAGACCAAGATCCCAGCACACACCCGCTACGCCCTGCAGTGCCGCTTCAGCCCAGACTCCACGTGTGTGCGGGGCCTAAGGCACCAGGAGTTCACCATGGCTGCGGGAGGAAGGGACCTGCCTGGGGCTGGGGCTTGATGGATCCAGGCCTGCTTGGTAGATTGCAAGGGGGTGCAGGGTTGGAGTGGCTACTGATGACATCCTCACCACACTTATACCCACCCCTAGGCTCCTCGCCACCTGCTCAGCCGACCAGACGTGCAAGATTTGGAGGACATCCAACTTCTCCCTGATGACGGAGTTGAGCATCAAGAGCAGTAACCCTGGAGAGTCATCCCGAGGCTGGATGTGGGGCTGTGCCTTCTCAGGGGACTCCCAGTACATTGTCACTGGTGAGTCCGACCTACCCTACCCTATCTCCTTACCCCGCTAGCCCAGTGGTGGCTGCTGCTGCTTCCCTGCTACCTGGGAGCCAGATTCCAGTGTGGCCCAGCCTGGGGCCAAATCTTGAGCTGCTACCAATATCCTCCCCTCCCTGCAGCTTCCTCTGACAATCTGGCCCGGCTCTGGTGCGTGGAGACCGGAGAGATCAAGAGAGAATATGGTGGTCATCAGAAAGCCGTGGTCTGCTTGGCCTTCAACGACAGTGTGTTGGGCTAGCCTGTACCCCCCTTGGGATTGCAGGCAGCCATCAGGCAGCACTGGCTAGATGTGACTGTTCAGCTGCCAAGTCAGAGCGAACCCCCATGGGCTAGCCTTGGCCAGCCTAGATTGGCCAAGCTGGTCTGTCCAGGAGCTCTTTTAGCCCCCAGTTGCTTATCTGGATGTGACAGGGCTCAGGAGGCTGACCCAAGACAATCTGGTTGCTGCCCACCCCCAAGCCAGTGCTTTTCTCCCTCCCCGCCTGTTACATGTCCCAAGGCCACAGAGAACACTATCATGGCCAGGTGGAGGGGTTTATTAGCCCCCGCCGGTGGCTGCCTTCCATGGTAGTGATGACAGGGCCGTCCAGCTGGCTGGCTTGTGGGGCTGGGTGGGCTAGGGGCTCAGTCTGGGAGGTAATAAAAACAGACTGACACGCAGATGTTGCTCGGGAAGCAGATGTCGATGCATAGGTAGATCAGCCGCTGCCTCCGGGGCCCTGGCGGGAGGGACCTCTGTGAACCCCATTTCCCGAACTGTCCATGGGAGCCCAGGCCTCTCCCCATAGCCGCCCCGACTCACCCTCTGCTCGACGGGCCCAGTAAATGGGGGTCTTTGTGCAAAAGTGCCGCACTGAAGCCCCCACCTGGGCAGGGTCCACCTCACGGCTCCCAAGCACTGCCAGCAGCTCCTGGGCATAGTGGGTATCCTGGCTGGGGCTGTTAGGCCCCTGGGTCTGCAGAGAAGGCTCTGGTGGGCCATGGGCCAGGGATACTTGCACTGCTTTTGGCTAGGCAGGGCCCATGAATCGTTGGACAAGCAAGCCAGCACTGTGCCAGCTCTGCCCTCAGCTCTTGTCAGCAGCCTCAGCAAAGGGAAGATAGAGCTTCTGTTCCCTGAAACCAGAGCCCCAACCCACCCCAGGCCGAGGCTGTACACAGGACCCTTTGTCTGGCCCCTGGCCTGGGAAGCCTGACCGTGCGAGTATGGGGGCTGCTCACCCTTGAGGTGTTCACCAGAAGCTGCAGGGTCTTGCGATCTCTAGGCTCCATCAGGTGGAGGAAGCAGGCCTGGTGCTCCGCAGGGCGGTAACAGACACAGCCCTGGGGAGGCAGGCAGGTAAGGCAAATCTACCTGAACACCTTTTGGAAGCGACCCCCTCCTCCCCACCAGCCAACTCACGCTCTGCCCATCGAACAGCACCGCCCAGCTGCGGTTGCTCTGAGCCGGGGTTACCCTGATGGTTGCCACATTCCGGGCCACGTCCACCTGGGCAGTTTGGTTGAACTGGTACACCCTGGGGCTCGGGATGGTCAGACGGAGCATCTGTAGCAGTGGCTGAGTGGGAAGCCACAGCTCAGCTGGGCAGGGTGGGGCAGCCCTCAACCCTCTTTCCCCAGCCCGGCTTTGAGGCTTTTGACCTCTCCCACTCCGTTGTCCTCCCCCTGTAAGCTGGTTGTGCTCGCCTCTCCTCCCCCTTCCCACTCTCTGCACCCCTACCCCTGCCCAGGTCCTGAGGAGGCTCACCTTGGGAGGGCTGTGAGCAAAGCCAAGAAGCCCTCCAGCCACAGCCCCAGTAGCAGCCAATGCCAGCAGCAGCAGCAGCAGACCCAGGGCTCTCCAGCCCCCATGGCAGGGCCTGGTCTTCACCTCGGGGCACATTGCAGTCAGTGGAGCCTGGAGCAGACACCAGGGAGCAGGCTGGCTCAGGGAAGGTAGGGGGCTGAAGAGGAGTGAGTGATGGGTGCTGCCCTCTTGTCCCCCACTCAGGGCATGCCCTGGGTCTTTGTCCTAGGAGAGGGCACTGGGTGGTGGGAGGCACTCACCCTGACAGGCCCAGGCCTGGGGTCCTCTGCACAGCAGCTCCCCTGCTCCATGATGCAGCCCTGGTGACAATGCACTGATTGTCTGCCACCCCTTGGAGTCAGCCAGGGAAACCTCAGGAGCCTCTGATAAGCCAAACAGCCGTCCTGGCCCCCTCCCCTCCTGACCCTACTGCCTCCTCCCCAGCCCAGCTACCTGAGCCAAGACAGCCCTTTCCCATCTACCTGGGAGTGGGGGAGGGGTGTGCTTGTCACCATGCCTGGCTCTCCTGACACCTGGTCTATGCTAACCAGAGAGCACAAACCAGGTAGGGCACAAGAGCATGGCCATTGTGGAAATCAAGACCTGCTGGCAAGAGCAACTTTGTAGAGTCTGGTTGGGGGCAGATTAATTATTCCAAAACAGGCCTGTTTCCAGTCTCCTGGGTTACCTCAACTCCTAGGGCTGGGCACAGGGCCTGGCACACAGCAAACCAATAAATGCCTATTATGAAAGATTGGTATTGGACTCTGCACCACCACCCTACTTCCCTCCCCATGCACCCCAGCCACTTCCCATCCCCCACAACACAGGATGGGCTGGGTAACATCCCACAAGACCACATGCCTGAGACCAGGATGGCTCCCAGGAGGCTCCACTGCAGTAAAGGTAGCCTACTTGAACCCCCCCACACCTGGGATGGTTCAGTCAGCCTCGTGTCCACCAGCCTCTGCCCTGACCAGCATGGCTTTCTCTAACTGAATTGTGCTATGGCCCTGTCTTGTAGCTTGCGTCTCCAGTCACTTGACACTGTGGATTGCAACAATCAGGGCTCCCCCGGCACTGGCAGCTTTCACAACATGGGTGTCCTCACCAGGAGCCCTTTTCTATTCTGTTTGCTTTCTGCTTCATTTTTCCTGGATCTTCAGAACCTGTTCCTCTAATGAGCCTGAGATGGGATGGAGTTTCCAGCTCTGGAACTGAAATCCCAGAATAGCCTTCAACTAAGTCCTCCCACCCCACACCCACACTAAGGCTAGACAGCTGCAGCCTCTGTGTGAAGGCTGCTGTCAAGGCGAGAGCAAGGAATGCTAGTCGGCATGCGTTTGAGAGTTTAATATGCATTTGGGTTCACACAGTGCAATAAAGGCAGTGATGGGGCGCAGGAGAGGAAGGTGTCGCTGGCTGCTGCACCTGCTTCATGCTCCTGGTGTGGGTGACAATGCCCTGACAGGCCTGCTCAATATCCAGACCCACCTTGAGCCGACCTCGCAGAGCCAACGTCAGCACCACCCTCACAGGCACCAGCTGCCCTGCTGTTGCCCCATGGCAGAGTCCAAACCCCAGACACTCCAGGCCTGGGAGGAGCTAAAGGCTCGAGATACTCTTTATTGCTGAGAACTCTTACAGAACAAGTGACAGTGCTGTGACTCTGGGACTAGGAGAGAAGCCACATGCTGTAGGCAGACACCACTGGGTGCAGGGCAAGGCACTGGGAAGGAGTCGGCCCAAAGGAACAGCTTCCCAGGCTCTACCCTACAAGTGCAGCCGGAGAGTCTGCTTATCAGGCCTGTTCCCAAAGGTCAGCAACTTAGGGAATAAGCAGAAAAGGCCAGGGCTCCCTATCAAGAGCCTGTGGCTAGCTGGTGAACCCTGCCAGTCTTCCAGCTGGCCACTGACAAAGGACTTCAGAGCCAAGATAGTTGGCCTCATGGACCATTGGCATCTAACCCCCACACAATCAAGAGTATGGGAGGACAGGAAGATATTGGATGCTTTGTAGGAACCATTTTCCTGTTCTTGAGCACATTTCTTTCTTCCTTCACCCAGAGGGCACCCTGGGTAACAGGCATTCCTTGGCCTGCCTGACTTTAACCCTGCTGCTCACTGTGGGGCATGGTGACCTCTAGGGTGGGATTTGCCCTACGAGACAGAGCACAGCTATTAACATGCTTAAAGTTCAGTTCCACCCCTTGACAAAGTTGTTCAAAAGTTTAAAAAAATAATTTTTGATAATGCTGCTCTCAGCTCTCTACACAGCAGGCCAAAGTTCAGAAAAGGCACCCACGCCCTCCTGGCCACTCAGCCAATATGCTCAGTCCATGTCACTTGGGTTTAAATGCACATCTGAGAAAGTCCTGGTTTAGTTGGGGTGAGTTTACAGAGCTGCACAACCATGTATGAGGAGCAGCAGCCCTGAGCGTCTGAAACACAACACTCAATTATGACAGAGTGGTTTTTAAGGAAGTATTGAGGGCAGCACCCCACAACCCAAGGACAGGGTGACAATACCAGGGGGTAGCCCCCTCCTCCTTTCCCACCCTGCAGGTGAAGAGCTGGGATGCAGTGGCAAGTTCCTCTGCTGATTACCATGCCCATGGGGCCATGGGTTGGTCTGGACGTTTCTTGTGATAGTCCAAATAACCAGCCCCTTCTTCCCTTTGCCCTACAAGGGGGCTTGATCCCTGAATTAAATTTTCAAATATGTGACACCCCTAGACCCACCTCAGTCCCATCAGCAGGCCCTTAAGTTATAGGAATCCTGGACAGATGTGAAGCCTGCTCTTGCCAACAGCAACCAAGGCCCTGGACGCCCACAATGCCTGCCAAGGTTAAAAGTGCATCTTAGGCCCTGGCCAGGTAGCTGTTGGTTAGAACATAGTCCTGATATGTCAAGGTTGTGGGTTCCATCCCCGGTCAGGGCACATGCAAGAAGCAACCAATGACTGCATAAATAAGTGGAACAACAACAAATTGATGTTGCTCTCTCTCCTTTCCTCTCTCTCTCTCTCTCAAAAAAAGAAAGTGCATCTTAAATTACATCTTTTAACAAAATCGCCCCACAAACGTTTACTTACAAGGTTAACTAGTGCCTTTGCTTAACTCCAAGTATACCGTTTGAAGCCTCCTAGCTGAGCAAGTGCTTAAGCCCCACCTATTAATTTGGTTAAGTGATTTTCAATTTTTTTTTTTTATTCTGTAGATTAAAGACGCTAAATCTTTAACCTTGAAGCGCGGGCAAAAGGTCAGCTATGCTGTCAACATAGAAATCAGGGACCATTATCCTCTTAGACAAGCAGTCACTTTCCTGATTACTCTTCACATCCCCTAGAGTGGAGACTCCAGTGAGGGTCAGGATGGTCTTCAGGCCACAGTTGACGCCCAGGAGGATGTCTGTGTCCAGGCGATCTCCCACCATGACGGTGCGCTCCGGGTTGATGCCGTACTCTTGGGACACGCAGTCGAAGATGAAGCGGCTGGGCTTCCCTATGATGTCGGCCCGGCGCTGGGAGGCCATCTCCACGGCTCGGACCAGACAACCGGTACCTGCGGGTGGGGAGAGGGGAGGGTAGGGGAGGAGAGGAGAGGAGAACGCCCAGGGTCAGAGGACTGGAGGGACCCACTGCCCGCCCTCCAACCTCCCGCCCCCGGGACGCACGGACCCGCGATGAAGCGGCCGTTCTCGAGAGGGAGCCGGTTGTCCATGTTGGTGCCCACGAGCAGACAGCTGGGCTGCTGCAGGTAGCGCACGGCCTTGGTGAGCTTCATGTAACTGAAGTGCGGGTCGAAGCCCACCACGACGGCGCGCACATCGGGCTCGAGTGGCGCTTCTAGCCAAGCGCCAGGGCCGTCGCCCAGCAAGGGATCCGGGCCCACGCCCACGCAGGCGACGCCCACGGCCTCCAGCTCCGAGGCCAGCGCCGCACTGCCCAGCACGTAGACCTTGGGAGCCGCAACGCCGGTCAGGCGCTGGCGCAGGTAGAGCGCGGTGCAGTAGGCCGTGCCGAAGACCTCGGGGCTGGAGCCGGGTCCCGCGGGGCCGCCGAAGCCCAGGTGCCGCAGCTTCTCGGCGTAGGCCTCACGGGTCTTGCTGCTGTTGTTGGTGATAAAGCCAAGGCGCTTGCCACAGGCCCGCAGCGCCGTTAGGGCCTCAGGAGCGCCAGGCACGGCTGTCTCGCCGCGCCACAGCACACCGTCGCAGTCGAACAGCAGCGTGTCCACGTCGGCCAGCAGCGCCCGGGCCCGCTCGGCGTTCAGCCGCACGCAGCGGGAGTCGTCGCCGCCTGCCTCTGCTTCTGCCATGGCCGCCCGCCGCCGTCGCCGCCACCGGCCGCCACCGGCCGCTCCTCACAGCCGCCCGCCACAGTGTCCGCCCCACCCCCGCCGTGCTCATTGGCCTTCCGCTTCACGCGCGCCACCCATTGGACACCGCCTGCACCAATCCGAACCTGCCTACTGCGGATTGCGGAAGCTCAGCGCCAACCGTTAAGGCCGGGCGCAGGGAAGCGGGCAACCATTGGCTGTAGGGCCAGGGGCGCTCCTGTAATTGGCTGGCAGGGAGCCAACCGGCATTCGGAGTGGAACCTTGACTGCGGAAACGAAGAGGGGCCAGGAAGCCGGCGCAGGACGCAAGGCCGCTGCTTATTGGGCAGCTCAGTGGGCAGCTCGCTCATTGGAGGCGCGTGGTCAGCCTAGGTGACGGAGATCCTTAATCCAATGACCCTGGGCCAGGCAGGCTACTATTGGCTGGCTTCTCTCCCGCCTTGCGGGCGGGGCTAGCCGCAGGAGCGCGGTAGGGATGGGTGCTGCCCCCCTTTCGGAGACAGCTGGGTGTTCGCCTTTGCTTGAGCTGAGTCTAGCGGTGTCCTCCCCACTGGGCAGTCTTCGCACAAGGTGTCAGCGCCCGGGCCGATTGCGGCCAGTCCTGAGAGCCACCTCGGGACTCCTTCCTAACAAGCCCTGCGTTCTCATTTCTAGCCCTTTGCAAAACTGAGCTATCTGGCCAGGGCCCTCTGTAACTTTCCAAATATCCTTATAATTTAAATACCTTGGCTCTGAATTCTTTCAAGCTGAACTAAAGTACAGAGGTTGCTGAACCGAAGTCCAGCCTAACTTGTTGCTAACACCTGGTGCCATTTTTCCACCTCTAACATTACCACTTTCAATAGGACTAGGTGGCAGAACAATAACAGGCCCCAGTTTCCTGAGAACCTGCTCTGTGCCAGGCGATCCAGACCTCCAAACCTTAATGTGTCAGACTCCCTGCTCCTCTCTTGGACCCCAGCTCTCCATAAAGTCTTCTTTGGACCTCCACCTAACCCCCAAACCCATGAGGTAAGGCCAGTGACCTCATTTCCCTCAGCGTTCTGCTTGTTTTCTTTCTTTTTTAATATGTTTTTAAAAATTGATTTGAGAGAGTGAGGAAGGGAGAGGGAGCGAGAGAGAAACATCGATGTGAAAGACAAACATCAATTGGCTGCCTCCTGCATGGCCCCTACAGGGCAGATCCTGGGGAATGTGCCCTCACCAGGAACTGAACAGGGGACCTTCTGGTGCATTGGACAATGCTCAACCAACTGAGCCACACAGGCCAGACCCTGCTGGTTTCATAAGGCCTGTTTCAACTGGTCTCTGCTGGCCTGGGAATCCCTGAAGGACAGGGCCATTGCCCACAAAGGCAGGGCATGAAAAGTGTTCCTGCCTGGTACACTCACCACCCAAGAGGGGAGCACCTTCCTCCCTGTGTCTTCCCGCTCAGTTTTGGTGCTGGAGCTGACCCTGGGGAAGAGCTAGATTTGACAGAAGATCATAAACCCCTCTTTAAGCTCCCAGAAACATCCAGTGTATGTGGTAAACTGACCAGAATGGAAAATACTGCTGCTGTCCAGCCATGGGCTGGCTCACACAGTACTTGCCAGATTGCCTTGAAACTAAGTGACTACCCACTGAACACTGCTCCTTACTTGCATTACATTGTTGGAACCATAGGACAGCCCCGAGAGGCAGGGACTATTAGTATACCAATTTATAGATGAGGAAACTGACCTACAGTGAGTAACCAGCTGGACAATGCAGAGTTGGGATTAAACTCAGTTTACCCCAAAGCTGAGTTCTGTAGCACCTGTTTGGTTTAACATCCCCTGTAGGTTGTAGGGTCTGAGCTGGCATAGCGGGAGAGGTGGAACAGTCAGTATCGAGAGTAGATGGTTGTGGACAAGGTCCAGGAGAAGACTAGAAGGGCTGGTTCCGTTTATTGGAGAGGACTGACCTTGGGAGAGGTGCCCTGCATCTGGGTGGGAAAGGAGCAAATAAAAATCATGATGTGTTCCCAACACACAGTATGTGCTCAGCTTTTACCTGCAAATGGATGGTGCCCCCCAAGCAAGGTCCCCCCAAGCAGGAAAGCCATACTGCAAGCGGAATGGGACATGGATGTAAGTGGTATACAGACAACACTATTTAATCTTAATAGTGTTGCATGGATTTAAATTGTATTAGAAAATAAAAGTAGCCATTGCTTCTGAATTTTCACAGAAGTTATCACTTCTGAGGAGCTAAGCAAAAAAAGGGGTCATTGAAAAAAGACTCAAGTGGCAAAAAAAAATTTGGATGCCACCTAAATATTCTTCAACATGGGATTGGTTAAATAAAAGTACATCCAAGGAATAGAGATTGAGCAGCCATCATAAAGGGAAGGATGATGGAGTTCTGTCAGGCCATGGAAAATCACAGTATTGACTGTAAAACACAGTGTGCAGGTGGAGCCCACACTGAGGGCAGGGTGAAAAAGGAGGCCATTTGGGGGAAGGGTAACTCTGGTCTCCCTGCCTTTCCTTGGCCACTCTGCCTTCCAAGTGACCTCAGGCCTATCCATTCCTGTGTCTGCTGGCCTGTCTGCCTGGGCTCCAGCTCAGGAAAGGCCCAGAGCTCACCTGTCTGGATGACCTTTTCTGACCCCCTGGGAGTAACTGGCCAGGAGCCCTGGCCTGCCCTCTGACAACTCATTTCCACAGACTTTGGAGCACATAGCAGGACAGGATCTCTGTCTCCCTGGGCCAGCTCTTCCTTGTGTCCACCCACACCCAGCTGTCCTGCCTTTGAAATCGTTCCCCATGCCAGTTTCCAGGGAGGAGGGGTGGCTTCAGGCAGCTTCCTTTACCTCTCTGATGCTGGCTTCTCCATTACTCCTCAGCACGTCCTTAAGTGAGGTGTCCTCCTGGTCCTTCCTTCTCAGAAGCTCCCCAGGTCCCACGTGCTCCACAAGCCACCACCTGCTCCTCTTTCTGTTTATTCCTCTCAGAGACCATCCTTCTTGAATCTCCCTGCCTCTGTTTTAGTCAAGGTCCACTTTCTTTCTTTCTTTTTTTTTTTAAATATATCTTTATTGATTTCAGAGAGAGGAAAGGAGAGGGAGAGAGAGATAGAAACATCAATGCTGAGAGAGTCATTGATCGGCTGCAGCCCACAACCCGGGCATGTGCCCTGACCGGGAATCGAACCCGGATCGCCTGGATCCTAGGTCGACGCTCAACTGCTGAGCCACGCCTGGCCGGGCTCGGTCCACTTTCTTTTTTTTGCTAGTCCTCACCAGAGGATATTTTTTTCCATTGATTTTTTTAGAGAGAATGGAAGGGAGAGGGAGAGAGAGAAACATTGATGTGAGATAGACACATCAATTGGTTGCCTCCTGTATATGCCCTGACTGGAGCTGGGAATCGAGTCTGCAACCAAGGTACGTGCCCTTGACCGGAATCGAACCCGAGACACTTCTAACCACTAAGCAAAACCATCTAGGGTGGCCAAGGCCCTTTTTCTGAATAGCAGTCAGAGGAATCCTTTAGAAACACTGTCACTCCCTCTGCTTAAAACCCTGCAATGGTGAATAAGCCCCCTGCAGAAAGCTGCCTCATTGTTACCCTGCCTCACCTCCAGCAATCTGACCTGTGCATCAGACATCACAGCTCCTGCCAGGCAAAAGTCTTTAGTTCTCCAGCTGGGCAGCCCCAGCATGAAGACAATCTCTGCTCAGTGCCCTTCCCAGGGCAGAACTTCCCACTTTGCAAGGGCCCTTGTGTCTGTGCTTGGGCTTCCCCAGAGACTGGCCTTTCTGGAAGGGACCAGGTCTAATCTACAAAAGCCTCTGGCATCCAGCATTGGGCTGAGCCACAGAGAATAACTAGGCTGGCTGTGGTTGGTGTGGGTCAGTTGGCTAGAGCGTTGTCCTGTACACCAAAAGGTGGCGGGTTCGATTCCTGGTCAGGGCACATACCCAAGTTATGGGTTTGATTCTTGGTCAGGGTGCATGTAAGAGGTAACTGATAGATGGGTTTTTTTCCTCTCTTCTTCTCAATAAAAATCAATCAATCAAAAAATAACTGAAGTTTAAAAAAAAGAAAAGGAAAAAAGAGAATAACTGAGATGGAAGAGCATCCCTTGTGAGTTTCTAGCCCATGGCTTTGGAAAGATCTGGGTTAGTGTCCAGTCTGCCCTGGGGCAAGTGTCCTATTAGCTCTGTGCCTCAGTTTCTTCATCTGCAAAATGGGGATGATTGGTATCTTAAATGAGAAAATCCTGTAAAGCACTTAGCTTGGAAGAGCTAATTAAATGTTACCTTTAAAAGAATTAAAAAAACCTTGTCTGAGCATGTTCATGTCAGTACTATTCACAAT
The DNA here is from genome assembly GCF_964146895.1 of Miniopterus schreibersii. Taxonomy (NCBI): domain Eukaryota; kingdom Metazoa; phylum Chordata; class Mammalia; order Chiroptera; family Miniopteridae; genus Miniopterus; species Miniopterus schreibersii. The sequence continues at coordinate 10,833,686 of NC_138103.1, forward strand.
AGTAGAAAAGGTGTGTTATACAAAATGCTGAGGTCCCATAAAACCTCAGCATATTGTTCCTGGATTCCAAAGAAAGAAATAACCTGGAGGACTGGCTGTGAAGGACATGGATTTACTAGCACTTATGTGTGCACTGGTGGTAACCAACCAGTTAAGTTTACAGCCACACTAGCTACCACTGGTGAGACTGAACAGCTAAGTCCCACCCAGCCTGCAATGGGCTGCACTAAGGGCAGCTGGCTTGTGCTATTGTTTCATCGCCACCCAGACTTTCCCAGCACAAAGTTTTATAGAGTACAGAAAACAGAGAAAAACAGGGCATGCACCAGGAGGGGATTGGGCCCGACTGAGATCAAAACACTAACTATTGCCCGGCTGGTGTGGCTCAAAGTTTGAGCATCCACCTATGATCCAGGAGATCTCTGTTTGATTCCCGGTCAGGGCACATGCCTGGGTTTTGGGCTCTACCCCCTGCAGGGGGCATGCAGAAGACAGCCAGTCAATGACTCTCATCATTGATGTTTCTATCGCTCTCTTTCTCCCTCCCTCTCCCTTCCTCTCTTTGAAATCAATAAAAATATATTTTAAAAAACAAAAAACACTGTTTAGCCCTGGATGGTGTGGCTCAGTGGTAGAACATTGGCCTCCTACCGAAGGGTAGTGGGTTCGATTCCTGGTCAAGGGCAGGTAGCTGGGTTGCAGGTTCCTTCTCTGGCCCCAGTTGGGGTACATTCAGAAGGCAACCAATTGATGTGTCTCTCTCACACTGGTGTTTCTCTCTCTCTCTCTCTCTCTCTCCCCCCTCCCTTCCTTCCACTCTCTTTAAAAATCAATGGAAAAAATATCCTCAGGTGAGGATTAACAAAAAACAAAACAAAAAACCACAGTAGCTGTTCACAATCTAGAAGCAGTTTCTCTTTGGCCTGTCTTCTAGCCAGGTTCCCAAGGTCTCACAGTCCACTTACAGATGGCCTTCTCTATATTTCCCACAGGGTGGGAGGGGGAGTTGGAACATGGAAAGGGACCCAACGTGGAAACAACAGAAATGTAATGAATGGATAAATAAATTGTGATGTAGCCATATAATTATTCGGCCATAAAAAGGAATGAAGTATTGATACATACTGCAACCTGGATGGTGGTGGCGGAACTGGACCACGTGTTAGAATGGTAGGATCAGACTGGACCTTTGTTCAGCAACCTTGGTACTTGAGTTCTGGCTAGGATAGAGTTCTCAGCTAAAATTCAAACTATAAGAGAACATTTATTTAGAAAATCACAGAGGTGGATGAAGTGAGCAGTAGAAGAAATGGGCTCAGAAGGTAACATGACTTGGGGGCAGGGGAAGAGGAATGGGAGTGAAATGGGGGGGAGGGGGCACACTCTCCAGGGAGGGAGAGTGTCCTCTGTCCTAAGTGCTTTTAAGGGTCGGGGATTTTAGGGGCAGTCCAAAGGGAGGATCGCAATAGAATACTCATCAGCTTTCCAGATGTGTCTTATCAGGGTCATGGTCTCCACTGATTGGTCGACACCAGGGAAGAGGGTCATCAATCAATGCAGCTGGTCCTGAGGTCAGCTGATAGGTTTTGTTGCTTTTCTGGAGCTGAAATACAACTGAAGCCTAGCTGTTATCCCTAGGGGTTAATGCTTTAAGGGCTGTTTTCTGGTCCCCTTGTTCATCCCTTCCCCACCCTCTGTAAGGGGGTCTAACCTGCGTGACTAGCAACCTGCCAGGGGAGGAAAGGTCAGGGGAGGGTCCGAACCGCTTGTCCAGTGATATGGAAGGTCAGATGGTCTGAATTGCATGATCAGCAATATTCTGGGGTGGAAAGGTTACCCTGGGGGGCAAGGTCCTTGTTTTCCCACTTCGTCTGTTTCTAGGCACACAGGGCTTCCCGCCCTGGTGACCTTCAGTACCTGGCCCGTTGCTCTGCTCATATCTGTCTGCCTACCACAGATAAACCTTGAAAACATTATGCTAAGCAAAAGAAGCCAGATGCAAAAGATCACATGTGTAAGTCTATCTATATGAATGTCCAGAAATGGTTAATCCGTAGAAACGGAAAGTGATTGCCAGGGGCTGGGGTGAGGGGAGAATGAGGAGCGACTGCTAAGGTTTTCTTTTGGAAAGACAAAACTACTGAAACTAGATGGTGGTGATGGTTGCACAACATTGTGAATGTTCTAAATGTCGCTAAATGATAAATTTTATCATTGTGTATATTTATCACAACTTAAAAAACAAAAGAATAAAAGGCTTAGTGAAGTCCTCCCAGACTCAGTTTTACTCCCAAGACCTAGGCAACCACCAAGGGAAGTTCTGACCCCTGAGGGGGGGTCGGTGGACGGAGGGGACCACACGGCCCTTTAGAGCTCGGATCCCGGCGAGCCCCGGGTCACAGCACCCTCTCCGGCTGGCCGGGTGGCGCTGCCCGTCCACCTCGCCCTCTTACTCCAGCTCTCAAACCTAGACGCCGCTTTCGCAACTGAACCCAGCCTCTCCCGGGCCCGCCCTAGCCTTCGGTTCCTCACGCACAGCCTCGCCCCCTCCGTGCGAAGCCGAACCCCAAGGGCCCTCCTCAGGACGCGCCCCCGCGCTAGTCAGTCCGCTCCGCCGTAACCACGCCCCCACAAGAAGCCCCGCCCATAACTCTTGGTATAAGCTCCTCCCCTCCACCTGTCCATCAAACCCACCCTGGCCCCGCCCCGCCATCTTGCCCTAGTTTTTCTCTCTCGCTGGCTCCGGCGCGGCCCGTTGTTATGACGACACGGTCGTAAATCCGCCATCTTCCTGCGGCGCGTTGCGACATGGATGGCGCGATGGCAGTGCGGGTGACGGCCGCTCATACGGCAGAAGCCCGGGCCGAAGCCAGGCGGGAAGCGGGCGAGGGCGGGGTCGAGGCGGCGGCGTCGGCGGCCTTGGCCCCTAGCGGCTTCCTCGGCCTCCCGGCGCCCTTTAGCGAGGAAGGTAACGCGGCCGATTGGGCGGGGTGTGGCCCGGGTGGGGGCGACTCAGCCCGGGGCTGGCGGAGGCTCCGATGACCTGAGCTGCGGGCGCGACTGATTTTCCCAGACTCGGATTTCTTGCGGACCTCCCGGGTCTTCATGGGACCCCTCAGAGTTCTCCACGAGTTCCCGGTTTCCTCAGACTCTTGGGCCTCAGCTGCAGAGCGCCAGTCACCCCCGCGGGTTCCGGTGCTCACTTACGGATACTCACAGTTGCTCAAGCCTCCCGGGCTGTCCGCGTAGACCTCCACGAACGCCTCCACCGTCAGCCCTGCTCTCCTAGGCCGGCCTCTCTGCTTTCCTTTCTGGGCACGGTCCCTGCTCCCCTCTGGGCCCTCTCCCACTGCACCTGAGGGTCCGCTAGGGCCCTGGCTGGGGTGTGACTGGGGGCTCCAGGAGGACTGGGCCTCAGGTTTCTCCAGGATTTGGGCTTTGTGTGGGCTGGCCCTTGGGGAGGAGAGCCTGTGCGCTGCAGTCAGCCTGTGGGCTCCATCCCAGACCTGCCACTTTCTAGCTAGTTGATCCTGAGTAGGTGACCACACACCTCTCTGAACCTCCACTTCCTGTTACAACATGAGGAAGGTGCTGATAACAATGTATCAAGCACTTAACTTGTATCAGCCTTCTTCATCCTCAAACAAATTCTGGACACTTATTACTGTTATTATTCTCATTTTGTGAGTGAGGAAGATTGAGGTTCGAAAATGTGGACATGACCAGGTGATCCAGCTAGTAAGTAGCAAGGACTAGATTGGATGCCAGGACAATGACAGCTCAGCACATTCCCTTAACATCTCTTCTGCATAGGACAGTGGCGAGAATGAAAATAGAGCATGTAAATCACTGAGAACAGTGCTGGCACACACCAAGGGCTCATTCACAGGGCCATAGCTTTTGGAGATAGAACTACAGTCTCTGCCCTCTGAGCTTGTCCCATGAGGCTGTAGACTGGGCCAGACAGGAGGCAGTTGGCTAGTGATGTTGGTCTTTGTCCTAACAGCGCTTGTTTTCCTGATAAAGTTTTTTCTTACTCCTTCTTCCAGCTTTGGGAGGGGCAGCACCACTATGGGCAGGGCCAACTGGAAGAGGGGTCTCTTTGGAGGATGCTGTGCCCCGCTGGGGCTGCCCATGGCCTTGTCTCAGTGTCACATCGGCTGGGTGTGTCCCCTTCTGTGGCAGGAGTTCCTTCAAAAGCAACACCCTGGTGCCGAGTCAGACTCAGCCAGTGGGCCAGGAGGGTTAAAAGTCAGTACTTGGCTGGTGACTGTGAGCCATCTGGATGGGACTGCCCTCTGTCAGGTGGCCTGTAGGCGAGTCATGGCTTTGGTTTGGCTCTTTGTTTGCTCATTAATTCAACAGACATTGACGGAGCTCCAGTGTACCAGGCCTGGGTTTGACCTTAATGTGGGACTGCATGTGAGGTGGTGTGAACTGGCGGACTTTTATGGAAGCAGAGGAAACACTTCCTCATCCCTTTGTATAAACATTGGGGTGTGTGGAGTAGACCCTCAGGTTCAGGTTCTGGTTCTGGCCCCAACAGTCACCAGCTGGGTGGCCTTAAATCTCAAGTTGCTTTTGTAGAGTGAAAAATAGTCATTTCCAGGGTGCTGTCTGGATTTGGTGACATCCCCAGTGAGGTGCCTGGAACGTGGTAGGGACTCTGAGCAGGAGGGGCAGCATTGGCTGGTCATCCCAGATGGTGAGGGGCTCAGGTGCTGTGGCCCTAAGGCGTGGGTACCTCTGAGAGGTTCCACCCTGGGCACCTTTATCAGAGCAGGGAGGTGCTGCCTGTTGGAACCAAAGAAGCACCAAGTCAGAGTGAGAGAAGAGTGGTTATGGGCCAGGGTGCCCCCTCTTCCGTGTTTGCCAAGGGCCGGCCTCTCAGCCAGAGCCCTGTGGGCACGAGCACCTCTTCTCCCTCCACTGTACTCTGCATTAGGTCAGCCCATTTTACAGATGAGGGAACAGACCTAGATGTGGTCACTGAGGTCCCCAAGGGCACATGCAAACCCCATAAACCACTGTCCCTAAACTGGGTTGGTCAAATCCCTCTGCTTCCTGACTACTCTCTGGGCCTCCCTCCCCTAATCTCTGAGGTGGGGCTTTGGGCACGAGAGCCTCAGTGGATCCCTGCAGCCTAAGTGTACAGTCGAGGCCCACCCCTGTTCAGTGCTCCTCTCCCAAGGGTAGGCTCTGCTTTTGCAGATCTCCAGAGGATGGAGGCTTGCACCTGAATGTTCTCAGCCCCTCTGGGAGGGTCAGGGAAGGCGCCTCTGGTTCTGATGCCACCCTTGGGTGGATTTAGCCTGGGGACAGAGGCTCTCCCAAGCCCCACTGATCGCAGGCTCGTTACAGATGAGGATGATGTGCATAGATGCGGCCGCTGCCAGGCGGAGTTCACTGCCCTGGAGGACTTTGTTCAGCACAAGCTCCAGAAGGTCTGCCAGCGGGCTCCCCAGGAGGCTGTGCCTACCACCCCCACAGCTGCTGCGCTGCTGGGCCAGGAGGTGAGCCCACCACCCACGCAATGTTTGGGTGTGTTCCCCTCCTCCTTAGGCTCACCTGACAGCAGGAGGAGGAAGAGGTGGCATGCTGGGACAGACCTGTGCAGCTGGTTCCCTGTGTCACTGGGGTGGGCAGAGGGCAGGCATCCGATTTTGGGTGAGGGAGGGTCTGGGCCCTACCACCAAGAGCCTGGTGGTGCTCTGGGATTTCCTGGATGGCCCAGCCTTCTCAGGAGCCTCTGGCTGAAGCATGTGCGGTTGGGGCCTGGGGTCTCTCCTTTCTTGTAGCCCAAGGGTCTGTCTTGGCTCGAGTATCATGGTGGCTTTTGTATTTTGGGCCTCCTTCCTATCCTGTACACATAGTTCCTGGGGATCCCACGAACAAAGTGTGTCTCTGTGAGTCCTGCCACCCCATAATAAAAATGGCCAACTTCGCCCTAGCCGGTTTGGCTCAGTGGTTAGAGCGTTGGCCCGCAGACTGAAGGGTCCCGGGTTCGATTCTGGCCAAGGGCACGTACCTCGATTGCAGACGTGATCCCTGGCCCTGGTCGGGGCACGTGTAGGAGGCAACCAGTCGATGTGTCTCTCTCACATTGGTGTTTCTCTCTTTCTCTCTCCCCTCATTCTCTCTGAAAAGCAATGGGAAAAATATCCTCAGGTGAGGATTAAAAATAAAAAATTAAATAAATAAATAAAAATGGCCAACTTTGTTGCACCCCATGCGTCCTCAGGACTGTGCACACACAGTTAAGGTCCATAGCACCCTGCACGGGGGCATGCTTGTCCTCCTGGCAGGGAAGTGGGAAAAGAAGCTCCAGGAGAAGTCAGGTGCCTCAGGTCACCACAGGGAGTAGCCTAGAGGACAGTGGGCCCAGAGTCGTCTTTACCTGCCCCTCCCAGAGGTGCCCTCTTTTCTAGGAAGGCCCCTGCTCCCATGCTCCTGGGTCCCTTTCCTGTGACCCCTGGCTGGGGCTGGTTGGTGTGGGTGCTTACCTTCATCACATTCATTCCTGCACAGCCAGCTGAGCTTCAAGCTAGAGCTCTGATCACTTCCTTCTGGATCCTCCCTGAGGGTGCTTGGTGCTCCGTGCTCCTCAGTGGCCACAGACGTTAGAGAGATGGGGCTGACACCCTGGGCCAGGCTGGGCTCGGAGTAGTGATTCTCTTGGGGGAGATGAGAGCCTCCACCCCAGCCATCCTGCATGGACATAAACCCAAGCCCATACTCACCAAACCAAGGGAGCTCTGGAGCCCCGCAGATGAGTCCCCTATGTCCCCTGTTCCCCATTGGTAGGTGGTCCCAGCGGTGGCAAGTCCGGAGGAGCCCATCACTTTGGCCCACATTGTTGTGGAGGCAGCTGCTCTGACATCAGACATCAGCCACACGCCTGATATTGTTGGTAAGCTGGCCCCACTGGGCATGTCCATTCCTGGCTTTCAGCCCTGAAGTGTTGCTGACCTGGTAGCCATCAGTGGTCAGGGCTGGAGGTTGGGGACCTCTGCTGCCCACATTCCTCTGCTTCCCTGAGAGCAAGGCCAGGCACAGGAGGAACTGGGACTTCGTGTGCACCTTCCCCAGGGCAGGGTCTGTTGGAGGCTTGAGCAATGGGGATCAGACCCTGCCTTGCCAGGAAAGGGGAAGCGTGTGGCCTGGGCTGCCCTAGGGCACATCTGTACGTTGGGGAGTCCTCACTTTGCATAATCACGAGCTGGCTGCTCTCCTGCTACTTCTCTAGACATCTCTGCTCTGGTCCTTCCAGCATCTTCCCCACTTTTCTGCTACCCCCCTGGTTCCTGCTTCCTCCTACAGTTGGCTCTGAAGGTTCGGGGTGGGGTGTGCATGGAGTGTACCTGCTGTTCCAGCTTGTCCTTGATCTGCTGCTTGACCTTGGCCTTCAGCTTCCCAGTGCTCACTCCCTCCAGCGTGGGGGTAGCTATTCTTGACCTGATTCTCACAAGGCTTTTATGAGCATACAACGCCAAGTCAGCCTCTTTGATGGCTTTTTTAAGCTAAAGTACCTCCTGATGTCCAATAGGGGAGGGGTGTTGAGAGGTTTGGATTGGATTACACACTCATTAATTGGGGACAGGCCAGTATGCAGGGGAGACATTCAAAGGGCAGGTCAGAGCTGGGGCAGGTGGAGGGTGCCGGGAGGGGTCGGTGGTCTGAGCAGTGGAGGGAGGCTGGGTTGGGCCTGATGCCTCGGGAAGCTGGGAAGGGAATGGTGGTTACCTGGGAGGCCTACTGGGCAGAGACCTTGGCAGGTGCATGAGTGGGTTGAGCAGTTAGACAGGAAGCAGGTTTGGGCAACAGGTAGAATTTGCCCTTGGGAAGCTCTTGGGACCATCTAGGGTAGGAAGAGGGGGTGGTAGAGGAGAACTGGGGGAGGGGAACCTTAGATCAGGCTTTTTTGCCAAGGCCCCACCTCAGGAGTTGATGGGACACCTGTCCTTGTCTCCACGCTCTCTTTCCCCCTGACATTCCTGTGGACAAGGAGGTGCACCTGGTGCCACTCTGGGGTAGGAATGTTGTGTGGGAGATGGGGCCATGCTCCAGCCCTGGTGTGGTTTTTGCTTTCTGGGGTGGGTAGTGTCATATAGAAAAACAAGTTCCCTGCCCTGGCCAGGTGGCTCAGTTGGTTGGAGTGTTGTCCCATACACCAAAAGGTTGCGGGTTCAGGGCACATATGGGAAGCAACTGATTGATGTTTCTCTCTCACATCAATGTTTCTCTCTCCCCCTTCCTTTCTCTCTAAAAATCAATAAAAGATATCCTTGGGTGAGGATTAAAAAAAATAAAAATAAACAAAGAAAGGAAAAAGAAAAACAAATTTCCTGTGTTTGGGTGGCATCTATGGGCTGCAGACCCCTGTTCAATCAGGCACCTTCCCACCACCCTGATCTCCAGCCTGCCTGTGCCTACAACTCGGCAGTTCTGGGGCTCCTCTCTGGACACCCCCTATCTTGCACCCTTGGGAGTTCCCCCTTTTGCAGGCATCCTGGGTATCCCAAATGTCCCTGTGATATTAGCTGCTCAGTGGTTCAGAACCTAGGGTTGGCCAGAATCCTAAACTGCCAGCTGCCGCTGTCCCAGGGCTGCGAGGTCTCTGACCTTGCTGGGCCAGGGTGCATGGTCAGTGGGAGCTGCTGGGGCTGAGTGGCAGCTGGATACCCACTCCTGCCTCCTCTGGAAAACAAACTTGCATTTCGCTTGTTACCCCTTCCCTGACCCTTTGGCCTACTGTACCACACTTTCTGGGGCAGAGGAAAGATAAAGCATTAGGCATGCCTGCCAGAGCATGGGTGAGACATGTCCTTATTTGTTTTTGAGTCAGGTGCTTCCGTTCTATTTGGAGAGAATGACTTGTCAAAACATGGTGCCAGCCTGACAGAGGCTTCAAAGAAATAGTTTCACAATCATTTCCCACTGTCATTTTTATGAACAGAAATTGTGAAGTGTTTACAGCTTAGCTTTACACATTGTCAGTTTTCTTTTTTTTCTTTTTTTTAATATGTTTGTTTTGATTCTAAAGAGAGAGGAATGGAGAGGGGAAGAGAAAGAAACATTGATGTGAGTGAGAAACATGGATCGGCTGCCTCCTGCATGCCCCCCAACCAGGAATTGAGCCCACAACCCAGGCATGTGCCTTGACCAAGAATCAAACTGGCGACCTCTCTGTGCATGGGATGATGCTCAACCAACTGAGCCACACCGGACAGGGCACATTGGTTGATTCTTGTATGTACCCTGACTAGGGATCAAACTTGCATCAGGATGACGCTTTAACCAACTGAGCTACCAGGCCAGGACGACTGTCAGATTTTTTCAACATTCTTGATAGGTGCAGAAACCTCAGGCTGTCCCAGGTGTCTCATGAGCATTTACTTCCAGGCTGGGTTCCTTGCCTGCCTGCTTCAAAACAGATGCCAGTGGGTGACTCTAGCGGCATTTTCTTCTTATGTTAGTGGGAGCTGGGGCAGCAGGCAGGGCAGATTGCAGTGAGCTGGGTTGGCCTGGCCATTGTCTCTGTGTTGGGTACTCCATTGCCCTTAGAAGTGGCAGGACCCCTGTGCACATCTAGTACTATGCTCCTCTTGGGTAAGGGGCGGGGGCACCATGGTCTCCCCAGTGGATACATTCTGGGGGCCTGGAGCTTTTCTAGGCACCTCCAACGTGCTCCAGCAGTATTCCTGGGCCAGGATCCCAGGATGCAGTAGGGCCTGTGGCATCCTGAGACTCAGGCTGACCTGCTTCTCTTCAGACAGTGGACACATCAAAGAGGTCATTGTGGCTGCTGAGGTGGATCCGGGCGACAATGAGATGACAGAGGCCTCAGGCAGCCCTGACCATCAGGGAACTGGGATGGCTGGGCAGGGTGAACAGGCCCAGGTCAAGCTGCTGGTGAACGAGGATGGCCGCTACGTGTGTGCATTGTGTCACAAGACCTTCAAGACGGTGAGCCCCAGGTCTTGGGCCGTGCCAGCTAAGGGGGCCAGGCCTCCTGCTCAGGGAGGTGCCTGAGCCTCGCTGCCCCTCCCCCCCAGGGTAGCATCCTCAAGGCCCACATGGTCACCCACAGCAGCCATAAGGACCACGAGTGCAAGCTGTGCGGGGCCTCCTTCCGAACCAAGGGCTCACTCATCCGGCACCACCGGCGGCACACAGGTGAGCTAGCTTGATTCGTGGAGCACCCCTACCTCCTGGTGGGAGGCTATGCTCCAGGCCTGCCTTCTCCACCCAAAGCTGACTCTGTTCCACAGATGAGCGTCCCTATAAGTGTGCCAAGTGTGGAAAGAGCTTCCGGGAGTCGGGCGCACTTACCCGGCACCTCAAGTCTCTCACCCCATGCACTGAAAAAATTCGATTCAGCATGAGCAAGGATGTGGTTGTTGGCAAAGAGGATGCTCCTGCAGGTCAGCATGGTGAAGGCTCCCTGTTCCAGCCCTGGAGCTGCCCTGGTCAGGGAGGTTTCTTCAAGAACTCTTCTTGGTTCTGTCTTAAAGGGCCTGGTGCCTCCACCATGGGGACCATTACATCATCATCGGTGATAGGCGAGCCCATGGAGACGTCACCTGTGATTCATCTGGTGACAGATGCCAAGGGCACAGTCATCCATGAAGTCCATGTCCAGATGCAAGAGCTTCCCCTGGGCATGAAAGCCCTAGCCCCAGAGGTGGGGGGCCGTCTGGGGGGTATGGTCTCTGTCTGCTCAATGCCAGGCTCTGTTCTGGGCACTGGCTCCAGTGGGAATAGGACTGACCTGGGCAGCCTTCCTGGCACTCTGGTTGCAAAGGAGTCAAAAGACCAATGGCTGGTCTAGATGGGGCAAGCAAGAGCAGATGGAGTGGGCTGTGGGGTTCCCATGGGCATTCCTGAGTGAAGATATTGGGTGTGCACAGTGGTCTCTGGGCCCCTTGGGTTTGCCCTGTGCAGTGGCTTTGGGTGGGTGCCATGTGCTGAGCCACCTGGCCAACCTCCCTCCCTCCACCTCCCCTGCAGCCCCCAGCTCCCAAGGAGCTTCCCTGTTCCAGCGAGGACAGTCGGGAGAACCTACTGCACCAGGCCATGCAGAACTCTGGCATTGTCCTTGAGAGGGTCACTGGGGAGGAGGGGGCCCTGGAGCCAGTCCCTCCCGCTGCGTCCAGTCCCCAGCCCCTGGGAGATGGTCCCCCAGAACTGCCGCTGCTGGAGGTGGAGCAGGTGGAGACAGTAGGTACCTGTGCTGCCAGTGTGCTCGTTCCTGGGGGCGGCACCTTAGATGAAGCTGTTCATTACACTGGCCTGGCCGCCAGCCTCCTTGCTGTTCTCCCTGCTGTCACTTTCTGCAGTGACTTTGTTGCCTGATCTGTTTACCCCTGGGCCTATGATGGAGCCTATTAGGGTGGGGGTACTATGGGTCTATCCTTGGTACTGCTGGGACCCAGCCTGCAGTGGATATTGGAAGCATGCCGTGGTCCCCCAGCAGGTGGCCAACGAGGCCTCAGCTGTACCCAGGACCCACCTGTGCCCTCAGTGCAGTGAAACCTTCCCAACAGCGGCCACCCTAGAGGCCCACAAAAGGAGCCATGCAGGTGAGTGGCAGGAGGGTGGGGCACTGGTCAGTGGATGTGGGTGACCAGGATTGTCCCTTGGGCAGTGGGTGCTCAGGGTGGCCTGTGGGCAGGCAGCAGGTCGTTGAGGGGGTCCTTAGGGATTGGACCTGGTCTGACATTGCCTGAGTCCCCAGGGCCGAAGCTGTTCACATGTGTGCAGTGTGGCAAGACCTTCCCCAAGGCCTACCTGCTCAAGAAGCACCAGGAGGTCCATGTGAATGAGCGCCGTTTCCGCTGTGGGGATTGTGGGAAACTCTACAAGACCATCGCTCATGTTCGCGGCCACCGGCGCGTCCATTCAGATGAGCGGCCCTACCCTTGTCCTGAGTGTGGCAAGCGCTACAAGACCAAGGTGGGCCCTCCAGCCCTGACCCCTGACTTCTGACCCCCCACCCATGATCTCTCCACTCTATGGGCCAGATCCATCCCTTGTTTCTGCCACAGCCCTCCCTTGTTAGCCCTTTACCCCGAGCCTGCTCATTGCCGACCTGGCCCGTCCCTGCTGGCCCCTGAATCCTGCACCTTCCCTTGCCCTGGAAGTCAATGGGGAAAGGCTCAGTCTGAGCTGTGGCCAAGGCCAGGTTGATCTTGATGGTGGATCTCCTCAGAATGCCCAGCAGGTACACTTCCGGACACACCTGGAGGAGAAGCCACACGTATGCCCATTTTGCAGCCGAGGCTTCCGGGAGAAGGGCTCACTGGTGAGGCACGTTCGGCACCACACGGGTGAGAAGCCCTTCAAGTGCTACAAGTGTGGCCGTGGCTTTGCTGAGCATGGCACGCTGAATCGACACCTGCGTACTAAAGGTTGGTAGCTAGTGGGTGTCAGGAGGGGTCAAGGGGCAGCAGGCGGCCACCCCTGACTGAACTCTTCATCTCAGGGGGCTGCCTGCTGGAGGTAGAGGAGCTGCTGGTATCTGAGAGCCCCACAGCAGCTGCCACTGTCCTCGATGAAGACCCACACACTGTGCTGGTTGAGTTCTCATCCGTGGTGGCTGACACCCAGGAGTACATCATTGAGGTGGGTGTAGGGCAGGGTTGGGATGTGGCACTGAGGCAGGCAAGGTTGACCTCTGACCCTCTGTCCAGGCCACTGCGGATGATGCGGAGACCAGTGAAGCTACAGAGATCATAGAGGGCACCCAAACAGAGGTGAGGGGCTGCGGGAGGGGTGGGAAGGGGATGCCTGGTACCCTTACCCAGCCTCGTGGGCTGAGCTGTGAGCCACCCACAGGTGGACAGCCATATCATGAAGGTGGTGCAGCAGATCGTACACCAGGCCAGCGCCGGGCACCAAATCATTGTGCAGAATGTGACCATGGACCAGGAGGCAGGGCTGAGTCCAGAAGCCACTGCTACAGACACCATTACCATTGCCACCCCTGAGAGCCTGACAGAGCAGGTGGCCATGACACTGGCTTCAGCCATTAGCGAGGGCACAGTGCTTACTGCCCGCGCAGGTGCAAATGGCACTGAGCAGGCCACAGTGACCATGGTTTCATCGGAGGACATTGAGATCCTGGAGCATGCGGGTGAGCTGGTCATTGCCTCCCCAGAGGGCCAGCTCGAGGTGCAGACTGTCATCGTTTAGCATGGATACCTGCAGGGTCCCACTGGGCTGGGCTGGGTCAAGGGCAAGGATCCTGAGTGCCTTACCCACTCCTACCTGGCCTAGTATGGAAAAGACAGGGCACAGAATTCAGATGTTCAGACATGTGGGAGTGTAAATACAGTTTTTTGTTGCTTTACAATAAAACATGAAAACCCATGGCTTGTGATGTTGCGGCCGTGGCAGCCCTGGCAAGTTCTCTTGTGGCAGCACCTGCCTGCCCACACCACTCTGTAGACTCTCATTCCTGGCCACCCCGCCCAGTACTCATGGGTTGGCGACACTTTGGCGGTGTGTGGGTGTCACTGGCATGTGGACAGGCAGCCACCTGCTGGTGCCCTGCCCACTGGGATCTGTGACCCCAGCTTCCTAAGGCCCAATGCAGTGCCCTGGGGCAGGGGACTGAGGCCAGACCAGGAGCCTCTGACAATGTATAGAAGAAACAGTGGGAGATATGGGGCCAAGAATGGGGTTGGTCTTTCCTAATTATGCTACCTTAGTTTCCCTGAGGGGATGCAGCTCCAGGAGGGAAAGTCTGGATGACCTAGTTTATGGGGGGTGGGAACAAGAATAAGGCCTGGACCATGGGTATGGCTGGTCATCTCCCCCTCTCCTGCAGCTCTTGGGGTGCTGGCAGGGACTTCTGAGTCCTGATTCTGACAGACTTGGGGGCTGGAGCAGCCTCAGGGTGGATCCCCTGTTGCCTTGCCCTCTGGGGTCTCTGTGGGAATGGGAGCCAGGAGTTCTGGCACCAACTTTGTAGAGGGGGCGGGACCAAACGCAGTTGGGCCCCTCCCTGGATCAGGGCCTCAAATACCCGTGCCCAGTCACCAGAGCTGTTACCAGACCAAGCCCTTGGAGTCTGGTACCACGGACACATTCCCAGCCTGGATCTCAGACCCTTACCTGGGCCCAGATTCGGAGTCTCTGACACGGCCCCATCCACATCTCAGGTGCGTCTGGGGCTGAATGGAATGGGGTACCTCTATTTGGGTTTCAGTTTTCCCACCGAGTAGGAGAATGGCTGTGAGCCCAGAGCACCACCCTGCGGAGAGCCCGGCGGGGGCGTTGCACCTTGGTGCCGGTCCACATTGGGCGGCATACTCTGCTAGGCCCCCTTGCCCGGGGAGGTGAGGGGTGGCTAGATGTGTCCGACTCCCTGTCCGCGCTCACGTGGGCTGTGCCTGTCCCTCCCAGACCGCTCGCTCCGCGCAATGGGAGGGCCCCAGGCCCTACTGGCTGCGCTCTGGGCTCTGGGGGCCGCCGGGGCAGCAGCGCTGCGCATTGGAGCCTTCAATATCCAGAGTTTCGGCGACAGCAAAGTGTTGGACTCAGTTTGTGGCAGCGTCATCGCACAAGTGAGGCGGGGGCCAGGGCTCGGGATGCCGCTGGGCTCTGCGGGTGAATCCGCCTTGCGTAACCCGACCCCTGGGGTCCCCTCTCCAGATCCTGGCTGGCTATGACATCACGCTCGTGCAGGAAGTGCGAGACCCGGACCTGAGCGCAGTGACTGCGCTCATGGAGCAGATCAACAGGTGTGGCGGGCAGCGCCCAGCGTCGGGAGCTCCGGGAGGCATCCCAGGCCTCGGCGCGGTGCCTTGACTCAGGGCTTGGTCCGTATCTCCGCAGCATGTCCAGGAACGAGTACAGCTTTGTGAGCAGTGAGCCCCTGGGGCGGGATCAGTACAAGGAAATGTACTTGTTCGTTTACAGGTGAGGGGCAGGGATGCGGGGTGGGGTGGGGAGTAGGAGGTGGCCGACTCAGCGCACCCACCTGCCCTTTGCCCTCAGGAAGGATGCAGTGTCCGTCGTAGACACGTACCAGTACCCGGACCCGCAGGACATTTTCAGTCGCGAACCTTTCGTGGTCAAATTTTCAGCCCCCAACTCCGGTGAGGCCCCGCCCCACGCAGGCCCCACCTATCTTACAGGCCCCACCCCGCCTTTGACACCCACCCTCTCCCGCAGCTGCTAAGGAGTTTGTGCTGGTTCCACTGCATGCCGCGCCGCACGACGCAGTAGCGGAGATCGACGCTCTCTACGACGTGTACCTGGACGTGATCGACAAGTGGGGCACTGACGTAAGCCCCGTGCCCGCACAGACCTGGGTCCCCGGGGGCGGCCACAGAAGTGTAGGCTCTGCTGGGCTGGCTCAGACCCTGGTCCCCCGCAGGACATGCTGTTCCTGGGTGACTTCAACGCAGATTGCAGCTACGTCCGGGAGCAGGACTGGGCGGATATCCGCCTGCGCAGCAGCGAGGTGTTCAAATGGGTCATCCCAGACAGTGCTGACACCACGGTGGGCAACTCAGACTGTGCCTACGACCGTATTGTTGTCTGCGGCGCCCACCTGCGCAGGAGCCTGAAGCCCCAGTCGGCCGTGGTGCACAACTTCCAGGAGGTATTTGGCCTCGACCAGACCCAGGTGAGTGCTGAGTTCCACAGGGGTTGGGGGGTCCCCTGGTTGCTCTGCACTGGCAGACAGGAGCCAGCTCTCTTCTGCCCAAGGCCAGGCTCAGCCTTAGTGTACCAGGTGACCCCCTTCCTGCCCTAGTTTCTGGAAAAGGCCCCTAGAGGCTCATTTCTGGCAGAATGGAACAAATCTGGGATGGCAAGATAGGATAACCTTTGCCTCTCCTGAGGTAGGGTCCTGAGTCTGTGTCCCTTCCCCACCTGCAGGCAACAGCAGGGGTGGACAGCCCAGGCCTCACTAGCCTGCTCCCCCAGATGCAGTTTTTTTTAGAAACCCAGTGGGCTTCATTCCAGGTGGGGGCCAGTTCTCAGGGAGGGCAGGTTGCCCAGCAGGGTCTCTGAGGCTTGACTCCCTCTCCCTCCAGGCCCTTGCCATCAGTGACCATTTTCCTGTGGAAGTGACCCTCAAGTCCCACTGACAGTTCCAAGCACTGGCCATGAAGAACAGCTCTACAGGGCTCCTTCAGGGTGGCTGGCTTACTCCCAGCAAGGCTGCAGGGCAGGGTCAACTGGGCTTGAACAAGTGGCCATTGACATGTTACAGAACACCCAGAGCCTGTTGCCTATCTGTAAAATGGCCTACCATTACCTACCTCACAGGGGTGTGAAGAGCACCCCAGAGTGCTGGGTGTGGCTCTGCTAAATAAACGGGAGTGCTCAGCCAGGACCACAAACAGGTCAGCTTGGGAGGCCTCCATGACTTTTCTCAGGGCTGTCTTCCTGCAGCACAAACCTTGGTCCTACAGCCTAGGGGGTTCTTTAGGGGCCAGGCACAGTCTAGCCTGTCCATTTCACATCCTGCGGGGCACTACCACCTCCAGACCATTGTAAATGCTTTCAAGAACTTGTACTGAATGCAGTGGGGATCAGCGATCACATAGGTATAATGTTGCCTTGCAAGGCCAAACTTCCAGCCCAATATCCCTCCCGCAGTCTGACTCTCTGGTCCTGCAGGAATCCTGAGGCACTGGTCTTCAGGGGTCCCACCACTGCGGGGGGGTCAGGTTAAGGTCCTGCCCACAGAACCTGCACAACTCCAGTTGGTACAGCCCTTCAATGGTATGTTCCTGGGTAGGTTCTCCTCAGAAGCCCTGGGCTGAGCAAGGACTTGTCCCGGAGGACAGTGGCCTGTATCCCAGGTAAGCCCATCACCTGAGGACTGGGAACAAGCAGAGTTCCAGTACACAGCATAACTGACAAGGGCCTGATGAGGTTTCCAGTTTTGGAAACATTTCATCTTTGGCAGGATTTGGCAACTGTCCTGAATTGTATGGGAGGAAAAGTCTTTTTGTCAGAAGTTTAAACAGGTTTTTCTTGACATATCTTTCTAAAATAAGACATGGGAAACTCTCAACACAGAATGCCTCTCAAGTAATTCCTCCCTCATCCCTCTTTTCAAGTCCCCCCGATTTCTCTGAATTATCATACACTCCTCCATCTAAAGAAACAAATGTGGTGGCTGAAGGGTTTTTCTCTGGGGCGTGGAGGCAGGGGAGTCTTGTGTGGATCATCAGGGCCCATGACTGCTTTATGCTTGTAGCAATCAGGGGGCCCAGGGGCCAGGGATGGGACAAACCGAGAACGTTAGTCACAATTTTTTTTCCTGTTAATCATCACCTGAGATTATTTTCCCATTGATTTTTAGAGAGTGGAAAGGAGGGAGGGAAGGGGAGAGAGAGAGAAACTCAATGTGAAAGAGAGACATCGATTGGTTGCCTCCCAC
Organism: Miniopterus schreibersii; assembly: GCF_964146895.1. Lineage (NCBI taxonomy): Eukaryota > Metazoa > Chordata > Mammalia > Chiroptera > Miniopteridae > Miniopterus > Miniopterus schreibersii. Next base: position 10,851,093 of record NC_138103.1, read on the forward strand.
ACAGGTCTCCGACCAGGGCTGGGGATCGAACATGCAACCCGATTCCCAGTCAAATCCCTGACCCGCTGGTGCATGGGGCAATGCTCTAACCATGAGCCACACCTGCCAGGGCTTTAGTTACAATTCTTTGGGAAAGGAGACACTCAGTGGTGACACTGCCAAGGTCCAGAATAGGTCCACCTGCCAGTTCATAATCCCTAAACCCAGATACTGCCCACCAACCCTGCCCTGCCCACTCACATGCGGTGGTGGGCCTTACGCCCTGGCTGAAAGGAACAGGGCCTTCTGGGAAGATCGGCAAAACAAAGAGCTGAAAGGACGTCTGAATTGGAAAATACCTTGTTACAAACCCCTTGGGACCAGAGGGCCCCAGAGGGGTGCATGTGCCTGAACCCCGCGTGCGCAACCCCACCATTAGCCCTTCTGTTTGAGCTTTTCTAAGTACATCTGCAAGGACTTCTGGATGGAGTCTCTGGAGATGAAACTGACAAAATTCTTGATGTCTGAGTCCCGATGTTTCACCAAGTGGTCTGCTGTAGGCTTTCGCATCATGCTCTTGGTCAGCTGTCGAGCGTGATCTAAAGATAACACGGTCCACGTGTGAAAACCCACCAGCGGCATAACTCCCAACCTTCCCAAGAGAATTCCAACAGAAACTTTGGTAGAAAACTTAGATGATAAAAGAAAGCAAAAGGAAGAAAATGAGCCTGGCCGGCCGTGGCTCAGCGGTTGAGCGTCGACCTAGAATCCAGGTGACTGGGGTTCGATTCCCGGTCAGGGCAGGTGCCCGGGTTGTGGGCTCGATCCCCAGTCAGGGGCATGGGCGTGCAGGAGGCAGCCGATCCATGACTCTCTCATCATTGATGTTTCTATCTCTCTCTTCCTCTCCTTTCCTCTCTCTGAAATCAATAAAGATGTATTTTTTTTTTTAAAAAAGGAAGAAAATGAGAATCACCTCTTTCCCACTACCTACTGGTTTCTTTTAAAAATACGAGCCCTGGCCAGTTTGGCTCCGTGGTTAGAGCATGGGCCCACAGACTGAAAGGTCTTGGGTTTGATTCTAGCCAAGTGCATGTACCTCGGTTGCAGGCTCGATCCCCACCCCTGCCCTGGCCCAGGCGTGTGCAGGAGGCAACCAGTCCATGTGTCTCTCTCACATCGATGTTTTCTTCTCTCCCCCTTCCACTCTCTGAAAATGGGAAAAATATCCTCAGGTGAGGATTAAAAACAAGCCGCCCAGCCTGCGTGGCTCAGCAGCTGAGCACTGACCCAGGAGCCAGGAGAGCCCGGCTCGATTCCCGGTCAGGGCACAGGCCTGGGTTTTGGGCTTGATCCCCAGTGGGGGACACAGGAGGCAGCCGATCAATGACGCTCTCATCATTGATGTTTCTCTCTCCCCCTCTCCCTTCCTTTCTCTAAAATCAATAAAAACATATTAAAAAAATAAAACAAAAAAACCCAAATAGGATGATATTGTAAAAATTGCCTTTTAGCCTATTTTCACTCGAGCTGGCAACCCAGGTACGTGCCCTGACTGGAAATCGAACCAGCAACCTTTCAGTGCACAGGACGATGCCCAACCGAGCCACATCTGCCAGGGTTTGAGAATCTTTTCCAAGTCACTCAATGTCCTATTATAATTAATGGCTGCACAGTATTTGGTCTCCATGGTCTGTGAGCTAAGAATGCTTTTTACATTTTTATGTAGCATAGTTGAACAAAAAATCAACAAAAAGGGCAATACATTGTGACATGTGAAAATTATATGATATTCAAATTTCAGCGGCCCTAAGTTTTATAGGAATAGCAACATGCTCATTAGTTCACATACCCTCTGTGGATGCCTTCATGCCACAGTTGTGGCAGACATGGTGTGACCCACAAAGCCAGAAATTCACCCAGCTCCTTATAGACAGTCTGCTGATCTAGGTCCCTATCATAGTTGACATGACCAGCCCTATTTCTATAGATATGCAGGCTATTTCTAATTGTTTGGGTAGTGGGTTGAATAGTGGACCCCCCCCCAAAAGATATGTGAAAGTTCTAACAACTTCTCTAGAACCAGTGCATGTGGCCTTATTTGGAAAAGGGTCTTTGCAAATGTAATTAAGATGAGGTCATCTTGGATTTAGGATAAGCCCTAAGTCCAATGACAAGTGTCCTCATAAGGGAAGGGAAAGGGAGATTTGAGAGAAAGATCATTTGAAGATGGAATCAGATTGGAGTGATGAGGCCACAAGCTGAGTGCCAGGAGCCACCAGGAACCAAGAGGCAGAAAGGAGCCTCCCCTAGAATCTCTGGAGTGATCTTGGCCCTAGCTACAACTTGTTTTTGGACTTCTGGTCTCTACAATGAGGGAATGCGTTTCTGTTGTTTTAAGCACCCCCCAACTCCACCTGTGATAATTTGTTATAGTAGCCCCAGGACACTAAGTCAGTCTGCATGTTTTCAACTTGCACAGTGCACTTCTACATGAAAACTTTCTGGTCTCACCAGGAGTACGTAGCTGGGGAGGGAAGGGGAAAGGAGGGGAGGGGAGGGGAAAGGGGGCGAGGGAGGGGGAGGAGGCTTTGCTTGCTCATCAGTACCCACAGTAGCTGGCCCTCCCTGTGCTCCTCACCTGGAATGGCCATCCACTGGGCCATCACTGAGAGCGCTGTGCTCTGCACCTTGTCCTCAGGCACTACCTTGTCCACCAGGCCCACCTGGAGGGCCTCTGCTGGTGGGAAGAGCAACCCCAGCTGCAGAGCACGCTCTGAGGCACGGTGCCCAATGGTGTTCACAAGGGTATCTTTAAACCTGGAATGCAGACACCCACTTACCTGGGGCTGGGGGCTCCCAGGTGGGTTGGTTCATCCCTGGGCCACATGGAATATGGGTGCAGTCCCTGGCCTTACCAGAAAGGGGCAACAATGCCCAGCAGGGTCTCATTCAGCCCAATGACACATTTGGGGTTGTCAGCCAGGACCCGGTAGTCGCAGCTGAGGGCGATCAGGCAGCCTCCAGCAGGGCTGGCTCCCTGCAGGGGAAGCAAGACCACTGGGCTTTGGGTGTTGCTATTGCTGGTCCCAATAGTATTCCAGAGATCCAGGGTCCCGAGCAACAGCCTGCCAGTGTGTGTGAGCTCTTAGAGTGACCTAACCCTCTCATACCTCCCCTCCACCAGGCTCCAGCCTTCCTTGCCCCTTACTTCAGTTGTCACCACATCTCTTCAGGGCACACTAGTTCTGGAGCCTTAGCTCCAGCACCTTACCTTAGTGGCCTTCCCCAGACCAGGCCAAAGTGATATTTTCAAAATGTGGATCCAATTCCCTACTTGCTCCCTGGTAACAGCTCTTGGATCCTGAGTCCTGCCCCCACCCCAGTGAGTTGATCCCTGTGGCCCCACCTAGTTTGTCACCATGTCAGTGATCTGTAATGGCATGCTTACCTGTGCACATCTGAGAGTCTCCTGAAGGCATCCTTCCCCTCTGAGTGCTTCCCAAGGGCAGGGCCTTGCCTGCACTCCCCCCTTCCCCCTAGCCTCCAGGGAGTCAGGAAGGCCACTAGGGAATGGAAACACTCACATTGATGGCGGAAATCAGCACCAGGTTGGACGTGTAGAGCCGCAACCACAACTCCTGCACAGCCTTCCAGTACTCAGCATAGTGCGCTGGGTTCCTCCCACACATTTCCGTCAGGTCTAGGCCGGCGGAGAAGACCCCAGGGTAGTCCTGGGTGAGGGAGCCAGGGTCCCATCAGAGTCCACCTTCCAGGGCAATGTGCCCCCAGGGTAGGGGGAGCCCACAGGTGCTCAGCGGTCAGTAAGGCTGAGGTAATGCTCAAGGCAGCAGGATACTGCCCCAAGGAGCCCAGAGCTGGGGCTCTAGGACTCAGCCTCAACCTCCCTCAGACTCAGTTCCTTCTACATCCTGGGAAGTTCTTCCCTTTCCAAGTTCAAGCTGGAAAAGGAACAGGCAGGCAGTGTCAGGGGCACACCCCCAGGCTCTGTGCACACCTATGTGGTATCCCAGGCAGAAAACTTAGAGGCATGGGGGGGGACTTCTGACAGTCTTTTGAGGGAACATGTTGATTTACCCGCAAAGGTCAAGCAAACTGCAGACAGGTGCAGACAGGGATGTGCTGCTGTCTGATCAGGGAAGGGGCAGTGACCAGTCAAAAATCCAGACCTCTGCCCTGGGCTGTCACATGTGAGACAGAAGCCTGGGGAATGATCTTGAAGATATGTGTCCTGTGTGGATGCCCAGGTCCTGAGACAGCTGGCAAGGAAGGGAGGGGAGCAAACACAGAAGAACTGACTATGGCTACCAAGTTGCTTGTGAGAATGACAACAACCCATTGTCTGTGAAGAGCAGGCAGATAATGAAGTATGGGGCAGTCACACTCCATGGCCCCTACATCCTTCTATTAAGCTACAGAAGTAGGTTGCAGAGCAAGGCGTCGTACACACACGTGCTTATGTGTGCGTAATACTTGGAGGCTGACCTCGTTTCCATGCAATGTGTTCTACTCCTGTAACTTAAAAAGACCCAACGGAGAAAGATGTGCAATCATTACACCAAGTCCACTGTTCCTCAGGGTCCAGACATCGGGACCCGGAGGCCAGCCCCTGGTTGGGGAGGAGGGATGGCAGCAGGGACAGAGCTGCTCTTGCTTCAAGGACATGGCAGGACTACATTCAGCTTTTCTGCTTTTCCCCTCACCCTTTTCTCACCACAATCCCCTGGCTTCCTCTCCCAACAAAATCGAACACATTTTATCAGCACAGATGTCGGGCAGGGTACAGCACTTGCCCACAGTCTTGCTTCAGGAAATCAAAGGCAAAGCATTATATTCTGAATGTGAGAATAAACCACATGATCCTAACTGGGGTATGGGGCAGCTTGTTTTTGTGATTTAGTGACACATCTGTAGCGGGCCACATTGTGCCCTTGAAAAAGACAAGGACAGATCCTCACCCCCAGATCTGTGAACACGACCTTATTGAGAAGCAGGGTCTTTGCAGATGTGATCAAGAAGAGGTCATGCTGGAGTAGGGGGCCTAAATCCTGTGACTGGTGTCCTTCTAAAGAGAGGGAAATTTGGACACAGAGGAGGAAACTGGAGTGACAAGTATGGAACACCAGGAGCCACCAGAGCTGGATGAGGCCAAGGAAGACTCCCCTAGGGCCTGCAGAAGGAGCCAGCCCTGCCAACACCTTGATTTTGACCTTCTGGCCTCCAGAACTGTGACAGTACACTTCTGTTGTTTTAAGCCACTCCATTTGTGCTTTGTGATGGTGGTCACATGATGTCATTCCATAATCACCTGTTGAGGACTCACTGGGCAGGCCTTGTGCTACTACATACACAGTAGGCACTCAATACAGAACACAATACAGATACATTTGGGGGGTGATCCCACTGTAGTGGGGAGAATATAGGCTATGGAGGGACAAATGCTGGCTCCCCTCCTTTAGGGCTGTGTGACTTTGAGGCCTGGAGGTAGGGGGGACCTTCACTGTGTAGCACCGAGCCTACAAGCACGGAGGCGGGGGGGCCTCAGTAAAGTGATGGCCTTCCCCCTTTCATTCTGAAGGTCCTATATTTGGTGACACACAGTTCTCTCATTTTAGAGCACAGTAAAGAAAATGTCATGCTATGAAATGACATCTTAAATGGAGTATTTTCAGAAATTACCCAGCGTAAAAAGTTCCGAGGCAATTTTAGCATCTCCAGGAAGTTCTGCTGAGATTGTCAAAAAGTTCCCTGAGATTCTGTCACCAGGCCCTCAACAATCTACACCCCTAAGTACTCAGTCTCACCCTCGGAGAAATGTGGAATAATCTCTCTTCCATGGCATGGGGCCAGGCTTTGTTCTGCAAACCCCAGCTTCACAGTACCCACTAGGTATATGCATCACACCCAGTTCCCGGGAGTCCCCTGCTGGTGCCAGTCTCAGGCACAGTGCTGGTTCCCTCAGGGTCAGAGGCAGCCAGGCTCCTCAGAGCTTTGACAACACCAGGCTACCCCTGGGACAACCTGAGGGATAAGAAAGCAGATATACACCCAAGTAGATGCTCCAAACCTTGATTGAAAGAGGCTGTGGTGGTCTGCTTCCTGCACCTTTACTGACGGCAGGTCTCTAATATGGTGGCACTTAGCTTTGGGGGAGATTCATGCTGTCTGTGGCTCCTAACTTGAAAGGTGACACTAGTACTCTTCCTGACCCAACAAATGGCCTGTTATATTGGGTTCACACTTCACCTCCCCGGCCAGGTCTTATTTGTGTCCTCTCTTGGCACCTCTGGCACCTGGCAGAGCAGGTAGACCTGATGCCTACTGGAGGGGGCAGGAACACATGAGGCACCCAGTCCGGCAGGTTTGGGTGTGAAAACCAGCCCAGGTTCTGAGGATCACCCAGGGAGGGCACCCCAGGAATCCACTGCCCAGTTTTCATAGGATCTATACTTCATGAATCAACATGGATTCGAGGTTGTGCCTGCAAAAACATCACCTGCCTAGGACCACGATCCCTAGAAATCTCTCGTGGGCACCTGTGTCCAGGACTGCCTAGTTATTCCACACTATGTAACATGCAGATGGTCTCCAAGTTTGGACTCTGATCTGGTAACAGGTTCACACTTTGATCAGGGAACTCGGGGCCTTGGGGAGCTAACGAGCACCCACCGAAGTCAAGATAGCTCCTCGGAAGGTCTTGTCGTTCTCCAGCTTCTCTATGCTGATGACCAACTCCGTCAGCAACTCTAGGCTGAGGCTGTTCACTGGGGGGTTCCTGAGCTTCATTACAGCGATCCCTAGTGTGAAAATGAAGAGAAAGCTCATGCCCAGCACTGGAAAAGTGTCCCTAGTTACCCTGCACCCTCAACCAGGCCATGGGAAGTTACATGGTTTTTTAAAATTCAGGTGAGATTCACATAACATAAATTAACCATTTAAAAGTGAACAATTCTATTAAGTACATTCACACTGTTGTACAACCATTATCACATTCTAGAACATTTCCGTCACCTAAAAAGGAAGTCCTGTACCAACTGGCAAGTCAGTCACCATTCCTTCTGTTCCAGCCACTGGCAACCATTGGTCTACTTTCTGTTGTTATGAATGTGCCCTTTGTGGGCATCTCATAAAAATGGAATCATCCGTGACCTTTTGTGTCTGGCTTCTTTTCACTTGACATGTTTTTTGCCTGGCCGGGCGGGGCTCAGCTGTTGAGCATCGACCTAGGATCCAGGTGATCAGGGTTCGATTCCTGGTCAGGGCACATGCCCGGATTGCGGGCTTGATCCCCAGTTGGGGGCATGCAGGAGGCAGCCGATCAATCACGCCTCTCATCATTGATGTTTCTATCTCTCTCTCTCCCTCTCCTTTCCTCTCGCTGAAATCAATAAAGATATATTTAAAAAAAAAAAGTTTTTTTTTTTGAAATTTATCTTTATTGTTGAAAATGTTAGATATCCCCCCTTTTTCTCCCTATTGATCTCCTCTACCCTGCATCTTGCCCTCCCCTCACGTCTTCACTCCCCTATTGTCTGTGTCCATGGGTTATGCATATATGCATATAAGCTCTTTGATTAATCTCTCCCCACACACTCCTCCACCCCTGCCTTCCCACTGAGATCCCTCAGTCTGTTCCATGTTTCTGTGTCTCTAGAACTATTTTGTTCCTCAGTCTATTGTGTTTATTAGATTCCGCATATGCGTGAGATCATATAAAACTGAATCAGGAAGAATCAAAAAACCTGAATAGGCCAATAACAACTGATGAAATCAAGGCAGTAATAAAAAAACTCCCAGCAAACAAAAGCCCTGGTCCAGATGGTTTCACAGGGGAGCTTTCTAATTCTTTAACTTGTAGGGTTAGATAGTGTTGACTTTTTGTCTGGAAGATCTATCCAGTGAAGTCAGTGGGGTGTTAAAGTCCACGACTGACTGTATTGCTGTTGATCTCTCCCTTAAAACCCTTAAGGCTGTTATTGATAGGTCCTTATTTATTGCCATTTTAAATTTTTTAAAAAATATACATCTTTACTGATTTCAGAGAGAGGAAAGGAGAGGGAGAGAGATAGAAACATCAATGATGAGAAAGTCATTGATCGAGCCCGCAACCCGGGCATGTGCCCTGACTAGGAATCAAACCCCAATTGCCTGGATCCTAGGTCGACGCTCAACCGCTGAGCCATGCCGGGCTGGGCGCCATTTTAATTCTTTATGCCTGTTTCTCTCTCTTTCTTCTTATTATAACAGTCCCTTTAACATTTCCTACAATGCTGGTTTGGTGGTGATAAATTCCTTTAGCCTTTTTTTGTGTGGGAAGCTCTTTATTTCACGATCTATTCTGAATGATAGCCTTGCTGGATGGAGTAGTGTTGGTTTCAGATCCTTGTTTTGCATTACCTTGAACACTTCATGCCATTAGAGAGTTTCTAATGAGAAGTCAGCTGACAGCCTTATGGGAGCTCCATTGTAGGTAACAGATTGCTTTTTTCTTGCTGCCTTTAAGATTCTTTGTCTTGAATTCTTGGCATTTTAATGATTTGTCTGGGCGTGGGCCTCTTTGGGTTCTTCTTGCTTGGGATTCTCTGTGCCTCCTGAACTTGTGTGACTTTTTCCCTCACCAGGTTAGGGAAGTTTTCTGCCATTATTTCTACAAATGGGTTCTCTAACCCTTGCTTCCTTTCTACCTCCTTTGGCACTCCTATGATGCAAATATTGTTACATTTTATGTTGTCCCACAGCTCCTTTAGACTGTCCTGTTTTTTTAATTGTTTTTTCTCTTTGGATTTCTGAGTAATTTTTTCTACCCTGTCTTCTAATTCGCTGATCTGATCCTCAGCTTCCTCTAACCTGCTATTTGCTCCTTCCAATGTATTCTTTATTTCTGCTATGTCATTCTTAATTTCCTTCATAGTTTCCTTATATTTTTTCATGCCGTTGAGCATCCTTACAGTTAGTACTCTGAACTCTGTATCTGATAGATTGCTTATCTCCATTTTGTTTAGCTTTTTCTGGAGACTTCTCTTGTTCTTTCATTTAGGGCTTGCTTTTTTTGTCTCCCATTTTGGCTGCCTGTTTGGGTTTGTTTCTGTGTAGTAGGTGGATTTGCTATGACTCTCAGTCTTTTTGAAGGGTCTCTGGTGCAGGCCAATGTCAGACACAGTTTGTGACCGGCCGAGTGCCCTGTTTGGAGCTATCAACAACCCTCAGCTTGAGGTCTCCTCTACTGGGGCTGGGTGCCTTTGGACAGGATCAAAATGCAGACTAAACTCTGCTTTTCCAAGGCCTGGGTCCAGAAGCAGATCAGGCAAAAACTCCAAGCACTCTGAGGTCTGCCTCTGCCTGCAGGCAGCTTAATATGATTCTCTTAATGACCCTCAGGCTGCAGAAATTCCACAGGGTGGGGCAGCTGGTTGTTATCAGTCTCTTAATGGGTCTCAGGCTATAGAAACTCCTCTGGGTAGGGCTAGAGGTTTTCCAGCAGGGTGAGGCAACTGCTTCTCCCCCAGGCAAAAGCAGCAAAATGTCTCCCTGAGAAAGATGTCCTCCACAGTTTGGGGTAATGACTCGCCACAGGAATCTAGATGGGTGCCTTCTGAGCTCTATCTCCAGAGCCCAAAACCCTAGGTTCTCCTCACACAGCTCCAGGCCACTCCGCCCACCCCTTTGCTGGAGCCCAAGGTGAGTGGCTGCACACAAAACTTTGTGTGTTGACTCTTTAAGAGGGTGCCTGCAGTTCCAACCATCTCTCACTGGCACACAGAAACCCTGCTGCTTTTCACAGCCAGATGTTATGTGGGCACGTTTCTCAGTTCTGGTGCTTGGGCTGGGAAGCCCAGCCTGGGGTTTAGGCCCGTGTCTTCAGTGGGAACCCCCACAGCTGAGAATCGCTCCGGACCTTCAGCTTCTGCCTGTGGGAGCCCAGCCAGCCCTCTCGTCCCTCTGCACTTCCTACCAGTCTCTATGTGGTCTCCACTTTTCTTCTTGGTTATGAGGGTGTTCCCCAGCTAGTCTTCAGTTGCAGTTGATTATTCAGGATGATTTTTCTATATTTTAGTTGTAATTCCAGTTTAGTCCAGGGAGAGTGTCAGTGTAGCTTCCACTCAGTCTGCCACCATCTTTAATCTCTCTCACAACATGATTTTATGACTCACCCATGTTGTAACATGTATCAGTATATCCCTTTTTTTTTTCTTTTTTAATTGAGAGGAGAGGGAGAAACATTGATTTGTTGCCTCCTGTACGTGCCCCAACCAGGGATCGAACCCACAACCTGTGTATGTGCCCTGACCGGTAATCAAACTCACGACCCTTTGGTGCACGGGAAGATGCTCCAACTAACTGAGCCACACGTCAGGGCAGCCTCATTCCCTTTTAAGGTAGAATAATATCCCCTTGTATGCTGCATTTTATCTATCCATTCATGTGCTGATGAACACTTGGGTTGGTTCTACCTCTTGGCTACTGTGGATGCTTCTGTGAACATTCATGTACAAATATTTTTTATCTTTCTCTCCCAGACACAAGTCCACCATCCTCGTGGGAGTAGGAAATTGCCTTAGTTTCTTGCAGAGTGAGTCAGCCAACTGTGAGAACTAGACGTGCAAGGATGATTCCAGTGAGGTGCTCTGGTTCACGCTTGTTTAAGGATAGAGGTGAAAAATACTGGGAGTGGAGGAGTGTCAGATGTTCTCCATTCATATTGCCAGCAGCAGGGCAAGCAGGAGGGACAGGGCCTGCCCTTGAGGACAGTGCAGCTGCTGGCATGGGTCAGCTGGGGCCATCTGTTCTCATTGCCTGGCCAAGGGCAGAGCCCAAGGACTTCAGATATGCCACTGTTCATTTAGGGTGCATTTCCCTGGTCAGAACCTTGGAAATCTCTGGACCATCAACACAAACCATTCTCTAAGAGTGAGAACTAAGTCCTAAAGGCAGTGGGCTCTTTTGAGGCCTTTAATTTAGGAGAAAGGGGTAATTATTACCTGGCTACAGGTATGTACATGTACAAATAAGAAGCAATCAAAACTTCCAAAAGAAGCTCTCTAAACTTGGTTCTGAAGAAAGTTTCTGAAGGTAACTCTGGATTTTTGTAGAGTCTCATGGGGCAGAATTCAGGACACTGGGGGAAAGGTAAGAGGCCAAAGGTGAACATGAGTTTACAAGGGAATTTGGATGAACTTGGACACCAGAGGTAAGTAACAACACTCCTGGCACAGGGTATTAAAATAAATATTATGAACGGATTCTAAAATCAGCTTCAGTAACAGCACTTAAATAAAAACATTTTAAAGCACTTTTACTGCATTATTTCATCTAAGCCTCAAGATTCCTGAAAGCTAACTGGTCGGGTAGAAAAAACCAAACAACCAGCTCTGGCTTTCTGACCCCAAACTTGATTTTCTACCAAGCCAATGAAGCTAGCGACTTCTGTGGTGGGGCGGGGATGCACTTTGGTAAAAAATTAGCAATACTTTTTAAAAACTTAACATAAAATTTACCATTTAAGCCATTTTTTAAGTGTACAATCCAGTGATATTAAGTATATATTCACAATGTTGTGCAGCCATTATCACCACCCACTCAATACCTTTAAATGTTTTTGCGCTCTTTGATAAATTCAAATCTGTTACAAAAATGACCCTTTTAGAGTCAGGTTTTTGCTGGACTAGGAGTTGGGCTTAGTCTGAGGCCCACCCCTCGTCACCTGGCTCAGGCAGCCCCAAGCCAGAGAGGGGCTAAACAAGGGAACTGAACCAAGGATCCTGGTGCCCTGACACTGTTCCAGGTGTAGGCAACAGTGTGGAACCAGTGTGTGTTTGGGAATAGAGATGGCTTTCCCCAATGCACAGCATGACACCATCTTGAAAGGCTGAGGCCTTACAGCTGGGGGACCATGGGACAGCATGTCTTAAACTCCAAAACTTTGCCCATCTCTGACCCCAAGCCTTCCCAGTACCCAGCTCTGGAGTGCACCGGTTTTCTACCTTTTCTATCCCCCTTGGAGAGTTTTAAGTGTTTTGACTGCCGGTGGTGATGGTGGTGCCGTTAGGAGTGATTCCACTTGTGGCTCCTGGTTTAATTAGTAAAATATCTGCTGGGTTCTGTGCCACGTGAAAGTATTAAGAAAAATTAAAATATTTTATTCTAAAAATACCTGCAATTATTTTCAGCTTCCAACTTAACAGCTTAAAGGGGCACATCCCCCAAACTTTAAAAACGGAAATATTTTAATCTTCATAATGAAGTGTGTGGGAAGGAAACCATTTAAACTAACACCTAGATTGATGACCTTTGCGCTCTAAACGCAACAGAAACGGACTTTAAAACTGGGCTTTTTCTCGTGCTCTTTAGGAATTCAATAGCGTTCGCACGAGTCTGGGGGAGAATAATACAACGAGCCGCCCTGCGGAGCATGCCCTGTTGCCAGCACTGCAAGGCTTACTGAATTCGCCTTTCTTAACCCTTGGCAGTGAGGGCGCCGTGGCAGGGAACCGGCTCAGGAGGTTGGGTAACTGGCCGGCCAAGCACCGGCACCACCGCCGAACCTCCGAAGCCACGGGCCGACGCAAGGAGCGGGCGAGGTGCAGCGTGCGCAGGGCCCGGGCTCCGGAGCTCGAGGGCGCGAGGGACGCTTACCTGCGGCGGGGTCCGGCTCTACCAGGACCCGCTGGTTCCCGAAACGTCGTGCGCCGACGCCACCGCCGGCCGCCGGCTCCGTCCGCCCGAGGGCCGCGCCCGGGAGCCAGGCCCCTGCGAACGGCAGCGAGAGGCCTGTTAGCTCGCCGCCCCTCCCCGCCCCGCGCCCGCCATCCCCGGTCTCCAGCCCACTCGCCGGAGGTCACGCACACGCGCGGAGCAGGGCGCGCGCTGGGAGCCGCATCCCCGCCGTCAGCCGCATTCCCGCCGTCAGCGCCATCTTGACCTGAGCGGGTGGGAGTCGCGGCGCTGGGGTGTGGCCTCGCAGTCGGGGCGGGGCCGGCCACGCCCCCTGCCCCGACATTACCTCGGCCAGCTGGCCAAGGTCTACTCCACCGCTTCCTCCGCTCAAGCGCGTCCCTCCGCCCACAACCGTGTCAACCAGGGTGCAAATCCTCCTGACCCCTAGGGCCTCAAGCCACGCCTGCGGGCCGGAGCAGCTCCGCCCTGCTTGGCCTACCAGTTCGACCGGCTTCACTGAGCAGGGCCCTGGGGCTTTGGGTTGCAGGGTCAGGCATGAGCTGCCTGCCCAAGACAGACCTTCCCCATAAACCCCACAGAACAGACCCGCACTCCCCCTCCGTCCACAGATGCGCCTATGCGGCGCTGGCAGGCTTCCTATGCTTCTCCAACCTGGCAAAGACCAAGTTACCCAGGCAAGAGTGTCGAAACTGGGAGAAAATGCACATAAATTACATAGGTCATGGAGAGGCTTGTAAGTTTAAGGGGTAATAAGGGACACTCTGGGAACCCTGGCAAACTCACACCAGGGCTGTTTCTCAAACTCTGCTATCCCCACTGAAAAGGATGCTAGAGGAAATGTAGATGGGGGCCATGCACTGCCTCATGTGTGAACATGAGGAAAAGTGGCAGTTTAGCCATAGGCATGGGGATCAGCGTAGCTTGGTGACTAACACCATCTGCCTTCTCCCAAAGCCCAGTAGGGCAACACAGTTGCTGCAAACAGGCACTCACTAAAGGCAGGACCACAGTTGCTACCTCCTCCACAAGAAAGGGGAGAAACGGTGGGTGTTTTCATTTGCTTGATCCAACATGTAGAAACACTGAAAAGATACTCAAGAAACAAATAAAGATGGTGACTCCTCCAGGCAGGGGGAATGAAGTAGAGGCACGGGGAGCAAGCCTTTGTACTACTTGCAGGACATGGTCTTGTTCTGACCATTCGGTTTGAGCACTGGGCACAATAAGGGTCAAGCACAATGTCAGACAATTGACACTTTTGTTCTTTAACATCTTAAGTGTTTCCAGGTCTTCCTTGTGGCACAAACCAATTTTTGAGGAGGAAATAGTTTTTTTGTCACAGTAACTAATACAGCAGCAGCAAATGAGATTCACGTTTCCAGTCAGGCAGAACTAAAAGTTTCTGGGAATATAAAGACAAAAAACATCTTCCTCTTATTTGTGTATGTGCAGGGAAAACCCAACTCTCAGGTACACTGACCAAGGTTCTACTTGATTTTGGAGGCATGACTTTGAAAACAAAACCAAAATTCAGATCTTAGGCAGCCATGTGTCCCTCACAACCATAGCTATCTTTGGGGCCAAGGGGCAGAAAGGAAGCAGTGACTCCAACACTCAATACACATTCTAACCCTAGATTTATTCAACACAACCTTTTTACTCTACACAACAAAGTATAAACACATTATCTAAAATGCTACAATTACAAAAAAACTCAAAACAGAAAATTCATAGTACTGACTGTACAATAAAAGCCAAAAAAGCAATGTACACATTGCCAAGGTAACCCCAAAGACCACCATGAAGGGGGGGAGGTCCTGTGATGACCTTGCAGAGCTAGCTCTCAACTTGCTCACCAATTTCAGAGAGAGATGTGGGGTGTGGGTGTATGTGTATGAGCACATGTAAAACAGAACGATTGATAGCAACTAACACGGGCTATTTGACCCCAGAGGTCAGAACTCAAGCAGGGCCACGTTAATAGGAACGGCAGCTGTACCAAAGCATGCCCTTTCCTGAAGGATCCTCAGGCTGCTAGACTGGCCATAGGTCACCTGTGGAATGGAAAAATGTGCTCGCAGGCTGGGGCAGCACTGCTACCTGGAATCCTGCTCTGTTCCTGCTGGCTCTGCTACTGAACTGACTCTCAGGGACTGGAAACCTGGGAACTTTCTAGCCAGGAAACTGGAGAGCATCTTCATAGGCATAACCCCAAACCAACACCACTTCTGCACCCAAACTTGGCCTTCAGAGGAAACGTCTCAATGCTGCCTTTGGAAGCCTGCCCCTGAGTGAGGATTTGTTTCCTACTGACGACTGTCCTTCGGCTAGAGAAGTGACAGAACTGAGTTGGATGGGATATAAGTTATGGGGCAGAGCTTCGGTGGCTTGCTTATCGGGAGGAATTGGAACTGGAGCGGCTCCTATGGCGGCGGCGGCCGGGAGAGCGGGATCGCCGACGCACGGGGGACCTGCGCCGCGGGGAGCGGGACCTGTAGGAAGAGGAAAAATCACATCAGACACTTGAAGCACATGGCATGAAACAGCTCTACGTTCTGGACCGCAGGAGTAATGCTAGCTTCTTTTTGAAACAATTCTGCAGTTTCTTGGTCCAACACTCCGAGTCAGAATAGGTTGGAAAGGAAGACGTTCTGGAGTTCTGGGGCAACCTGCAGGGCCACCTTCTGCTGGTCCCTCTTCCTTTCCCCTGCTATAATGAGCATGAGTTTTAAAGGCCACCCATGCCAACACTGCCTTCCCACTCCCATTATGGTGCGTGCGTGCGTGCGGGGGCTGAATAAGATACCAAAGTCATAACTGTCATATTGTGTCGTAAATAAAACAAACCCAAAATGGTCTCAGCCAGCCAGTCCCCTGTGAAACCCCAAACTGACTCACCTTCTCCTCATCCGTGGGGGTGACCGGCGCCACATGGGAGGTGGTGGCAGCATCCTCCTGGGAGGGCTGAATCGCCTGGGGGGTGGCCTAGGCCAGGGGGCCAGCACAGCAGTGGCAGTGATTTCCTGGCCATCAATTTGCCCTGTTGAAAAGGATCAAGTCAAAAATATCTAACAAGCACCTACTCTAAGCCAGGCGCCGTCAGATGTAGGCATGCCATGGAAAGCAGGACAAACAGGGTCCTTGGAAATAAGGACAAACTCAGCTAGTCACAGAAATAACCGCACCATTACTACGGTTGAAGGTTTCATTCAGAAAACTGTAAGTGGGCATGGAACGTAACGGTACTCAACCTTGAAGCACTAGGATGGCCTCTCAGAGAAAGTGCCATTCGAGTCAACACCCAAAGTACATGCTGGAATCTGCTAACCTGAGGGGAAAAGTGTGCCCTGGCCCTGAGCTGTACCGTGGGATTAGCACTTGAGGTTCCTTCTCAAGAACAATGGGAAGGGGACAGGCAAGAGAAGGGAGACCCACTAGGGGGTTTCACAAGAACTGAGATAGGGTGAAAACTGAGAACTCAAGGGGTAACTGGGACATAAAATCCCCAGAACCAGGTGACGGATCAGATAGGAAGCAGGAGAAGGGGGGTGATCAGCACCAGGTTTTGGATGAACTATGATCTAAGAAGTGGGGCTCAGGAGGAAGAACATCTTGGGGTGGGAGGACAAGATGAAATGAGGTTAAGGAGAGGCCAAGCCTGCCTTTAAGACTTTGGAAATGTACCCCTAGGGAGGGAGCTCAGGAAGGAGGCCAGAGGAGCCTGCAGGGCTTTATCGACAGAAAGACCAAAGGAAACTGAGAGGCAGACCCAAGAACCCCAGGGAAGCATACACTCCAACCTCAGTTTAGGGATTGCTCGGGATACCAAGCACAGCCCCTGTGTGTCTCCAAAGGGTGGAGGGCTCTTTTATCTTCTCAGCTCCTACATTCAAGGAAATTTCAAAGGCATTGAGGGGATAAATGAGGAATGAGGACCTGTGTTCAGAAGAGACTCGAAGGCTTAACTTAGTATTTGCAGCCTAAGCTGGCCCTGATTATAAAATAACAGATAGCCTAGCTGGGCGTGGGTCAGCCGTTGAGCATTGACCTAGGATCCAGGAGATTGCTATTCGATTCCCAATCAGGGCACATGCCCAGGTTGCGGGCTCGATCCCCAGCCGGGGGTGTGCAGGAGGCAGCCGAACAATGATGACTCATCACTGATGTTTTTTATCCCCCCCCCCTTCCTCTCTCTGAAATCAATAAAAATATATTAAAAAAAAAACACAGCACAGAGGCAAATCTACCTCCTGGCAGTTGCCAGTAAAGGCCAATCCTTTTCACTTTCCTTCTGGAGACAACTCGGAGTTGTTCCATTTGATGGTGCATTGCACAATATGGGGAAACACAAAAGTCCACCAGAATCTTAAGAAAATGTGGAATGTTTATAATCAGGCACACCTTGGATGTGTCCAAGTCTCCTGAATTTTAGCAAGTGTTCAGATTCTTCATGTTCAAACATGATCAATAATCTCTAATACGAAAATGTGATTCACAAAGCCAAAAGCTGGTGTGTGCAGAGTGATGGAGTGTAGTTTATTCTGAACTCCCTAAAACAGTTCAGAGGGATTCAAATAGACTGGAAAAGTTAGCTAAGTATCCAAACTATACCAAGGCTCAAGGGCAGTTACCCAAAAACAACAGTTAAGCTAAGCTATTCAACTGTATTAAAGGGGCCTCTGAGGACACCAAGTTTCTGGGGTGCTCAGATTCTCCTCTCCACTCAGCCAGGCAGCCCATACAGTGCTATGGGCAGTCCTGGCTCTTGGCCCCAGCTGCCTGGATTACATACAACAGCAGCAAGCTGGGGCAGAGACAAATTACACATTCCCCAAAAAACAAAATGAAAACTGGCCATCTGAAATTATTCACAAATGTTGAAATGTTACAACTATTCTGCCTAATACCAAACGACTGCAAATGTGATAATAGCTAAGACACAAGCTTTTAGGAAATGGGAAAAATTTGTGAATTCAGGAAATTTAAAAAATCTTAATGCTGAAATGTTAGCAAAACAGAAAAAAGACTGAGGATTAAAGGAAGCATTCTCATATAAAAGTCAAATAGCTCCATAATATTCATAATATATTCTTTGTAAAAAAACAAAAACCATTCAATCCTTAGGCTTTTAACAGACTGAAAAACTCTTAAAATGCTAATATATTCATATTTGCCAATTTTTTTCAATAATGATCCATTAAACGTGTTTTTGGTAAACACACACCCACTGAATAAGAATTGAAAATTAAAATCCTGAAAGAGCTCCAGGGAGATTCTGATGTGTAGCCAGCCAGACTGGAAATCAGTTCTAAAGGTCCCTATATGTGGTGGGTAGCTGGTCTTGGATCGGGGACAGAGGAGGTTCAGGAGCGGTGGCAGAGCCACCCACACCCACCTCCATCCATGTGCTTCAGTGCCTTTTCAGCTTCATCTGGATTCTCAAACTCCACGTATGCATAGCCTTTAGATAGATGGGGGTGCATCCTTTCTACAGGCATGTCAATCATTTTAATTTTCCCATAAGTGGAAAATATCTCCATGATGTGATCCTAAAGGGAAAGAAGTGTCACCAATGCTTAAGCACCAGTCACTTGTATAAGAGTCAAAGAGAATTCACCACATAACTACAACCTTGGCATTTGGTGGTAATCTCCTAGACACACATATATATCCCATTAAAAGGAATTAGTGCGCTATTTGAGTCATGTACCATCACACAAGTCCTCGAAAGGCTACATCCAAAGGCACCATCCCCTGGTCCACTGGATAGATTTGGCAGTCCTCACCTTGGTCACATTCCTGGTGAGTCTCCCAATGTGCACTTTGGTGGGTTTAGGGGAAGGGCTCCGCCTTTTTCTTTCCTTTTCATCTCTCTTGGGTGGTTTGGATCTGATTGAGAAAAGAAAACAAAAAGCAATCAATTTCTGTTAAGTCAAAGGTTTTTTTAGTGGGGATGTTAACTGTTTTTAAATAAGGAAGTCTTTCCTACTAGTTCATGCACATCATTCCTGTCTTAGAAGTCCTACAAGGACAGAAAGACTCCTTTTTGGTCTTTTAGAATAACTACAGTAACTCGATAGCCTCCAGCCTGTAAACTTAAGTTCACAGATAATTCACAGGTTTGGTGAGAAACAGTGTTGGAGGGGAGCTCACTTGGAGCGGGAACGCCGCCTGTTGTCATGTCTGCGCCGAGAAGGACTTGGAGATCCGGAAGAGCTGCTGGAGCTGGAGCTGCGGGATGTACTGGAACTTCCCGAGCGGCTTGATGCTGACGAAGAGCTCGAGCCGCTGCTTGAGCCGGTGCTAGTGCTGGAGCCCGAGCTGGAGGTAGAGCTGGACCGAGACCTGAGGGGTGAAATGGGGGGGGAGGGGGGTCACAGACAACAGGTGGGAACAACATTTCTTCCCAGCACAGGCAAGCCTACGCACACTCTCAAGAGTAAACAGCTGTCCTTATATTTCCAAGCGGCCCTACTTTCCCCAGCAGGGAAAACATTTACCACCTCGCCCTCAAGCCAAAGACCTTGTTGGGAAGAAAAAACAGCATTTACATTGTGCAGTGACAAGAAAGGAAGAATGAGCTGCTTCCTACTGATACAGAAGCGTTGTCTACTAAAAGGTAAAGGAGCCTGGCAAGTCAGAGCCACCAATTCAGCTTGAAAGGTGACTACTGACTGACCAAGGCTGGTTTTCAATGGAAGAAAAAACAATTTCTGGGCTAGGGCAATCCGATTACAACCCTGAATAAAAAGCACTTTTAGAGTCTAGCCACTGTGGCTCAGTGGTTGAGCGTTGACCCAGGAACCATGAGGTTACCATTCAATTTCTAGTCAGGGCACATGCCTGGGTTGTGGGCCTGATCCCTGGTAGGGGGGCATGCAGGAGGAAGCTGATCGATGTTTCTATCTCTCTACACCCCTCCTCCTTTCCTCTCTCTCTAAAAAAATAAAAACATAGTAAAAAAATAAAGGAAGCACTTTAGAGAAAAATATACCCTAAGATGTCTCATTCTTCAATATTTCAAGGAAAGAAAACACACAAACACCAACTTCTATATATAACCAGAGCAAACCCCAAACCAGTCAGCCACAATTAGAATTCCGATTAACAATCTGAGTGTGTTTTGTTTATAAATAATTAAAAAGAGCACTTTCCGTGCTCTTCAGGAGGGATGTGAGGCCTCTCAACACTACGCGGTCAGCCCCACCTGGTGCTGCTGCTACCACTGGAAGCGCTGCGCCTCTTTCGAGTTTTATCCCTGCCCCGATCCTTCTCGCTTGACTCCTTGGTGGTCCCTTTATCTTTAGAGCGATCCTTGGACTTCTCATCAGAGCGGTCTTTGCGTTTGGTAGGAGAAGGAGCCCTGGATGGTAAGGAAGAATGTGAGAATGCATGCCCTTTTGATTGAACCCTAAAACAATAGCACAACCCAAAAGAGGGGGTCCATGCGGCTACAGAGATCCCAGGCCATCACAGAGCAAAATGATCTGTGGCTTAGGACACTTTCACTATAGAATGCAAGACATTTCCAATCTTCCCCTTTCTAAGGGTCCCTAGCAACAAGCACCCCCAAAGTAGCACTAGAAAAATCTGACAGAAGGATTACCTAGTGCTGGACTTTTTATTATTTTCTTTGACTCCTAGCAAGCTCTTCTTTTTCACTCCTGATAAATCCATTCTCCCCTTCTGAGGTGTTCAAAGCAGAATGGCGGCCTCACTTATCTGAACTCTCACTTCTAACTTGAGTCTGAGAAACGATCCCTAATCGATTGCAATTTACGCCAAAGTGCAGCCTAATAAGATAAAAGGATTTACAGAGTGAACAAATTGGCAAGGCAAAAAATCTACTTTGCAGCCAAAAGCTGAGCACACGAATGGACGCCAAGGAACACAGCAGCGAGAGTCCACAAATCCAGGAACACGCGGGGACCTTCACCATGTCCTCAGGGAGGATCCCGTCTCCACAGGACACAAAGTAGAATCGTCACCTCAGGTTGTCTTTTTCTTAAGAAAATGATGGTGATGCTGGTCACTGTATTGTTATTTTGCAGGTGGTACAATACCTGTTTTTCACTTATAAGTTTGATGATAAGCCCTCTACAGTCCCATAGAAGTACTACAGCACATTTGCATGCAGAATAGGAAAAAACCTAAATGAGTGTGGCCCTCCTGATAGGTTTAGAATTTGTTTTATTGCTCTAATTTCCGTTATAGGATACTTTGCATATATATTACTGGAAGCGAAAACTACTTCAAAAGTGACTGGTACTGGTATCAAAATGTTTACTACCCTGCCCGGCTGGAGTGGCTCAGTTGGCTGAGCATCATCCTATGCACCAAAAGGTTGCTGGTTCAATTCCCGGTCAGGGAACATACCTGGGTTATAGGTTAGATCCCAGTAGGGGCACATAGAGAAGGCAACTGATCAATGTTTCTCTCTCACATTGATGTTTCTCTTTCTCTCTACTGTGTCCCTTCCTCTAAGTATGCCCTCTGGAGAGGATTGGAAAAAAAAAAAAAAAGTTTACTACCCAAAAAGAAAAAACATCCTAAATGAACATTTAAAAAACAACAAAACAATGTTAAAAAATATCCATTGTGGCCCAAGTGGGTTTGGCTCAATGGTTAGAACGTTAGCCCGTGGACTGAAGGGTCCCAGGTAAAGGGCATGTACAAGTGCCTGAACTGAAGTATGTGCTCAATAAATGGTCATTAATAAATTTTACTCAAGAATGAATTACTAATTCATTATGTGCCCCCTATTTCCTGGGAACTGCTGCCTCATCAATTCCAGTGAAGTTCTGTACAATTTGCTGGAGTTGTAAGCAAAGATCTGAGGATATCAGTCTTAACTACTTCTGTCCCACCTTTTTCGATAGCCTTTAACCTGGACACAGCATACCATTTGGGATCTGTTTCCGTGTGTATAGGGGAGTCTAAAATTCCAATAATGTTCTGATTCAAGAAAGAGTGCCTGGTCTTGGACAACCTTGGACAATCAAATGAGGGAAGAGCAGAATATCCTTTTCTCCTTTTCTCAGGCTGTAAAATCTTTAATGTTTTGCCTTAAAACAATAAGGTAATACAGACACGGAGCTGGTAATACTGGATATGGTTAGCATCCTTGGATAATCAGTGATTATGGTTAAGACTCTGGCATCAGTTTGCTTGAGTTAGCTTTGCTGTGTAACCTTGGATAAGTCACTTAACCTTTCTGAGCCTCAATTTCTCACCAGTATTATGGTGGCAATTAGTTCCTACACCTCATAGTTATCAAGGACACCAATCAAATTAACCCATAAAAGAGACTTGGCATTTAGTTAAGGCTCAGTAAATGTTGGCTAATGTTCAAAGAAAAGGCTGTTTCTCCATGTTTGAGGCTCTTTCCCCATATAAACCCTTGTCCCCAAAGTCATATATCTCTGAGTGCTCAACATGTGTTCCTTGGACAGCCCCCATTATCTCACTAGGAGCAGCACTGTCCAATAGGGACGGAGTTCCAAACATACCCTAAAATTTTCTAGTAGCCAGGTTACAAAAAGAATGTTAACAATGAAATTAACTTTTAGTGATGTATTTAACACACTACATCCCAAGTATTACCTTTTCAACAATCAGTGTAAAAACGCATCAGTAAAATTTTTACACCCCCCCATTAAGTCTTAAAAACACATCAATTTGGGATAGGTGTATATTTCAAGTGCTCAACAGCCCTATGTGGCCAATGGCTACTTAAACTGAACAGGATTGTCCTAGAGTGCAGATTCCTGGACCCCACCCCAGTTCTAACGATCTACCTGAAAGTACTTTGTGAAAACAAGCACCACCAATTATTCTTAAACACTAAATATTAACAACCACAGAGTAAACGAACGCTTTGTTGGGTGTGGCCGAATGCTAAAAAGCAAAGGTTGAGGTTCTCTGCTCACACAAGTTCAGGTAACAGCACAGGACCTTGGTTACCTCCCCCATCATCCGGAAAAGGTGCGCGTCCAACAGTCAAAGAGAGGAGAGAACAATTAGTTAAATCTCGAGTAGATGGCGTTCAGCTCAAATCTTCAGAGCACCTTCCCCATTTAAAAGTACATTCTAGGCACAATTCATGCAAAATAACAAAAAGAGAAAAGTCACGTCTTTCCTCCATTGATCTTAACCTTCCCTTCTGGGGTAACCCATCAATGTGAGCTCCATGAATTCAGGGGCCGTATCTCCAAGGGCTAGAACCGAGAATGGCACACAGGAGCCCCGTAAACATTCGTGTTGTAAATGTTTGAATTAATGGCCCCGAAGGGAGGATTAGTCGGTCTTCCAGGGTATCCCACAAAGCAACTCTGCACCCACCGGGGCACGGGCCCCGCACGCGACCTCGCCGCACACGTCCACTCACAACTCCCCAGTCCAGATACCGGGCCGCGACCGCTTCCAGGGTAGGGCCCAGCGTTGCAGGCCTGGGTCTCCAGCCCGGCGAGAGGTTCCTGAGGGCAGAGACCGCGCTCGCGGCTTCTCCGAGTCCCGGGGGCCTAGCTGGGCCAGCCGTGGAGCTGACTGTGCGAGGCCGCCCTTCCGCCCGCCGCGGCCCCGACTACTTCCGGGCCGCGGCCTCGGACCCTCCCACTCTGTCCACCCCGAGCCACACTTTTTCTTCTTAGTCCCCGCGCTGTACGGCCAGGTCGCCGTCCTCACTGCGGGGACGGAGGAGCACGCCGGCTCCACGATGCGCCCCGCCGATACCGGGGTGCGCCCCCTAAGAAGCTCGGATGGGGTCGGATTCCCCCACTTACATCTTCCCGCCGCAGCGACCTCCTCCCGCTCTCCTCAGCCGCTGAGGTCGGCGCCGCTCAGTCGTCAGGAGAGGGAGCGGGAAGACGCCGCTGTTCGGCGCTCAGCGATGACGTAATCGCCCCAGCCAATGGGCGCGAGCGCTCGGAGTGTTAAAGGGCCGAGAGCGTTTGTGGAGTCTCGGGAATTTTCACTCTGTAGTTCCCTATGGAGGAGTTGTCTTGGGCTACCCAGGGCTAGCTGTGTGCCTCGTGGGGCCGACAAATTGGCTGCTTGCTGGGGCTGGGAGGACCGCGCCGCACCAGCAGCTGAAGGGGCGGCACGGAGGGGGTTAACGCGGCCCCGCCTCTCTCCGTGCGCGTGCGTAAGGGGCTCGCAGCGGATTCGGCGGTTGCCCGGGCGCTAAACTCCCTACTGGGTGGTTTCGCGCCTTGTGGGACCTGGCGGTGGCAGAGCCGGGCCGTGCCGCTCTGCGGCCTCGGGCAGTCGGCCCTGGAAGCCTGCAGGGCGTAGGCGGCTCAGCTAGCCAAGCCGTCGCTAGATGGGTTCGTGCGGTTAGAAATCACGCGTGGTGTGCGGGCTGACCGTGTAGGCGAGGCGTCTGCACCGGCGGAACTCGAGGGGGGAGGGAGGTATGGACAGGACCCGGCTGTGCGGCCAGAACGAACTGGGATGCAGGAGGCAAGGTAGAAGACAAGGTGTAGAAGGGAAGGCGTCTCTGAGGAGGTGACACTGCAGCTGAGTGGAGGGGCGCGCCGGGAGAGGAACAGCAGATGCAAAGGCGCGGAGGCTCGTTGGAAGAAGCGAAAGGAGGCCCGTGGGGCAGCTCGCAGGCCGGGGCTGGGAAGGTGGAGTTCCGCGGTGCGGGGGACATGAAGGATGTGCGAGATACCGGCCGAGGCAGCATTCTTCCTCTGGACGGTGTAGGCTGGGAAGCACTGTCAGAACCTAATGGAAAAGGCAGAAGGAGAGGTTTGGGTTTTACTCCAGCAGGCTGTTGGAGTAAAACTTGGCGCTGAGAGGGCCAGGCTTTTGGGTTTTGTTCACTTCTATGTCAGTCGCATTCCCCCCCTTCCCATCCCTCTCCTCCAGTCCCCCGCCTCCGTGTCTGGCAAGCAGTCTTTCCTCCTTGACTATTAGTGGGAGGAAGGAATGTGCACCCAAACCCAGACGTTGTCTGTACAGGTAGGTGAAGCAAGGAAGAGAAGGGAATAGATCCAAAGTGATTTTTTTTGGAGGAAGGAACCAATGCTACTTGGAGACCAATTAGATGTCAGCGGGAAGAGCCAGCTTGGTGACTTGGGGTGGATAGATGGTGCTCTGGATGCCCTCTGCTTGTCATTGCTCTCTGTTCCAGTTGGTGCTCCCAGCCAATGATGATGACTCCTTTCCCTCCTCCAGCCTTGTCTCCTGTCCAGGGATGTCAAGTGTGCCCCTAACACCTTACCCTGTGCTGAGGGGTGTCTTGAGTAGTCCAGGACAAATGAAGCCTGGGAGGAGCAAGAGGAGGGTGGGGAAATAACCTGCCCACTGAGCCCCCTCCACTGAGGCACCAACATGTTCCTGAGGGTGGGGGTCTTCCGTTTGATGGCAGGAATGGGGGGACATTTAAAATAAGTTAAATTCTCCACATCAGAAGGGCAGCCTTGGTCCTGTAGCAGTGAAGAGGCCTAGGTGGTTGGCACTGGGGATGGGGTGACCTTGGTGGTCCAGGCCCATAGCACATGGAGGTCTGTGAGGAGGTGGCTGTGGCAGCATGTTGGAGCCCCACACATCCTGGGCCAACCATTAGTGGGTACTTGAAGGGCCCTGAACCCAGAGCCTTTACCCAGGGCAGCACTGATACCCTGGCTGGGAGGGGGCATGCTGGTGTCCCCACCATAACAAGAGGAGGGTGGGGAAATAACCGGCTGGCCTGACAGCCCCCTCTGCTTTTTTTTTAATGCTCTAAATTTTTAGAGTCTAAAGTAATATAATTTGGCATGCATATACAGTGATACCTTGGTTTTCAAATGTAATCCGTTCTGGAAGATTGAGTTCTCAAACGTTCGAAAATTGAGGGATCAATAGCCAACAGCTGGGCCTCAGGATTTTGCCCTCAGCGAAGCCGTGTGGCATGTTCGACTTCCGAGGCGTGTTCGAAAACCAAAGCATTTACTTCTGGGTTTATGGTGTTCATAAACCTAAATATTCGTCAACGGAGACTTTAGAAAACCGAGGTACTATTGTACATTTTAACACATTTTATCTTTTTAAAGTTAGCACCTTTTATTGAATTTATTGGGGTCACATTGGTTAATAAAATTAGAGGCTTCAGGTGTATAATTCTATAATCTGTATATCATGTAATACATTTTATATAAAATCTAAAAGCATGATTTATTAACATGAATTTAATCAAATTTGTTTCTAAATATTACTGATTTTTGTTTCATCTGGTGAACTTTTAATATTTAAGCAACTTGGCTTTTGCAGTTTTGGGGGTCAGCAGAATGTGTTTGGAAAAACATGAGAAAATAAAACTCTGGAGGCTCCTGGCCTTCGCCCCTCCCAGTCCCCAGTGCCAACCTATTGAGGTTGGCTGAGGTGGCTGAGGGCTGGGAGCAGGGGCCTTTGGAGGCTTTAGGAGGTCTTTGGTCCAGATTTGATGGAGAGGGTGGGGCAGGGCTCCTGTGGATAGGGCATTTGGCAGCAAGCCACAGGTATCCTGCAGGCTCTGGCCAGGGTCCTGAGTCCCCCTCCCTTTCCTCCCAGTGCTGAGGGCCACCTGTTGGTGATGTGGGGATGCTCTCAACTTTGAGAGCGTACTCACATCAAAGTAGAATGTTCCCTCTGCCTTCATCCTCTGTGGGCCTGATAACCTCTGCAGTGCCTGTCATTGGAGGCTGATGATCCTGGATAATGAGAAGGTCAGGGATAGCTAGGGTTGTGCTGGAGGTCATGGTGGGCCACCCAGGAGCTTCGAGCAGGCATTGTGACCCCTTGTAAGCCATGTCAGAAAGCACTTCTACCCATTGCTAGCAGATGTTGCCAAGGGCAGATGTTGCCCAGCCAGGTGGAAGAGGGGTTTGGGTGGGGTCAGGGAGGTTGTGATGGCTCAGTGACCTTTGGGGAGGCCTGGCTCCTCTCTGTGGGGGTGGGTACCTGCAGCCCATGAAGGAGCCCAGTTGGTGCTGGCTGGTCCTTTTGGGTGGCCAGGCTGGGTCTGAAAGGGCCATCCAGCAAATGAGGGTCTGGAGTTGTGGTGAGGCCATTCCAGTTAGTGTCTCCAAGGTGTGGGGCATCAGGTCCTGAGCACTCCCCAAACCTGCCGCCCCGCTCCCCGCCCCACCCCAGGCACTCTCCCAGGCGGTGCTGCAGGCTGCCCTCTGGAGGGACTGCAGGCCCCTGTGCTGCAGGGAACCTGTGCTGGTTTTAATGCCCAAAGCCCCATGTTTGTTTCTGCCCCAAGGAAGTCAAAGATAGTAACACCTGAGCTGCACACCCTGGGGAGGTCACAGGGAACAGAATGGGGCCTGGCCAGAGCTGGATGCAGAGCAGGTGATAGTGTGCTGCAGCACTGGGTAAGCCTCAGGTCACACAGTGGTGACTGTTGTTGCCTGGCTCCCAGCCCTCTCCCTTTCCCTTGTGCCTTATACAGGTAGTCAACTTGGAGCTTCTCTGACCTCGGAGGCATATGAAGCCAGCACCTGTGGGGTGTGGGCCAGGCCTGACCCCATAGCTTCAGCCCCTCCCTCTGCCTGCTTGAAGCCCAGATCACATGAGCCCATCAGGTGGGGATGGGACTCTAGGGCCTACCACTGTCCTGCCTCCTGGCTGTCTCTCCTGGGGGGCCTGGGTCTCCACTTGTTTCCCCTTCTCTGTCAGCCTCCAGGTCTACCTGCCCTGAGCCTCCCCTCATACAGGGTCCCCAGAGTGCCCTCTGTCAAGGAAAGGAGCCTTGTGTCTGGAGGGTGGGATATTGTACACTTGGCCTGCTGGCCTCAGCTGTAGGGTGGGGTAAGCAGCCTAACCCTAACTTTGGTGTTGGGGGTACCTCTCAGAATCTTTGGATCATCTCTGTAATGCAGGAGTGGATGGAGCTTAGCCCCTCTGGGTCCACGTGGGGCCCAGGTGATCTACCCAGGCACCTCAGTCCCTCTGCAGGTGAAGCTTTGTCCCTCAGCGCAGCGGGCAGGCTCCGGATGAATGTAGGCTGCACTCACCTTCACACTGACCCATCTGTGTGGGAGTGGGGGTCCCAGAGGGCCTGGCCAGCTTATGCCAGAGGTGAGCTGGGGAGTAGCTGGCACGGGGTGTCATGCGGATGGAGTAGCAGGAATCAGCTGCCCTGGTTGGCGGTCTAGCCTTTTGGAACCTTCTTCCACTCCTCCCAAGACAACTTGTGCCCACCCTTGGACCTGCCTTCCAGCCTCCCCCCCGCCTCCAGGTGCTGGTCTTGGCTCCTTGGTCTTGTCTGCTGCTTTGAGAGACCAGGCCAGGGGTCCCTGGGACTTGGGTGACCTTGGCTTCCTGGACTAGAGATCTGGGATTGGAATTTGGTTAGCAAGAAACTGTCCAGTTTGTTTGCTTTTCTGAGTACCTGCAACCAAAGGGCCAGGGCGCTTGGTGGGGGATGAGAATGGAGGTCAGGCCTTAGGGTATGGTCACTTCTGCTGGTCTGTGGGAGGTCTCTGGGGCTTCCTGAATGAGGTGAGGTCTCACCAGCTTGGACAACAAGGGGATCACCTTGAGGACACCAGCTTGCCTGCTACAATTGTGGCAAAAACTGCAGTTGTCTGGGTTTTATCTGCATGTCCCAGCTCCTTGTACCTGGTGTAGCCATGTGCCTACATTCTGGGCAGTGACGTGGCCCAAGTGTCTGACAGCCCCCAGGAGCTCTGCTCTCTTGTTCCGTTTTCTGATAATGCCATCTGGAAGCCTCAGCAGCCCTTGAACCCTGAGAGGTAACCTTGAGGAGGGAGGCCTACACCTGGATGGAGCAGGCAGATGGAATTTGACTCCCTATGACCTTGATGGTGACAGAATGCCTGGACTGCCATCTCTGGACTTTGTTGGCAGAGAAATAAACTCCTGTCTTTTTTAAACCACTGTAGTCTTGGGTTTTCTGATGTGCTCAGCAAGCCTGCAGGAGCTGTTCTTGTGGTCTGGGGGGTGGTGTCCCCTTGACTTGTGACCTACTGCCTGGCAGCTCTTCCCCACAGTGAAGGCAGTGGAGAGGCTTGGCCTCAGCCCTGCCCCTCAGTAGGGTCTCCTCACCTTCCCCACACGGCTGCCCTCCTTCCTTGTCGGAGCCCTCTCTGGGTGCAGCTGTCAGGCTGAAGGTCAGTCCCTAGGTCCACTGTGTCAGCTGAGCACATCATTGGACAGGTAGGACTTTTCTGGGCCTTGCTCTCAGCCCTGACATGGGTGCCTGTCCCTCAGGAGCCATGGGACGGCATGACCTTGTCTCCTGGGTCTCTCTACTGCTGGGGGCAGGGCAGGGGTAGAGTCCCCCCACTGGAGGGCTATGCCTGCCAGATGTGACAGCTGTTTGGGGCCAGGATCTCTAGGGACTGTCTGGGCCTGAAGGTCTAGAGGAGAGTGAGATAGGAATGGTAGGATGGATGACACAGGCCAGCTCTTCTGCTGGGGGCAGGGGCCTGGTCTATGGCTCCTTTCCACACCCATCCCCTGGGCTTAGAGCTGCCACAACTCAAATCAACCAGGGCAGGGTGTGTGTTTAGTTTCTTAGGCCCTACTCCACTCCTGCTCCTTGAGGACACTCAGCTTCACACCAGATTTCCAGCAGCTTTGTAGATAACTCGGGGACACACTGGACCCTAACAGTGGTGTCTCTTCCTGCTGCTCCTGGGGTCTCTTCAGCTGTCCCTCCTGCAGTTGCCCAAGCTCCATGCTTGGGTGCAACCATGGGCTCCTTTCACAGACATAGTCTTCTGGGCTCTCCCTAACTGTGCTGTGCGCCTGCCCCTCTGGTCCCCACTGCTGCAGCTTCGCCTGTGCCAGCATCAACCTTTCCACAGCTGCCAGGTCATCTTCCTAAGGAGGATCTCCTCTGATCATGACTGTCCCCATTTTCATCCTGCCAGTCTCCTTTGCACTGGTCTCTCCACCTCATCTATCAGTGAATCCACTTCTTGAACTGATGCAGTCTTGATTTCACATGTGTGCCTCACATACGTATGAATTGTTCCTTCAGTCCTAAACACCTTTCCTCATACCCTTTCTTGTGGCATCAAAGGAGATAAATGGCAAATTTCTAACAGGTGGGCTGAAAAACAGCCCAGGAGCCCTAGACGGTGTGGCTCAGTTGGTTGAGCGTCATCTGTGCACCAAGAGGTCACTGGTTTGATTCCTGGTCAGGGCACATGCTCGGGTTGGGGGCTCAATCCCCAGTAGGGGCATGCAGGAGGCAGCCAATAGATGTTTCTCTTTCTCATCAATGTAGATGTTTCTCTTTCTCATCAATGTTTCTCCCCCTCTCCCTTTCTAAAAGTCAATAAAAACATCACACACACACACACACACACACACACACACACACACACACACACCACCCCCCCCCCCCCCCCCCCGACCAGGAAGCCCTGCAGTAGGTTTGTCAAGCATGGACATGTGGCCAAGCTGTGCTGGCTTCTGCCCTCCTCCCATGACCCAGCAAACCCAACATGGGTGCAGCAACCACAGCTTTTGCCAACAAATCTGAGGCCCATCTCTCAGAAGATGTTTTCTGTTGGGCAATGTTTAGGACCACAGCCACCCCTAAGTTTATTTTTTATAACATGGAACTAAATGATGATAATTGGAAGAATTTTAAAGGGAATAAAAGAGCTACTGGAAACTGTTTGTAGTGTTTCCAAACTTTGAGAGACTGATAAAAATGCAAATTTGAAACTGATCCAAATGAACCAGTGATGGAAACAAGCCTTTTCTAAAACTACTAAGGAAATGCAAAAAGGCACAGAGATTCAAATCATGGAAATTTAGAAACCTAAGACATAAATAGTACATAAATAAAAAGGGAGCTAATGCTGAAGAAGAACCTTCTGGAAGACAGCTAAAAGCCCATGAGTGGCCCTGGAGCTAGAGGCCTCCTGTCCACCCAGGTCTGCACCCTCCTACATCAACCCTATACCTGTCTTTCCTCACTATAGACAAACATCCGTCAGCTGGCTGTTTAGATAACCTGCTTTTGCACTTGTGTTGGCTTAATGCCTTCACCTCATGACTGAGTTCTGTAAGGTTACTACATACTGGGGAAAAATGAGCTCTTGCTTTTGTTTGTCTGAAGTTGACACAGAAGGCTTGTTTTAGGACTAGAGGTGAGTTACTGGGCCCGCGACCCCCATCTTGTGTGTGGCTCACAGACTATGGTCATGTTCCCTTCCAGCCTTTATTTTCTGGACACTGAGTCACCATGTGTTCGGTGCACCCTCCATAGATGGCTGCTCAGTCCCTGGCTGGTCTCCTGGCTGGTGTCTTCTCAGAAGGCCAGGGTCTGGAATGGAGGATTGCCTTCCCTCCCTGCATTGGCTGACTCTGGAAGATGCTGGTGGGATGGTGCCAAAGGGTCAGCTCTGCCCAGCGTAGTATCCACACTCTCAGGAACATGGACTCTCAAGATGCCCCTGGCTATACTGGATGCCAAGATCTCAGTGCCTAATCACAGCTGGCATCTCCCTCATGGATAGCGACAGACGACCTTTCTGTCCATTCTGGGCAGCCTGGCGAGCCCTGCTGCCAACTGTCCAGCCGGTTTCCCATTTCACACCTAGAGAAGCTCTGTGCCATGTGTGAACATGGACATGTCACTGAGTGCTCTCCTGAGCTCATAGGGAAATTCACCCCCAGGGTCAGCTGTGGCCCCTTCCTGACAAGCTCTCTCCAAAGGCCCTGCAGCTTGCCTACACAAACTGCTGGACCCGCTCTTGGCTGGGATCTTGACTTCTGGGAGTGGGGTTCGGCAACCACCTTAGATGCGGATGTTCGCATGCTGATTCCTGGCGTGAAGGCACCGATACACCCAGTCCATATTGTGCCTTGATTTTCATGTCCATCATAGAAAACAGTGATTAGAAATAAAGGTGCAGGATAAGATGAACTCGGAGGGAGAGGATGTCCACCTGTGCTCCCCCTCATCCCACCTCTACCAGGCTCCTCATGGCCCCTCATCGTCGGCGGGTGGCTGCAGGTGGGCAAAGCTCAGGAAGACTTGCTCCAGTGAGATCTGGCTCACAGAGTAGTCGTCCACTCCATACTTCTCCTTGGCCTTCTCCAGGATACCAAAGACCTTGGGGAAGCAGAAGCTGCTGTTAACAAGCCCAGGGCCTGGCTTTTTGTCTGGTCTGGGAGTCCTTGGCCGTAAGGGTGGTATGGCCCAGAAGATCCTACACCTGCCCAGTCCAGTCCCTAGAGCACCCATAAGGAGTTGGCCTTACAGGGTGAGCTGAGATCCCAGAGGGAAGACATGGGTTGTGCTCAGTGAGCAGGCCTGGGGACCAGGTTTCCTCCTGACTCTTAGCTCAGAGTCGGGCAAGGGTAGGCAAGCTTTGTTCCCTCTCTGAGCCAGTTTCCTTTTTTGAACCAATTTTTTTTCCAACTCAAATATTTCAGGCATAAACCCCCAAACCTAGTAGATATTAGGATGAGTGTTAGAAAAGAAACTACAAGTGATTCCTCCTTAGGAAGAGCCTGGAATCACCACAGAAGGGGTGACTGCTGGAGGGAACTTCCCCAGCCCCAGATGAGGCCCTGTGGGGCCCATGCTCACCTTTGCCCAACTGAGGTCATTGCCAGGCAGGTGGTAATGGACCATCCCTTGGTGCTCATCTTCCAGGACACTGCCTGCACAAAGGAGAGACTGTGTCCCCATGACGGCTGGGCTGGAGGGTCAGGGGAAGGTGGCCTGGGCCCACAGATTCTTAGGTCTCATCCCAGGGGTCAGGGATGTGGAACTTGGTAGGGGCAAGGCTCAGATGCCCTCTGTGAAGCTCACACACCTGGGAAGGTCAGGTCCACAAATGCCTTGAACTCCTGCAGCGCCTCCTGCTGCCTGTCGCTCCTGACCTTGGCCCGCAGGGAGTAGCCACTGCCAAACTTGCTCTTGAGGTGCTGTGGGCTGCCCAGGCACTTAAACTGACCCTGCACCATGATGGCCAGCCGGGTGCACAAGGCCTCACATTCCTCCATGCTAGAGAGAGGGGATGGAGGCCTGACACAGGGCTGGGGTATGCTGACACTCACCCTCCATGTGCAGATGGGAAGGTGTCAACACCCAGATCAGGCTCTTCCTGATTCCCATGCTCAGAGTGTGGCCCACATGCTAGAGCCTGGGGATTCTCCTCACAGATTCTGTACCAACAGATGTCAGGTCTCTCTCCACCCAGCCCCTCCCTCCCACAACCCCCATCACAGCTGATCCATTGGCCCACAGAGACCCTGGCTCTACCTATGGGAGGTGATGACAATGGCCTTGCCAGATTCACGTGCCCTCGCCACAGTGTCCCAGAGCAGGCGCCGGGCCACAGGGTCCATGCCAGTGGATGGTTCATCCAGGAAGATGACCACAGGCTCTCCAAGGAGGGCAATGCCAGTGCTCAGTTTCCGCTTGTTGCCACCGCTGGGGGCAGAGGGGATGCACAAGGGGGCAAGGCTGATTATTAGCATAGCATCCCCAGGTCCCAACAGATGACAGGGCCCAATGACCACAAAGTGCCCCAGGTGAAGAGGAATGAGGGAGTGTGCCTGGAAAGCTTCTACCTAAGGGTGCTAGAGGCCCCAGAGAAAGCTGTGCCCAGGGGATCAGCCCCCACCCCTACATGGAGCAGTACACCATCTGTCTGCACCTAAGGGGGGTCCTGACCTCACCTGAGATTGGCTTTACCTCTAGGAGATGGGAACCAATAGGGCAGCCCCTCTCACTTGGGAAGTCCAGCTCCTGACCTGCGTGGCTGTCTATGTTAAGGGAGACCCTAACTCCATCCTGGGAAGACCCATGGGTCATGGAGTCATGGGGCGGGGGAGGGGTTGAGGCACAGGTGCACCTGTAAGTCCTGACCAGCTTGTTGGCATGCGGCTCCAGGAGCAGGCCCCGAAGTGTGTTCTCCACACAGGCACTGATGTGACGCTCGGGGATGCCCCGAAGCCGGGCGTACATGACCAGCGTCTCCCGACCTGTCATGTGGTCCAGCAGGGCATCAAACTGGGGGCAGTAGCCAATACGCTGTCGCACCTTGGGTTGGAACACAGCCGGGGAGGTAACAGGTCAGAGGGAGTCTCCTCCAGGTTTCTCTCAGCCAATCTGTCCAGAGTGGTCCATCAGCCAGTGCACAGACCCTGGCCTTGGCCACAGCCAAAGTTTGCCAAGCAGCACTTTAGTGGGGACATGGGAGGGGCTTGGCCGGCTCAAGGAGGCCATGAGCAGCCACACTGCCCCATAACAAGTAGTCAGAGGGGGGCTAACAAGTAGGTAGTGTAGGGGCTGGTTGGTACAAGAATGTATTGATTATACAAAGTGATCACATGCAAATATCTGCTGGTGTATCATCTGCTCATTCCTTCATCAGATGTTTAACAAATATCTAATGTGTGCTAGGACTTTTCTTTCTTCTCCTTCTAATGAAAGAGAGGTTTGGTGGCAACACCTTTGGGGTGGGGCATCCCCTGGTCAGACGGCCACCTTCATCAGAGCCAAGGTACCCCACAGCTGCTGCCATCTCCCCCTACCTTCAGCAGCTGGCTGGGGACAGGTGAGCCTGAAGTCTGTGGATTCCAAAGCTGGGGTTTCTTTTCTTTACCCTCCCTGGGGTTCCTATGCTTCCAGCATTTGTGTTTAATTGGTCTGGGAAAATTCTTAGCTAATTCCTTGTCAGTGATTATCTTTCCCTTACTTTCTTCTTTCCTGCTGCAACTCAGATTAAATGTATTTAGGACTTCTTACCCTTTCCTCCACTTCCTAGAAAACATCTAGTTTTCTCTTTCCTATATTTTCAGTCTCGTTTATTTCTTTAAACACAGTAAACACAGCTGTTTTATAATCTGGGTCTGGCGATTGCAAATCTAAAATGGTGGGTTTCTCCTGGAGGACCCTGGTATCTGCAGGTTTCAGTAACAGGGACTGTCTTCTTTGGCCGTTTAGTTGTGCACTGCTCATAGGCCTTGAAATACTACTTGGGGTGTTCTTCATTGCCCAAGACAAAGGCCTTCCTCCAGAGAAGGTGTATGTTGCGGTCTGGCCCCTGCTGCAAGTTCAGGTGATTAGGTCACTCCCAGACACAGGCTCTTCATTCCTTTTCTTGCTCTACTCAGCACACAGGTAATCTTCTAGGCAATCCCCAGGGGCAGGGGAGCAGGAGGTGGGCCTGGTTCATCCTTACCCTCAGGGGCAGCCTTTGTGGTTCAGCCCCACATGGGGAAAGTCTCCTAATACACCCCTACCATGGAGGCCCTGGGCCTTTGTTTCTGCCCTCTTCACTCAGCAAGGCCCCTAAACCCACGCCCATTGCCTAGAACACAGTGGCCCTCTGTGCCTCTCAGGGCTCCTGGATTTTGGTCTGAGTTCCTCACCATGCTATGTGCTCTTCCATGTTCTTACCAATATGGTTTGTCATTGATGTTTTATCTGGCTTTTGGTGCTTGGTGGGATGGCTGGTCTGAACAGCCCAGGGACCATTATTGTAAATCTATGTGCACAGATTGAAGAGAGCCTGTTTTTTTGAGCAGGGCAGTATGTCGTAAGCACCATGCCACACCAGGTCCAGAGAAATGGCTTCTTTGGGAGGGGCCCAGTCTTTACCTCCCCAGCCAGGCCTGGGCTTTTCCAGTCAAGGGGGCCCTTGTCTTCCTGTCCTTTTTCTCTACCCCATCACTGGCTTAGCTCTGCCCACCGTCACTGCCTCATCCTGCTATCCACTTCCTGAGCCAGAGACGAGCTGCATCTTTGCCTCCAGGGTGCCCCCTCTTCCTGCAGCACCCACCTTCCCGATGTCTGAACTGATGCTGTAGCCCCCAACAAAGGCGTCCCCAGAAGTGATGGTCTCCTCCCCAGTCAGCATTTTGAAAGTGGTGGTTTTCCCAGCTCCGTTGAAACCCAGCAGCCCAAAGCACTCCCCTTTCTGGACGGCAAGGGAGATCTTGTCCACGGCAAAGAGGGGAGTCCGCTGCTCATATACCTGTGAGGTTCCGGGGAGAAATCAAAATGAGGCAGGAAGCCAGCTTCTGGGCAGCCAGGCATTGGGGACAGACCTGGGGCCTGTGGGGTGTAGCCGGCTTACCTTGCAGAGCTCCTTGATGATCAGAGGTGTGTCCAGTGGGGAGTCCAGGCTGGGGGCCAGGATTCGGTTTCTCTCATCTGCCACATCCTGGTCCTCAGGAAGTGCTGATGGCCGGGTATACACTTCCATCTAATTGTTCCGGAAAAAGACCACAAGGGGTGAGCTCCATCCCGAGGCGTCCTTTTCTATAGAAGGGCTGAGGTCTCTGAGACAGCTCACCCAGTCCAGCCCACATGTGCAGACTCAGGCCTTTCAGAGGGAGAGCTGAGAGGGCCGTAAGGGCAGAAAGTAACATGGAGCAGACACAAACTGCCTGAGGAACAAGGACAGTGCAAGACTCACGGAGAGTACCAGGAAGGAAACTCCACTGAACGGTGTGAGACCTTAATACATGGATCGAAACTCCTCTTCTCAGAGAAGTCCTAATATTTTAGAGAAGCCAATTTGCCCTGGGTTAATCTTTGCATCCAATGTGGTCTCAGTAGATTTTCTTAGTGGGATGGAGGTACGTGACAAACATAACGGTGCCTGACAGCACTGCCTCTGCTGAGACCAAGAAACACCAAGGCCCCAGGAGGACTGTGACCCCTCTCCCAGGCTGCGAGCCCTGTGGTGCACGTACACCCTGGCCCTTGCTGGGTGCTGAGGCCCTCCCTGTGTGCTGGCCAGAGGAAGCCTGGCCTCGGTGGGAGACCTGCTGGATGCAGAGCTGCAGGAGCCACTCACCAGCTCCCGCCTCCTCCGGAAGGCACAGATGCAGGTTTTCAGCCTCCACAGCAGGTCGGTCTCAATGAGGAAGAGCAGGGTGAGGTAGGCAAACCCTGAGGCAGCCATGGAGGTCACGAACCTGCCGACCCCCGGGGCACTCCATGCATAGAAGTTCTCCTGGTACTGGATGTCTGTGTGGGCAAGGGAGAGGGTGCTGCACCCGCGTCCCCTATTGCCCTCACTTCTCCACAGGAGTGCCAGCCAGCGTCCTTCTCTGTAGGCCCACCAGGCATGTGCACCCCAGCCTTCTACATGGAGGCTGTGAAGGACATGGTCCATTCATCTTCCGAGGGTGCATACCATGTTTGTCACTGCCACACAAGAGCCCCCAACACTTCCTGCATTTTGGGCAGTTTCACCTTGCAAGGGGCACTTATGACAAGTGGCCAAGTCATGCCCTCACTCACTCACACATACATTCACTTCCTTGCCTGGGGACTGCTCTGAGACATAAGGACAGGTAAGATGTGCCTCCCTTCCGCCAAGTTGGTCTGTGAAGTAAGAAAGTGGTAGGAACAGAGCAGAAAATGAGCCTGCCAGGGGGATGTACGGGGCTCTGCAAATGTGACAACTACGCTGCCTGCTAAACTGTTCCAGGCACAGAAAGGGTACATGGTGGGATAAATCATGGCCCCCAGAAAGACATCCACGTCTTAATCCCCCTAACCTGTGAATGATCTTACTTAGAAATAGGGTTTTTACAGGTGTAATTAGTTAAGGGTCTCAAGGTAAGATCCTGGATTTAGGGTGGTCCCTAAATCCAACAACAAATGTCTTTACAAAATGAAGAAGAGGGAGGTTTGAGATACAAAGACACAAGAAGACCATGTAAAGACAGAGATGGAGAGTGGAGTGACTGCTCCATGAGCCAAGGAATGCCCAGGAGCTAGTGAAAGCTGGAAGGGTGGTGGGAATGGGTGGGATCAGGTGGGAGCTGGTCAAGGAAGCAGGGGAGTGCCATGTGTGTCTGAGTGCTGCAGAAGCAATGAAGGGTGCCCACCCCCAGTGATGGTGGGGCTGGGAGAGTCCCCCCAGGAGCGGGACCCACCTAAGCTGATCATACAGAGATTTAGGGGTCAGCCAGGCAGGAAGGAGGAAGCGCACATCACTAGGGGTGGGGGTGAGCGCATGTCTTCTGAAGACCCTTTTCATGCTTATACCTGGGGTGTCTCAGTCCTGGGACCAGGAACCTCCCCTGACATACCATGGCCTGAGCCTCCCCGGAGAAGCCCCTTCACAGGAACAAGGCTCCTGGGGATGTCCTGGCTGGTCTTGAGGAGAGAGCTGGGTAAAGGGCCTGCTGGTAGGAGCCTGACACTCACTGTATTTCCTGCAGTAGTGGGCGGCCATCTCCGAGGAGGTACAGTACCTCCTGGTCTCATAGTTCTCATAGAAGCTGCTGACCGCCATCCCCAGACAGTGATTGGGCAGCACCAGGAATATGCGGTCCAGAGTTCTAGAAAGTTCTTCTAATTTTACCGCTGTGGGGAGAAGGCACAGACCAGTGAACGCAGGAGGACACACCATACTTGCCCCCAAGGACAGATCGTATCAGGGAAAGCAGGTTCCTGATGTTCCCTATGAAGTGTGCATAAGCCAGGGCATCCAGCTAGGTGTCCTCCACAGACCATGCCCAGGCCTTCCTGGGACACCACCTCCCAGGGCATGGCCCCACCGGTTCTGCTGCAAATGCAAGGAGAGGTGCTGCCGGCGTCTGGTCTGGCCCAGCGTCTGCACTGGTAGCACCCCGTACCCCCCCGCACCTCCACACTGGGGCCGAGAGGTTCCATGGGTATCCAGGTTGTGGGGAGTAGGGGCAGTTTCCAGGCTCCCACCTGGGATGCGCATGATGGTGACCATGAGGAAGGTGGCGATGCCTGACAGGATGTTGAATATGGTCAGCCTTGTGTAGGCAGTGGCTGCCCCCGAGAAAAAGAAGTTCATCAGATACATGAGGGGTATGATCGCCCAGCCGTAGAGCATGAGCAGCAGCAGGGTGTCGGCCACATGGCCGTCCCGTGTGAAGGCATGCACGTCAAAGGCTCTGAACACCACCTGCAGCAGCACAGAGAGGGTGGCTTGGTATGCCTGCAGAGCAACGCAGGTGCCCAGGCCCAGGACCCACAGGCTGAGTCATCTCCTGTGGTGGTTTTCAGCCCTGGGATCTGCCCTGATGAGGTTCCCCCTCCTCCCCTTTGCTGACAGAACTGTCACCAGGGCACCTGGCTCTAGGGCCCTGCCTACCAAAGGGGGGCAGAAGCTGAGGGCATGGAGACCAACGAGGGGGCTCCCTGGCATTCCCAACTGTCCTCCTGGAATCAGAGCTGACTGTCAGGACGGACCCTGAGCTAGTTCTGGTCTGCACAGGGGCCCCAGGGCAAGCTCCCTGGACATGCAGGGAAGGGTCCCAGTACCAGCTGTGGCCCTTACCAGCAGCAGCAGAGTGGGGATGAGGAAGGAGATGAGGTCCCACAGCAGAGCTGAGA
The DNA here is from genome assembly GCF_964146895.1 of Miniopterus schreibersii. NCBI lineage: Eukaryota > Metazoa > Chordata > Mammalia > Chiroptera > Miniopteridae > Miniopterus > Miniopterus schreibersii. The sequence continues at coordinate 10,890,073 of NC_138103.1, forward strand.
GCCAGAAAGTGGCCACGTGGACTCCACTCACAAACTGGACATGCTTGGCCTGGACAGCCCTCTCACTGACTGCCAGGATGGAAAACGTGCTGGCCAAGAATGCCATGGCGAAGAGTAAGTTGAGGGCGATATGAAATCCTTTCCGGCCCCTGCAGGGGTTGGGGGGGACAGGGCAGGTCAGGGATAGAACACAGCACTTCTGGGTAGCTGGGGGATTGGGTCCTTGGTCACTACCATTCAAAGCATGCGATGCAGGACCCAGCCACTAAAGGGGGTTAAGAGAAAATGCCAGAGTTGCGGGAGGGTCTCAGTACTCAGGAACATACCCTTCACCCCCACCAAGAATAGCTCCTCCTCTGCATTTCCTGTCTCCAATAATGGTAGTTCCATTTTCCCAGTCACCTTCAATACGTCCTCTGTGCCACCCACTCCCCATAGACACTCAGGTGTCGCTCTGCCTTTCCCACATCTGAGAACCCTCTGCCTGGTTCTCTCTGTCCTGCCTTTGTTAGACACCGCTTACTGAGTGCCTATATTGCTGCAGCAGCTCATCTCCCCCCACCCTGTCAAGTGCATTCTACATTCTACACTCAGGTGCCAACAACACCTTCTACAAACTGGCTTTGATGGCATTATTCTGTTGCTTAAACACATCCTGACCATTTCAATACATGGTAATGGGACAAATGGATACTAATTGACCTCAAAAAGGAGTACTGACACATGCTACAACATAAATGAACCTTGAAAGTGAAAGAAACCAGTCACAAAAGGCCACATATTACACGATTCCATTTACATGAAATGTCTAAAACAGGCAAATCCATGGAAACAGAAAGTAGACTAGTAGCTGCTAGGAGATGGAGAGAGGAATGGAGAATGACTGCCAGTGGTCACAGGGTGTCTTTTTGGGATGATGAATCGTTACATGAAATTATATTGTGGTCCGACAGGCACACGAAAAGATGCTCAACATCCCTAATCATCAGGGAAATGCAAATCAAAGCCACAATGAGATATAACCTAACACCTGTTAGAATGCCTGTTATAAAAAAGACAACAAGTATTGGTGAAAATGTGGGTTAAAGGGAACCCCTTGTGCACCATTGATGGGAATGTAACTTGGTACAGCCACTATGGAAAACAGTGTGACATTTCCTTGGAAAATTAAAAATAGAACTGCCATATGATCCAGCAATTCCTCTGGGTATTTACATGAAGGACATAAAAATACTAACTTGAAAAGACAGCTGCATCCCCATGTTCACAGCAGCATTATTCACAATAGCCAAGCCATGGAAACAACATGTGTCCATCAATGGATGAACAGCTAAGGGAAATGTAATATGCATCTCAACATTATACGACCATAAGAAAGAAAGAAATCCTGCCATTTGTGACAACATGAATAGACCTTGAGGAATTATGCTAAGTGAAACATGTCATACAGAGAAAGACAAACACTGTATGATCTCACATGTGGAATCTGAAAAAAAACACAAAAAATCAAAAAACCAAAACCAAACCCCCTCCCCAAATTTAACAAAACTCATAGATACAGAGAACAGCTTGGTGATTACCAGACGTGGGGCATGGGCAAAATAGGTGAAGGGGGTCAAAAGGTATAAACTTCCAGTTATTAAATATATGTAATGGGAATGTAATGTACAGCATGGTGACCACAGTTAATAATATTGTATTACATATTTTAAAGCTGTAAGACAATAAATCTTAAAAGTTCTTATCACAAGAAAAAATATTTGTAACTATGTATGGTGATGGGTGTTAACTAGATTACTGTACATGTATCAAATCATGATGTTGTATACCTGAAACTAACAATGTTATATGTCAATTATCTTAAAAAATTACATTGTGATGATGGCTCCATGACTCTGTGAATATACTAATAACCATATAATTGTATAACAAACAGGGATACTGTATGATAGGTGAATTATGTCTCCTAAGCTGTTAAAACAAAAATTCCTGCTACCTGGTCCACTCTTAACATATTACACTTGAATCTGCTCAGCCTCACCTCTGGGTCTCCTAGTTTGGAGCCTATCAGGAGGCAGCTGCCACCTCTAGATGCCCCCATCACAGCCCCTGCCTGTAGCTGCTGATGACCCTGCCCAGGTCTGAAGGCTCCCCAGCTTCCTGATGTCTCAATTAAGAGGAAGCCCCTTCCCAGCATTTTATGAATCATTTCAAAGCCCTGCCATCTGCTCTATCACGAATATTTATCTTTGGCTTCTCTGTTTCCGATATAACAGGGAGAGCAAATGACTGCCACTGTGTCTCTTCTTTTGGGGTAGAAATGGGAGCAGCAGAGGGAGAAGATGATGTGGTGAGGCTCAGGGCAGTCTAGAATGGGGGGTGGAGATGAACCAACCTCCCCCATTAATAAGCTGCCCTGAAATGGAGTGATTGTTCTGAAATTAACTGGTATTCTTGGCTTCCTCTGGATGGTCCCAGAGTTTTGGGGGCTCCGTGACAGGGATGAGGTCGAGAGTCTGACACACATGATGCCATGACAAGGCCTGAGAGAAATGCCTCCTGGGCTCCCTGACTCGAGGCCATCAAGAAGCAAGAGCACTTGATATTGCTGTGTTCTGCTGTCCTCGCTCACACACACACAGCCAGGCACTGCCGTGAGCATGAGTGTGTGCTGGGGACAGTGGCTCGCAGGAGCGGGGCGCAGATTTGGGAAGAGGACATGGCCACCCTCTAAATCTTCAGGAGCTCCCTGCAGGGACCTCAGGGTATGTGGGATGGAGTCTCAATAGCTTATTTGCTATCCAACACAAGGGCGAATACGGAGGACTGAGAGAGACGGGTGAGGATTCCCCAGCCAAGAACTGGAAGTTTCCTGAGGACAGAAACCATGCTCTATCCACCTCCATGGCCCTTGGTGGCCCCTGGCAGTGCCAAGGTGGTCAGTTCTGATGACCTGTCCTGAAAGGAGGGGGCAGGGGTCTGATCTAATGGGGATGGAGTCCTGCTGGGGGACAGGGATGGGGGGGGCAGTGCACATACTCATTGAACTGGTCCTTGGCGGCCTGCAGAGCGCTCCGGGGCTGGGGGTAGTTGGAGACTGTAATGGAGGCCCGAGGGCCACACAGCAGCTTGAACAGGAGGTTGTCCACAATGGCTAGCGCAGTGGCTGGGGAGTGGTATGCCTGGTTGTTGAACAGGGCGGTGATGACTGTCTGCTCGCCGACATCTCTGAAGGATGCTGCCACCAGGCACCGCTCATTGAAGCCTCCTCCCTCCACTGAGGCCCTGAAAATCAGGAACTCCTCCAGGTCACCTGGGGGGCAATGGCAGAGTCAGCAATGTGGATGACTAGCCCCCAAGGCCCACACTCAGGGGAGCTCTGAAGGCCTGGAGGAACCATGGGAAGGACACACAACCTTCCATGCTCACAGAAACTGTCCACGGGCCGTTACACCCCGCACACAGGCTCACTACTCTAGCCTTGCCTCTCACTCAGCTGTAAAATGGTACAGCAATGACACCCACACTGTAGGACCCAAGGGTCAGGGAGGAGATAGGGACAGATCAGTGAATCCTAGTACTGATATTTACACTGGCTTCCATCAAGGCCTGTTGCCATTACCTAAGTATAGGGTAATAAAACCATGCAGTGTGGTGGTCAGAAACAAAAGGCCCCACACTTGACAAGTGAACAGGTAATTCAACCTTCCAGATGGACTCAGGCTGGGGCATCTATGGCAGAGTCCTGAATCCCCCAGAGCCACTGTGCACCACGAGAGCCCCACAATCTTTGGGTCAGGCTAGGTGACAGCCAGAAAACAGGCAGGGGGGCACATGGGGGACAAAGAGGGGCATCCATATTGTTTCAATAGGGCTAGTCAGGGTCACAATCACTAGCAGGGCCACGTGGGGACTCTGGGCTGCAGGAGCTCCTGCCTAGTGCAGTGCCCATCACAGTGCCAGCCCATTCTAGGCTGCCTGTAAGTTCAGTTAAAGAAGAACCTGCCCGGCCGGGTATGGCTCAGTGGTTGAGCGTCGACCTAGGATCAAGGAGATTGGAGTTCGATTCCCCTGGGCACATGTCCGGGTTTTGGGCTCAATCCCCAGTCGGGGGCATGCAGGAGGCAGCCGATCAATGACTCTCTCATCATGGATGTTTCTAGCTCTCTCTCTCCCTCTCCTTTCCTCTCTCTGAAATCGATAAAGATAGATTTAAAATAATAATAATAATAATAAAGAAGAACTTAATTCCTGCCAAGATTTTGTGACCACTCAGTATGCTGAATCTCAAAGTAGCTGGCCAAGAAGTGAGAAGGGAGCAGTAAAAGAAGAAAACCTTCAAGCACAGTCCATGTAACTAGAGTAATGCTGGCTCTAAACCCAGGGCAGTGTCCAACTCCCACCACTAGGGACATGGGATAGTGCTGGTTTTAGGATGATGGAAACAAATGCTGTGTCCCAATAACGCATACTGTGACCAGCCTAGCAAACAAAGAAAAGGCAACATAAAGATCATCGAAGTTTCACATTTCCTTTGAATGCTCCTAAATATAAAACTTTAGGAAATGAGCACTTGGACAAAGTTTGGACTTGAGATGCTGTCTTGTGTCTTCTGACTCAACAATTTTCTCCCCCGAGGAGACCTGGCAATGTCTGGAGGCATTTTTGGTTGTCATGATGGTGTGGGGGTAGGGGAGCAGGAGTCCTACAGTGCACAGGGCAGTGAAGATCTAACTACCCCAAATATCTACAGTGCCCTGGTTGGAAAAACAGCCTCTAACAACACAGCTCAGGTCCTGAACCCCAGGGAAGCCCCTTACCCAACACTTCACGAGGCTCCTGGCCATCAGCCTGCAGCATGTCCTTCAAATGCTCAGACAGCTGCTGGTCCAGCTGAGAGGTCCCAGGAACTGAGAAGGGCACAACGGTTCTGCCATAATCGGCCAAGGTCAGCTTCAAGATGGGGTCGTCAAAGATCTCGGAGGAGTAGTTGATGGACAGGAGGGACAGGGTAATGCACATCACAGGGACCAGGACCTGGGCCGCTAGCATCTTCCATTCCCGCCAGCTGTACGCGGCCTTCTTCAGGAACATGGCCAAAAACTGCTGGCAGTAGAGGGTGAGCTGCAGTAGAGAGGATGAGGTGACATGGCTGCCACTCAGGAGCCAGCATCTGACCAGCAGCAGGTGTGGTTCCCATGTGAGCCTGGGGTTGGCTGACATTTGTGCCCTGGGGCCCCTGAACTTCTCGCAGGGCTCAGTCAATGACATGCAGAACACATGTGTACACGTCCCAGCAGGTCCCTATGTGAGCGTCAGGGGGTCTTGCAACAGCAACAGAGGCAGGGCAGGCACTGTTTCCTTGTGATAGGACATCAGGAGACTGGCTATGATCCCACAGCTCTCCTGCTGAGGCCTCTGCCTCCCCTTGCCCCTTGTATGAGGACCTCGGCTGCGTGTGCAGACAAAAAATGTCCCTCAGCTGCCCATATTCCCTAACTTCACCCCTTCACTGTCTTCTTAAGTGTGGAGAGAGGCACAGGGATCAATCCCCAGGTCTGCCACATGCTGGCCATGTGACCTTGGCTCAGACCTCAGTTTCCTGTCTATAAAATGGGATTAGTGCTGTCTCTACCTCATCAAATGCTGGCACAAGCCAAGATCTTGGTGAAGGGAGCGCTGTTATAAGCAAAGATTTGCTCTTATTCGTTAGTGGCCAAGTTAGAACATTAAGAAATTACAACTGCTCAATAAAAATGCTCCGAGTTTTCCTTCTTCCTGCCAACCCATGGGAGCACAAGCTGTAATCTACCCTCTTCCTCCCAAAGTCCACATTTGCCCTCATGAAGCCTTAACATGTGGGGCTTAGGGTTCTCTCAATCCTGCGCTGCCCCGCTCTGGACCCCAGCACTCACCCCTGTGTTGAGTTTGATGGCAGTGCACTCTTCCTCGATCAGGGCACCGATGCCATCAGTTGGGTCCATCACCCCACACAGGTTGCCGTCCACTGCCCAGTCGCTTGCCCGCCTCTCATGCTGGTACTGCAGGGCAGGCAGCTGGATGGCCTGGATGTCCATGCTGGTGTCTACCAGCTTACCAACCCTGCACCAAAACACACGCGGCCTGGTCATAACTAGACTCTTCAGGGAGGGAGAAGCTATTGTTCCATAGAGAAGGGAAGCAGAGGGGGAAAGGGTGACTGTCAGAGACACTAAAGTAGAATGCCATCAGCTTCATTGGCTAGTTTGTTCATTCATTCATTCATCAGTAAATATCTCCAGAACACCAGCTACTGCAGCCAAGGAAAGTCCAGGAGAGAAAGACAAGCAGACAGGGACCCTGCTCATGGGAATCCCAGTCTCAAGGGGAGATTAACAAAGGTCCGCATTTATAACTAGGGCTTTCCAAGGGGATAGGAGGATGCTTGGGGCATGATAGCTACACTGTGTTTACTTTCACTTATTCTGTTGCCTGCTCTAGGCCATGGGTCCTCAAGGAAAAACACCTACCTCACATCCTATTTTTGCATTTCTAGTTCTTAGCATTATATCTGCCAAATAAGCATTCAACAAAATGCCTGATAGATGCATCACTTATATCGAGCTCACCCTGCAGTTCTGAGGGTCTGAATGCTAAGTTTCACATCTTCATTATGGACAGAGGCACGCTCTGGACTACCTTCTGAGCCTGAGAAGAGTTTGGTAAGCCTGTTGTTGCCATGGTGCTCCCAGGAGAGACACCAGGGGAAGCACACACACTCCCAACATGATCGGGGCACAGCTGCTCTCCTTTTCTAAATTGTTGCACATGTCAGAAACCTCACTGGGTTCGTGCAGGTCTTAATAACAGAGTCATGATTTGACCTCAGGCCCTGATAGCTGGCCCACTGCCCTGCTTCCACCCCAGGCATACATCTACCCTCAGATGGGTATAAGAAATTGTAATTGAGGGCACTGCTTTATCATTACACTTAAAAAAAAATCTTCTGAGCCCTAAACTAATGGAAACGCACATTTACTGACCGTAAGAAGACTTCCTCCATGGTGGTGACAGAGGCTCCAAAGCTGGCAATGCCCAGCTCCTTCTGCTTCTTCTCCAGTTTAGCAAAAAGACTTTCAAACCTGAAAAAAGACCCAGAGTGATGAGTCCCTTTTCAGTGACTTTCCAGGTAATTCATTCCTAAATAATCACCTCCATGTAGTATGGGGGAGGGTCAAAGAAGTGAGCCCCTTGAGATAAATGTCACTTCAAAAAAAATAAGTCAGGGTTTGTTCCCTGCCTTTTTAAAAAAAATTGATTTTAGAGAGAGAGGAAGAGAGAGGGGAAGAAAAGGCGGCGGGGTGGGGAACAGATGGATTTGTTGTTCCACTTAAGTGCCCTGGCCAGGGATCAAACCCGAAACCTTGGCATATCTGGACAATGATCTAACCAACTGAACTATGGGCCAGGGTTCCCTCCCCCCCCTTTTTTCTTCCATGTAACATCTTGTGAGTACACAGGCATTCTTTGATAGTATACACCTACATGAGATGATAAAACCAACCAAAAGCAACTGGTGAAGCCTGGCCAGGTGTAGCTCAGTGGTTGAGGATCAACCTAGGCTAGGACCTTGGAGATCATGGCTCGATTCCCGGTCAGGGCACATGCCCAGTTTGCAGGCTCGATCCCCAGTTGGGGGCCTGCAGGAGGCAGCCGATCAATGACAACTCCCTCATCACTGGTGTTTCTATTTCTCTCTCTCTCCCTTCTTCTCTCTGAAATCAATAAAGATGTATTAAAAAAAAAAGGAAAGCAATTAGTGAATATTCATTTGACTGCAGGGCAGGGAAAAAAATTTCTACAAAGAAATCAGAAGGAAAAACATATAATCCATTAAATGTAAAGTATGTGCCCTGGCCAGTGTGGCTCCATTGGTTGGAGCTTCATCCTGTGCACTGAAGGGTCACTAGTTCAATTCTCAGCAGGGGCACAGTTCAATACCCAGTATGGGAGGCAACCAATCGATGTTTTCCTCTCTCTCTCTCTCCCTCTCCTTACCTCTCTCTAATATCAATAAAACAAAACATAAAATAAAAATAAATGTAGAGTATCTGCATGAAAAAAAATCCCACAAAATCAGGCAACTACAAATTGGAAAGTTGCAACAAAAATGGTTGATATTAATTAACATGGTTTGAACTACATGGGTCCAGTTACATGCAAATTTTTTCAAAGAATACACAGCCCTGGCTGGTGTGGCTCAGTTGGTTGGAGCGTCATCCTGTGCACCAAAAGATGGCAGGTTCGATTACTGCTCAGGGCACATACCCAGGTGGCAGGTTTGGTCCCCAGTTGGGGCGCATACAGGAGGCAGCCCATCGATGTTCCTCTCACATCGATGTTTCTTTCTCTCTCTCCCTTCCTCTCTCTTGAAAGAAAAATACAGTCTGGCCAGCGTGGCTCAGCAGTTGAGCATCGACCTATGATCTAGGAGATCACAGTTCAATTCCCGGTCAGGGCACATGCCCGGGTTGCAGGCTCGATCCCCAGTAGGGGGCGTGTAGGAGGCAGCCGATGAATGAAGACTCATCATTGATGTTTCTCGCTCTCTCTCCCTTTCCCTTCCTCTCTCTGAAATCAATAAAGACATATTTAGAAAAGAAAAAGAAAAATACAGTACTATAAATGTATTTTCTCTTCCTTCTGATTTTCTTAATAACAGTTTCTTTTATCCAGCTTGTTTTATTATACAAATACAGTATAATACATATAACATAAAAAACATGAGTTAATCGACTGTTTGTTATCGGTAAGGCTTTTGGTAAACAGTAAGCTATTATTAGCAGTTAAGATTTTGGGGAGCCAAATTTATATGTGGATTTTGACTGTGCAAGGGTGGGGGGAATCGGTGCCACTAAGTCCCACATTGTTCAAGGGTCAACTACATATAAAACACTCTAACTGATAAATGAGCAAGAGATATGAACACATAATATCCAAAAGAAACATGGCTTAAAGACCTGTAAGCACTGAATATGTTCAACTTCCCACCAGCAGGAGTGGAAGAAATACAAAATGCCAATTAAGCAAGTATGTACCATTTTTCACCCATCAGATACACAAATATTTTTTAAGAATTTACTCAAACCTGGCAACCATGGAGTAAAATTGACACTCTTCTATCACTATGACAGGAAGCCAAACACCACCTTTCTTCCTTTTTTTTAAATCCTCACCTGAGGATATTTTTCCATTGCTTTTCAGAGAGAGTGGAAGAGAGATAGAGAAAACATCGACTGGTTGCCTCCCACACACGCTTGGGCCTGGGCTGGGGATGGAGCCTGCAATCCAGGTACATGCCCTTGGCTGGAATCAAACCTGGGACCCTTCAGTTGCAGGCCAACGCTCTAGCCACTGAGCCAAACCAGCTACGGCCACACCACCTTTCTAGAAGGTAATTTGGTCTTATTTACCCCACTTTCAGAAATCTATCCTAAGGGGATCACTGGAAATCTGGACAAAGAGTTTTCTAGAAGGATGTTCATTAGCATATTTTTTTGGAAAACCATGAGCACGTGGTAATAGAGTAGATATTACATACAAATTATGATATATCTGTGTCAGGGACCACTATGCGGCTATTAAAACCACATTACTCAATCAGGCTTGTAGCAAGATGAAATGTATTTTTAAGATTTATGTCCTGCCTGGCCAGCATGGCTCAGTGGTTGAGCATCGATGTATGATTGAGGAGATGGTTCAATTTCCAGTCAGGGTACATGCCTGGGTTGTGGGCTTGATCCCCAGTAGGGGGCGTGCAGGAGGCAGCTGATCAATGACTCTCTCTCATCATTGATGATTCTTTCTCTCCCTCTCCCTCTCCCTTCCTCTCTCTGAAATCAATAAACGCATATATATAAAAAAAGATTTATGTCCCAAAGTTTCAGAATGTGAATCGAGTTTGGTTTTTTACCTCCCCACACTGGTAGTCTGCTGTATTTATGAGGCATGTGTCTGTGATTCAAATTCTAAGAACAAGAAGACATACAAATTTACAGTTCCACAGAGACCTCTGGATAGGTTGCTGTGCATGCTTCACCCAGTGTGACCAATGCACTGAGCTCCCCTTTGACGAGTAAGACATTTTTCTGCTTCTCAGGTACAACTGATGTTTCTCTCAGCTCCACTGGATAGGGAGGCCTGGCACCCTAGACCCAGCAAACAGATTCACCATATGCTCACTGTCACAGGCCCAGGACCTGAGAGATGCCCACTGGCCAGGCCTGACAGGTGCAGGGTAGGTGACCCTAAGCATGGAGCCCTTAAGGCCCACTGAGCCCCATTCTTGGATCTGTACCTGTGTGTGCTCTCCTTGGGAAGAATGAATGACAGCTCTGCTCCTGCACTGCTCTCCAGGGAGGCGTTGGGGACGTGGTGGTGGACCAGCCGGGAGATGCCCTCTGGGTTGCAGTGAGGCTCCTTCACTAGCGTCATGTGGTAGCCTGCACCTGGAACACAGTGAGCCCCACATGAAGTTGTCTCCCATGTCTCCTGGCCTACCCAGGGCCCTTGGGCTCATGACCATAGCAGGCTCATGGGAAAGGGGCTGGAGAGCAAGGGGGCAACTGAACCAGAATGAATGCATCTCAGAACTCCTCAGACCTATCCTGAGGGTCTTGCCTCCTGCTCCCTAGCTGGGTAGAGATGATGGCGATCTTGGGCGCTGAGCATGATAAAGAGGTGGAACCCAAGGCAGACTTCAGACTTCAAGTCTCAGAGGCTGTGGTAGATACTGTCCAGAAGACCTGTTCTTGCTTTCTCAGGAATGGAACCCCAGGATGGAGGCCACCCTGTCCAGTCTCCACCAGCCTGATGATGACTACACTGGGTCACCATCTACTTGACAGGGTAGTGTGCTGGCCAGAAGAAGCTGCAGAAGGAAGGTATGCAACGCTTGGGGTATCTTGTCTTCTGTCTTTGCTCCTTCCCACTGGTAGAACATGAATGGGACCTGGCATACTGGACCATGAGCTGCCCTCGAGAAAGGAAGTCCATGCCTATGTAGCAAAGAGGGTCCTGATTCCACATGCCACTCACCAGTCATGGACCATGTCGCAGGCCACTTGCTGGTTTGAAAGCTGCAACGTTGGCAAACATACTTGGCCTCTCCAAGGGCAATGCTAATCTTGTCAGCCCTGGCTCTCGACTGTTATTCCATTGATTGTGACTGATTGTTTTTCTAATCAAATCAAAACTATCTGCTCCACTTCCCTCCCTCTTCATTATTACAATCCCCTCTGCCTAGGGCCCTGGGTCTCCATCCAGAGGTAGCAGGAAGTCTAGGGAAGCTCTCTCCCTGCCTGATCTCACTTTTACTTTCATGAAAGTTAACAGTGGGCACTTTCTTCCCTTTTTTTTGTTAATCTTCACCTGAGGATACTTTTTTCCATTGATTTTTTAGGGAGAGTAGAAGCGAGGGAGGGAGGGAGAGAAAGAGAGAGAGAAACATTGATGTGAGAGAGACACACCGATTGGTTGCCTCCCGCATGTGCCCCAACTGGGGCTTGACTCTTCGGTGCATAGGCTGACACTCTAACCACTGGGAAACACTGGCCAGGGCAACACAGGGCACTTTGTTCAGCACACTGGGCCAGTGACACTGCCCCACATAGAATGGAGGATGGGTTGTCCACCCCACTTCCCACTCACCATATTTCTGTTTGAGAAACAGTGAAGACCCACAGCACTGCAGCTCCCCCTTGGCCATGATGGCAATGCGGTCCCCGAGCAGGTCGGCCTCATCCATGAAATGGGTGGTCAGCAGGATGGTGCGGTCACTTTTCTGTTGCTGAAGAAGGTCCCAGATGGCCCTTCTGGAGACGGCATCCATGCCTGAGGTGGGCTCATCCAGCATCAGCACCTGGAGGGCAGAGGAACAGCCTGTGAACAGGCCTGGGCTCGCTGCATCGTCGGCCCTGTGCAGCTCAAGTTCCACAAAGATGCAGCAGTACCACCCTCACCAGACTGCCCATCGAGGGTGCCCAGGGCCAAGGTTCCTGAGCCACAGCTGCAGAGCCAGCAGCCAGCCCAGGCCGAGTGGGAGCTAGAGGGCAATGCCTTGGGAGCCCGCTACCACAGGTATTTGCCCACTGCATACGGGAGCCCTGACCTGTGCTCTTTGGGGGATCAGGCCCGCTGCCCTGTACCTTGGAGCCCGCTATGAGGGCGATGCCGATGGACAGCTTGCGCTTCATCCCCCCGCTCAGGAACCTGCTGCGGGAGTCCCGCTTGTCCTCCAGGCTCAGGATGTGCAACATCTGCTTGACCTCTTCAGGGCACTTCTGGCGGGACGAGCCTTTCAGCTGAAAGAGCAGGGGGCACAGAAATCTGGAAGGGGCTGCCGACGGGGGCCACCCAGGGAGCCACTTAGCCTTGGCATTGCCTCATCCTTTGTGTACGGGTACCCAAGTTCTGGCTTCCCTCCCGCCTCCCCTACTCCAAGTGTATGGGAGGCTCCTTGGAGCAGGTCTAGGTTTGCCCGGAGGCTGAGGGCTCAGCTGGCTGCCTGGGGCACCCAAGCATGCAGGCTAGGGAACAAACGGGACAAGGACAACCTCTGAAGCCCACGCCCTGCTGGCTCACCTGAGCATAAAAATACAGGTGCTCTGCAACTGTCAGGTTGTCAAACAGGACGTCATGCTGTGGGCAAAGGCCCAGGCTCCTCCGGATTTGAACCATGTCTTGTGAAATTTCATACCCGTTGATATACGCCCGCCCGCTGGTCGGGGGGAAAAGACCTACGGCCAAGGAGAAGACCAAAGGCTTAGGTTCAGTTGAACATCCTGCCAGTCAGCACGAGGTGCAATGGCCTCGTCACGTGATGCACTTTTACCTCGATTTACCTGAGCACCCGCCTGTGAGTGGGTTTGCTGGTCACCCGGCTCCTGCCATGGTGGCCATGTGGCCCCTCACCTGTGAGCATTGAGAGGGTGGTGGTCTTTCCTGCACCATTGTGGCCGAGTAGGACAGTGATCTGCCCCTCATACAGGTTCAGGTTCAGGTCTCTGACAGCTGCTTTGCCTTTGTTTCCCACTCTGAACACCTGCAGGAGGGGCAGAGGCGGCCCTGACTTCAGGGGCCCTCAGGAACTTACTCCATGGGTCCCTCCCACTCCCAGTGTCCCCAGTCAGCAGGCAGAGATGGGAAGTTTCGGACAGAGTGCTGACTGGTGGCCATGCTGCCTCCCACTGGTCTCTGCCTCCCCGACCCCCAACAGGTTCCCAATATCCCTGGCATCTGGCATCAAACACCTGTGAGGCTAGGGCCTCACTGTGCAGCCAGCACAGCAAGCGTTCACTGCAAAGCTGCTGAGAGGTTAAGTCTGAGCAGGGGCACACATTACTGACTCAACCCGGAGTCTCCACATTGGGCCCTGTGGACACAGTCTGAGTGGTGGCCAGTGCCTGGGAGAGCTGGTCAGAGAGCAGCCCCAAGGATCCAGGAGGCAACAAGGCCCAGAGAAAGTCATCAGCTTGGAGAGAGCCATGGGCGAGGCAGCAGCTCTTAACACCTGTGACTCCGAAGTCCCCCTTCCGTGCCTGTCCCCACAGGGTGTGACACCTTGGATATGTGCTTGATCTTGATCCCAGCTACCAGGTTCTCTGGTTCAGCTTCAAAGTACTCTGTCTTGAGGGCTTTCTCAGGGTCATGGTCTTCTTCCTCCTTCCCCGAAACTGTTCTTGGGTGCCCGCACCAATATGAGGGCTAGATTGGAAATCAGATGGGTCTCAGATGGCTGATTCATATCAGGTCATTGTGTTTATGACAAACAGAGTAATAACTAACTGACATGCTAAACACCCAGAAGCTGGCCCTCAGTCTTCCTTCTCATAAGTTGCTGCAGAGGAGACACTGCTTAGAGCCCAGGGCTGGGTCAGGATCCAGCATAGCCCCCCACTCTCTACTCCTAGCTTCCTAATCTGCCATACGGCATGATGGCAACTCACAGGCTTCTTGTCCTATCATATCAACTCAGATGTGACACGGAGGGAAAGCAAACAATGGCATTTAAAACAGACAGGTTATTAAATGTTCCAGTCGAGTGATATCTGGGCAGAAAATGAAGGAGGCTGTGTCTCCATGCCCCCAACTGCTCCCTTACTCACCTACACAGAAGCTCGTGAACTAGGCAGGAGAAGCCAAAGGGCCAGGCTCCCTATTCTATGAAGAAGCCTCACTCCACCCTGTCTAGAGAATGACTCTCTACCCTTTGTCTAGACAAGGACAACCTCCTGCCCTGTCTAGAGGACAATGCCCTCCACCCTCTTTCTGGCCATCACAGGGACAGGCTGTGCAAGGGGCAAGAATATAATCACAAACTGTACATATGCCCCACCCTCAAGGGAGGCCTGCAGGCATAGGTAACAGGGACATGGGCAGGGCCACAGGTAAGGTGAGAACAGGGCCCTGGAAGAACTCTCAGCAGAGGTAAGCCTTTGAGGGGAGAATTTATCTCATAGCTATCTCCCCAGGGTATTTCCAGTGCCTGGAGTAGTTCTGGTACACCATAATCCACAGGTTTTAAGCCACACATTTTGACCATTTTAAGTGACTTTGAAATCAAACTGTATCTTAGAAATCATGGAATGCCACAGTATTAAAATACTAACTGTAATTTTCTTTCTTAGTAATAAAGTAACAGTGCCTCTAAGAATCAGTGGCATTTTAGATTTGATCGATTATGTAGTGGACACTTGATAAATACTTGTTGAATCAAAGAATAAACATTGAAGTGACACCTAACTAACCATCAGTAGGAAATTTGTTAAATACATGGTGGGACATCCATGAAATACTATGCAGTCATTAAAAAATGAAGTTGACTCATAAATATGCATATATTTAAATATGGATATATTTATAAATAAAACAAAATTTATAAATATGTAGAAACAAAAATCTAAAAATATGTTTATAAATAGACCCATATATATATATATATATGTACTTAAGATATGTAAGGTGTACTCATAGGTTAAAAAAAGCAAGTTTGAAGCATTTTTACAATATGATCCCTTTTTCTAAAAACAAATGTATACGTGATATATACACATCCATGTATGCTAGTGGGAAGTCTATGTATAGAAAAAAATTGGAAGAACTACACAGCAAAATGTCAGCAGTGTTCATCTCTGGATAGTGGGACTGTGCTGTATATTCCAGAAATGCTATCATTTTTACAAGAAGCTATATTACTTCGTGCACAGAAAACCCAACAAGTGACAAGAAAGAGAGGCTGAGGGTGAGGGTGTGCTGGTGCTGTGGGTGGTGGGCCAGTTCCAGCTCTGTCTCTCAGACCCTGGAGTGCAGGGATCACCTCAGGAGGTGGGGGTAGTCTCAGAGCCCTTAGGATATACTACTTACCAACTGAGCGCAGGGTAGGTCCTATATCCTGGCCCAACTAGGCACTGACTGTCAGGGACTGGAGAGGGCCCCGAGTAAGTGCTGGGGAAACCTGCAACCCTCACCCCCAGGTGGCCAGCATGAGGAGCAGGGGCATCAGGACTCACCATGATGAAGAAGTACCAGGGCTGGGGCACACCAAACTGCCCTGGGAGGATGGCCTCCACGTACCAGGTCACCAGGCTGTAGAGGACAGAGTCCAACAGCAGCATACCCAGCACTTGCCCAAAGGAGAAGTCATCGTCCACATTGACAGGACTCAGGAGGTCTCGCCACTGGACACCAGTGCCTGGAAGATACATCAGGAAATGGGCCTAAAACAGACCTGCAGCCCCTTCCCCCTGCCAACAGCAAAGTCAGTATGGCTTCTTCCTTCCTGCTTTTATAACAAATCTGATGACTCTCTTCAAGTCTTGAAGGTAAAAGTTAAGTCACAAAATCAGTGTTACAGAACCAGCAAAAGCTCATTAACTGACTAGATGGGCTCATGTTGATTTATGACATACGTAAATATCCGTATATATAGTATGCATATACATACACATGTATGCACACACATACACATACATACATGTGATATTGGGTAAGGCCAATATTGGAAGAGTGTGCATTTCATGTCTTTTTAAAAAGGGAAAAATACTTCAGACACAGAAAGCTTTTAGTGGTGCTCATAGTGTTCTGTCTTCTCTGTTTTGCAACAGAACAGTCCAAACGATGTTTGGGGATTCTGTGTAGCCAGATGACCTTCTGTTGGCTCAAGAACCTCTGATGAAAATGGCTGCTCTCTGGACTTGGTCAATGTTCACTTTCAAACAACTATAAATTTGTCTGTATTAAAAAAATTTAGTACAGAACTTTGAAAAATGAGAGGTGTCATACAGTTAGATTCTTCTCTGTAAATGGCTTTTTTAAAAGTATTTGAATTCTGAAAGAGACTGCATTAAAAGCCCACATTGTATTTCACACTACTAAAAACATGGAAACATAGTTAAACAAAAGTGTTAGAAGACATTGCCAACTGAAGAAAAACAATTCTGAGTAAAGATAAAGCCACACTGAAGGTTCCTGCTACTATCCACCTGCCTCCTTCCATAGATCCCCCCCTCCCTCTAACCAGAGGCTACAACAACTAGGAACTGCATGGTTGGAAAAAACAAGAGCATTCAGCCTGAAAAGAGAACACCTGGATGGGGCAGGGCCCAGATGGTCTTAATTTGTACACAGGTCAGTCATGTAGAAGGGAGATTGCATTTCACTCCCTGCTAGTGAAACCAGAACAACAAGCAGAAGCTCCAGGGACATGATGCCAGCACAACACCAGCCTCGCAGAAACTCACCTGCACCCGAACCTTCTCTTGGAGCCAGAGTAAGCGAGAGAGGTGGGCCAGCCTGAGTCCATCCACCTCTCCAAGGCCCTTCTGTGTGAGGGGTTTAAGTGATCTGGAAATGAATGGGGCCTCCTAAGAGGTGAGCTCTGCATCCCCGGAGACTTCCCAGCAGGTGATGGGTAAAGGGTTACACTAGGTGCCCTTTAGTCACTTTAGAGGAGCAGGCCTGACTCCATCAATTGAAATCTGAGCTGCTACTGCAGGTTTGCAAAGTGGGAGCCCACAAGGCCAAAGTCAGCCCAAAGAAGTATTTTATTTCATCCACATATTTTAAAAATCAGTAAATTTCATAAAAATCAGGAAAAGAGCCTGGCTGGTGTGGCTCAGTTGGCTGAATGTTGACCCAGGAATCAAGAGGTCACCGGTTCAATTCCCAGTCAGGCCACATGCCCAGGTTGTGGGATCCATCCCCAGTAAGGGGGTGTGCAGGAGGCAGCCAATCAGTGTGTCTCTCTCTCTATCCCTCTCCCTTCCTCTCTCTCTAAAATCAATAAAAACACTTAAAAAAAAGAAAACAGTGTTCTGGTCTGTCCCTTGTTTTTCTCTTGGGTCTCCTCAACCTCATTGCCAATCATTGCAGGTTTCAGGGGACCAGGAAGGGGAGCGATGCTAATTGTACCACTTTACAGAGGGCTAGGAGTGGGTCAAAACCCATGGACTTTGACAGACAGAGAAAGACAAATGCCATATGATTTCACTCATATGTGGAATCTAAAAACAAGCTAAACAAGCAGAACAGAAACAGACTCATAGATACAGAGAACATTTTGACGGCTGCCAGATGGAAGGGGGATTTGGGAGTTGGGTGAAAAGGTGAAAGGATTAAGCACAAATCGGTAGTTACAGAATAGTCAAGGGGATGTCAAGTGCAGCATAGCCAATAGTGTTGTAATAACTATACAGGGTGTTAGATGGGTACTAGATTTATTGGGGTGATCACTTCATAAGTTATATAAATGTCTAATCACTGGGTTGTACACCTGAAACTAACATAATATTATACATTATCTGTAATTGGAAAATAAACTATTATTTAAAAACCCAAACATGGATTTTGAGACCTGGCATGTAATAATTCTGAATGCCTCCTGATGCAGGCAAAAACTCAGAGGTAATTGAATGGAATCCCATGTCGGCAGGTGCAGACGCTCACATCTAGTGTTTTCCTGCAGTAATAGCTGGTTCCAGGCAGAGCTTCGAGGGAACTCAAAGCCTGGACTACACCAGCCAAGTGGTGGATGCCAACGACCTGGCTTCCAAATGCATCACTCACTTAGCTGTCCTGATGTGTCTATTATCGGAGCTGGAGGTGCCTCTGCTTAGACTCTCTCTAGGTATAACTGAATCAGCAAGGGCAGATTGTGAAAAGGAAAATACTCACCTTTTGCTTCAAATTTTCCAATGAGCTGGGCTCCCATTGCCATGGCAACATTGGACAGGAGACAGGAGAAGAGCTTCTGGCTAAGAGTCATCCAGTTGTATCGAGGAGCAACGAAGAAGTAGGGGATGTATGTAAAGAAGTATAGGCAGCCCCCGACCGCTGCTGCCATATTGGCTACAGATGGGGAGAGAAAGGTAAGTGCAATAAAATCATGGGAGAGAATTTGCATGAATGTGTCAGAAGGAAGCCCATGAGCCTCAGGACCTCCTCTCTGGGACACAGGTCCTGGTGCTGGGGAACTGGAAGCTTGGCCTGCAGTCTATTCTCCAGTCTGGGTGCCTGTGCCCTAGGGAACGTGACCCCGCCCAGGGCGGAGGGGTCCTCCTCATCCTGGGCCGCCGCATTGGTTTTCCGGCCCTCTCCTACAGACTTCACCTCCAGGTGCCTTGGCACTGCGCACCTGACATGACCAACACTGAGCCCCGCACCCCAGCCTCGCTCCTTGCCTGGTCTTCCCCTTTTCACTCACTCCTTCATCTCACAGATATTCGCTGAGCGCCTATTCTGTGCTAGGCCCTGCTCCAGACGCCAGGGAGACGGCCGCAAACAAGACAGACAAAGCCTCAGCCCACCTGAGTTCATAATCCAGTGGGGATGCACACAGTCAACAAACGAGCAACAAGGCAAAGAATGAGGACAAGACGTTCCCTGGTCAGGGGCTGTGACTGTGACCAGATGGCCAGGGAAGGCTTTGATGAGGTGATAGGTGGGAAAGACCTGAGAGAGGTGGGGACTGGGTCATGGAGGTGTGGGGAAAACAGCGTGACTTTAGTCCATACTGGCAGCCCTGAAATGCTTTGGTCTTAAGACTCCTTTAGTTCCGCTGGATGGGCGTGGCTCAGCAATTGAGCATCGACCTAGGATCCAGGAGATCACAGTTCGATTCCCGGTCATGCCCAGGTTGCAGGCTTGGACCCCAGTGGGGGGCCTGCAGGAGGCAGCCAATCAATGACTCTCTCATCATTGATGTTTCTATCTCTCTCTCCCTCTCCCTTCCTTTCCCTGAAATCAATAAAGACATATTAAAAAAAAAAAAGGCTCCTTTACTCTCTTAAAAATTATTATGGGTATCAAAGAACTTTTGTTTATGTGGGTTGTACACACACACACACACACACACACACACACATCAATGTTTACTGCATTGGGAATTAATACTAAGAAAATTTATAGATTTTTAAGAAGATAATAAACCCATTATAACATAAATATTTTTATAAAAACAACTCTATTTCCCATTATTTAGTGAGACAAGTGCATTGTGTTATACTTTTGCAAGCCTCTGCATGTTTCACTTAGATTACAGCCGAATTGTCACAGCTGCTTCTGCATTCACTTAGTTGTGTCACATTTTTTGGGTGAAGTGAATGAAGAAATCAGCTTCACATGGATAAGTAGTTAGAAAAGGGCCTTTCAGATATCTGTGGATTATTCTCTTTTGACACTACACCATTCAACAGGTGGTAGTTTCCTAAAGGTTAGGTGCCATGTGCAATAAAACTAACCAGTGACCTTTTCATACCATTACACTGAAATCCATTGGTCTAACTTGCACTTTAAATGGATTAAGCTTCTTGCATGATTTTGTAACATTGGTCATTTGAAAAGTACTGCGTTTTTTTAAAAAAAAATCTTCATTGATTTCAGAGAAAGGAAGGGAGAGGGAGAGAAAGAGAGAAACATCAATGATGAGAGAGTCATTGATCTGCTGTAGCCCACAACCCGGGAATGTGCCCTGACCGGGAATTGAACCCCAATCTCCTGGATCCTAGGTCGATGCTCAACTGCTGACCCATGCCCAGCTGGGTGAAAAATACTGCTTCTTGAGTTATGCAGATCTAAATGTTGACACATTTTATTATAAAACAGAGGACCTAAATAGACATTTCTCCAAAAAAGGACATACAGACGGCCAACAGACACATGAAAAGATGCTCAACGTCACTGATCTCCAGGGAAATGCAAATCAAAACCACAATGAGATCCCACCTCACATCTGTCAGAATGGCTGTCATCAAAAAGACAACAAATGTGTAGGTGAGGATATAGAGAAAAGGGAACCCCCGTGTACTATTTGTGAGAGTGTAAATTAGTGTAACAAACATGGAAAACAGTATGGAGAATCCTCAAAAAGTTAAAAATAGAACTACCACATGACCCAGCAATTACATTCCTAGGTATTTATCTGAAAAAAACAAAAACAATTATTCAAAAAGATACATACACCCCTATGTTCATTGCAGCCTTACTTACAATAGCAAAGATATGAAAGCAACCTAAGTGTTCATCAATAGATGAATGGATAAAGATGTGGTACACACACACACACTGGAATATTACTCAGCCATAAAAAATGAAATCTTGCCATTTGCAACAACATGGATGAACCTAGAGAGTATTATATTATGTGAAGTTGGACAGAGACAGACAAATACCATATGGGATTAAGAAGTACAAACTTCCCATTATAAACTAAGTCATGAGGACATAACATACAGCATAGGAAACATTATGTACGGTGACAGATAGTTACTAGACTTATTGCGGTGATCACTTCGTAAGGTACATAAGTGTTGAATCACTATGTTGTACACCTGAAACTAATATACTTACTGTATGTCAATTATAATTAAAAATAAAATAAAATAATTATTCAGGGATGTACTTCAACACCCAGAAAATTGGGTCCACAGGAAGGTGCAGAGTACAAAAACTCTTCACTCTCTGGGTTATTTCTTTTTATGCCAAATGAAACTGCCAGGTTTTCTGGGGCTTTATCACCCCACTGTCCTCTGTTCCCAGGGGTCAGGAAGACTCACCTTTGCTGAAGAAGGTGCTGACCATGAAGCTGAAGGAGATGGAGGAGATGGCAAAGCAGACCAGGAAGACCAGCACCAGGGAGGGGTCGCTGTGTGCGAGCACTGCCACGTCCTGCTTCACCTGCGTGATGCGCCACCCCAGAGGTCAGCACGCACAGGTTACAGCAGCGAGGGTGGAGACAGTGAATGTTCTGGCCACAAGTGAAACGGGTGGGGGGCGGGGAAGGGGCTACGCTGACCGGGAAACCACTGCCCCTCTCTACTGAGCCCAGGCCGGCTCCCCTGAAATCTGCAATCGTGGAATCTTGGGGGCTCTGTGGTTGGTACTAAGGCTGCCTCTGGCTCTCCCATCGAATTGAATGCCATGCTCTTGACATCAGACCCCATCTTGAAGCCCCGTTTACCTTGACACAGAAGAGCAGGGTCATGAAGGAGACGGCGACAAGGAGGAGGAGGAAGAAGAGCAGGAACCACGCAGCCCAGTGCAGCCAGCTGCTGAGCCCCATCATGCGCATGTACTCCTGGGGGAACAGCGGCACGCGCTCCAGCACAAGCTCTAATGCATACGCAGACACGCACTCCCCGACACCCCACCTGCCCGACGCCCCTGCCTGGGCACGTTCCCACTGCCATGCCAGGCCCCGGACCTTCCTCACATGGACTTTCCTCAGAACCTCTGTGTGTGTGAGTGTGACTGCAGATGTGCGGTGTCATACATGGGCCAAAAGAGGACATGGGACACCTGCACCACAGGCCAGGGGCAGGAGCAGTGACACTCACACTGGCCAGAGGCAGAAGACATGGGTCCTACTGGTATGTCAGTCCTTGACCTTGGGGCATGAGGAATTTTGCCCTCTGATTCCCAGCTACTACTAGCCATCTTTCCCTTCACCCGAGTGTGCTCCCTTGCCCTCTACTCAGCCATTACAGCCCCCTTTCCCATAACCTCGTGCTTTGGTTAGGGCCTGAGGTGGGCATGCACTGTGCTGACTAAGCTAATGAACTCCCTCAGCAGTCCTTCATTCCTTGGAGCAATTCCAAACTCCTGGCCTGTGCTTCCCAGTCTTCTCTGGGTACCCCTGACTGACCCCCAAGAAGCTGTGTGGTGGGGCAGCTGGTGTTGGGGTTTTGAGTCAGGAGAGTGGAGCCCGGCCCCTCCACTGTCTAGTACCAACCACACTTATGCCCTTGCTGCAAAGTGTGGCTGCAGGGCTGTTCCAGGATCAACAGTGGCTGTGGGAATTCTTTAAAAGCCAGAGGCACTGCCTCTCCTCCTACTATTCTGAAATGAGGGGTACAGACTATTGTTGTGAGGGGCAGGGGCCCCTACAGGAAGGACAAGAGCATAGTGATGCTGGGGACAGGCCTTCCTCGAGGCCCCCAGTCAGTCTGTCAGGAGGTGTGGTGAGGAAACCCAGTTATTCCACTGACCAAACTGACCAGAGAGTCCCAGAACACATAAGGCTGTGATGCTCAACGGAGTGGCCAGTGGCCACATGAGGCTATTTCAATTGAAATTAATAAAAGTGCCCAGTGGTGACAGTACTGGACAACAGACACTGGACATGTCCATCCATCATCATGGAATGTCCCATTGGATAGCGCTAGTCTGGAGGAGGGAACCAGCACTGACTGTCTCTTGTAAGCCAGGCTGTTGATTTTCCAGCTTCTTCTTATCTCTAGAGTGGCTCTGTTCAACAGAAACAGACTGCGAGCCACATACGTAATTTAGAATTTTACAGTAGTCACAAAGAAAAAGTTAAAAGAAACAAGTAAAATTAATTTCAACAATGTATTTTACTTAACCCAATATGTCTAAAATATTGTTTTTTCAACATATAGTGAATATAGAAAGTACTAATGGAACAGTTTACATTCTTTTTTTCATACTAAGTATTCAAAAATCTGGTGTACATTTTACAGTGTCAGCATGACTCAGTTCAGACCAGATACACCGCAAGTGCTGAAAGCCCCAGAGCTGTGGCTCCCGCGTTGGACAAAGCAGCGCCAGGGCCACGTTCAGTTCTTAGTATACTGCACACAAAATATGGTGCTTTCTTATGGTTTTTAAAATCTGGGCATATCAGGACTTGTTTCAAAGAATCCCCAAAATGACGCCTGCCTCACTCCAAACTGCTCTGTGGCTCCAGCACCCACAAGCTGCGCCTGCCCAACAACAGGGCCCGGGACACAACCACCCCACAGTGGCACTGTGCCTAGAATCAACTTGCCAAATGTTTTAAGGCCAAATGCAAATCAGGTTACCTTCAGTTTCCTCTCCTTTTCCTGCACAACAGCCCTGATGATGGTGAGTGAGGTGTAAATAAAACTCAGCATGAGCAGCAGGGGGAGCTGGTACTGGATGGCCACGAGGAAGGGGTCCGAAATGAAAGGCGGGTATGGGAACCTCTTTGCGATCACGGTGAGCTTCTCAAACAGCTGGTGCGTGGAGGCGTTTGTGTGGTACCGCATGATGGCTCTGTCCACGGCGTGCTGCACAGCCAGGAAGCCTTCTCGGATGTACCCTGAGGGTGGGAGCACAGGACATTCTAACACATGCGGTCAACATGTGTTGGAAGAGCTGCAGCATGGGGTGCTCCCACCTCAGTCATGAGCACTGAGCTATACCAGGGTCTCCCTGTTGAATGGGGCCACAGAGCGACATCACCTAATGCCCTAAGGTCTCCCTCACTCTTCTAGTTTGTAGGGACCTCCAGAATTCCCAGGCTTCTGGCCCCTCCTTCTCCCTTCAAAGCCAGCCAGGCAGCATCTCTTTGACCTGCTGCTGCCATCACATCTTTCTCTTACCCTCTCTTCTGCCTTCCTTGTCTACTTTTAAGGACCTAGTGATTACGAAGGCCCACTGGGATAACCGACAATAATCTGGCTGTCTTAAGGCTAGCTGATTAGCAACTTTAATTCCACCTGCCACCTTAATTCCCCTTTGCCATGTGTCTTGACATATTCACAGGTTATGAGGATTATGATGTGACATCTTTGGAGGGCTATAATTCTGCTGACTAGAGAGCTCTACCCTTGAGTTACCATCTCAAAAGGAGGCAGGCACCACAGCCCAAAGACCACTCCTTAAGACCTTTGTGTACCTGTGGTTTCTCTGTGCTGGCCCTTTTAGACTCCCCAAAGTGGTTTGTAATAAAATTCTTAAAGTGAAAAGGGCGTGGGAGGAAGTGATAAACTGGGGATATGGTACTCCAGTCCAGAGCTAAGCTTGGGAGGGACTGAGCCTAAGGAAGGAGTGGCATGGCCACAGGAGAGAAAAAGGCAGCCTGAGCTTCTGAGGCCTGAGCCCAAGAAACAGAGGAGGAACAAGGGGTGCAGGTCTGGGTGGTGTGGGTACCCTCACTTATAAAATACAGTGACATTTAGAAATCTGATGTCCTCTAACACAGAACTGCCTGTGTTCCAGCCTCTAGGAAAGAGAAAAGCAATATGCCAACCATACCTCCACACAGGTACCATGTGTTTCTTCTGTTGCCCTTAGGTTTAAGTGTTTTTATGGTTATGGTAATAGTAGGTGCTCAATTAAGGTCACCCATTGTTGTGTTGGGTGGGGGTTTGATTCGCATATTTACAACACACCTGCAGGGGAGCTAATGATATCCCCACTGAACAGAAGGGATCGTTGAGACCCGGGCAGTTGAGCCACACAACCAGTGGCACGGCAAAGGTGAGATGGGACTCTGGTGAGATGGGCTTCAAAGCCAATGTCTTTCATAACATCACACCAACTCCCTCACGAAATATCCTGCCTGCCTGTTCACATACAGCTCTCTCACGAGGCTTTGCCATGTTACCACATGGTCTTCATCTTCACGACTTGTGTGCTGCTCAACACTCTGAGGGATGATGCCATCACTCTGCAATCAGTCGTTTCCCATTGCTAAAATTTTTGTGACCACAAGTAAAGCTATGGTGAACATATGTGTGCATATGGGTTTTCTCCTTCTGTTAGACTATTCCAGGGTTAACTTCTTATCAGGGGAATCAGTGGGTCTAAGGAATGGACCTTTAGGGGTGGGCTGGGGGACAACATTGCTGAGTCTTCATGCTTTTCTAACTGCTTTGTACACATCCTTTATATAACAAAAGATATTTACCCTTTGTCACTTGCTGAAAATGTTTTCCCCTGTCCCCTGCTTTTATGTCAATATCATGTCCTTGAAATCTGTCAGTCTTTTCCTGAGAACTTTTTTCTGTTGCTTCTAAGCCTAGGGATTTGTCCAGACAAGCAGGAGCTCTAGCCCAGCCCCCTGGGTCTCAGCAGCCAGTGTCTCCTGCTACTGATGTGGTTTTTCCTTAGCTCCAGGTTTGGTGACCTGTCCAGAACCTCATTCTGGGGCCTCTTGCACCTCACCTTGCCTTGTTCCTCTTAGTTCCTCCTCTGGGTTTAAAATCTTGTCCTGGAACAGGCCTTGACACCAGACCATCCATAAACCCTGGCTGCACACATTCTGCCTCCTACCTCCCTCCTGCCTGTCTGGTTCTCCATTTAGGGACATCCCTGGGTCATTCCATCAAATCCTCTAACAAGCTCTGCCTCCTGCAGACCCTCTGGAATCCTGTGTTCTTTGCCAACACTTTGAATGCTATGGAACCTACACTTGGGTCTCAGCTGAGGGCAACGTCTAGTCCTGTTACTTCTTGGCTATCCAGCATGTTCCAAGATATGACCATGCTTCAGAGGAGACAAACATGCCAACTACCTGCTAAAGTCACATGGGACAGATAAAGCACTGACAGGATATAGCTACCTAAGATTCAACTTCTATAAATGTTCCACTGACTCAATTAAACCACAGACCAATTAAACAACCACAGAGTTTTTTTAAAGAGCCTATAAAACTGTATACAGAGGTGGCAAGGAGAAGGAAAACATAAAACCAAGCCCAAAAGATTCAATGCAAACCGAAGCTCCCTAAAAACTGAAATATAAATGTTTCATTCAAGAGCAGTGTCTTCTGAGAAACAGGAAGAGAGCCTTTGCTATTTTCAAAGATTATTTTAGTCTTACAGAAGACAGTTTTCCAGGATGTTCTCTTCCTTCTCTTACAAAGAAGATCAAATATTCCTAAAAAGTATTTCTGCAGAGAAATGCAAGGTGGGTTTCCCCCATGTGATTATCACCAGTCACCACCCTGGGGTAGGGGTAGCACGACTCGAAAGGTGCTTCTCACCAGGTTCTCCACCATCAGGGGATGCAGGTTCCCTCGGTCCTGGGTTTGGGAAAAGTGGGAAAAGAGAAGTGGTGTGCCATCCCTCTGTCTCTTTCAGGAAAAAGGAGCCTGTTTGGGTCCACATATAATTTCTTCGCGTGTAACTGAACCGTAAGTGGTATTTCACCTGTGGAAACAAAGAGAAAACCAACTGCTCTGAGGCATCCAGAGAGAGGAACAAACTTCTCTATCAAATGAGAGAGGTTAGGGAACTCTGTTATTCTGTGAACTCACCACTCCCAGTGCCCTGCCCGCCCTCCGTCAATGTCCACGTGGTCTCTGAATGTCCGAGTGAGTGGTCCTGCCCCGGGGGGAACAGGGAGCCCCACAGGGGCACCTGGGGTGTTCCTGGGTCCCTCTTTTGCCCTCTACCCACATGAACTCTACACAAGTGGAGGGCCTTCAAAATAATGCTAGAAGGATTTGATGGTTTCCCAGTCTTAATGCCAAAAAAGCAAAAAGCTTTTTTGGGGGTTTGTTTTAAATACGTAATAGAAATGCTAATGCCACATCTATATTTCAGTCCTAAGTATCTGCTACTTTCTTATCCTATATGACTCTATCCAAAGAAGCCTGGAGACCAGTAACATCTTTTATGAAATGAGAGGACATAAACGGGCCTACGGTGATGGCTTATAGGCTGCTGTCTTCAA
This sequence comes from Miniopterus schreibersii, assembly GCF_964146895.1. Classification (NCBI taxonomy): domain Eukaryota; kingdom Metazoa; phylum Chordata; class Mammalia; order Chiroptera; family Miniopteridae; genus Miniopterus; species Miniopterus schreibersii. The sequence goes on from NC_138103.1 coordinate 10,917,049, forward strand.
GCAGGTAAGGTTTCTAAGTTGCTCAGGCCTGATGGGCTAAACATCCCCAGGGCTCCCTCAAGTAGGGACCAAGATGGCAATACTGGCCCCAAGGGGAAAGTCAGATATTTCCTCCTAGGCTGGCAGAGCACTTTTTTAGGCTGAATTAGTTTGGGGTGGGGTAGTGGGGGAAGGACTCGGCTTTGTGGGGCTGAGTCCTCACCGCCAGGGGCAGGGGGTCCTTGCTGTGGTTGAAGGTGTGCTCGAACACCACGGCGGCCAGCACGTTGGAGGAGCGGTTGTCATACTTGATGTAGTCCTCGAAGTTCTTCTCCGAGGGAAAGCCGCGAACTGTGAAGAGCATTGAAGCTGAGTTGCCCAATCTTCTGCACCACTTGAAAAATCTGGACGGTTTGGTCATTTGCAGATAAAAGACCGAAAACTTACAAGTTTCTCTAGGGTTGTGTAAACCTTTCCTAAGACCTCAGAAGGCTTTTGTTTTTGGCAGAGAGGTAGGCTGCTGTGAAGATGGGCAGAACCTCGCAATCACAGCCAGCCCTGGGTTCTGGTGAGACTGGAGGCAGGGCCGGCAGTAATGCCAAGTCCATATCCCTCTTCCATGAGGGTGGTCACCCTGCACTGGATTCCAATGCCAGGGATAGCCCTCTTATCGCCATGATGGTGTACTTTAAAAATGTGAGTAGACACTAACATATAGCTTGTTAAATGATTCTCTATCACCCAGATGCCATTTCACATAAAGGGTTTTACTGTAATCACTCAGTGAGGGACGACGGATCTGCTCCTAAGTGTTTGCTATACTGAATTCAACAAGCCACAGGAGGTCTATACCAAAATTAAGAGGGGGGAAAAAAGGGATAATACTTTTTATCCTGCAAGCAAAGAGCTGGAAAAGGTGACTAGCATATATTTACCAGCAGTGTCCCTCTACAAGCTTCCTCATGACACTTTTTAAAAAAATTCTTTACCTGAGGATATGCTTTTATTGATCTCAGAGAGAGAGGAAGGGAGGGAGGGAGAGGAAGAGAGAGGGGAGAGAAAGAAACATCAATTGGCTGCCTCCCGTACACGTCCCAACCTGTGATCGAACCCACAACCTAGATATGTGCCCTGACTGGGAATCAAATCCGCAACCCTTTGGTGTACGAGACGATGCTCCAACCAACTGAGCCACCCAGCTAGGGCCTAATGACTCTTTTTTTGAGCTGTCCTCCCAAAACCACATCCCTGAAAAGGTCCTTGGCACCGTGCTCTCGAACTGCATCTTGCCCCTGTAATTAAAGAGCTTTCTTTGGGTACGTGGCCACCTATTTTCCCTGTGGGTAATCAGGTGCTGCTCAAGCTGTCACACATCACTTCATTTGGCCCTCACAACTCTGGTGCCTACTTTATAATAAGACATGACACAAGTCCTGGCCAGATAGCTCAGTTGGTTAGAACGTCATCTCAATATCCCAAGGTTGTGGGTTTGATCCCTGATCAGGGCACATATAAGAATCAACCAAAGAATGTGTAAATAAGTGGAATAACAAGTGATGTTTCTCTCTCTCTCTAAAAAAAAGAAAATTTTTAAAAAATCAATTTAAAAAAAAAGACCTAACACAGAGTTGGGGGATTCACCCTGGCTACACGGCCAACAAAGGAGATGCTACGTCTGGAGAATGGCCTTGAACCCCACAGAGGGAAGGATCCCACAGGACATCTCACCTCTCATGTTGATCACCAATGCCCTTTTGGCTGTCTCTGTGATGGTCTTCACGGCGTCGCTCTGGGACGGGATGTAGGCAAGCTCCCAGGTATCTCCTGGAGGAGGGAAGCTGAAGAACAGGGGCAGCTCTTGGATTGACTGGCTGGGGTATATGGTGGCCTTGGGCACGTTCTCTGACTGGATCTTCAAGCGAAGCCAAATCAGAATCCCAGAAAACAGCAATGGTAGGAGGAGTTCCAAGGCCGTCACCAGGACCTTCCGCTTCTGGAAGAGGAATGAAATCACATGCTAATGGATCGAGAGGCACAGGAGTGGGCTCACAGAGTCCCCTCCCCTGGGGAGACCCCCTCCTCCAAACTTCACTCACGCCCTAAGCCCCTACCTCCCAAGGAACCCACATAGTGGGCATGCACTTCTTTCTGCCATGTCCCCAAGAGTGAGACATACCTGCAAAGTGTAGTTCTTCCAGAGCAGGAGTGACAGCTGCCTGAGTGCTGCCATCCTCTCACCTGCAGGGACCCTCAGCACTAGTTACAGACCAAAGACAAAAAGTTAGGGTGTGCCACGAAAATAGGTTTTGTGTTTGGGGGAGCACAGGGGAAAGTGGGGAAGATTGAATCCTGCGATACATAACCTCTCCATGTTTCTCACTTTTTTTTGTATCATCTTAACTCAAAATAGCACACATGAGAGAGAAACAATAGTTCTATTCCTTATGTTTAAAAAAGCACACTGTTTTAGGAAACTGACCTTCTTTCTTCCTGAAACTTAAGATCAACAACAGGCTTTTATATGCAATGTAACTGTTAGAGTGGCATTTATCATTTGATAAAAGCTATTCAGATGTTCTCTGTAGTTCATTTGAATGTGCTATTTCTTAGCAAAATATTCAGGCTGATGGAATTCCTCTCCATGACTGGCTTTACTCTCACCCAACACAGAGCCGGTAAAAGGAAACTCAGCTTAGTGTGCTTGCTTTGGGGAGCGATTTCTAAGCTTGGAGAGGGCTGTGGAGGGAGGGAGAGGAGAGGCCTGGGATGGGGGCCCTCACTGGCTTTGTTGACCGAGGATCAGGAACACAGGAAGGCAGACATGTGGGTGGGATGATGGAATGTAGCTTCCCACCATGAATCCTAAGGATCAGTATCTCCTGCTTTAGCTGGGCATTGGTATGTGAGCCTCCCACAAGAGTGGTCATTTTCCTCCAAAGAAAATCTTGTCACCATGAATGTTATATTTAAATCTGGTACATAAACTGGGAAAGTCTGCTGAGAGATTATCAAGCATAAGACATAGCAGAAACAAGAGTGGAGGTTTAGAAAGGCCTCTCTCAGCCCTGGCCGGGTAGCTCAGTTGATTAGAGCATGGTCCTGATACACCAAGGTTGTGGGTTCGATCCCTGGTCAGGGCACATACAAGAATCAACCAATGAATGTATAAATAAGTGAAACAACAAATTGATGTTTCTCTCTCTTTCTCTCCCCCTCTCTTTGTCTCTCTAAAAATCAATCAATAAATACAAATACATATATATATGTACATACATATATACACATATACCCGCACACACACATATATATATAAAAGAAAGGCCTCTCTCAATTTAGGGAAATCCATTTGACTAGATTTCAGGTGTGAGAAGCAGAGACACTGAGCCCAGAGGTCATCAGACGCTTACCTGCTAGAGAAGGAGGTAGTCACGTTCTGGAAGCTGCGGGCATGGAGGCTGAAGTGTGGACTAGGCTGCTCAGACCTAAGGTGGGCAGCAAGATTGGTAGAGGAGGGGAGGCCCCAGGAAGCTCCTGGTCACTGTCCACACACCGAGGATGCAGGTTGAGCGAGAGGAACCCTTCACAGCTCACAGTCCTTTAAGTGGGAAGAAACCTCCATGACTCACTGGGGAAGAGTTCTGAGTTCAATGAATTGGCTCCACGATCAGGCTCATATTAACCCAACACCATCCATTAAGCACGTTACAATCACACGGAAGACAGACAAACGGCTAGTCAATCATTCATTAGAGAACACAAGCTAACAGTACTACCCGAAGGACCTGCTTTGAAACCCAGTGTGCGTGGAGTGAGAGCTTGTTTTTTTAAAATGACTAGTTTCACTTTTCGCTCCAGTCAGTTGAAAATAATTTCCATTAAAGCCCTTTTTTCAAAGTAAGCTCATGCTTTTTTTTCTTTTAAGGAAAGATGTGTCCATATCTGTCTAATAATAGTTACTCAAAATTTATGCTTTAAAATGTAGTCAACAAATATTTGTGTATGTGTAGACAACACAACTGTAAGAAGTTACTTATTAATTTAAAATATGGCTTTCAGTTAACCACATGGTTAAAATGTGAAAAAATTAAAGCTAAAATAGTACAAAGTGCTATTAAGCTGCAAAGTAATAAATTATGCCAATTCTTTTAAAATTAACAAGGTGGAATACTGTCTTAAAAATCGATTGTAGACAGGTAATAGGAGAGCAGTGATTTAATGATATCCATGGAGGCCTGTGTTTTATGAAAGGTTTCTACAAGCGGGTTAGACTAAGAGGGGCCAGTCATCCCAGGGTCATCTGTCCTGGCCAAGATAGAGGAAGATCTTTCTTCCTCTATCTCAAGAGGGGAATGTTAAAAAAGGTCACAGTTCACAGAAGTCTTCTGGTCTGTCCAAGGAAGGACACATCAAGCTTAACCCTATCTCTCTAGGTCTGGAAGGAAGTAGGGTGGTGGTGGGTGGGGGCAGAAAGATAGACCCTCCACCTTCCTACGAGGCTGTACAGCAGTATCTGGAAACTGACCTGAGTCCTGGGAGAGGCTCCTGGCTGCAGGTTTCCTCCGGGGCTACGGGAGGACTGGCAGAAAGGAGGCAGCCCTGCACAGAGGGCTCTGGGGTGGGGCTGGCAGGGTGACCTTGGAGATCAGGAGCACTGACGCCTCTTGGGACATCAGGAGGGGCCCAGGGTTCCCTGGCATGACTCTCTGCCACCTTTGGGCAAATGGAGGGCGCTAGAGAATAATTTGAAAAATAAACATAAAACATCCCTCACCAACTTAGAAAATCAAAGAGCAAAACAGATCGCAAGTATGTTACTTAAAACAGAACAGATCCAATAACAAAGAAATACTGATTTAGGAAAACAGAAACCAGACTGCAGGGGTGGCTCTTTGTTCTCTCCTGCTACGTTAAAAGATAAGAAGCTTTTATAGTATATACTTCTGTGTTTACACAGCCTCCTAACCCAGCTCTGGCTTCTTGTATCATTATCCCTTTATAGACAAAGAAACCAGGAGGAAAAGCCTGGCCTAGGATCACACAGCAAGAAAGCCACAGAGCCAGGATCTGAACCTCCCTGGCTGTGTTTGTAACCACTATACCACTACATCGCTATGTATCCTAAAAGCAGTAAACATCTTTATAAAATTTGCATATATACTGCCTCTAGAACATAATAGTAGAAAAAAAATAAAAAATGCCCCTTGAGCCCCACCACTTTAGTAAGTATTTTATGTATTTCCATCTCCCCATAGCACTCAGCTTGTGCTTTGCACATGCCAGGCTTTAATCCAAAGTCTCATGAAATGCTATACTTGCTTCTGTTCTGTTTGAGTAAAAAAGAATTTAAAGGAGGAGATTCCCGGAATTACAAAACCAAGAAAGCTTTCTGGTTACAAAAGCAAATGTACACGAGGAAGGGAAGCTACAGTTCCTTAAAACACTTGACCCTGGTGGCACAGAAAGTCCCCAGAAGTGGAAATGGCCTTGATCCAGAACCAGCCCAGGCAGGTTCTACTCTAAGGCAAACACTTGGCCACTTGCAAAGCCGCCACCTCCGCCCCACAAGAGCATGTCTGAAAACTTTCCCTGCAGAGACTCACTTAAATCCTCCAGGGACAGAGCCAGGAAGGGAAGGGAAAGCTTTTTTTTTCCCTACTAAAAGGCTTGTTTGCTTACTGTTAAGATATTAAACATTACACAAGCTGTTGAGTATTTCAATATTTGCTTGTTAGGTGAGCAATTGAACTGGTCCAGAGTGAGTGCATACCGTGGGCTGCTAATTTCTGAGAAGTCTCTTGATGGCACATAGAATTCCTCTAAAAATGGTTTTTCCAGTAGTTTTTGTTAAAGAGCTATGGGTTGTGCCAGTTCATGCGCACCCACAGTTGTTCAGGGGCCCCTTGTGCGGCCGCACTCTTTAGTGTATATTGAGGAGTCCAGACACTTCCACTTCATAAATTTGTGGGGTTTTTTTCTCATTAGGGGCTTAAATATGTCTCCCAATTTCTATATGCCCATGCAAAAAAGTTTTATTTCTGCATATATGGAATAGAATGGTGTTAATGCTTCAAGAGAGGTCACTGCTGAGTGAGCCTCAAGACCAGCAAGCAGAAGTGGACAAGGCACATACCCTGTTATGTCACATGTGCCTGTCATGTCCCAGGCTCAGTACATCTGCTTCCATGGAAGCCTAAGTCTGCAAAGGTCTGGAGGGAGGAATGGGTGGGAAGGAGGGTTCTCAATAAAGCCACAGGCATACCTCCTGATGTCAGGCAGAGAACAGACAACCATGGTTCTGCCCTCTTTACCACAGGTGTGGAAGAGAGAAATGGCCTGGCTGGTGGTGCTGGCCAGGACTCGGCCCTTTTCCTGAGGACCAAGGTGGGTAAGGATCCATCTCAGCTAGGAAAGCGCTTCCTTATCAACACGGGAGTCAGTAACAGTCAGCAGTATTAAAGGTCTGTGTGTACACTGAAGAAGGCATGACAGGTACTTAATTAACGTTTGCTGGTAGAACCTGTGGCCTTTTAGGATACACAAGACAAAAAAGCATTTATTAATCCAACAAACATTTGCCAAGTGCCCACTGTGCGATGGGCACTTGTACCAGGTACTAAGGATTTGGGAATGAAAATCCCAGGAGTTCACAGTCTGAATGTTTGCATGTATTGTAATTGCTAAAACTGAAGCCAAATAAAAGCATCATGAGATTCTGGAGACTGAATTTGGTGTGTGTGTGTGTGTGTGTGTGTGTGTGTGTGTGTGTGTGTGTGTAAGAGAGCTTCCTCTGGGAAGGCTCTCAGGAGGAGGCTGCATGGGAGACTGGTTTCAAGTTTCTTATTAGTTGGAAAGGGAAGGCATTACTAGATCACAGAGAAATGAAAGCGTGTGTGGGGGAGACAGCAAGAAGTTCGGAGTGGTGGGGACAGAACAGCAGGGAATAAGCTAGAAGGGGAAACCACTGAGGGTTTGGATGCTACGTCAAGAAGGGAGCTGGGGTGGGGCATGGAGGGAGAGGGTGTCTAAATGTGCAGTAATGCTGCTCAAGGGTGTTTTGTTTTGCTTAATCTTTTACCTAGTACATGATCTTTTTTCTGGGGATGGGGTACACAGTAAATATGTGAAAATGTCTAATTCAATGGATTCTACAGATGAAATGTCCAAATATCAATAAACACTGTCAAAAATAGGCTGAAACTAGCAGGCACATTTATAGAGTATGGTCCCTGCCAGTGAACCCCACTATTGGTCTCCAAGTGGGGAGAGCAAGATGATCTGCTGAAGTAATGGAATGGTGAGAAATTTTACTTATAAGTATTTTTCTTTAAAAATGAGAAAAAGTGGCTTTACTAATATTTAATACCTGGGGGGACCCTTGTTGGCCTGTGTGTCAGCAGCCATGGGCACCCTGATAGAGGAGAGATTCTGTGACACGGGGATGATGGCAGGCCCTTGACCACTAGTTTACTTTAAGCCTCTCAGACATGTTGGAGTTTACATGCTTCAAGGTATCACGGTTTTAGTCAATTAAAAACAAAAACCAGACTCTTAAATAGCCAAAGTACTACCATACTTTGTAGTGACTCAGGAATACCTGTGAAGATCTTTTATGAGACAGAGGTTCACTGGTTATCTTGTGATTTAGAATGTAAGGAGGAAATTTACATTTTCTTTCACAAAAAGTTCCAAATCTGGAGACCTTCTTCAAGGGCAGCAGTGTATCACCTGGCTTATTTCTTTCAAGCCAACATACTCAAATCAGTCCCTTCAAGGGAAAGGTGACAATGCATGAGAGTTACGTCCTTTCAAAATAAATAATCTGTGCCAAGAACAGAGCTTTTATGGAAAATGGATGTTTGAAGATGTTGTGATTGTGTTGACAACGATGCTCCAAGAGCACCATTTCACAAACACCTACACCTGCACACCAAAAGCTTTGGGAACCAGATTTCCAGCTTCCCTGACAGATAGCCCATGAACATTTATCAGCCCAAATTCAAGAGCCCTTGCATGATCGGTAAGTGGGACTGAAAAACATATACTGGACTCATAGCACAGTCTCTGTGTCTCCGTGAGGTGTGTTATGTTTACCTGTGAACACCAGGTACCACAAGAAGCAGGAACTGAAATAAACAGGACACAGAACCAGACCTTCACATGCTGGGGCATATATTTTACCATTTTATAAATGAGATGTAAACTTGATTATATGGTTTTATTTCAAAAACAGTGTATGTTGGTGCAATAGATTTTGTACCATTAGTACACTGACAAAACTTTATCATGTTTACTTTGCCTCTCATCCCTTTAAAAGTTCTATATTTGCATATATTTCTATGTCCATAATACTCAGGACAGTAGTATATGGCTATAATTTATAAATAAATATAATATATGGGGGTACATGCTTAAATCTTTCACACAAGAAAGTGCACACAAAAAATAGTTTTTAGACGACTTATTTACACAAATGGTCCTGGCATGGATGAGGTGGGAAGAAATCCATAAGGCTCAGTCATTATCTGAGAACAGCCCCCTCCACGCCTTACCAGGCTGGGCTAGAGGCTGTGGTCATTTGCATTGGGAGGCTCAGGTAGAGACCTAGTGTGCTGGGCTCACACTCAACACCACCACCAGCTCTGTTCAGGTTTGGGGGCAGCCATCTCCCCAGTATCACATGGCTCTGGGTTTACACTAAAGCTCCTGGTGGGAGTTGGTAGGGTATATTTTTCCCAAAGATGTGGGCCAAGGGAGGTTACTGGGAGAGAGTTCTAAAAAATCTGTGCCGCTGCCAGCTTTTCTAACTCCTGCTGTGGCCTCAGCCCCATTCCCAGTCCTGCTAGTCCATCTGCCTCTCTAGGTGTAAGAAATGAAGTAATCGGGCAACTGAAAATTCCCCCAGGAGAGGTAACCATGGATCTTCTGTAAAGAGCAAGGCAGCAAACTCGTTACTCAGCTCCTGCAAAGGCTCCTACCTGCCTGTTGACTCCAAATCTCTTCAAATGTGCAAATAACTCTGAGCCATTCCTACACTGAACGAGTCCCCCAGGACAGGGACTACTGACACACCTTGCACTTTCCCATGTGTGTCTGAGCCTTCTGTGGTTTTGTCTGCTTGGAATATCACCCACCATATCTGTGTCCACCTTCTGAAATCCTACCTATTATTTCTCAGCCCAGTCCTAGCACCTCTGTGAATCAGCCATTGATAACCAGGGTTTAATGGTTCTTCATGTTGGCTGCACAACAGAATCTTCTGGGGGCTATTTAAGACAGAAACTGATGTCTGAGGCCCATCTCTGGAGATTCTGGACGCTGCTCTGGACATGGGATTCTTTCCCAAGTGATTCTAACATGCAGCCAGAGTTGAGACCTCTGCTCTTGCTGAAAGCCATCCCTTCACCTCTGGACACCTTCAGCAGCTTTTCTGGATGTCTCATGTGTCACTTATCTTGTTCTGTCTTATGTCACAGTCACTTGTGAATAAATCATCTCTTTAACTCCACCGTAAGGTCCCTAAGGTCCCCAGGAGCAGGGACCATGTCCAGTAAATCTTTCAATCATTCACAGAGCCTTGTCCATATTCTCCCCGGAGTTCTAGAATGCTCTCCCCCTCAACAGACTCAATAGCAGAAGGGTCTACTGCTATCTCAAGAAGCATGTCTGGAGAAGAAACTGTTAACTAGGGAGTATGATTACCTGGGTCTTCCCAGTTGAAACTAAGTCAAAACAGGGTCCTATGAGACAGACTGGCACATGCACCGTGGAAGGCTAGCATCTTTTTAGAAAACAACTTGAGCTACCCTCTCTTGTTCCAAAAGGCTGTCTCATCAGAATGGTGGTAGATCACCTTAGAGACAGAACAATGTTTGTCAGATATAATCAGTGTTCAATTTTTTTTTTTTTAATTCTCTAAGAAGTTTAAAAAAGGGGAGGAGATTCTCAGGGCATCCATTTTTACCTATTTCCTCTTTTACATTTCCCATGATGCAAACTTCCTAAAGGAAAACAGCCTTTATCCTTTCAAGTTCACAAAAGGCAGCATCAAAACGTACCGAATCAAATGGTATAGATGCGCAGGAGAAAAGAGCATAACTCTTTCACTTGTACCTTGCCTGAGTCTCCAGGCCTCTCATGGGCCAGGCACTGGCTTGTGTGCTGCAAGTACAAGCCCCAACCAGATACAATCCAGTTTGGGAGGCAAAGGGGCAAACAGAAATAATCCTACAATGCAACAGCTTTAATTAAACCACATCCAGGGAAGTGAGGAGAGGGCATGCATTCACTACCGAATATACACCTGCCCTAAATCATCCAGCAGGAGACAGGCCCTGCCCTCATTAAGCTTATAGCGTACTGTGTGCAAGCAGATACCCGTGTAAAAACAAGTTATACCAAATCCACACTGACCATGGACCCCAAAAGGTTGTACTTAGGGTTGTTGTAGGCCTCTCCACCTAGACCAGAGTTCCCTTCCTGCTGTCTCCCACCACTAACAGTGGACCCCTGGATCCCCACTAGACCCCCGTTCTGCGACTGAGGGGCTGGGAGCAAGGCGACTCCAGCATGGGGGAGGATTCCCACCCACATTGGGACTCTGCACCGAGAGATGAGCCAGCAGCATCCTCGGAGGCCCTGCCTCGGCTCCCCAGCCTGGGGCGCAGCAGGGCTGTAGCAGGCGAGGGTTGGAGCGCCTGCTGGATGACTGCCGGCGGGTCTTATCTCCGCTGGGCACACAGTGTTCCGCAGCGATTCTATCTCCAGGAAGGTTTAAGTTTCTCCGAGGGCTGGAGGCTTCAGCGACCTGCCTGCCGCGATGGGGACACGCCCAGGGAGGTTCGAGCCGCGAGGAAGCCTTAGTCAGGGCGGCCTGGCGCTGCGGGGAGATGCACCCGCGGGGCCCGCGCGGGTGGGCGCCGGCAGAGCGGGGGCGGGGCAGGGGGCGGGGGGCCGGGCAGCTTGGCTGGGGCTGGGGGCGGCGGGGGCGGGGAAGCGGCCCCGCAGCCGGCGCGCACAGGCGGCGGGTCCTGACGGCACTCACCGACCCTCGGCACCCGGGATGCGGCGGCCGGTGCGCTGCCCTCCCGCGGGGTCCACTCCTTCGGCCCCCAGCTCCACTCCAGACTCGCGGAGGCGGCCGGTACTGACAGACGCTAGGTCGCCACGGCGGGGTGGGGGCGCCTGCGACCCGCCACAGGCGGACCGACCTGGCCGCTCAGGATCCTGCAGGGGGCGCGCCGGCCGGCTCGCGCGTGCGCCTTGGGCCCCCCCTGCGGGTGCCCCGCCCCGCCCGGCTCGCGCCTGCGCAGTGCCCCGCTCGCTTGGCCTTGGCCCCAAGTGGTCCAGCGACGCCGCGGTCGGCGAGACATCCAAAGCTGAGCAGAACTGAGTTGTCCGTAGGTGCTGCGAAGCCGCTGAAGTAGTCATCGCCCGAACCTTGACCTTCGTTGGCCTCCTTCCATTGCCCCTCCAGCCCTGTCTTGTTGAGTGCGGTGCCCGTCTCCTCACCGGGAGGGTGCGCACCTCTCGCTCAGCCTCGCCCCTGGTGGGCAGCTCGTCTTTTGTGTCGGGGACCCGGTCTGGCGGGGTGCTGACGGCTGCTGGGGCGGACGAGACCCTGGGATGGCCAGGAACTTTCTGGAAAACGGCCGTAGGGTTGGGCAGGAAGGCCGGGCATCCCGGGATGTGACCACGGTGACTGGGCGCAGTTCAAAAGGGCGGGGAGGCCAGGGGTTCCGGAGGTCGGGTCAGAATCACCTCAGGCAGGAAAGTCGCAGGTTAGGTTCGGAGCGACCCCGGGCCGGAGGGTCCTGAAGCTGGATTGGGGTCACTTTGGGCAAGAGGGTCATGGGTAGGGTTGGACCGAAGGGGAGCGAGGCCGAGTCCGAGTCACGTGGGAACGATAGGGTCCCAGGCAGGGCCAGAGGTCACCTGTGCAGGAGGGGTCTCTGGACAAGGGCAAGGTCGCCTGGGGCTGGGAGGGTTCCGAGGCCTGGTTGGGGTCACTTGGTGCTGGAGGGTCTCGTGGCAGGGGTGGGGCTGGGTGAGGGAGGCCTGGGCCCCACAGTCACCGCGGCCTGGCCCACTAGTGTCTCTGTCTCCACCTGGAGGACTCTGAGGATCCTCCAGCGGCCCGAAGCACACCCGCCGGCGGGCTGCTCGGCTGGCCCCGCCCCGCCTCTGGCAGTCTGTCTGCGGTTGCGGGGCCTCCGCTGACAGACAAGCCTCTGGGGCGCCGCCTGCTGACCAGCCCAGCTCCTGTCTGCTCCCAGCTCGCCTCCGGGATCAGGATGCGACTGATTGAACCGCAATGACCCAAGTCGGGAGATTTATTCTCCTGCCACCTGAAGACTCCTTACGGATTACTGATTGAGCGTCCGGGTGGCCTGTTTTTGTTTTGTTTTTTCATAGCACATTTCATTATCTGAAGTGGTATTCACTTATTTGCTTTTCTTCCCTCTCCCTCCCCAGAAGGTGGTCTCCATAAAGAAAGGCATTTTGTCTAGGTTATGGCTACATCCCAGAATGCCTGGCACATAGGAGGCACTTGGTAAATATTTGTTGAATGGAAAAGTCACAAAGACCTTAAGATTTAAGTTTTAAATTTTAATCTGACCCCTGAACTAGTAGGCATGTCATTTTACCTTCCTGAACCTCAACTTCCTATTCCTAAAATTAAAATAATAATAGCAATAATACCAAACTCAACGGTATTTAAAAAAAAATTTTTAAATCCTTACCCAGGGATATTTCTTCCAATGCTTTTCAGAGAGAGTGGAAACAAGAGAGAGAGAGAGAAAAACATTGATGTTGATGTGAGAGAGACACATCCATTGGAGCATCCGTTGGTTGCCTCCCGCACACACCCTGACTGGGGCCCATGTGGAATTCAGCCCTGCACCCTTCAGTCTGAGGGCTGACGCTCTAACCACTTAGCCAAACCGTCTAGGGCTCAAAGGTGTGTTTTTAGGGTCAAATGAGAAAAGGTATAAGTGCTTATTATAATGCCTGGCACATAAATGCCAAATAAATGGTAGTACTGTATAATGTGAGTTCAACTTACATAGCCTGGTCTTTATAATGAGCCTACAGGAAAAACTACACAATTGAATGCAATTACAGGACGGGTAGGGGCGTGGATTATTATGGGGTTGTAAACATCTTAAAAACCATCTCTTCCCATCAGTCCTCGCAGACTACACTGCCTCTTCCCAACCGAAGTGCCTACCAGAAAACTCTATGGACCTGACTGACCGGTCCTTCCCTTCACTCTGCCTCTTCCTCACTCAGTTTTTTTCTCTTTCAAGAACCAAACCTTGCCATTTCCAACTTAGATTTGTTACACCTTGCAGTTATTTTCCAGCCCTTTCTAAATCTGATCCTGCTTCTGCATAACCAAATCCAGAGCTGACTGACTCAGAATTTCCCCTAGATGGAAGGTGAGGGTAGGGGTACTGGAAGAATGACAACACAGATCAAGACAGACAATTGCAAAGAGTAGTAATTTTATATCTTTGTTCTTAATGATGTCAGGGTGCCTGCTATTGTAGTTAATATTAATTATCATAATCATGATAGGGAAGGTCACTGTCAAAGCAAGATTGTTATGTGCAAAGAGTTCACAGGCTCTGGACTACAGGGGGCTAGACACTTGATGTTCCACAACAATCACTGAAACTTTAGTCAAATTTCTGCTCAGGGCCACTATTGAAAAAAGAAGCCAAATCTAGAAGCTCCATCTAGTTGTTTCCCTCCACATGGAGGTCCAAATAGGGTCATAATTTGTTCAAAGTCACGTGTTGGAGTTGAGACTGGAACCCAAATGTTCAGGTTCCTGGGCTTTTTAACACTCTCTGGCATGTAAATTACATTCATATACCATGAATATATGCTGAGGAATTACATGACATACTCCTTGGGATTACCATGGCTAAGACATTTCTCAAGATTGATAGCGCCCGGCCGGGTGTGGCTCCTTGGTTGAGTGTTGACCTAGGAACCAAGCATTCGCGGTTTGATCCCCTGTCAGGGCACATGCCTGGGTTGTGGGCTCGATCCCCAGTGGGTGTGTGCAGGAGGCATCCGACGGATGATGTTTCTCTCTGATGGATATTTCTCTCTTTCTATCCCTCTCCCTTCTCTCTCTAAAAAAATCAATAAAAAAAAAAAAAAGATTGATAGCAAAAGTTAAAGTGGATGGTAGCACATAACAAATCTTATGGCTTTACAAAAGGGAATAAACCTGGTCATTACAATAGTTGGCTGACATTTATAGATATATAAATATCCACATTATATGCCTTTCTAAATGAAACCAATATGTCAGCTCCTATTTCTTTTGCAGGGACACAAATTCTATGATCTATCTATCTATCTATCATCTATCTATCTATCTATCTATCTATCTATCTATCTATCATCTATCATCTATCTATATCTATCTACCTACCTACCTATCTATCATCTATTTATATATTCCAATATATGTGTGTGTTTGGTGTTTTTTTTTTTTTGTACAGAAGTGTCCAAGTTGCTGGTATTCAATGCAGAGTTTTAGAATAGGGATGCTTTTCTGATTGTTTCCATAAGAACAGTGTTATAATTGGGGGATAAATTCTAGACCAATGGCTGTACTCCTTCATTCGGTGACTGGGAGGCATATTGTAGTGGTTAAAGCCCATTACTGAATCTGAATACAGAGCCTCAGATTGAGTCTCAAACGTCAAATTTTTAATGTCTTACTTAACCATTCCGTGCCTTGGTTTCCTTGAGAATATGGGGATCATATAGTGCCCACTTCATAAGATTGTGGTGAGGATTTGATACATCTTAAAAACATATAAAATACTTAGAAAAGTGTTTGGCACTTAGTAAGGGCCCGGTTTCCATTTTGGGGGAGATGATGAGTGAAGTCTTCTGTAATCATTTGTGTATAGGTTCTCATGTAAAAATAAAATGTCTTACATTTGAAAAGAAAGGTTTTCACTTTTCTTGGGTAAAAACTTAGGAATGGGATTGTTGGATGGTATGGAAGTATATGTTTAGCTTGATAAGAAACTGCCAAGATATTGCCCCAAGTGGCTGTACCATTTTGCATTGTCACTGGCAATATATAACAGTTCCAGTTGCTGTGTATCTTTATCAGTACTTAAAAAAAAAAAAAAAAAAAAAAGCCATTCTAGTAGCTATGTAGTATTCTATTGTGGTTTAAATTTTCATTTTTTCTAATAACTAGTGACATCGAGCATCTTTTCATAGTCTTATTTGCCAATCATGTATTCTTTTTGGTGAAGCATCTTCAATTTTTTTTTTAATTTTTTTGTCCATTAACAAAAGTTGGGTTGTTTTCTTTTGAATTTTGAGAGTTTTATGTATCTGCATATAGCTTCTTTGTCAGATAGCAACTTGCAAATATTTTCTCCCAGTCTGTGGTTTGTCTTTTTATTCTATTAATAGTCTTTAGCAGAGAAGAAGTCTTTAATTTTGACGAAGTCCAAATTACAAATTTTTCTTTTATGCTTCTGATGGCATAGCTAAGAAATCTTTGTTTAATCCAAGGTCACAGAGATGTTCTGTTTTTTTCTAGAAATTTTATAGTTTAGTTTTCCATTTAGGTCTATGCTCTGTTTTGAATTAATTTTATATAATGGATTGAGGTATAGATCAAAGTGGGTCTTTTTTTTTTTTACCATACATTGCAATTGTTCCACCACCATTTGTTACAAAGATTGTTCTTTTTCCATTCAATTGTACCTTTGTCAAAAATTGACTATATTTGTCCTGGCCAGTTTGACTCAGTGGTCAAAATGGTCAGAGTGTCAGCCTATAGCCCATAGGGCCAAAGGTTCGATTCCCAGTCAAGGGCATATACCTCAGTTGCAGGTTCAATCCCCAGCCCCAGTTGGGGCACGTGCTGGAGGCAACCAATCGATGTGTCTCTCTCACATCAATGTCTCTTTCTCCCTCTCTCTGAGAGAGAGCCAGGGATTGAAAATCTACTTGAAGAATTCATGATGGATAACTTCCCTAACCTGGCAAAGGAAATAGACATACAAGTCCAGGAAGCACAAAGTCCCAAACAAGATGAACCCAGAGAGGCCCATCTCAAGAAACATCATAATTAAAAAGCCAAAGGTTAAAGGCAAAGAGAGACTCTTGAAAGCAGCAAGATAAAAGCAGTTAGTTATGTAAAAGGGAGCTCCCATAACACTATCAGTTGATTTTTCAGCAGAAACATTGCAGGTGAGAAGGAAGTGGCATGAAATATTCAAAGTGATGAAAAAATAAAGACCGGCAATCAATATTACTCTACCCAGCAAGACCATCATATAGAATCGGAATAGTTTCCCAGGCAAGAAAAAGCTGAAGGAGTTCATCACCACTAAACCAGTATTACAAGAAATGTTAAAGGGACTTCTTTAAGTAGAAAAGAAAAGATAAAAAATATGAATACAAAAATATAGGAAAGAAAAGTTCTCCCTGACAAAGACAAACAGTAAAAGCAATGGATGAACAAACTATAAAGCTAGTGTAAAGCTTAAAAGGCAAAAGTAGGTTGATCATGTATAATTACAACAATAAATTAAAGGATACACACACAAAAGAAGTAAAAAATAATGACAAAAACATAAATGTGGAAGGGGTGAGCAAAAACTGTAGTGATTTTAGATTGTGTTAAACTTAAGCAACCATCAACTTTAAATATACTGCTATAAACATAGCTTGACATATATGAAGTACATGGTAACCACAAACCAAAAATCTTTAAGATATAGGCAAGAAATAGTCCGCTCTGGTTCTTGATTCCAGAAGGGTCTTTCTGAGACCCTGCGGGCTTGGTGTGGTCTTTTTTTTTTTTTTTTGAGAGCAGTCATGTGATTTATAAAAGATGCAACAAATTTTTAAATGATACAAAATATCATTTTCAAAACATCAAAAAGTAAGTGTATTTAACCATACTCAGCTCATAACAGAGCAAGTGGGTGAGTGGAGCAATAACTCATGCTGTAGGGTGTTTAATAAACTGGCAGCAGAGGAAGTTGGCTGAAGGGAAGCAGAGGAACTTTGTCTCTTAAGTATTAGAACCGAGGGGTTCCATAATCATCTGGCATCCGCTCAATGTTGTACCTATGGTTAGATATGTACATGATGGGGACTCCAGGGATCTTCCTGATTCTTTGTCTAAGGTCTGTCTCAACTGTGGCCACAATGTAACACTTGTGCTGAGTTACTCTCTGTACCAAGCAGTCATCTGCATAGGTTCCTTTATGTGTGCATGGTAATCGTTCAAATCTTGGATCCTTGGCGATCCTTAGAGCCACTCGATACTTCTGCCCCAATTTCTCAATTTCAGCCATTACACAGTCAGTTATATAATGAATACACTTGGCATAGAGACAGTCCATCATTGACTGCACCAAGTCCAGTTTGGCCTTAATGGGAAAGTTGATAAAATTGGTCTCAACCAGGATGTGGTAAGGTGGGCCCAGCTGTGCGTTATATTGGAAGAATAAGCAGGAGGGGTGTTGGGGGTCGTCTCTTTCTGTGAGTGCACCGGGATCTTTCTTTTCTTTCTTTTTAGGCTTTAATCTATCCTTTCTTTAGGCCTCTGACCTCTGAGACTAAGCATTCGCTTCATGGTCACATACTTCCTTGTTTTCTTTTGCTTTCCCATGTTAACACTGCACCCTTGTTTCTTCCCGAACCACCCTCCATGTGGCCTTTGTTAGCGTCCACCATGCGGACCGCGGCCAGGGCCAAAGGTGCAGGAGGTGATGGCGCAGCCCATCAACCTCATCTTCAGATACTTATACCTGCTCTATGACACGTAGTGACTGCTTTCTCAGAGCTGTTTTTAATGATGTTATTCTAGAATGTTTTCTTTCCAGATATAAATGGAGAAGCTAATAAAAAAAATGGTTCCAGGTACTACAACAGTAACAGAGCTTTGCTGTTTTCTAGATAATTGTTTTTTACCTTCTTTTTTTTAGTGGGTGTGCTGGATGTCTCTATAATTTTGTTCAGATGACTGCAGAACCTGAAAAGCTGTTGCTGCTATTGATACATAACATACTGCTATTGATCATTTATATAAATAAATATATATATACATACATATATGTGTGTGTGTGTGTGTGTGTGTGTGTGTATATGTATAATTTGAATTTTTGGAAACTTTAGCTGTGCTGTCAACTTTGGAAAAACTATCCCAGTTGTACCGTGTTGGGTTGGCATTGTACAGAAATTAACAGTCATATTGGTCTAGAAATGTTCAACATAATTTTTTCCATTTGTACAGGGGTAATGCACTGTGTGAAATATGTAAGGTCTTAATCTACATGGGTTTGATTACAGAAACTAATACAGTATTCTCTAAATTTAAAAAATTAGCTATGAAAAAAGCTCTTAGATTTATTGAATTTTGAGTCTCGCTTGTGGTTGCCTTGGCAGAGCCAGAGCAAATGATTTCACAGGTCTTATATGGCCGGCGGGCTTGATGTTCCCCACCCCTGACCTAAAGTAACAAAAAACATCTCAAATGAACAATCTAACCTTACACCTAAAGGAATTATAAAAAGCACAAACAGAGCCCAATATGAATAGAAGGCAGGAAATAATAAAGATCAGAGCAGAAATGAATTAAATGGAATCTACAAAAAAGAAAAAAAGCCTTAGCTGGTTTGGCTCACTGGTTAGAGCATTGGCTCACAGACTGAAGGGTCTTGGGTTCGATTCCCGATCAAGGGCACATACCTCGGTTGTAGGCTCGATCCCTGGCCCCCAGTTGGGGCCTGTATGGGAGGCAACCAATTGATGTGTCTCGCTCACATTGATGTTTCTTTCTGTCTCTCCCCCTCCCTTCCACTCTCTCTAAAAAATCAAGGAAAAAATATCCTCTGGTGAGGATTAACAAAAAATTAGAAAAATAGAAAAGAGCAATGAAACCAAGAGTTGGTTCTTTGAAAGAATAAAATTGATAAACCTTTAGCCAGACTCATCAAGAAAAAACAGAGGGACCAAGTAAATAAAATCAGAAATGAAAGAGAAGTGACAACAGACTCCACAGAAATACAAAGGATCATAAGAAAATACTATGATCAATTATATGCCAACAAACTGAACAACCTAGAAGAAATGGATAAATGCCTAGAATCGTACACCCTGCCTCCTGCACGCCCCCTACTGGGGACCGAGCCTGCAACCCGGGCATATGCCCTGACCAGGAATCAAACCGGCCACCTCTTGGTGTGTGGATAACACTCAATCCACTGAGCTGCACCTTACTTTTTAAAAAATTTTATATATGCAAGCCTTATATTTTCAGTCCTTACTCTCTTAACTTCCTGGAAATCAAACCTTTGCATTTAATTTGAGTTTATCTCCCAGACTTCAGTTAGGTACGCCTTATTTCCAAATCTGAAGCAACTATGCTTAGAGCCTGGGAAACCTTGAATCCTTGACCCATAATTTACCAGCTCCATGACACTGAGAAAGTTTATTTAATGTGGCTAAGCCTTGGTTTCCTCCTCTGTAAAACAGGGAGGTCATGAAGATGAAATAAGATGCAGTATATATAGCAAGCGCTTGCCACGGTGCCAGGCAATGCTTAACAGATGCTATACCATCTACCACTCATCTCTGAAGAAAACTCTCTTGTAGGAGATGTTAATGCAGTTTTAGACAGAGGAAGCTTCAGGCAGTTAGATATTTGTGCCTTTATATAAGGATTGATTCATTTCTTTCTTCCTTTTTTTTTCAGTCTCATCTGGGGATATTTTTTCCATTGCTTTTCAGAGAGAGAGGAAGGCAGGGAGAGAGAGAGAAACATCGATGTGAGAGAGACACATCGATTGGTTGCCTCCTGCAGGTTCCCCAACCGGGGCCAGGGATTGAGCCTGCAACCGAGGTACGTGCCCTTGGCAGGGATCGAACCCAGGACCCTTCAGTCCGTGGCAGACGCTCTAACCACTGAGCCAAGCTGGCTGGGGTGGCACTGTTCATGTGTGATACCAGGAAACCTGAGTGGGCATGGAGAACCCCGAGTGAAGAAGCTCTGGAAAGCAAGTTCATTCAGGAAGAGCCTGCCGATTTGATGAAAGGAACTGAAATTCACCATCTACACAAAGCATCAGCTCACAAACCTCCTTCCAAGAACTTAAGAAATAGTACACAGAGGCTTCTGTGTTTGTTTTTCTTAAATTGATATTTAGAGAGAGGAAGGGAGAGAGAGACATCAATTGGCTGCCTCCTGCACGTGCCCCAACCGGAGATGAAACCCATAACCTGGGCATGTGCCCTGACTGGGAAGCGAGCCTGTTACTTTTGGTGTCCGGGACGATGCTCCAACCAACTGAGCCACACCAGCCAGAGCCAGAGGCTTCTGTTTTATGGACAGTGGTCCATTTCGTGATAGAGTTCTAAGTCCCTTCTGTAAAGTTATCTTCAAAATTAGGAACATAACATAAAATATCCTTGTAATGACAAACACCCTTGTTGGGAACACACTGGAGCTCAGCCATCTGATGGCCAACTTTGTTCCACCAGCATTTTTACATAACCAAATCAAATCGCAAACCAGATCTCACTGCTGGCTTTGAAATGGGGGTGTTTGTTCTCTCACAAGTGTTTGCTGAGCATTTACTACACGCAGAGCCCTGCGTTGACTAAGGGCGCCCCTGACGGCAAGCCTGGGCGTAAGCTCCGAGCCTTGGAGTGTCCTCCAGAGCTTTATTTTTAGTTTGGAATCTTCCATTCTTTAAATATAATGAGCCAAGGCAGAGGCAGTGTCCTCTGTACCTTGTGTCATCTTCCTCTGCCTGGGGGGCCAAGTAAATCATTTCATAGCCCAGAGGATTTATGACGTAGGTGATTGTTCAGACTCTTTCGTGTATTGTGGTAGCTGCTAGGAGCGCTCAAGTCCTCACCCATTTTACTTATTTTCAATGAGCAGGGATTGCATTTCCCATGCACTCGTAACAAGCAGCCTGCAGGCACATGGCTCTGGCAAGATCAGCTGCTCAGCAAAGCCGTCCCAGACCACGGCTCTCTCTTCTGCCTTGTTTGCGTTCATGAATTTCCCCTGGGCCATCAGAAGCATATTAGCTTCGCTCTGCATGTGTATCATTTTATGGTTGCAATACGGCTGCTGCGGCTCATTTGTAGAGAAAGATAAGAGCAAAGGGCTTTCTTTCGGCAAGGCTTTTTCCTTCCTTCCTTCTTTCCTTTCTTTCTGCCCTTCAGTAGGTCACCGCTTATTCCTACTGCCTAGAATTCTGTCACGTGTTCACCTCTACTGCAAAAGGGAGACTGAAATCAGGGAACAGGACTGTCATATTTGATTTTAAACAATCATGATCAAATAAATGAGGGGGAAGGAGAAGTTTGCCAAATCCTTTTGGTAACGCCCTGCTCCCAAACATACTTAGATACATGGTGGGAAGAAGTGACATCTAAATCCCACTCAACTCGAGTGTCTGCACTGCAGACCCAAGTCTAGTGCAAATACCGTTAGGACAGAAATTGTCTATGACATATACTGAAATGTGTGTTATCTCTTAGGGTAGTATTATGGGTGATTTTATTTTCTTCCTTATACTCTTATATATGAATTACTTGTATAATAAGATACAATAAATGGCATTTCAAATGCTGGAGGCATTTGATTCAGAAAACAAGCTGCACTGTCGGGAATCCTCTCCCTAGATCAGGGGTTGGGAACGTCCGGCAGGCGGCCTGCAAAATCATTTCATCTGGCCCTGCCAAGGCAACCGCAGGTGGGACTTGAAATTCAGCAAATCTAGGACCTTTTTTCATAGCTAATTTTTAAGTTGATGCTTTTGTATGGCCTGCAAACGATGTTATAAATGTCCAAATGGCCCTTGGCAGAAAGAAGTTTCCCCACCCCTGTCCTAGATCAATACCTCTCACAAAAGAGACAGGGTGCCTTATCTTAGGGGCTTTGCCAGGTAATGCAGAGCAAGGTGTGGCTCTAGAAGCAGGGAGAAAACTCCCTCTTCCAGCTCTGATCCCTTCACCGTCTGGCCTCTGTGGTTCAGGGTCTCTACTACCAGGTTCCAGGGATCTGGGAAAACCCTTGGGATTGCTCCCTGTCAGGCTTCTCAGTAGCTCCAAACAGTGACTGAGGTAAACTCTGAAAGAGGGTGTCCCTTCTAGATTTCCACCTGGATTCCCATAGATGAACTTTCCAGATGCTCGACCTGTCAGAGGTTCTTCAGAAATGCCACATGTGTGTACATGTTACACTGTCAGTTACACTTTGGTTTTTCCACAGGTGTTTTATAAGGGACCACATGGCAGTCAAAGGTCTGATCATGAATCTGTACCAGGCACAGATCACTGTCCTCCTGGGACTCAGCGGAGCAGGCAAAGCCACCATCTGCTCCATGCTCATAGATGAACTTTCCAGATGCTCCACCTGGCAGACATGCATGGGGCCAGCCCTCCTGAGGAAGCTCTGAAGAACTCAGAGGTCTGGATTTTTGGCTCCATTTCCCCTCATTAGATTTCACTGACATTTTAATATTAAGCATTTTGGGGGGTTTGTTGTTTGTGTTTTACCATCTGTGTAGTATGTCTGGTTGTTCCCATTACCATGTGTCAGGAGAAGGAAATCTTTGGCTCTGTCAGTCTGAGGAACTTAGTCTCATACAGAGTCATACAGAGAAAGAAACTGCTTAGCATGTTTCTTCCCAGATGAAACTTCCCGGTACTGTGAGGCACTGCTCATCTCTCAACACACTTTCTCCCTCCCTGTCTCCACTACGGAAAGAGATGAACAGTGCAAGATAGGAACTGCTAAAAATTCTGAAGGAAGGTGGTTATTGCCAGACGGGAGAGAAATGCTCTCTAAGCCGATTATGAGGGAATTGATGGCCCAGTTACATAGAGGGAGCCATGGGGGTCCACAAGCCATGTGTGACGCAGTCTTGAGAAACTACGGGAGTAGAGGAATATATGCTCCCTAACAGGTAAGCAGGTAACAGCAAGCTGTCTCACTTGTCGAAGGGTAAGCAAGCAGGCCCTCAGGAAACAACCTCGAGGGGGACGGGACCCAGGGGTAAGACCCTTCCAGAGTACTCCAGGAGATTACACTGCCATGCCTAAGGCGGGACGCCTCAAATATCTCTTGGTCATAGTAGATCATCTGACCAGTTGCGTGGAAGCTATTCCACTATCAAGTGCCACTGCTAACAACGGAACCAAGGCACTGTTAGGCGTTATCATTCCCCTATTCAGAATAGTTGAGAACACAGACTCAGACAATGGAAACCATTTTACCGCAAACATTATCAGGGAACTAGGAAGGATCCTAGGGGTGAAATGGGAATATCACACTCTGTGGCACCCTCCCTCCTCTGGTAAGGTAGAGAGAATGAACTGGACATTAAAAGGACATTTGACTAAGTTAATACTAGAAACCAGGTTGCCCTGGACTAAACGCCTTCCGCTTGCACTCCTTAGGATTCGAACAGCGCCTCGTAAAGATATTGGGCTGTCCCCATATGAGGCACTATATAGGTTGCCATACTTGGGTCGGACTACGGACCTACCTACCTTTGAAACCAAAGACCAATTTCTTTCTTTTTTCCTTAAAATAATATCTTTATTGGTTTCAGAGAGAAGAAGAGAGAGAGATAGAAACATCAATGATGAGAGAGTCATTGATCAGTTGCCTCCTGCACGCCCCCGACTGGGGATCGAGCCTGCAACCCGGGCATGGGCCCTGACCGGGAATTGAACCCCGATCACCTGGATCCTAGGTCGATGCTCAACCGCTGAGCCATGCCCTGCTGGGCTCTGTCACACTGATGTTTCTCTTTCTCTCTCTCTCTCCCTCCCCCCTTCCACTCTCTGAAAGCAATGGAAAAAAATATACTTGGGTGAGGATTAAAAAATAATTTAAAAATTTAGAAAAGAAAGTTAGAGCCCAGCTGGGCCTGGCTCCGCGGTTGAGTGTCGACCCAGGATCCAGGCAATCAGGGTTCGATTCCTGGTCAGGGCACATGCCCGGGTTGTGGGCTCAAACCCCAGTCAGGGGCATGCAGGAGGCAGCTGATCAGTGACTCTCATCATCAATGTTTCTCTCTCTCTCCCTCTCTATGAAATCAATAAAGATATATATTTTTTAAAAAGTTAGAGAAAAAGAAACTTAGAATATATGGAACAAATAGATAGCCCTGAATAGATGGTAGATTTAAATTAAAATATATCAGTGATTACATTAAGTATAAATGGACTAAAGACTACAAGACTACAATGAAAAGATTAAAAGGTTCAACACAGAGTTGCCATATGACCGAGCAATTCCACTTATAGGTGTACACCGAAGAGAATTGAAAGCCTACATCTACACAAAAATTTGTACATGAATGTTCATAGCAGCATTATTCATAATAGTCAAAAGGTGAAAACAACTCAAACATTCATCAACAGATCAATAAACAAAATGTGATCTATCCATCTAATGGAATATTATGGAATATTATTTAAAAGAATGAAGTACAGATAATGCCACATACAACAGGGCCTCAAAAACATTAAGTGAAAGAAGCCATCCACAAAAGGCCACATATATTATATGATCCCGTTTATGTGAAATGTCCAGAGGAGGCAAATCTCTAGAGAAAGTTAGTAGATTAGTGGTTGCCAGGGGCTGGGTATTGGAAGAAGTGGGGAGTGGCTGGTAATGGATAGAGAGTTCCTTTTGGGGGTGATGAAATGTTCTAAAATTGATTGTGATGATGGTTCCACCACTAAAAATCATTCATCAGTGGGTGAATGTGGTTAATGGGTGAACTCTATGGTATGTGAATTATGTAGCAATAAAGCTGTTACAAAGGGAAACGAAGGAACAAACAAAGAAATGAAACAAAAGATGGGACGAGGGCACATGGCCCTGGGCAGATCCTCCATCTGGCCTTATTGTCATCAGTAATCCATCAACATACATTTATGAAGCTCACGTAGAAGAAAGTGTGGACTTATTTCATTAACTTGGGCAATAAGAAATGTTACATTTCTTTGTATTATTTAAAATCAAAGGACATCTGCTGCAAGGCCCTCATCCTGTCCAGCTGGCAAGAAGATGGATTTTAGTCTTCCTGGAACCCATCTGCACATTACCTCTTGGCAGTTTGTAAAAATTCACAGTTGGAAATATGGAATTTAATATATACTTTTTTAATTGATTTCATAGAGAGGAAGAAAGAGATAGAAACATCAATGATGAGAGAGAGTCATTGATTGGCTGTCGCCTACATGCCCTCTACTGGGGATCAAGCCCACAACCCAGGTATGTGCCCTGATCAGAAATAGAGCAGTGACCTTCTGGTTCATATGGAATTTAAATCATGTTAAACCTGCTCCTCTGTTTCTCTGTTTTCTCCTAAAAATCTTACTTGAATTAATATCATTAGAAAACCCTAACAAAGCTGCATCCACATGCATTTCTATCTGGGTCGCTCACTGCCTCAGATTTAGCTCCACTGTGATGTTGTCACTGGTCCATGGTGCCACCATGTGCTGAACAGGGCTCCTTGGCCATCCCAGATGAGTCACCATGGCAACAGGTTTATGCCAAACTCAGGTGTGTAAGAAATGTCACATTTCTTCATTTTTTATAAATCAAATTACATTTTCAAGACTTCTATCCAGCCCTAACCCATTTGGCTCAGTGGTTAGACTGAAGGGTCCCGGGTTTGATTCCAGCCAAGGGCATGTACTTCAGTTGCAAACACCACTGTGGGAGGCAACCAATCAATGTGTCTCTTTCACATCGATGTCTCTCTCTTTCTCTCCCCCCCCCCCCCCCAGCTTCCACTCTCTCTGAAAAGCAATGGAAAAAATATTCTTGGGTGAGGATTTAAAAAAAAATTATGATCAAGTCTGGCTTATCCCAGAAATGTAAATAAGGTTCAATAGTAGAAAAACCCAACAATATAAATCACTACCTTAGAAGATGAAAGGAGAAAAATATTTATCAATAGATGCTAAAAAGGCATTTTTTAAAAACACAGTATCCACTCTTTTTTTTTATTTATTTTTCTTTTTATTTTTAAATATATCTTTATTGATTTCAGAGAGAGGAAGGGAGAGGGAAAGAGCGAGATAGAAACATCAATGATGAGAGAGTCATTAATTGGCTGCCTCCTGCACACTCTTTACTGGGGATCAAGTCCGCAGCCCAGGTATGTGCCCTGACAGGAAATTGAACCACGATCTCCTGGATCCTAGGTTGACGCTCAACCGCTGAGCCACACTGGTCGGGCCCCACTCATGATTTTTTTTTTTTAAATATATCTTTATTGATTTCAGAGAGAGGAAAGGAGGAGGAGAGAGAGAGAGAAACACCAATGATGAGAGTCTTCATTGATCGGCTGCCTCCTGCACGCCCCCGACTGGGGATCGAGCCCGCAACCCGGGCATGTGCCCTGACTGGGAATCGAATCCCAATCACCTAGATCCTAGGTCGACACTCAACTGCTGAGCCACTCCTGGCCAGGCCCCCCTCATGATTTAAAAAAAAAATTTAATAAACAGAAATAGAAGAAACATTAGGTCAAAATCCCTTGAGCCCGGCCGGGTGTGGCTCAGCGGTTGAGCATCAACCTAGGATCCAGGAAATCGGGGTTCAATTCCCGGTCAGGGCACATGCCCGGGTTGCGGGCTGCAGCTGATCCATGACTCTCATCATTGATGTTTCTCTCTCTCTCTCCCTCTCCCTTCCTCTCTCTGAAATCAATAAAGATATTTTTAAATAAATAAATAAGTAAAAATAAAATAAAATAAAATCCCTTGATAAGGGCAATCGACCAGTGATCTTCTTATTTAACAGTGAGATATTCGAAGTACCTTCATTCAAGTCATCTGTCTTCTTCTCAGCAGTTCCCTCCAGAGCCACAGCTGTCCAGCTACTTCAGTGGGGAGGACAGTGGGGAAAGAAAATTTGGTTATTTTTCAAAAACGGCATTCTTAATATTTTCCTCATCTACTCCAGAGGAGTGTTTGAACACAGGAACAAAGCAGGCTGGTTCGCTGCAAGTTCACAGTGGCCAAAACCTGGAAGTAACTCAAATGTGCCTGAATTTTTTATAATCAGCTAAGTAAAATCTAGAAGCCTTCCCTGGATAATTATGTAGCAGTTAAACTGAGTCTCAATAGGTCTGTGTTTATTGACTGAGGAAGATCTTTAAGACATAATATTGAGCAAGAAAACCAAGTTGCAGACTGGTAGATACGCGATGATACTGTTTGGCAAAAACAACACAAAACAATCCTCTGCAGGAGCACCCATCCATGCAAAAGCCTGGAGGTAACACCAATCTGGTCATACCAGGCCTGGGGCAGACACCCAACAAGAGGTTCCAGTAGCCTCTGTGTAAATGTTTAACAAAGAAAACCTATTCATGTCTATACATGCTTAACAGAAAATATTTTTAAAGGGGAAAGAATAAAGTGTATTCTATTGACCAGACACTTGAAAGGTGGCAAGAAGTAGGGAGGGGCTGGAGCTGAGGTTTTGCGCCACATGGGCAGGAGGTAGGGTGCCAAGTAAGTGCTCCACCCCATGTGCACCTGCTTACAGACACAAACAGCGAGCACCGTGTCCCAGCCTCCCTGACATCACTGTTGTCCCACTCACCCCTGAGGCACACGGTTGCTCATGTGGCAAATGTGGGTATGCATAAGGCAGAGGCAGGTGTGTGGGCTGGGGCAAGGCCAGGGCAGGTGTCCAGTTGGCAGCTTTCCTTCTGATGTGCCTCCCTCTCGGACTTGCTCCAACCCCAGGTGCAGAAGTGGGTTGGCTACTGCCCCCAATTTGATGCCCTGCTGGACCACATGACAGGCCGGGAGACGCTGGTCATGTATGCCCTGCTCTGGGGCATCCCCGAGCACCACATCAGTGCCTGTGTGGACTGAATTATTGATAACTTACTCATAAACACAAATTCAGACCAGCTGGTGAGGGCCTACAGGTAAGATATGGAGCTCCCTCGGCCCTGCCACCTCCAATAATAAGATGTGTTCCGGCTCTTCTCAGTGCTGGGGTGTAGGGCAAGGCCCATTAGCCCTGGGCTTGGGGTAACTATGCCACTTTGTGGATCTTCAGGGAGGTGGCCTTCCAGTAAAAATGGGTCAATGGCCTTGGCTGCCCCGAGGCACTGCTTCCTCTTGGCCCTGGGCAGTTATGTGGCTCAGGTCGGGTAGCAGCACCACAGATGTTCCTGTCCTGGCAGGATAAGGACAGGCCTTTCTTCTGCCACTAAAGAGAGTTCTGACTTTGGAAGGTTTGCCTTTCAAACACACATTCCCTTATCCCGCTGTGTCTGAGGCATCTGAGCTGCTGATATTCTGCTGAGAAGCCTAGGGGCATTCCTCAATTTTCTGTTGCCAGTGACATTAACCCAACTCCAATTAGCTTAAACTAAGCCAGGCCACACAGTTCCTGAGTCCCAGACTCCCCTAGAGTTGTGCATAGCAACCCCTGAACATTTTCAGCAGTACCCCACTCCCTAAATTGGCAAGTCAGAGACACCTGGGGTGAGCGATGCTGTCCTTGGTTCCCCCCCCCCCCTTTCTCGGCTTCGGTTTCAAGCAGGCTTTTGTGTTTCCTTGTGTCTTTTGAAGGTTAAGTTACTTAACATTTGCAAAGCTTAGAACAGCGCCTTGCACATTGTAAACGCTATGTGTTCGTTCATTTTTTCAATGAACCTCTGGCCCTCCGGCCCTGCAGCGGAAGGAGGAGAGGAAGCACACAGGAGGAAGCCCAGCGCCCTGAGGCCCACCCCTTGGCTGGTGGGCTGTCACGTCCAAGAGAACCTGCAGGAGGAGGGCATAAAGCTCCAGGGCTGCCGTGCTGAGCTGGCCAGCGAGGGCATCCTGAATGACCGCAAGGGGGGGAAGCGGGCACTGAGGCCAACATGAAGGAGCCCGTGCATCAGCAGCTTACCCCCGGCCCAGTGAGCTGTCCTGGGCCAGGGACGAGAACAAGAGGACCCACAGCATCACCCACGATGAGAACACGAGGCGAGGCTGGGAGAAGTGCAGGGCAGAGCCGGCAGGGCAACCCCGAGCAGCAAATAGACGAGTTCAAGTTCAAGGCCACATGAAGGCCAGGAATGGGCAGGGCAGAGCCTCTTGCATGGTTCTGGGAGGGTCACATGCAAATTCTAAACCTTGTATTTGTAGTTCTCTGAAACTAGACCCCTCCTCGTACTCCAGCTCCTTGAAAAGGAGAATAGCTGTTTCAGTGGGAATATTCTGAGGCTGGGACCAGTGGACGAGTCCCTAGTTTATTTTTCCCATCTGTATCTAAGTGCCAAACAGGCCCGATGATGGTTAATACTGAATAACTTCTCTCTTATGCTTGGAACAGGGCTGACTGAACTAAAGAAAGATACCTGTGTCTGATTAAAAAGCTCCATGCTGGCATGCGTGTTAAGAGATTCAGTGTAACTAAAGAAAACCACCTCATGGCTTCTGTTTTGTGCCATACTTTTTTCTGTATTTGAAATTAGCTCAAATTGGTTGGTTTGTACTTGATTTCTATGAAGGATGCATCTTTGTATATTTGTGTTTTTTGAGGGGTGAAAATTATTTCGAAAACCGTACCTAAAGCACTCTTTTTTTTTTAAGATTTTTATTTTGTTTTTTAAATATATATTTATTGATTTCAGAGAGAGGAAGGGAGAGAGAGAGATAGAAACATCAATGATGAGAGAGTCATTGATCGGCTGCCTCCTGCGTGCCCTGACCTGGGGCTGAGCCCGGAACCCGGGCATATGCCCTGACCGGGAATCGAACCGAGATCTCCTGGATCCTAGGCGGATGCTCAACCTCTGAGCCACGCCTGGCGGGGCCTAAAGCACTCTTTTACACAGCAAGGAACACACAGTGATTCCTCCCTTAGTTGACAAAATCCTCCGATCATTCAGGATAAACACACAGGGGACACTCCACTCTTGGATAAACTTTTCTTGTTTGTGTGTGTGTGTGTTTTAACAGTTAGAGGGCTATATTGTTGTACTTACACAACTAATTAATGATCAACTATAGAGTATAGTATTTACATATAAGGCATAATATGAGTTTGTAACATTAGTTTTAAAAAGGAAAAGTTTTGTTCTGTATATTTTGTTACCTTTTACAGAGTAATAAAATAATCACACATTAAAAATAAATAAATAAAATGGCCCTTTGCTCTTATCCCCACACCCATAGAGCTCCTCAAAGAAGGCTCATTGACCATGTACTCACCTAGACTGATCCCTGTGTCCAGGGGAATGGTTTATATTCAGGGTGGACAGCCAGGTTACAATGCCTTCCTGGGGGAGGGTGATGGGCCATGTTACTAAATGCCCCACCAGGGGTTGTGAGCACTTTCTGGACAGAGAAGAAAAAGGAGGACATGGTTGGACTATTGGAAGTTCACAATTGCCCCTCACCCAAACCTTCCTCCTCTCTGCCCCCAGCGGCTGCAACAAGCAGAAACTGAGCACTGGCATTGCCCTCCTTGGAGAGCCTGTGGTCATCTTTCTGGACGAACCGTTCACTGTGGCCCGGCGCCTGCTCTGGGACACTGTGGTGAGGGCATGTGAATCCGGCAAGGCCATCATCATCACCCCCCATAGGCAGAGCCAGGGTCCCTGCGGGTCAATGAATGAGCAGTGACAGGGGCTATGGGAGGGAGGGGCTGGGTGGAGAGAAACCTGACATCTGTTGGTAAAGAATCTGTGAGATTCCCCAGGCTCTAGCATGTGGGCCACACTCTGGGAATCAGGAAGAGCCTGATCTGGGTGTTGACACCTTCCCATCTGCACATGGAGGGTGGGTGTAGCATACCCCAGCCCTGTGTCAGGCCTCCATCCCCTCTCTCTAGCATGGAGGAATGTGAGGCCTTGTGCACCCGGCTGGCCATCATGGTGCAGGGTCAGTTTAAGTGCCTGGGCAGCCCACAGCACCTCAAGAGCAAGTTTGGCAGCGGCTACTCCCTGCGGGCCAAGGTCAGGAGCGACAGGCAGCAGGAGGCGCTGCAGGAGTTCAAGGCATTTGTGGACCTGACCTTCCCAGGTGTGTGACCTTCACAAAGGGCATCTGTGCCTCACCCCTGCCAAGTCCCACATCCCTGACCCCTAGGATGAGAGCTGAAATTTTGTGGGCCCAGGCCACCCTCCTTTGGCCCTTCATCTGGGCCCTCATGGGCACATGGTCTCTCCTTTGTGCAGGCAGTGGCCTGGAAGAGGAGCACCAAGGGATGGGCCATCACCACCTGCTTGGCGATCTCAGCTGGGTAAAGGTGAGCATATACCCGGGCAGTGGAGGGAGCACAGCTCTGATGTCCCCCTTTCTGGTGTTTTCTCTTTTGGGTGGAAGTCATGTTCAGTGCTGTTGCAGTTCCTCTCTGATGTCTCCATGGCAACATTCATATGGATTTAATAGAATATAAGATATTTGACTGGAACAGACCTCAGAGATCAGCTCCTCCGCATTTCACAGAGAGGGCAGCAGGCCCAGACAGGGGATGCCACATACTCAGAGTCACACAGCAAGCCAGGGGCCCAGCCGGGACCTCTGTTTCCTGGCATCATTCCCAACCAGGGTCCCTTTCCCTGAGATTGCAGACAGCTGAATTCTGCAGGGCTGACTTGCTGGGAGTCCTCTGGGGGCAGCTGAAAGAGGGATGGGCCTTTGAGGAGACTTATCACTACCCCAAAGGCCCTCCCTCTTTCCACCCTCTGCTGTCTTCTTTCCCTTCCCCTGTGCCCACCATCCACAATGGCCTCCTCCCTTCCCACAGGCATTTGGCACTCTGAAGCAAGCCAAGAAGTACATGCTGGATGACTACTCAGCCAGCTAGGACTCCCTGGAGGACATCGTCCTAAGCTTCACCTTTCCTGGGCCCCCCTCCCAAGGGGAATACAAACAAGCAAGCAGAGCCAGCTGGTCCCTCATCATCATTGCCTCCCTCCCAGCCTCCCTCACCACCTCGTCACAGTCTATCTTGCTGTAATAAAAAGTTCCTGCCCTGGCAGGTGTGGCTCAGTTGGTTGCATGTCGATTCCTGGTCAGGACACATACCCAGGTTGCAGGTTCGAGCCCTGGTTGGAGTGTGTACCAGAGGCAACGAATGATGTTTCTCTCTCACATCAATGTTTCTCTCACTCTCTCTCTCCCCCTTCCTCTCTAAAATGTATATATAAACATATATTTTTAAAAATATCCCAGTGCCAGGTTAGCCCAGGTGTGCATAGTCTGCCATTGCTGCAAGGGTTACACAGGCAGCTGGTGGCCCCAGTGACCCCAGTGAAGGGTTGGGGTGGCTCTCTGTCAGACTCAGACCATTTGCCTTAAAGGTCTAGTGAAGATCCCAGGTGCATTTCAGTGGAAAACTATTCCCTTGAGTCCCACCTGGTGGCCTGTGGCCTCACTGAGACCTATCTGTGGAAGCAGCCTCAGAGAAACAGCTGCCATATCCTCTCAAGGAGCAGTAGCCTGAGGGTGACCATAGTTGTAAAGACATCATAGTCCTGAAGGTAGGAGAAGAGACAGATTGATGAGTTTGCAGCCAAAGTCACAATTTTTTCACACGTACGTATTTGTATTTGCTCTCTGCCCCAGCCCCTGCAAATGTTAGTGTAAGCCTACATGTGACCCCACACCA
The DNA here is from genome assembly GCF_964146895.1 of Miniopterus schreibersii. NCBI lineage: Eukaryota > Metazoa > Chordata > Mammalia > Chiroptera > Miniopteridae > Miniopterus > Miniopterus schreibersii. The sequence goes on from NC_138103.1 coordinate 10,949,708, forward strand.
GCCCCTGAAGTGGTCGTGGTCATTAGACCACTGCCCAGATGAGTGAGCTGAGATTTATACTTCAGTAGCTTTCCATGGTCCACAGGTATAGAGCCAACATTCGACTCAGGAATAGAGGTTCTCCAAGTGGCATTCCTGACCACAGCATTAGCAGCATCCAGAAATGTGTTAGAAATGCAGGCTCATGGGCCCACCCCAGACCTGTTGAGTCAGAAATTTTGGGATGAGGCCCAGCAATCTGCATTAAACTGAGCTCCATGTTAACAGGTGCTTCTGAACTCAAGGCCTGTATGCTCCAGACCGTCACCATCTAGCCTGCGTGTAGACGGATGTGTCTGTGCACCTCTGTCATGAGGATGCCCCATCAAGTAGCCTTTCTCTCTCTAGTGGAATCACTCTGGCCCCCTCGAAAAAGCCCCCTCAGCTTCCCCTTTGCAGGTTGTTCTCCCCCTCCCTTCTCAGCCAAGCTCTGGGGAAGTGGCGTCTACTGTCCCTGCCCACACTTCCTACCTCCCATCACTGCTCACCCAGAATTACAGCATTATCACACCCCTTGCCACCACACCCACTGGTTTCTCCCTTATTTTTCCATGTAACTTCTCTATGGCATTTCACAATGTCCCCTGTAGTCTTCTGATGAAAGCCCCTCCTGTGGCCTCTCCCCACTTAGTCTGGTTCTCTGTCCCTCTATGGCCCCTTCTCTACCTCCTCCGAAGGCTCCTCTTCCTTTCTCCCTGAATGTCGGGATTCTTCGAGTGCCCAGTCTATTTCCGTTTCCTTACTCTCCCCTCTGTACCCTGCCACCCTTGAATTCCTTTCTCATTCACCCCCAGGCCTTCAATTGCCATCTTATTCCAAGCAGGAATCTCCCTGAACTTCCCACAGTCTAGACTTTTCCAATGAGTTATCTCGCCCTCCTGAAGCCCAATGGGAAACGGGCTCTTCTCACACTCTGGAACTATCAGGCCACTGTGCCTTAGGGACTCTTACCCCTAGGGCTGGGGGAGTGGGGTGGGGGTGGCTAGGGAAGGTGTGGCTACAGCATAGCCAAGAGAAGAACACCTGTTTCCTGAAAAATAGGAAAACTTTACCTCTGAAGGTGAGCCATAAGGGCATAAAGAACAAGACAGAGGACAACTAAGGACCTTTGAGTAACCAGGAATGCTGGTGTGGACTCGGTGATGTAGTATTACAGGGGAGTTAGAGCGGTGAATGACAACTGACTCTCTCATTGGTGGGTCCGGCTTATTAATGCCTTCAAGGTGAACCCCAAATCTAACACTTGAAAGAATGTACCTCTGCCTAGGGGCAACTGGTAACAAAGTAACAATGCAGGTGAGGAGGGCAACAAAGTAACAAATTGGGAAATAGTAACCAATGGAAATAAAGGTGTGAGGAAGGATGAGAAATCTGGGACATCTGGGGAGCAGGCCCCAAGCATGTTCAGCTCTATCCACTGGACTTCCTGTGCATATCACCCCTAATCCCTTGCCACCTCCAAATTTCAGGGCCTCAGCTCCTTGTCATTTTGGGACCACTGAGACTTTCATATCCTTTGTCATAATGATCCATCTCCTTCTTACTTCTCCATCTCCTGCTCCAGACTAGCAGGGAGCCTGGGCACCATGGAGTTCAGGGGCACGAGGGATGGGGGAACATAGGGGACATGACAGCTAATTGAGACTGTGGGAGGAGGGGTCTGAGCCATGACCCAGATTCCCTAGCTTCTCCAGGCAAAGCCACTCTGTTCTCCATCACACACCCAGGAGACTGCATTTTTTTCCTTGTTAGACTGTATCATGGAAGAGGTGGGCTGTGAGTTGGTTCTTGAAAGACAGGCCAGGTGGGCACTGCCTGATAACCTCTGAATGAACAGAATGCTCAGCTGTGGCTGGCAGTAGCCAGTTAAGCAAGCTGGTGTGCACTTCCCTTCTAGGGAGGGCTCCCAGGTGGCAGTGAGGAGGTACTGGAGATAGGCTTGGGGAGATATCTGGTCAAAGTGAGAGGCTTAGAGCTTGCCCTGGGACAGGTACGGACTAAGGGTCCAGGGTGAGCCTCGTTCCTGGGAAGAAGGGGTGAAACGTGCTGGCTGAGCGGATGATTTCGAGCCCAGATCTCCAACTCCACTTTTTGCATTGCAATCTATGCAATCAGTGGCTAGATCCCGGACAAGGGGTCTCCTCGCCTGAAGCACGAACGGGAAGCAGGGCGTGTGGCCTCGGGGTGAGGGCCGGAGGTCAGGGGCTCCCTGGGCGCAATACCGGGGTGCCAGCTCGTCTGCCTCCACTCAGGCAGACGATCCCATCTGGGCCCCAGCTGCGCCGCGCCCTCCGCAAGACCCCGCATCGGGAGGAGTGGCAGGTCCACACAGACCTTCACTGACAACCCACTGCGCGCTGTGGGTTCCAGTGGCCGGGACCTCTGACGCCGAGTCCGCAGCGAGGCCCAAGCACCGAACAGCTCGGAACCACGCGGGCCACGTTGGACTAAAGAAGCCGCTGCCCGCCGAGCCCGGGCCGCGCTCCGCTGGGACTCCGGCCAGGACCAGGGAGCCGGGGAGACTTCGCGGGCTACGCCAATCACCGGCCGACGTTCGAATTCGCGTCCTGGCACCGCCAATCGAGAGCGCCGGGAGCCGGCGAGTGGGGCGGGGCCGAGGGCGGGGCCTTGTAGACCTGAGGCGCGCGCCCCCCCAGACCGGCCAATGGAAGAGCTGAGTGCGTTTGAAAACTAGGGCGGGCGACGGGGCGGGTCTGCGCGTGCGTGGGGCGGTGCGCGCTGGGCTGGCCGGCGGCTGGAGCAGCTTAGACTGAGGCGACTGAGGTGGCGACGCAGGTGGCGATGGGGAGCGGCGGCGGTGAGCGCGGGGCGCGGGGCTCGGGGCGGGGGGCGCGGGGCACGGGCGGCGGCGGGCGGCGGACGGGCGGGCGACCCGAGACTGCGCAGGCCGGCTCGAGCCCTACGGCCTGGGGTCCGGGCGGCACCTGCTCGGCGCGCAGTTTAAATGCCAGGCGGTGCCCAGGTCCGCGTGAAAGCCCCGCGCGAGTCCCAGCACCTGTGGAGGGCTGAGAGCGCAGCAGCGGTTTCGGTGGTTATCACCGTGGCGGTTAAGCGTTTCCGTGTCTGTCCTACACCAAGGGAATGAGGACAGTGTGGTAAAATCCATGTAATCTGTGGGAACTGGTCACCCTGAGTGTAGGTCTGGCTCTCGCAGCACGTTAACTGCTGATGGGAAGACCCAGGTGAAGAGCGGGGCGGGGGGTGCAGTGCTTCAGGGCAGAGCAGCCCCCTCCCGTCGGGACAGAAGGGAGGATCGGGTGGAAAACCATGGAAATTGTAGGTGAGGGGCTCCTACCCCGGAGTTAATAAGCCCTCTGCTTAGAATGAGGAAGGAACTGCTGGAGCTGGAATGACCCCCCTATGGGGAGAGAGGACTCTGGGCAGAGGGGGGACCTGGCTAGCCTCCACGTTCAGCCTTTGCTTTCCTGCAGGGCTGACCCTCTTAGTTTGGACTCGAAAACCAGATTGTTCAAGTCCACAGATCCTTATTGAACATTGTGCATTTTAGCCATGTATGCAAATAGAAGCATAGAGATCAGCAAGGATCTCAGGGGGCTTCACTGAGAGACCTCATCATCGTTGGCTGCTTTTTTCCCCTTCCTGGTTATCATCTGGGCTCTGGATCAGAAAGTTGCCCAATAGTCAAGTTACATGACTATCTGCTACTCACCGTAAACCCTTACTGACTGTTTGAATGTATGATGATGTCTTCTGTTATCCTTGTAATACTACTCCTTCATTCATTCTTTCTTTGGGACTAAAAATATGGCTGGTTCCTTTCGTGGGGCAGGGGACAGTAACTGTTAAATCATCTTCAGATATAACTTTTCATATCAGTACAACTTCTTTCCAACACATCACTTAGACCGTTCTGTTTCTCTTTCTTAAGTGATCCACTGCAGGTGTGCCAAGTGTTTCTGTTATCCTACAAAGCGAAGGATAAGAAGAAGACCCCGACACTTGACTATCTTGAGTCTCCCAGAAGATGTACTCTTTCATATCCTGAAATGGCTTTCTGTTGGGGACATCCTTGCTGTTCGATCTGTAAGTTGCCAGGTGAAAATAGCATCATCCTTCATGTTGTTGGTCATACCATCAAGGCTTCATGGTCTTAAATGTCAGAACAGAACTTTGGCTACAAAAGAGGGCAGAGAAACAAGGATGACGTTGTTAATAGATATTTGAGGTGGTTCTGATGGTAGGAAAGCTGAAAGTAGCACACTCGTTTTAATGTTTAACAGATAAATCACTTTTATGGCAGTGAAATTTGCATCTCTTAAGAAATAAGACATTACAGGTGAAACTTTAACACTGTTTCTCAACTGTAATTGAAAAATAAATTTTTAAAATTTTTAAAAAGAATTAATATTAAAAAGAATAAAAGTGTCCACTTGAGGACAAATCCCATGTAACATTCGGTACTGAAAGGGACTCACAGTTATTTTACAGATGTTGGAACTGCAGCCTCATTTTGAATGACTTAACCCAGGGCATATAGTAAATTAGTGGGAAAACAAGAAACCACTTCACTAATTCCCAGAGCTGCCTCTATTTGGGTTATAATATCCATGGGTGCTGAGTTTCCAATGGCAGTGGTTAGCACTTAAATTGCTAACCAGTGATCAGGGCTCCTGCCCAGAGCAGAGGCTCCAGGTCCTACCTGAGGCTGTGTCCATCTTTTTTCCAAGAGCCCCTGTTAACCCCTAGGCACCAGCCATGCTCCCACTAGCAAGACTCCAGGCAGAGCAGCACAAAACAGATTTCTGTCCTAGCTGCTCCCGTTAGACTTGGTTTCTCTGATCCTTGTAGGTATATACTCTTACAGAGGTGTCATCCCCTCTTTCTCAGTCTAGATGCTTATTTCCCCTTCCGGGACCACTGTCTCCAACTTTAGAGCCACAGAGAAACTTATTTCTGGCCTCTTCTCTAGTCAAAGCAACTGTTACTTTGAGACACAGAGAGTGGGGCCTTTACTATTGGGGTAGGGAAGGGGACAGGAGACCCTACATCTGTCTACATTCTCTCTTCAAGAGCTCCAGAGGCATGGTTCTGGGGAGGTCCCCCACCCACCCTGCTTCCGTTGTTCTGCAGGTACACTCCCATCTGAAGTACCTGGTGGACAATCATGCCAGCGTGTGGGCATGTGCCAGCTTTCAAGAGCTGTGGCCTTCTCCAAGGAACCTGAAGCTCTTTGAAAGGTATCTCTACACCCGGAGAACAGCTTGGTTTTCTCCCATCTTGGGGCCTCCCTGATATTCTAGCAAATGTCCCAAGGCCTGACCTAGTAATGATTTTCTTCTTCCTGTAGCCTCTGTCAATGCGCTATCCCCTCAAGGAAGCAACTAAGGGCAGTCAAATCTTGCCCACTGAGTCACATGACTTCCAGCACAGTCATCAGTCATCCACATCACCAGCACAGGCCTGCCTCTCATATGTCACAGTGGTGCCTCTGAAGAGTCCCTCTTGGGCTATGACCCATCCCTTGTGACTCAACTCCAAGTCACCTGTGTGTGGAAACTTTATTCAGCCCTCTTTTCTTTTGGTCAAAACCATATGATTTAAATCCTATTGCATTTTATTCACTGGCTAATCCCATCCCCCTGCTAGAGTTGAGACCCAGAGGGAGGCTCAAAGGGAGTGTGAGCCCTGAGACCTATGAACCCTAGTGTACCAACGACTAGACCCATCCACTGTCAAAGTGTGCCAGTGGTTTCAGGCAGGCCGCCTGAGACGTAATCCACAAACTATACAACTTACCCTTTTAAAATGTGCAACTTGATGGTTTTTAACGTATTCACAGTTATGCAACCATCAACACTATCTAACTTTAGAACATTCTCATTACCCCAAAATAAAACCCCGTACCCATTAGCATTCACTCCCTATTTTACCTGCAATCCCCCAAACCTTAGGCAACCACTAACCACTTTCCTTTCTCTGGATTTGCCTGTAGTGAACATATCATATAAAGAATCATACAACATGTGGCCTTTTGTGACTGGCTTCTTTCACTTAGCATATTTTTAAGGTTCATCAATGTTGTAGAATGTCATGGATAAATGATATATGACTGCCTTACCTTAAAAAGTTTCTATTCAGAAAATAAGTATTCTAGCTTCAATTGCTGTAATGGAACATAACCTTTATGAAATAAAAATCCTGTGATATTTTATGTTTTTAATGTAGGGCTGCCGAAAAAGGAAATTTTGAAGCTGCTGTGAAGCTAGGCATTGCCTACCTCTACAATGAAGGCTGTAAGTCCTTGCAGGGCTGGACCTGGCATCACCCCACTTGGTATTGATGTTTTAGAACAGACATGAGCCCTTCTCAGTATTTGTAACTTAGTTGCTCTTTTTGTTACTTATGTCTGGTGGTCTGCCTTATTGTCTCCTCCAAGGAGCTTTTTCGCAGAGGTGCCCTGCTGAGGGACCCATTGATGAAATTTGATTTTTGTAGGTTGGGAGAGTCACCTTTTATTTTAATAAATCTTTTCATTTCAGTCAGCAAAGAATGACTGACCAGAGACTCAGAATGGGGGCTACTCAGGCAGCCAGCCTTCCCCTGGCTGCCTGCCCTCTGTCCAGTTAACACCGCAACCCATGTGTAGACTCTCGCTCCTCTCCTCAGTTACAGTTCGATTGTGGAACTCTGGGGCAGTGATTAAAGCGTGCCTAATTCCATAGGATATCAATAACATAGGGAGCCAAAGTTCTAAGCAGGAGGCAGGTACAGGCAGGTCAAAGCTGGCATGGTGACTGAATTTCTTCACCCCCAGGGGTCAGGTACTCCTTGAAAGAATCTTGTGTGGCCTTCTCCCAATTCCTGCCTGTTTGCTTAGCACACCAAGGACTAGCCTGGGGTACCTCCTGTCTTGATTGCCAAAACACATAAAGACTTGCGTATAGCAGCCACTTTTCTGCTTCTAAAAGATCTGGTGTCTTATTGAGATATAGCCCCTGCATGTGTTCAGTTGACAAGACTATTGTAACTGATAGAGACAATGAGCATTCCTCCTCTAGGCTGAGGAGAGCAGCAGTCCTGCCCTAACCCTCTTGTCAGGTAGCAGTTCCCAGACATAATTCACATACCATACAATTCACCGATCTAAAGTATACAACCCAGCTTGGCCAGCATGGCTCAGTGGTTGAGCACTGACCTATGATCCAGGAGATCAAGGTTCAGTTCCCAGTCAGGGCACATGCCTGGGTTTCGGGCTCAGTCCCCAGCAGGGGGCTTGCAGGAGGGAGCAGATCAATGACTCTCTCATCATTGATGTTCCTATCTCTCTCCCTCTCCCTTCCTCTCTCAATAAAGACTTTTTTTTAAAAAGGAAAAAATAATAAAGTATATAACCTGGTGATTTTTAGTATATTCACAGAATTGGACAGCCATCACCACTGTCTGATTTTGGAAATTCTCATTAACCCCAAAAGAAACTTGTTAGCAGGGTGGTTGCCAGTGGTTCCCAGCAGGAGGGAGGGTGGGCATATGACACCTCCACAGAGAGCACCTTCCCAACCTTCAAAATCCAGGCTGTTATGAAGACCCAGGCAGGGGCACATGATTCACAAGGTAGGGAAAGAAAAGAAAGGAGGGCCGTTCCCGCCTTCTGCAGAGCTTTTCTAAAACACCAGCAGCTCTGCACTGCAGTGGGCTTCAGGTTTTAGACTTTCAAAAACCACGGAGAACTTTCCACATTTGTCCTCAAGACATCCCTGAATTTTGTTCTGTCCATCTCTATAGTGTCTGTGTCTGATGAGGCCCGTGCAGAAGTGAATGGCCTGAAAGCCTCTCGCTACTTTAGTCTCGCTGAGCGACTGAATGTCAGTGCTGTGCCTTTCATATGGCTCTTCATCCGGCCTCCATGGTCAGTGTCTGGAAGCTGCTGCAAGGCCGTGGTTCACGAGAGCCTCAGGGCAGAGTGCCAGCTACAAAGAGTGAGTCCTGGCAAGGGGCGCAAGTAGGGCAGGCTGCGCTGGGCAGGTCAAGCCCCACAGGATCCTGGGAGGTGAGAAAACCTTGAGGGGAGACACTGTGGACCATATAAAGTCAGGGACCTGAGGGCAGTGGAGGCGCAGAAAATCAGGAGTAGGGATGTGGGAGCATCTGGAAATGACCCAGCAGGAAAGGAGGCCTCAGAGCCAGGTTTCAGGGGAATCTGATGGGCTGGACTGCAGTCACATTGACAGCTGGAAAGGCAATACAGAGGCTCCATGAAGCGGTCAGTTCTCTGCAAAGAGGGGTGTCAGGGGCCATGGGACCCACACACTGGAGGGGCAGCCCCTGGATGTTCTCTTCACTGATGATCATACTTCTTTCTCCTTTTTTTAGACTCACAGAGCTTCCATACTGCACTGCTTGGGGAGAGTGCTGAGTCTCTTTGAGGTGAGTTGAGTTATCCATCCCACTTGGACTCTGAGTTTGATGTGTGCCTGGCCTGGGTGAGCACGAAGAGTACAGTGGCTTCACATTTCCATGCTGCACACCTTTCTGGTGGCCACAAACACCGAGGATGAGGGAGTAAGTGAAAAGCAGCAAAGAAGGGTATCCAGGGTTCAAAGCCAAAGTGCATCCTGTGAGAGGCCAGGTGGAGCCAGGCGGAACACCTGAGTGTGCACCCAATGAGGGGCTTATTTGTTTCATGGTTCTGCTATTGGCGAGCCTTTCCCACTCCACTCAGACCTCCCCACATTTGAGAAAGCTTTAACGAGCTTTGTGATTAAGGAACCCCCTCTGCAGCAAGATCAGGGAAGGTGGTGGCTTCTGGTGACAGGTGTGTGTTGACAGTGGCAAGGAGGGGCAATGAGTGTGAGGGAGGAGGTGGAGGAGCCCCAAGATAGCTTCCAACATCACCATCTGGGCAGTTCAGTGTGGAGGACTGGTGCTCCAGTTAGCGTAGGGCCAAGCCAAATACGAACCTGGTCAAGGAGAAAACAGCCTGTGAGGGCAGAACCCAGGAATTCGCTTTCTACATTGCTTATTAGATTGTGTCCCTTTAGAGAAGTAATTTCTACTCCTATTTAGTTAACTCCTTCTTCTTAAAGAGCAATGCATGGGAACACTTAGAGATACCATAGAAAGACAAAGATGGTTAAGTAGGATGGTTTAGCAGAAAGAGAATAAGAAATAATAAACTGTGCTTGGACTTATCAGGATGAAGAGAGAAAGAAGCAGGCCCGAGACCTGTTTGAAGAGTCTGCTAATCAGGGATGTTTGACCAGCTCGTACCTCCTCTGGGAAAGTGACAGACTGACGGATGTGAGTGGACCAGGGTCTGGGGAAAGGAGGAATTATGTAGGCCAAAGGCACAGTCTCCAAATTGGCCCTTGGGTGAGGTTGTCAGCACAGGAAGGATCCTCATATATTTCCTTGGGAACCACTGCTCAGTGGGCCACTCTCAGCACTGCCCCAAAATGACCACCTTCGTTTGGAGAATAAAGGGCTTGGGAGAAAGTGCAGTTGGGGACTCTCTAAGGGTGTTGGGAGAACATTTAAGGACCCTGTGGGTTAGTTCTGTATTTTCCCAGAGACATAACCATATAAAGTCATGGTGACTTTCTCCCATTGGCAGATGTCTGATCCTGGACGATGCCTCCACAACTTCCGGAAACTCAGGGACTATGCTGCCAAAGGCTGCTGGGAAGCCCAGGTGAGGTGGGAGCTGGCCTATACCTCCTGGGCTGTCACTCAGGAGGCAATAAGATTGGCCAGGGCTGGAGTCATGTCTAAAAGGAGTTTAGCTCTGGGGTGTGTAGCGAGGAGAGCTTGGAAGTGCTTCCTTCTTCTCTGCCCATTACCACCCTGTTATCTCAAAGCCCATTGCCCCTAAGCCAGCCTCTTAATTTCTAAGTGCTTATGGACTACATCTGCTATCAAAATTCATACCGTTCCCTAGAGTTGTCTTACAGGTAAAGGTAAAGCTTACCTTAGCAACAGGTCTTCAGGCTCCTTAGAGCAGATGGGCATGTGGAGTGCTGTCTGTTCTTGTTATTTGACCTGCTCACCAGGTCGTCCAGTGTCAGAACCAGGACCTCAGGGATTTGTAGTTGGCGTTCTTCAAGCACTCTCCCCTTTAGCTGTAAAGTCGTGGTTTCAAGACAAAGCCAAGTGGGTAGAAGCTCAACCAATCATGTGGATGGTTGAGAGTCATCTACCCTCAAAAGCTAGGAAAGAAATCACAAAGCGGTAGGTGGCTCAGCCTGGCATGTCACAGAACACTGTAATGTTTATATCCAAAAAGGCAGTCAGCAAATTTACAAGACATATGACAATCAACAATGTGGTTATAGTTAAAGCTCAGATTCATCAATAAGAATAATAAGACCCTAATAAAGTCCATAGGGCCTCAGTGCCCTCTGAGAAAAGAGGAAAGGTACACAACTGGCCAAAACACAGCAGCAGCATTCTAATCACTGCTGGTCAAAAGGGCATGCATTTCAATGAGATCACAGCTGATCATATTAGCAAATTATGTATATATACACACACATATATATATTTTTTCGTGTGTTTTTTAGTAGATAGCTAATAACTTCAGAAAATATGTTTGTTTGTTTTAACAATAGCCATTTTTGCTGGCAAACATATAATAAAATGGTGTTCCTACTAGTGGGTGTGAACATCGAGGCCTGCCTTTCAGAAAGCACTTGGACACAAGTAGCAAAATGCTTAACAGAACCATTCCTGTGAACTGATCACGTGAGCAGACAGGCGCAGATACTAAAAAGGCTACATAAAGATGTGCCACAAAACAGTAAAACACATGAGAAATACCTGAAAAGGAAGAACAGGTGAAACATGCTTATAGCTATTTCATTTCCTAAGGAACCATGTTATTGTTAAGTGAGCAAAGAATAGATTAGATGTGTGTATACTGTGATCACAAATGAATATAAACACTGTTACAAATGCATAGAGCCCGGCCGGGCGTGGCTCAGCGGTTGAGCGTCAAGCTAGGATCCAGGCGATCGGGGTTCGATTCCCGGTCAGGGCCATGCCCGGGTTGTGGGCTCGAGGAACGACTCTCTCATCATTGATGCTTCCCTCTCTCTCTCTCTCCCTCTCCTTTCCTCTCTCTGAAATCAATAAAGATATATTTTTTTAAATGCATAGAAAAATCTGAAAGGAAATACATAGAAATGGTTGATAGTAACCATTTCAGAGCTTAGTGGGTGCTGGGTGGGTTCTGTACAAAGCTCAGTTAATCCTCACATCTCTCTACCAAAGCAGGTGCTGTATGCCACTTCTTGAAAAGGGAAACTGAGGCATAGAACAGTTTCCCCAATTTGCCAGCAGCCACATATAGACCCAGATTTTAAAGTCAGGTCATTTGAGCTTCCAGCCTATTCTTTTGCCACTTTGCTGTGCAGCTTCCTTCTGGAGCATCTAGCTTTCACAATTGGAAGTTGAACAGAAACATACTTAATTTTTTTTTTAAAGTTGCCAAAAGACCTATTGGCTGAGGAGCTGCACCAGGGTGGGAGGGGGACTGACATTTCATTATATACTTTTTATCCTTTTTTAAGTTCTTTATCATGTGACATATTACTTATTTCAAAAAGAATATTAAAATCTGTCATACTGGTTCCAGAAGGCTTAGAAGGCATAAGGAGGGCGAATGTGTATACACATGTCTTCTCCCTCAACAGCTCTTCACATTTGGAAATGGAAAACCTCAAAAGCCGCTGCTTTCTGCTCATTCTGCATGTCTTTTCTTCTCAGCTGTCTTTAGCCAAGGCCTGTGCAAATGGAAACCAGCTTGGACTAGAAGTGAAAGCATCCAATGAGATAGTCTGCCAGCTCTTTCAGGCCTCCCATGCTGCTAATAAGCAGGAGATCTTTTCCGTGCAGAAGGGACTCAACGACACAATGAGGTGAGGGGTTCAAGCCAAAGCTTCTAATTGGAAGGCAGAGTGACCACTAGTCTCTGGGGCGAAAGGAGCTGTCCTGTTTCACCTGAGCCACCTGTCACATAGCCTTCTGTGTTGTCAGCCCCACTAGGATCCCCCCATTCACGCGCGCGCGCGCGCGTGTGTGTGTGTGTGTGTGTTTTCTAAAACCAGTAATGTCTAAGTTATCCAGGGCTTTGAAGAAAAAACATCCCTCATAAAAAGTGTCTGCTCTTCCAATTTTCCTTTTGTTTTTTTATATATCTTTATTGATTTCAGAGAGAAGAAAGGAGAGGGAGAGAGAGATAGAAACATCAATGATGAGAGAGTCATTGATCGAGCCCGCAACCTGGGCATGTGCCCTGACCGGGAATCGAACCCCGATCTCCTGGATCCTAGGTCGACACTCAACCGCTGAGCCACACCCGGCTAGGCTCCAATTTTCCTTTTTAAGCCTCAGAACAAGTTAAACTATTTTAAACATCTTTCTAAAATGATGGGATTCATATCCTCAATTTCTGAAGCCCCCAAACCACCTTTTCTCTTTTTTTAAATTTTTTTTTGTTTAAATATATCTTTATTGATTTCAGAGAAAGGAAAGGAGAAGGGGAGAGAGAGATAGAAACATCCATGATGAGAGAGTCATTGATCGGCTGCCTCCTGCACTCCCCTGACTGGGGATAAAGTCCGCAACCCAGGCATGTGCCCTGACCTGGAATCAAATGGCGACCTCCTGGATTCTAGGTCGAGGCTCAACTGCTAAGCCATGTAGGGCCAAACTGCCTTTTCCTTACAAGCCATCATTATGAGCATTAACTTGGAGTGTGAAACTCCATGGCTGTCTGAGCCATCCTCACCCAGGAAGCTATGTCCTCTGGGGCAGCTGCAATGTGCCTGGCAGCCTGAAACCCTAGTACTATCCACCTCTTCCTGCAGGTACATTTTCCTCCAAGGTTTAGAGATAAAACACTTCACTTCATATACTCAATCACAGAACATGTTAGTAAAATGGAAAATGTGAATAATTTTGTAAGCTTATGTAAGAGATTTCAAATACATTTGGATTTATAATGGGCAGGCCCTGACTATACTCCAGTAGACAATGCCTAGCATATAGTAAGTCCTCAATAAACATTTATTTTTAGAAGGATCTAGCTTTCCTGGAGATGCTTGATGTCTACCACACAGAGTGAGGGAATGCATTGTCCTTTGATCCCATATTAAATGTCAAAGCTATTGTGCTTTTGAGGCCTGTGGTGGTGGCAGCAGCTTCTCTCCCCTTTCCTGTCCTCTTTCCCCTTTTTCTTTTGGAAGAATATGCTGATAACACCTTGTGCCCCTCTCAGTCTGCCCTTTTTTTTTTTGGACTATTGCTATTTGGGGAGCAAGGGTGAACAAATTTCACTCTTTTTTTCCTTTTTAAGAACTAAAATAATTTTATTAAAATATTAATATCATTTATGCCCTTGAGTTGAGCATCTTTCCATTTTCCTCTGTGCCAAGCAACTGCCAACTTTTTCTTTTTTACTGTGGGGTAATTTACATGTAACATTATACTAGTTTCAGATTTAACCATTTTAAGTATATATTTTGGTTGGTCTGTTTTTATGAGTCAGATCATTAAGCTTGTTAAGTGTTTGTGTAGGAGAGCTTCCTCTTCTGTTTCAATAGTGGCTGGTTTAAACCTCAAACATCTGACCTGACGCTCATGCTGTCTTCCTCCTTCTGGGAGAAAATAGAGACTTGTCTTCCTCCTTCATCCTTCCCCCCTTCCATTCTACCTCCATTGCTTCCCTTCTCCTTCCATTCCACCACTTTGACCCATCTTTCCCACCTTCCCTCTGCATTTAAGAGATGCTTCCATTCTGGCAGACCCCAGGATCCCATCCGTCTGTCTGTGCAGAATCCTGTAGTATCACGCTTTTCCTCTTTCCTATTCTCTGCGTCCCCTCTCCTTTGTTCAGAAAGGCATTTACCATACTCTGGTATCCTTGCCATTGCACACAGCATTCCTTTGTGGTGTCTCTGTCCCTGACCCCAGGTCTTAGCCCTCTCAAGGAAGGACCCCATGTGCGTCCGCTCTGGGCTGTGTGCACCATCAGGGTTGGTGGGTGACTAAGAAAGTCTCTGCATCCTGCTTTAGTTGTGTTCTTGGCTCTTGGCTCCAGTACAGAGGGTTTTGGTAAATGACCCCACAGGTTAGCTGCACAAGGGCCGAAGCTCTCATACCTTTGAGTGTCTTTTCTCTGGTCCTGGAGTCTGTGATCTGCTCCCTCCCTTACCTTGCCCCTTACCTGAGTATCAGGGCTTTCTAGTGTCTGGGGGACTCTGGGGGGGAGGCAGGGACACCTGAGTCCTAGAAACAGTCAGGAGATATGGGGCCTCCTCAGCCTCCTTGAATATGGCATCTCATCCTGGGACATTCCTGGGTAAACCAATGCTACAGATGACCGGCTGTCTCCTGCGGGACAGATGGGCCATCTGGAATGGGAAACCAGACACTCATGAATGCTTCGCTCTAGTGTTCAGGGGTGGTGTTCTTCCCAAAGGTACATTCTAATCGACTGGCTGGTAGAAGTCGCCACCATGAAGGACTTCACAAGCCTATGCCTTCATCTGACCGTGGAGTGTGTGGACCGATACCTACGGAGGAGGCTGGTGCCCCGGTACAGGCTCCAGCTGCTGGGCATCGCCTGTATGGTCATCTGCACCCGGTAAGAAGCCCCCCGTGGCCATGCCTGCAGGACAGTGCATAATGTGCTGGCCATGCCCTAGTTCATGGGCTGACTTTTCAGTGAAATAAAGCTTCAGTGTCCCACTTTGTTAGCTGGGGGTTTTAATTTTAGGGAGTGCCCAAGCCACGTAGTCCTCTCCACACAGGGACAGCAGACCTGATCCTGGGTGTGTCAGTGGCCACTCATCCCAGCATATGGTCTCGGGACCCAGAATGTAGCCTTGTTTGGTCAGGCTCAGGCTGAACCCCACTTCCTCTGGCACCTGAGGATGATTCAACGAGGAGGGAATGTCATAGTCCTCTAGCCAAGATCACAGAAAAACTGCTTGTTGGCAGTCAGGTTCCCAAGAATGTTTCTCAAGTATGTGTCATCAGAGACCTATAGTTAGTGGGTCTCACATTTCCCACCCAACTCCCCACAGACCCCACTCCAACCACACAGACAGGGCACATCCTCCCCACATAACAGCCTTAACCCCTGGCAGCTCTGACTTTTCAAGCTGTACCATCATTTTTTACCTAAATCTACTGTCCTTTAACAAATATCTGTCTACCTAGTTTTGCCTTTGGAAGCAATATGTATGGTGATTCCCACCATACATTTTGTATTTTCTAGTTTTCCTAAAATATATGGTCTGCCATTTCCCCTGGGCAGACCAATTGTCCTTATCTGCAAGGCTTGGGGGAATGAGGAACAGGCTCATTGCACACAGTGGTGTGAACTACAGAGAGGTTGATTTCTTTTGCACAGTAACCCTAAGGCAGAAGGTCCAGGTTCATCATGTAATTGGGACGGTGTTTCTGTTTCATGAGATCACAAAGGAGCCCCAGTTTCTGCCACCACCACCCCATGACCCCTAAGGTCGCCATGTCCTTTGTAGCAAGCTCAGCCACATGGCCACATGTAGAACTAGAAAGCATGATCATATGACATACAGGTGGACGGAGTGTGGGCTCAGGGTTAGCAAGCAAACTGCCACACACTGTCTGGGCCCCTCAGTATTTCAGGTCTTCTCACCAGAGAGGGCTGAATAGACTGGACCCCTGCCTCCTGTGTCTAGGTGCATACTTACATCCTTGCCATCAGAGACCAAGTTGGACCACAAACAGACTAGCAGTGCTAATTGCTTTAAAAATTTTTTAGAGGCTGAGATACCCCCACCTTTGCTTTAAAAGCAGCACTTGCCATGGCTCCAAGCACAGGGCTCTCATCAGCCCCACTTGCATCTCATCTTTTCAGCACCTGTGGTCCCTGTGCCTCAGTAAATGTGGGAGCTGCAGAGTCTTAGGACAGAGCGGTTATAGGGTTGTCCCCGGTCCACCCTCACCAGGGGAGGTGCCCTCAGCAAGCCACTGGACCAGTGTGTTCACTGATAGTTGGCACTCATGGAGAATAGATAACAGGGTAACCACCTGCCTAAGGAACAATCAGAATTCCAGTGGCCTGTTTAAAGGTTTGCTGTGCACAAACCTTTAAACAATCTCTAGCTCAGTTCTGCTGGGTCACCTGCCTCCTGGATTTAAGCCATTTATACTCACTGTAGAATCTGGCACAAATCCCCCTCACTCGCTAAGAGGATTGACCAATCACGTCATTCATGGATGCCTTTTTCAGAAACATCTATGTGCCCGGTGATGCAGCCACTCATGCTGGTCTGTGGCACTAATCCCTCTTTCCAGCTCCTCATGACAGGATTATGTGACCTTTTCAGTTCCAGTCCGTAGCTACAGGCACCCAGGTCTACTCTTTGACACCCCTGCCCTCTGTTACTGAAGCCTAAAGTGATTGCCCCACTGAGGGAATTAAGCTCAACTCTTAGATCCCATCTTGATATTCCAGGTTCATCAACAAAGAGATCTTGACAATCCGAGAAGCTGTGTGGCTCACAGACAACACGTACAAGTATGAGGACCTGGTGAGGATGATGGGAGAGATCATTTCCGCCCTGGAAGGGAAGATTCGAGTAAGTGGCCTTTTGCTTTTTCCTTGTAAATCAAAGTAGAGGTCACATGAGGGAGTGGCAGGATTTGAGAGCAACCTCATGACGTTGAGCTTTTCTGCTCTGAGAAGTCCTGGACCCAGAGGTCATCTTGTCACTGCATGCCCTGGCATCCAGCCTGATCATCAGTCATGCCAGACCCTGTGCTGGGCCAGCCTCCCTGTTCATTGGGTGGAGGAGCTCTCTGTGTGCTGAGACCCATGTCTGCCTCCTGGTTCTGTCTAGGTCCCTACTGTGGTTGATTACAAGGACATCCTGCTGACGCTGATCCCTATGGCACCAAGAACCCAGCACCTGTGCAGCTTCCTCTGCGAGCTCTCCCTACTGCACACC
Source organism: Miniopterus schreibersii (assembly GCF_964146895.1). Lineage (NCBI taxonomy): Eukaryota > Metazoa > Chordata > Mammalia > Chiroptera > Miniopteridae > Miniopterus > Miniopterus schreibersii. The sequence continues at coordinate 10,966,723 of NC_138103.1, forward strand.
AGCCTTGCCGCCTACTCCCCAGCCCACTTGGCTGCGGCTGCCCTGCTGCTAGCAAGGCTGACACACGGGCAGAGTAAGGATACTGTCCTTCAGGCCAGCTGCTCAGCACAGGTTGAGCCAGAGGCCTGGGTAGTTCTTGGAGTCAGGAGACAATGCTCAGATATAAGTGGGGAGGGGGAGAAAAAGAATCAGGCCCACCTCTCCTGGAGAAGAAAACACCAGAATGGACTAAAAGCCATTCTCTGGGGGCGAGGTTAGGGATGGTTCTAGCTTAAGTACAGGGGTGGGCAAAAGCAGGTTTACAATTGTGAATATGCAAAACACAGTGTTTATTCTTGTATTATTGTTTATTAATTATTGTATTATTTTCCATATGAACAACTTAAACCTACTTTTGTCCATTCCTGTATTTCCCACACTGTTTACAGTGAGCAGGCATGCTTTGTATGTGGGGTCTTTGCAACCCTGAGCTCCAGGAAATGCCACAACAGAACTATCTGGGTTGTAGGTATGAGTGGGTATCAGAACAGCTTTTCTGACACCCACCATTCCTGCTTTTCTCCCCAGCACAGCCCTGGACCACTCAGCTGTGGGACCTCACTGGGTTCTCCTGTGAAGACCTCATACCCTGTGTCTTGAGCCTTCACCAGAAATGGTGAGTCTATAAAAGGAAATGGGTTCTCTCACCCTACTTTTGCCACAGAGGCCATATCCTCAAGTATGGGGGGAAAGGGCTCTAATGGGAGGGCCATCAGTCCACACAGACTTTTCCTATAGTGAATTGTGTGTCTCAGACATTTAAACATTCCAAGTCCATGTTGCTTATTTCACTTGATGCGTGTGCAGTAGTAGCTTCTCCCAACCCAAGCCAAATTCTGCAGGCAGCAGAACTTAATCATGTGCTGGAAAACTGTGGCCCTCAAGCACATACCTGGCTGCAGCCCATCTCAGCTCAGCTTGCCATCTCTCCTCCCATTCCTTGGCCCACTCACTCTGTTCCCCACTCCCTCCCTACCACGTGCATATCTACTAAAGCCCCCAGTGACCTCCTTCCTCCACAGGCCATGCTGCCTCAATGTCCCCTTCCCCCAACACGAGAATCTTGGTAATTCCAGCTTTCTGCTTATCCTCATGTGTCCCTGGAAGATGTATCCATTTCCAGGATTCAGAACACATCTAAACCTGGAGCCCCAGGCCCCCCTGCCAGCTTATCCAAGTCAGAACCCCTCTCTTCCTAGGGCCATTCCTCCTCATAGATTACATTTGGTGCTCTGTGGACAAGACCCTGGTCATCCTAGCAGAGACCTCAGGCCAGCTAGTTGTTGGTTCTCTGTTCCTGCATCCCAGGAGCTCTAAACGCCAATACACTTTCTTTGTACATCTTGGGATCTGATCCCTTCAGTCTCCACTGCTTGCCCATGATCACTCCCCTAGCCACCTCCTATATGGCCTCTGAGCATGTTGCTTCTGCTTATACTTTCTGGGATGGATCAGACAACTCCAGCATGGCCCCAGATCCCTCTAACAAGCCTTTGCTTCTCCCCACTCTCTGCTGTGCTTCAACCTTTGGAGGAACCTGTTAGCATTTTCTGGGGTTGACATGGACTTCAGCCACTGTTTTCTCCTGAGGTGCCCAGACCTCAAAGCTGATGGACTGGGGGTGCAGGGGACAGAGAGGTCAGCATGTGTCTAACCCCACGGTTGCTCACACCAGGAGTGCAAATAGTCATTACCTGGCTACCAAAAGTTATTGCTAGGCTGTCCACCATTCTCCAGGTTTTTTTCTTCCAAACTAGATAAATTGGAACCATTTCTTTTACAAACTGAACTTTTTTCTAAGTGTACAATTCAGCAGGCTCTCAGTATATTCAGAATTGTGCAGCCATCACCACAGTCAATTTTAGAATAGTTTCACCACCCTCAAAAGAAAAACTCTGTACTACCAGTCAAGAAGGCGGTGTAGGTAAATGCGGTACTTGCTTCTGCCCACAACCACATCAAAATTACAACCAACCTACAGAACAACCATCATTGAGAATGGCCTGAAATCTGGCTGAATGGAAGTCCTACAACTAGGGAATTAAAGAAGCCACATAGAGACTGGTAGGAGGGATGGAGACACAGAGTAGGCTGGTCCCACACCCACAAGTGGCGGATAAAAATTGGGAAGGATATATCGATTGAAGAGATCACACTTGAGGAGTGAGGAGTCCAAGCCCCACACCAAGCTCCCAGCCCAGATTTCCAGTGCCAGGAAGAGAAGTCCCCATAACTTCTGGCTGTAAAAACCAGCAGGGATTGAGGCTGAGGGAGATAAGGCTGCTGGAGTCCCAGGCAGTTCCTCTTAAAAGGCCCACTCATGGACTTACTCAGACTCACACCCTCTGAGCTCCAGCACTGGGGCAGCAGTTTTAAAGGTACCAGAGACATACAGGGAGAAACTGGAGCTGGCAGCGGCAATTTTCTCCCAGATGAGCCCTCCCCCAAAAGAGCCATCAGGCAATTGCCATATCTGAGACTCCATAAGCCTGGCTCACACTGTTTGCCCTGCCCTGATGATTCCCTGAGGCCCCTCCCCACCTAACTTTCAGACCCACCCAAGCTGTTTCCTGTGGTTTTTCCATACAAATGGCCTGTCTTGGCTCATACTTCAGATTTTTCTAAAACCTCTCAGCTGTGCCCCATACATCTCACTAAGTGGCTCCAGGCCCAGCACTAGCAACAGCCATCTGCAGATCGCTTTGTAGCTCATGTCAGGTGGCCCTAGGCAGAACACAGGCAGTGGCTGACCTTGGTCTGCACCTCATGGGAGGTCCAAGAGCCAGCACACCCAGTGGACAGCTTCAGACCAGGTCAAAGCATCATCACCCAACCACCGCCACAAGCAACACACTCAAGGGGCAGACTTGGTGGGCACCAGAGCCCCACTGAAGTAAGTCCTACTCTGTGGGGTGAACCCCTGCACAGAGGTTGCTGGTTACAGCCAGTCCTTGTAGCTGATTGTTGTAGGGGTAAGTCCCTCCCATTGATGTGCCAACAGCAATCAAGGCTCAGCTACAAGAGGACAGTGTACACAGCCCACACAAGGGGGGTACCTCAAGTGCCCAGCTTGGGTGATTAGGGTAGGCTGTGCCACTAAACTCTACAGGATACCTACTACTTTAGTTCCCTCTACCAAGCCTGGGAGATGTAGCAGCTCTACCTAATACATAGAAACAAACACAGGGAGGCTGCCAAAATGAGGAGACAAACATGTCTCAAATAAAAGAACAGAAAAAAACTCCAGAAAAAGAACTAAACAAAAGGGGGATAAGTAATCTAGATGCAGAGTTCAAAACACTGGTTATAAGATACTCAATTAACTTAATAGCATAAAACCTCAATAGCATAAAAAAGGACCATACAGAAATGAAGGATGCGCTAACTGAAATGAAGAATAATTTATAGGAAATCAACAGTAGAGTAGATGAAGCTGAGAACCAAATCAACAATTTGGAATATAAGGATGCAAAAAACACCCAATCAGAACAACCAAAAGAAAAAATTTTCAAAAATGAAGATAGTGTAAGGAGCCTCTGGGACAACTTGAAGCGCACCAACATTCACATCAGGGGGGTGCCATAAGGAGACAAGAAAGCGCAAGCAATTGAAAACCTGTTTGTAAAAATAATGACAGAAAACTTCCCTAACCTAGTGAAGGAAAATAGACATACAAGTCCAGGAAGCCCAGAGAGTTTCAAACAAGATGAACCCAGAGGCCCACAGCAAGACACATCATAATTAACATGCCAAAGGTTAAAAACAGAGAATCTTAAAAGTAGCAAGAGAAAAGCAGTTTGTTACCTACAAGGGACCTCCCGTAAGACTGTCAACTGATTTTTCAATGGAAGCTTTGCAGGTCTGAAGGGATTGGCATGAACTACTCTAAGTGATGAAAAGCAAGGCCCTACAACCAAGATTATTCAGCAAAGCTGTCATTTAGAATCGAAGGGCAGATAAAGAGTTTCCCAGTCAAAGAAAGCTCAAGGAGTTCATTACTACCAAACCAGTAAATGTCAAAGGGTCTTTTTTAAGAAGAAAAGGCAAGATAAAAAATATGAACAATAAAGTGGTAAATACATATCTATCAATAATTGAATCTAAAAAACAAAATGAACAAGCAAAACAAACAGACTCATAGATTCAGAGAATGTTTTGCCGTTTGCCAGATGGGAGGGGGTGTTGGGGGGATGAGTGAAAAGGTGAAGGGATTAAGAAGTACAAATTGGTTATTACAGAATAGTAATGGGGATGTAAAGTACAGTATAGGGAATATAGTCAATAATCTAATAACTGTGTATGGATCACTTAGTAAGTTATGTAATATCTAATCATGAAACTAATATAATAATGTCTGTCAACTATAATTGAAAAGTAAAAATGACTTTTAAATGGGGCGGGGGAAAAACAAAAACCTGCATCCCTTACCTGTATTACCCCATATTTCCCCCTCTCCTCCAGCCCTAAACAAGAATTCATCTACTTTCATTGTCTATAGGTTTGCCTGTTCTGAACATTTCATAGAAATGGAACCATACAATATGTGGCCTTTTGTGGCTGGTCTCTTCCACCCTCATATTTTCCACTGTAATAATGTTGTGTTTATCATTGTGCACTGATGGACATTTTAGCTATTATGAATCATGCTGCTGTGGACATCCACAGACAAGTTTCTGTGTGAACGTGTGTTCACGGTTTTCTTGGGGATACACTTGGGGTTGGAATTGCTGGATCATAGGTGATTCTAGGTTTAACTCTGTTAGGAACTGCTAGACTTTTCCACCGTGGCACCCTGTTTTACCTCCCATCACTGGACTGTTTTTGAAATTATGTTATCCCCTCATTTCAGTGAGGGGTGCTAAAAATGGGAGTCTCTTGGGCTGGGGAATGCTGATAATACCTACCCTGGAGCCCTCTCCCTCCCCCGCTATACCTTATGTGTCTGTCCCTCTGTTTGCAGCTTCCATGATGATGTCCCCAAGGACTACAGACAAGTCTCTCTGACTGCTGTGAAACAGCGATTTGAGGACAAACGCTATGAAGAGATCAGCCAGGAAGAGGTGCCACCCTCCTACCCACTCTCCTGGTCGGGGTGGGGACAGGTCCCCGCCTACCCCTCGGGGCCTCTTCTCTCCCTCTGACCCCAGCTTCCTCTCAGGTGCTGAGCTACAGCCAGGTGTGTGCTGCTCTAGGAGTGAAACAAGAGAGCCCAGAACCCACGTCTTTCCTCAGCTCAGGGGACATTCACACCTTTCTTAGCTCTCCTTCTGCAAGGAAAACCAAAAGGTTAGTAAGCCCGATGTCTGTAAGGGTTTGATGCAGTATTGGTTCCTGTGTGCTGGGCCTAGGTTCCCTCATGACCCCTGCAATTGCCTAAGGGACTGCATTACCGCCTTTTACACAGGGGCCTCCTAAGGCATAATGGAGAAGAAACAGATCCTATGAAACTGAAACTGGGTTGAATTCAGGCCTCAGGCCCCTGGGCCTAAGCTGCGCTCTCTGCAGCCCTGTCCTTCTTCCTCCAATGTGCTGTCTTTTTTGCTTTGACTGATACCTTTTGAGAGAAAATGGGCTTCAACACAGGTGAGCCCAGCTCAGGCTCTGGCTCTGCTATGCCCTGTCATATGTCACCCTCCCTGGGCCTCTACTCCATGGTGTTGCTGGCACTCCCTATGCTCCAGCTATAACCTAATTAGTGTCCTCAGCACCTCCCTTGCTAACCCTCATCTCCACCCTAGTCTCCTATGTGTATCCCATTTACTTCTGTCTCTTCCATCTCAATGTCTTGGCTGTACCACCTGGAATAACTTCCCTTCTCCGCCTCACCCATCTGAAGAACTCTTATTGATCCTGCAAAGTCCACGTGAGCCAGGACTCTCACTGCACCTCTGGCCTTGCCTCTGGAACTCCAAGGGCAAGCACTGGGTGGCTGTGTTGTCTCTATCACAGCACACTGGGGCAGGGTGGGCAGGTGCCAAGGACCTAACACTGCTGCCTGTGACTGGGTTCCTGGCTCCTCCACATCGTAGGAAGCGAGAAAATAGCCTACAGGAGGACAGGGGCAGCTTTGTCACCACGCCCACTGCAGAGCTGTCCAGCCAAGAGGAGACACTACTGGGCAGCTTCCTGGACTGGAACCTGGATTACTGCTCTGGCTATGAGGGCGACCAGGAGAGCGAGGGCGAGAAGGAGGGCGATGGTGAGTCCTGTGGCCAGGAAGCCACCCAGGGGCTATGCCAAAGGGGGCAGTGAACAGAAGGGCAGCTCTCATTGAGGGCCCCTGGCTTTACCTGCAGTAGAAATGTCCAGACACAGGTAGACATGTGAAAGAGCAGAGTCCCTAGTATACCACAGCAGGTGGTTGGGGGAAAGGAATTAGGCCAAATGTGTGTCCAGCTTCAGCCAGGCCTGTGTTGGTGGAAGGGCCTCACCAGGGCAGGAGAAGAGGAGGAAATCTTGCCTGGAGTTTACCATAAAATTTTTCTAGAACATTGTATGAGATGTGTCCCCCACTGCCCTGTTCTGCTCTGTGCCTCACACATTCCTCTAGGGTCCAGGGGAGGTTGCAGGGGTCTCTGTCCCCATGTTTTCAAGCAGCCGTCTACATAGAAAACACAATTCAAGCAGTTTCTGTCAATTTCCCAATTGTCTGCTTTTGTGTCCATTCAGAGAATTAAGTAAATTGTTAGATCACCAGTTTGTTTTCACTTCCTACTATTCCCCAAGTCCTATTGGGTGCCTCAAGCTTGAAGGAGGCACTTCACCCTCTATTCCTTAACCCAAAGGAAATCAGTACAGGGGACTGTCTAGCGAGATCCAGCACTTGTAGCCAAGAAGGCTGGGTGAGAGCTGGAGCCTAGGCCACCAGGGTTCTAACTGGGCAGGGGGTCACGCGGATGCTCAGTCTGTGGCCTGTCCTCTCCCCTGACTTCTCCCGTAGTGACGGCTCCCAGCGGTGTCCTTGATGTCACTGTGGTGTACCTCAACCCAGAACAGCACTGCTGCCAGGAATCTAGCGATGAGGAGGCCTGCCTGGAGGACGAGGGATGCCAGGACCTGCATGCTATGGTGCCAAGCACCCGGACACCTCTGGCCCTAGGGCCCGAGCTCCCTCTCTGTGGCAGCAGGGAACTGGGCAAGGACATTACAACCTCAGGGTACTCCTCCGTCAGCAGCGTGAGTCCCACAAACTCTGTGGATGGTGGCCCTCCCCAATCTACCTCAGCACCTTCCCCAGGCAGTGACTTGAACACACTGCCTTGCCATCATCATGCCAGAAAGTCGTGTTTACAGTGCCGTCCCTCAAGTTCCCCAGAGAGCAATGTTTCCCTGCAACAGGTGAAAAGGAAAAACCTATCTGCCCCCAGCAAGGAGGAACAGGACATGAACTTGGGCTTCCTGAAACTGTGACTGTGTCAGTGTATGCAGCAGTGCATGTGGAGAGAGAGCTGCTGCTGCACTAGCAAGAAGTGGGACCTCTGGAAGTGGATGATGTGTAGACCCTGGTGGCCTCAAATGGGGAACAGAGAGAACTCAGGGAAGGCACTGAGTGTCTTTCACCAGGGGTGTCCCATTTGAGTCATCAGTATGTTTAAATCAGAACAAAAACTCAGATTCTTTTCTTTGAAGCTTAACCTTAGAGCAACACCGTGTGAAGCCTGTTTCTTTGTGCCCTCCCTGTGTCTGTCCTGCTTTCTCTCTGGGAAGCTTAAGCCCATGGCCTAGTAACCCTAGCCTCTCTGAACCCCCATTCCTGTAGCAAACAGCATTCACGACTGAGAACATATGTGATCCAGGTAGCCTGGCACAGCTTCCCTCCTCCCCGCATCTCTGGTTTTAGGTTCTAGGGGGAGCTGAGAGCTCTGAGCACAGGTCTGTCCCCAGGCCTACCTCAGCCTGCCTGGATCATCTACTCCCTCACAGGGCAGAGGGCCCCATGGTCAGGGGGCCCTGCCCTATGCATTATCAGGGACTGCATGTGATGACCAGGCAGGAGGGCCCTGACTTTTTGCTGGCCAGGGCCTTGATGTCTTAGTCATAGGCTCCCTCCCTCCCATATTCCCAGCTCATTTTATTTTATTTTATTTTATTTTATTTTTTTATTAAATATTGATATTTAGAGAGAGAGTAAGGGAGAGGGATTGAGAGATAGTAACATCATTCATTGGCTGCTTCCTGCACACCCCTTACTAGGGATTGAGCCTGCAACCTGGGCATGTGTCCTGACTGGGAATCGAACCAATAACCTCTTGGTTCATGGGTTGACACTCAACCACTGAGCCACACTGCCCGGGCCCAGCTTATTTTAGAAATCTGTCCCTCCTCCCAGAGTGATTTGTCTGTGTCCCCAACAGACAGTGTCCATATGAACATCTCTTTTTGCGCTGAATTTCTGGGCCATTTCTTTTCCTGTATTTTTATCCTTCATTCTTCTAAGATGAAAACAAAAGAAAACTTTTAAATAGAAGGTATTAAAAATTTAAAAACAAGGGATTCTTAACATTATTTAGACTTGGCTAAAGAAAATCTGATTCAAACCCCTCAAAGCTATCCTGATACTGTTTATGGAAAAAGAATTTTCCTAGAGAGGTTAGCCAGGGGATAAAACACAAAACAAAACAAAAAATGGCATTTATAACATAAGGTGGCCCAGATGCAGAAGAGCAAGATTCAGAGGACCAGTCCCTGCCTGCTGGGCAAGGGTGGGTCTGCTGTGGGTTTCTGAGAATAACTAGCTGAGAAACTCGGGCTCTGCTCATGGGGGCAGCAGCCAACACACCTGAGAGATCTGCCCAAGAGTAGTGACCATGACCTCTCCCCAGTGGGGTTGACCACTGACACACTTTCCGTGCTGTGACAACTTTTGTTTCAAAATGTCAGAAAGAACTACTTGACAGAAGTGTCCCCAAAATGCTCTTGAACCAGAACTACAGGGATATGGAGATGCTGACTCAGTGGTGGCTTGTGTGTGTGTGTGTGTGTGTGTGTGTGTGTCCCCATGGGAGCTGTCTTTGCTACTGTAAAATAATTCTGCAGCATTGTGCCCCTGGACATGTGTGAACCTGTTTCCTCACCTGTAAGATGGAGCAATAATACCTACCTCACAGGGATGTTGTAAAGATTAAATGTGATGAGGATAGTGGAAGCTGAGTGATGTGCATATCTGTACTGCCTTCTTGTCACTTCCTACTGTCACCCAAGTCACACTGGGGCACCTGTCCATGGCCCCTTATCAAAATCCCGACTCTGGGTGGACCTGGTTCTCTGCCTTCTCCCAGCCTACACCTGTAGGAGAAAACTACTCCTGTGGAACCTAACACTCCATGACCATAGTGTGGAGTCTCCCTGCATCTTCACAAGTTCTATCACCTCAGTGCCCTGTGACTGGTGTGCTGAAGGAAGCATTTCCCCCTCCCCTCCTACCTCACAGAGAATCTCATATTTGGCAGGAATGGCATCAGCCTCCCCACATTAGGCATGAAAACAGGCCACTGCAGATGGAGAGATCACCCTAAGAGCAGTCCCAGGGCTGCCTGGGTCCCCAACCCCTTTACGTGTATGCCTGGTCCCCTCAACTCCCCTCCGTTTCTCTCTCGCCTATGCTGCAGCATTTTTCTATTAGTGATTATAAAATGGACAGCTCTCCATCTTTATTTATTTTTAAAAATACATCTTTATTGACTTCAGAGAGAGGAAAAGAGAGGGAGAGAGAGAGATAGAAACATTAATGATGAGTCATTGATCAAGCCTGCAACCCGGGCATGTGCCCTGACCGGGAATCGAACCCCGATCGCCTGGATCCTAGTTCCACGCTCAACCACTTAGCCACGCCCAGCAGGGCAAGCTGTCCATCTTTAAACAGCCCCCCCTCCCCAAGATTGGCCACCCTTTGGGCTATCCCAATATCTCTTCTTTTCTCCAGTTACATTGGGTCTTGCTGTCAGCATCACTCCTCCCACCCAGGAGGTTCCCTTAGTCATTGAAGACCCCATTCGCCATCCCTTGGAAGTCAACTTAGTACAGCCTCCCATTGCTGTTTTGACACCGGGCTCAGCTGTCCCTCCACCTCTCTGGGCTCCAGCTCTCCTTCCGTCACCCATTCCTCACCTGTTCCTGTCCATGCACACCTGCCCCACCTTGGACCATCTTGCTTCATCCCTCTCTGCCCAGATGCCTCCTCTGGATGTCATCACCTCACCAGTATGTCCAAAAGTGAACACTCCCTCCTTCCTCAGCCCCGTCCCCAACACGCACTTCATCCTCTAGAGACTGTTGCCAGTAAATATGGATTGGTCCCCTCCCGGGGTCAGCCAGCCAGGTCTGCCTTATTAAGAGTGCCTTCAATCAGAACAAAGAAGTGATCACAGATGCCACCAGCTACCCAGTTACCCACAGCAGGAGCCTGCGAGGCACCCCAGGTCTGTTACACGAAGCCTTAAGGCCTGGATCAGGGAGTAAGAGGGCCCCCAGTAGCCTGAGCTGTAGGAGTGGCGAAGGGGGAGGGAGGAGGTCCTGAGCTCTGGGCTCCGGATTGGGTAGCCCTGCCGGAAGGGGGCGGTCTTGTAGCCCGGAAGGGGTAGGACTTTCACCGGCGGCAAATCCGGTAAACTAGCTTCGATCTTCATGCTGCCGGTCGGCTGCTCGCGCCGGTGAGGCCTGTGCCGCGGAGGGAGCCGGGACGGGGGTGGGAGCGAGCGCGGCTAGACAGAGGCTGGCCTGGGTGCTGAGCTGCCGGTGTGTCCTTCTCAGGCTGGTGGCCGAGTTGCAGAATGCCCTGGACACCTGTGCCGAGCGACAGCGGGAGCTGGAGAGAAGCCTCCGAGTCACCCGGCGGCTGCTACGGACCTGGTACGCGGACCCCGGGACCACCGGCTAGGCCTCCCTCGGGCCCTCAGAGCCCCGGGCCAGGAGGCCTGGCCCAGCACCCACTTCCGAGTTGCTGGTTGTCGGTGCTCCCTCTGAAGGCTCTGAGGCTGGGGTTTCGCTTTGAAGCCAGGGGGGTCCCCGTGGGGTCTGTTGGGCCTGGGCCCTGCCTTTTGGCCGTGTCACGGCTGCCCTGTGTCTTCGCAGGGAACCAGCGGAGACCCCGGCTCCAGAGCCAACGCCAGGTCCAGAAACTAATGAAGAGGCCCCGTCTCCAGGTAAACCTTAGCCGCCCACCTCCAGCAGCTGCCCCTGGCATGTCGTCTTGGATGCGGTGAGGGGCCCTCCTGGGGGACAGCGATGAAAGACTACTACATGTCTTGGCTTTGCAGCATGCACACCCAGCCCCCAAGATCTCAAGGAGTTGGAGCTTCTAACCCAGGCACTGAAGAAGGCTGCATACGTGCGAAAAGACATGTCTAAGGCTGGAGAAAGAGGCAAGACCTCCAGCCTGAAGTCTGGGTCCATTGCCACTTCTACTGCTACCATAGCCTCTGCCCCACCCCAGGCTTCTCAAACAAAATCCCCCAGGGGCATCCGCCAGACCACCATTCCTGCCAAGGGCTTCCCTACACGTAGGCTTCTGTCAGCGAGGGATCAGACCTGCATAGGGAGAGGACCCCAAGCTGCCAAGCCTGGACCAGGCCTCAGGGACCAACAAATAGTTCCATCGGCTGCTCCTCAGGCCCCAGAAGCTTTCACACTCAAGGAGAAAGGGTAGGTTTCCCAGAACCTCACTGGAAGAACTGCCCTCTACCTGATCAGACCCTAGCCAGCAGCTGGAATCTGGGATTTGGGGTGACAGGGAGGTCAGGGCATTGAGGTGGATGTGGGTTCTGGAGTGCCACTCATGAGGCCTATGCCCTGAAGCTGGTAGAATGGAACAGCTGGCTGTGAATGTGTGGGGTTTGATATGCTAGGACCTGTCACACTCTCTTCCCTGACTGTCCAGTACCCTTTTATCCACCCAGCCCAGGGACTCCAGATAGTCTCTGCTTATGGTAGCTTCTCTCTGCCAGGGCAGACCTGGACTGGACTGGCTCCCATGGTCACTCTGAAAGCCTTGTTAGATGGGGAGGTTGGTTAGCCTCACTCCTAACTGGGCTCTGAGCAGGGAGCAGCAGGGTCTGCAGCCCCAGAATGAGGCAAGGCTCCTCTGAACACTGGCTTCCCTGACAGGACCCTGCTGCAGCTGCCCATGGCCTTCAGGAAGGTGGCTTCTCAGAACTCCCGGTGAGGCTGAGTCTTTCGACTGGGTGGGGAGGGAATACCAGGGGAGTATGGAGAACAGGGAAGCCAAGGCTTCCCACTAACTCAAGGCCACATTGGTAAGTCTTTTCGAGCAGATCCCTCTGCTTTCTTTGCTAGGTGGGGACACTGTATATTAAGAGAGTCTCCCAGCTCAGACTGCCATAGTCACCTTAGACTCAGTAGGCTTTTAGGCCCCCAGCTCAGCTGCTTGCTTATAAGGTGCAAGACTTTGGGCAAGGCCCTTAGTGCCTTTGAGTCCTAATTTGTCTTCGATGTGCATGTGATGATAATAGTACTAGCTTTGTAGAGATGTTAAACCGAGGTGGTTCCTTTCAGGTTATGCACTGTAGCTGGTACAGAGCCAGCACCCTCCGCCCTTACCAGTTATCCTAGTTACCAGTCACTATTAGCCCCTCTCCCCTTCTTCCTTGAATTATCTCCTGGTATTTCTCAGAGTGGGTCAGCTCTCTGGACAGTGTCCTCTTAGTTCCCCCAAGGCATCCCAGGGCCCCTCCTAGCACTCAGCAGAGCCAGACACCCCAGGCTGGGGCCTCTACGCTGGCCCTTACCTACTTCCTGAGACCCATCCCAGCTGCCTGTAATAATGATCCTTGTCTGGGTCCTGTGGTGCCGGTGTATGCATCCCAGCCTGTGGACCCAGCTCAACTCTTCACAGGCCAGCAACTCCATGGGTTCCACTACGTCCTCTAAAACCCAGTTCCTCCAGAAAATGCAGATGACGGTATCCTTGCTGGATTTGCCGGGGGGTTGGGGAGGAGTGTCTGGTTCTACACCTGGTGAATTTGAGGAGCAACGCCAGGAAGGCCCAGAACCATTCCTAGGCCCCATCTTTAGGGCTGGTGGGGGGTGGCACTGAACATGGGAGTTTCCCTGACCTGTGTCCAGTCAGGCTGCCCCAGCTCCAGGTTCAGTGCTGCAGATGTGGAGGCAGAGGTGGGGTGCCTACAGAAGGCCTGCTTGCTGCTAAGACTGAGAATGGGGGAAGAGCTCACAACAGGTCAGTGGACCCTGGTATATGTCTTGGGGTGAGGGGGGTGCTGCAGGACCAGCATGGACCCATCCTGCCCTCTCTGACTCTATTGTAGATCCCACAGACTGGATGCAGGAATATCGCTGCCTGCTCACCTTGGAGGGTCTACAGGCCATTGTGGGGCAGTGTCTCCACAGGCTGCAGGAGCTGCAAGCAGGTGAGACCCCACTCTCACCTGTACTAAAGTCTGGTCAGGGGTCAAGGTCCTCTAGCCACAGAGCAGCATTGGGACTTTAATAGCAACCCAAGAGCAGAGGTAGGCAGGCCCTTCCCCCAATGCATTCTGAGTTCTCCCCAGTTGTCCTATGGGACCAGTCGAGACAGGTTCCCCACCCCCATTCCTTCTCCCAATACACAGAGCCCCACCACTCTAAGTTGTTTGCTTATTTGTCCAGTTATTGAAAAAGTAGCATGTGAGAATCAGAGAGGTGCTGGCAGATGGCTGGCCTAGCCTTGCAAGAGGTGATTGTGAATAATAGGGCTTTATCCAGGAGGCAAAGGGAGGCTTTGCAACTTTGTACCCCTTTAGAGGAGTGTGGGGAGGAGGTGCCTGGCTGTCATCCCATAAGGCCACATCCCCCTGTCCTCACAGAAATGGTGGAACAGCAGCTGGAGCCCTGGCCTAACAGAAGACTCCCCAGGGCCTCATTGCTCTGTGGAAGAGAAGCAGATCCCATCTGGAGCTCCCAGCCGCTTTTCTACTCCAGCACCCAGGAGCTGCAGACCCTAGCAGCCCTCAGGCTTCGGGTGGGCATGCTGGACCAACAGATCCACCTGGAAAAGGTACTTCTAGAGTCAGGGTTGGGGAGTAGGTGACTGGGTGCCAGGGGAACCTGAGCCATGGGGAAGATTCCACATCTGGAGCCTTGTGTGGGCTCAAGAGCCTATTTGCACTCTTGACAGGAGCCTCTAGGCCTGTGCACTTGCCAGCACTAGGGCAACAGGAGAGAGAAGGGAGCTTTTGGAGGAGGAAGGGACTGGAGCATGGTGCCTCAAAGCCTGTCCTGGAATTGCCCCACCCCCTGGGCCCTCCTTTGGGAGCTCTGGACAGCTATCTGGGACGAGATCTCCCTGCAGCCTTGACCCTGCATCTCCCCCCAGGTCCTGATGGCAGAACTCCTCCCCTTAGTGAGCATGCAGGAGCCACTGGGACCACACTGGCTGGCGCTTTGCCGAGCTGTGCATAGCCTTCTCTGCG